>NW_027202305.1:2412500-3015000 GCF_024711535.1 Dipodomys merriami | reverse complement strand
CCATGACCCCTGCCATTGTCTATGCTAGGCTGCTTCCAATAGCTAAGCATAGCTTGGAAAATTCTGCTCTCATGTTTGTTTGCTTTGGGTTTTATTAAGTACTGTTTTTGCATGATTATGTAATTTAACTGTGATCCACCAAAACCTGTCGCTTTGAAAGCACAGGGTAGCAGAACAAAGCTAATCACAGAAACACTCTATTTATGTTAATCCTGCGGGGAGCCTACTCAGGTCATTTCTCTGGAAGCTCTTTTGACCTTGCTTTGCATAGCCTAAACATTAGGCTGCTTTCAGTTATTAAACCTCTGCTAATTCAGATCCCTGGTGCAGAGCAAATGTGCTATTAGTGATGAAAATCGTCATCACAGAAATGCTCGCTGTGGGATTGTAAACCCTGCATTATTTCCATCTCCGGCTTCTAATTTACCTCCGTACTGCGGGCCTCTGCGGATAAAGGAAATGGTCTCCTAAAAAAAAAAAAAAAAGGAAATGGTCTCCTGAAGGGTGGGTGTGCAGGCCAGAGCCTGGAATCGGCTCCTTACTACTGCCACCTCGTGGCCAGTCCAGGCTCTTCAGATTTCTAATGGGTGGAGAAGGGCTTTGGGCTCTGCAGTCCTCAGTCCCGCAGCTGGCGGCGGGGTTTTGGTTGCTGTTTTTACGTAGAGAGTAGGGTACTTGTGCAAGGAGGTGAGGAGTAAACATTCTGATTACCCGAGACGGCAGATTTTTGGACGTGGGTCATTTTGATTCGACTTCTTACTGGAACAGCAAAATACACACATGCACGCATACGCACATACATAAATCCTCTTCTGCTTCTTTCAGTCCTGGCCTCACTAATGCCTCAGGAACTAGGCTATGTCATCTGACACCACAGACCGGGGGACATGAAAACACAGATCTTTCACTCGACTGATTTTAGTTTTCCTTCCCTAAGAGTTCCCAGCCACGAGCCTGGCAGAGGCTGTTCAGAGACGGCGCTCCAGCACCTCTTCCTGAATAACATGTGGGTGGCCGACCGTGGGGCCACCCCAAGGAAGCACTGAGAATGCGGAGTTCCTGAGTCACACTTCTTACCTTGGAGAAAGGCACCGCCTGGTGGGACAGAGCCTTGCTGACATGTGATTACACTTGGTGTGGTGTCTCATGCCTGTAGTGCCAGCACCAGGGGGCGGGGCGGGCCAGGGCAGGGCAGGTAGATGCAGTCTAAGAAGTCCTGAGTGAAACCAGCACAACTTGGTGAGAGGAACTATATGCCCCAAACAAACAAAAATCTAGTTTTGCTTCAACTATAATCTAGTCTTATGCCTTCTGTAGCATTTAAATGGATTTTTTTTTTTACTAAAATTGCTGATTTGTACTTCACTTTGAATATTTTGGAAAGATGAAGGCCAATTCTGAGACAAATTCTCAGATTCAAGCTTAAAGGAGGTGAAAAAAAAAGGGCAAGAAATGCTTTGTCTCCCCCCACCCTTCCCCATTCTCCTCCTCCTCCTCCTCCTCCTATTTTTGAATCAGAGGACAAAGCAGGACAGTGTGGTCAAGTGGTTATTGGCGGTGATCGGGGGAAAGCTCCCCGCCCACCCACTCGCCGGGGACAATTCATAGCTGAAGTAACAGCCAATTCTGTGAGAGCCGGGCGTGGCAGAGGCTGACTTCCGGCCTCTCTTTGTCTCCCATCTCTCTAATGATCCTGCCCGAGGCACTGGAGAGAAAGTACAGCGATTATGCATTGTGACAGGCACAGGCTGCGGATGCGGCAGTGCTAATAACAGTGGTTTTTCCAGTTCTCCCCGTACAAGTTCTGCCTGGCTCATGGCCGTGGGCAGCTTATTCCTGTGGGTGGTGGGAATCCTAGGTTGGCACTCTCATTTTCACTCCCAATCTCCTGGCACTGTAGCTCTCCTTTAGCATGGGTAAGGAGGTAAGTTTAGATGCTAGCAGCTAGTTTTGCCAAAGCTGCCCGAGGAAAAGGACACAGCATTTCAATTCTGTGTGCAGGGATAAAGTTAAGTCTTCTTAATAGGCAGAGTCAGCATCCACTGCCTCAGGTTGATAGCAAGCCAGGGTTTTCTCCTGAGATGAGAAGGCTATGTTAATTCTGTAATTCTATCGCAGATGCGAGAGAGATGCTGTAACTTACAGAGAGGAAAGGTTTGTTTTTGCCTCATCATTTGAAGTCCCCGATTGCTTGGCCCCAAGCTTCAGTTCTAGGGTGAGGGACAGGCCACGGGCAAAGTGTGTGACAGAACAATTCTTTGCTAGGAAGATGGGGGTGGGGCTGGGAGGAGGGGCAGAGGGAGCAGGGGATGCCACTCTGCTTTGCTTTCATGAATTTGACGATGCTGGGTACCTCGCGTACTGTGTTTGTCCTTCAGTGACTGGCTTGTCTGACTTAGCACCAGGTTGGTCAGGCTCACCTCCAGGTACGATCAGGTTCATCCTGGCTGTAGCATGTGATATGAGATGATTTTTATTGGCCACAGACGGGAGTCCATGCTGCAGAGAGCTGAAATACAGCCCTTTACATAGGGCAGCGATGTAGGAAAATGTCTGAAACTCAAAAGAGTTTTGACTAGTGTCAAGAGATCATTTATCTCCGCCTATACCCATCCCAAACATAGAAACATCTAGATCTCCTGCTTTTAAAACACAAGATTAAACGATTATATTTTGAATTTTATGAACACACACACACAAAAACCCATTTCATTATGTATTTCAGCCACAAAAGATGGGGGGTGGGAGCATGGGCAGGAAAAATGAAGGCAGGGAGCGAGGGAGAAAAAGAGATTATCAGGAGAGATATAAAAATATTTTGAGAAGAGGATTAGTGGTAATAAACTGTCCCCATTTTTTTTATTGCAGTTCAGTTATGCCCCGGGCTTCCAAATGGACTTTTGCCTATTATTTCTTGTCCTCTGAAAATGTGAACAGCTGATTAAACTGTTAGTTCCTAGAAACCCAGATTCCTAGGGTGAAGAAAAAAATGCATGCTGCTGGTCAGAGGGTAGAGTACAGGCAGACCTTTCCACAAGAGCCAGGAAGAGCCAAGATGGTTGTGTGTGTGTTCCAGTGTGAGCACAGTCAGCCTTCCCCAGTGCCCTGGCCAGGCCTGGACCCCGAGCTGCGGTGGGGAATCCTCATTCTCACCACACGTCAGGGCTGCCCTCGCTAGGCCATGGAGCCCTGAACTGCCGGAGAGAAATGAGCGCGCCAATTCTTACCTGATATTCTGGCTCTGGGGCTTGGATCAGAGCGTGGGTGCTGTTCTTGAGCTTTTCCCCTCAAGCCTAGTGCCACAGCACTCCAGCCACAGCTCCACAGAAGGGTTTGGGGTGGTTTATTGGAGATAAAAGTCTCACAAGTTTTCCTGCCCAGCCTGGCTTCAAACTGAAGTCCTAAGTTCTCAAGTAGGGATTGAGTCGCTCGGATGACAGGCATGCTTGTTTTCACTTTTCTTCACAGCTGAATAGTACTGCCTTGTCTTGGCCGAGGGAATTTAGCTCATAGAAATGCCCACACATTTTCATGCCATGCAGGGCAGTGTGGTCCTCAAGGGAAGGCCTGGGCCCTGCCTGCCCCCGACCCGGGGCCGTGGAGGAAGAGCCCTGCTGCCGACGCGGTGACAGGAGAGACCAAGTTGTCTCCCGTTTTTCACCTCTTCCTCACCCCCATTTTCCGGCCTTGCCCTCTGAACCTCACGTGGCGGTTCAGGCTGTACTCCTTCGGAGTCGGTGGAGCTGAGCAAGGCCTCGGTAAGCACTCTTCTCTATTACAACCTGACGCCCTAACGCTTCAAGCAGAGGGACAGCCAGGCGACCTACCAGTGGTGACAGCGTGGGTCTGAAAGGTGCCCAAAGCTCATCTGTTGAAGAATTGTCCCCCGAGGCAGCTGGGACTTTTGGAAGGCGGTGGTTGCGTCAGGGCTGTGACACCACGGATGGACTAATCCACCCATGGATTCCTGTTCTGATGTCCTGTGGGGAAGGGATGGAAACTGAGTTGAGGGCCCTTGGTTGGGAGCAGGTTTCTGGGGGTGTGCCTTAGAAGGTCGAATCTTGTACCCCGCCCTTTCCTCTCTGTCTGTACCTTCTGTCCCTCCCGAGGTGGACTTTGGCTTTGGCTCAGTGTACCTGGGGCCCCACACAAACCTTTCCTCCGTCCAGCTGCTTTCCTCGGGTGTGTAGCACCGCTGGGCGGCACGTTGGCCTTCAGGGACGCGAGAGATCTGAGTTAGTATGACAAGTTTCAGCTGCGTATGGCAGAGAGGGGGGAGGTTTTCTTCCCCTGAGTCACTTTCTCTGTTCCTCAGGCAGATCACAGCCCAACCCATAAAGTTGGGGCGCGTGGTGTGGGGGGTAGGCCCCGCCTTTGGCACGCGAAGAGATGAGGTTGTGTGGTGCAGCAGGTAAGAGCAGTCCTGGGCCAGTTTCCTGCTTAAAATAAGAGCGTTCTTGGGGCTGGGAAGGTGGCTCAGTGGTAGAGCGCTTGCCTTGCATGCATGAGGCCCTGGGTTTGACTCTTCAGCACCACATAAGCGGAAAAAGCTGGAAGTGGCGCTGTGGCTCAAGCGCTAGCCTTGAGCTGAAGAGCTGAGGGACAGCGCCCAGGCC
This sequence comes from Dipodomys merriami, assembly GCF_024711535.1. Classification (NCBI taxonomy): domain Eukaryota; kingdom Metazoa; phylum Chordata; class Mammalia; order Rodentia; family Heteromyidae; genus Dipodomys; species Dipodomys merriami. The sequence continues at coordinate 3,010,384 of NW_027202305.1, read as the reverse complement.
CTGAGTTCAGGCCACATGACCAGCCAAAAAAAAAAAAAAAAAAAGAGAGTTCTTAATACTTCTCTTTCCTACTCAGACGCCTGTGAAGGAAGCCATTCTGCATTCTGTCTGTTTGTGTGGGATCGTGTCTATCTTGCTCTTTTGCTGGGCATGAGATATACTCTTCTAAGCACACCCCAGAGACCCAGCTCCCACAGCTGGCTCTCAGCAACTAGCGCCCACCACTTCCGCATAGAGACGCCACCTGATACCTGGCCGTGACAATGCGTTTCCTCAAACAGACGATGTTCGTCCATTGTTGAGTAAACGATGGAACTGGGTCAATGAAACCAGTGAACCTCAAACTTTTTCCCATTCCTGAGGTGCTTGTTAAAACATGTCTGCCAGGGTCCGCTGCGAGTTTTTGGCAAACGGGAGAGCTTGTACCTGTACCAAGTTCCCAGGTGATGGCGGGGCCGCAGCAGGAGAAAGAGCCAGCAGATGGCGCCATGATCGAACCCAGGCCTCCCCTGGGAGTGGATGGAACTGGGTCGATTCAAGTCTCAGGGTGTGGAGGCAGCTTTTCCTCAGCAGGAGCTTGAGGCTGCAGTCTGGCTTTGGAGAGCGGAAGGCACTGAGGGAGTGGCTGGGGCGGGGGGGGGGGGGGGTGCGACAATCAGAGTTATTTCTACCACCCCAGGTGCGCTCCGGTCCTCTCCCTCCCTCCTCCCCCACCTTGCTAGCTGCCAGAAGCATTGTCTTACCAAGAATCAAAAATAAGTTCTATTCCTTGGAGCGTCCTCCTCCGTGGCTCCCTTTGGGGAATGACTACATACAAGCAAGAAACTCTTTCCTAAAGTCTCATGAAATCCCATTCGCTGTTCACGCTGGGGGCCTGGGCCCGCTTCCTACCCGCGCCACCCACCGTGACCGCCCCGGCGCTCAAGTCTCCGGTGTCTCCACCTCAGGTGCCTCCCTGCCCACTTTAAAGAACTGTGAGGATCACAGCATGGTTAGCAAGCCCTTACGTCAAGGTCCGGACGTGCTGATCATGAAGGAGCTAGGCAGGAAAAGTGGGGGTCTGAGGGGCGGGATGGCATCCAGGTTTAGCTCCTGATGTTACGTCGCACAGAGCTAGCTGCACTATCGCACACAGGGGCCACTAGCCCGGGTGGCGTTCAGGTACTTAAAATGCAGCTAAAGTGACCAAAGCAAGCCCGTTTTCAGCTATCTAAGTTTAATCCAACTAACAAGAATGTGCTGGTACTGGGGCTTGAACTCTAGGCCTCATGCTCCCATTTAGCTTCTGTTTTGCTGAAAGCTGGTCCTCTACCACTTGGGCCACACCTCCACATCTGGCCTTTTACTGGTTCATTAGAGATAGAGTCTCATACATTTGTCTACCTTGGCTGGCTTTGAACCAAGCTCCTTATCATCCGAGCATCCTGAGTAGCTAGGATTACAGGTGTGAGCCACTGGAGCCTGGATTAATTTAAATGTAAGTCTGGGGCAGCCCAATATTAGCAGAACATCTGGGTGCATGTCTAGGGGTGATGGAAATGCACCCTTTGGGAAGGGGGAAAGAAATATTTAAATTGCTCTACTGAAAATGGTACAGGAAGTTTAGGGGACCCTCCAACTAGCAAGGAAGGGAGAGAATAAAGAAGGAAGGGTGAGAGGAGACCCAGCCTCTCTGGTGGCAGGAAGGGCTTCCGGCGGGCAAGCCAGTCCATGTGCAGCTGGAATGTCTAATATTCCTTTTCAGTTTGTTTTCCGAGCCACTTGCTGGTGCCGCTGGGCTCTGTTTTCCATCTCTTGCCAAGTGTCTGCACAACCCTGAGCCTGGGGGTGGTGGCAATTAGGGAGCGAAGGGAAGATCGAATCTGAGGTGTCCAGTGAGAGTGACTCATTTAAGAAAAGTATCAGCACACGTGCGAGGGAAACAGAGAAGAAAAATTCAGCACACGCAGGACGGAGCGGTGGGGAGGGGGCTCTGCAGCGATCCTCCATCCTGCTGGGAAGCCAGCCATTCCACTTCTGGGAGCAGGGACGTTTGGATCCTCATAACCCAAGTAGCAGCACAGAGCAGTCAGAACAGGGTTTGCTGCAGGCCTCAGGTGCAGGAGAGAAAGCTTCTAAGTTCCACAGGAGGACCCAGACAGGAAGCAGAGACACCGTGTCTCACTGAATTTATAAAGCATGACATCATTTTTTTTCCAGAGCTTTGTATCTCTCTGTGGTGTGTAACAGCAATGAACCCCCCTGTCCCAAATTTCTGTAGTCTGTGTGTGTGTGTGTGTGTGTGTGAGAGAGAGAGAGAGAGAGAGAAAGAGAGAGAGAGAGAGGGGGGGGGGAGGGGAGGGGAGGGGGGAGAGAGGTTTGCACAGGCAGGTGCAGCTCAGATGACGGGCAAGCTTCATGTGGTGCAGCACAGAGCTCCCAGCCATTATCTTTTGTGTAGTCTTGGAAGCTGGCTCCTGAGTGTCATAAATGTAAGATAAACCTCCTCCTGCAGGGGTTTCTCAGCGCACTGGCAGATGAGACTGCGTCTGCTCCCCACTCCCTGCGTGGACCCTAGCGGTAAATCAAAGCTTCGGCTTAGCAGCCACCTGAGGTTCAGCCCCCAGGAAGGCTGTGGATGCAGAGCCAGGGAGAGGAGCGGGGACTTGTGGGTTTTCCTAGTCCCTCGGCAGCTCTCGCACACGTGTGAGGATCTCACATACGTGCGGGGTCTCACTGGGTCTTGCCTTTGCCCGCACCATCTCCCCATTGCTTCCCCTCTCCCCCTCATCTTTGTCTCCGTGTTCCGTGTTCGTCTCTCCATGTTCCTGGCCATGCTCATGTAATCCCTCATGTTCCGTCTGCGTGGTTGCTCAGGGCAACTCCCAGTGGATGTGGAGCGAGCAGGTATTCTTTGGTCTGATTTGAGAGCATCTCCTTTCCAGAAAACTCCTATTAACAGAATTAAATTACCCAGAGGGTCGGGATGGGGGAGAGGGCAGCAGCATTCAGGTGCAACCTGGCAAAACACAATTCCGTCGGACAATCAGACATTGCTAGTCCAAGAGGCAAAGCTGCAGGCCCGTGGGAGGAGGGGATGGAGGACAGAGGACTCCATGGATGGAGCACAGGAGAGAGGAAGGCGGGGGAAGGGGCATCCCTCTGAGAGGGGCCAGACGAGAAGTACACAGGGAAGAATGAATCCCGAGTGTTGCAAGTCAAATCAACTGCATTGAAATTGTGACTAAAAGGTAACCATTGGTGGCTCACACCTAGAATCCTAGTTACTCAAGGAGGCTGAGAGAGGAGGATTGTATTTCAAAGCCAGATTGGGCATGAAAGTCCATGAGACATCTCCTATTAGCTATCCCCCGAAAAAACCAACCAACCAACCAACCAAAAAACACCCTAAAAGTGGAGATGTGGCTCAAGTGGTAGAGTTTCAATCATCCATGAAATAGCTAAGGAACAGCACCTAGGCCCTGAGTTCAAGCCCTATTCCTGCATTAAATAAATAACGACTCAGTCACCACTGGAGCGGTTCCCTTGGGAGTGCACCTCAAGTTTACTTCCCTCCTGAGGACAGGTAGTGGAGAGGACCACAGCTTGTCTTTGCCTGATGTCCATCCCTCCCTTCCTGCCACAGCCAAGACCAGCAGGATTGCTGTGCGCATTTCTGTCGTTCTCTCTGTCTTTCAGAGCACTCCATCCTGAAATGTTTGTGCAGCTAATTAGTTGGGAAGACAGGAACACCTGCATATTTGAAAGACCCTGATTGTGAGGCATTAATTAGGAGCTTGTCTGAGGGTACCAGTTGGGTGTCTGCTTTCCACTGTGAAAGGTAGAATCCGCAGTCCTTGGAGGAAGTTAGCAATGACACTGCGCTTTCCCACCGCACCAGGCTGCAGAAGGGACTGCTGGCCACAGGGCTCTGGTCCTCTGATGAAGGCCCAGGAAGGTGTATTCTGATTCATTAGCGATGAAGTCGATGTCTGCATGAACCAAGCTTTGAGTGTTTGTTTGCAGTGCAAGGGCGGAAAAGCAAGGGCTGTCCCAGTAAGGTGACAGCATCTTCCATGAAATCCACCCCCTAATGCCAGCTAACACCCAGGTTTATCAAGCAGTTACCAACTTCAGGCACGGGGCTGAGTATCTCCTCCAAGACGCTGGCCTTCTGAACTCACAGATGAGGACGCCATCAGTGTCTGTGAGCCGGGGGGGAATGTGTCCTAAGGTATGGGCTAGCACACACTGAGGCGTGTGAGGGCATCATTGGAAGGCTGGGGCTTCTAGGCGCTCTCTCTCTCTCTCTCTCTGTCTCTCTCTCCTTCTCTCTCTCTCATTCTTGCTCCTGCTCTCTTGCTCTCTGCTCTCTCAGCAGTACTGAGGACTGAACCCAGGACTTGGTGCTTCACAGGCGATTGCTCTACTACTTGAGCCACCCCTCCAGCCCCCTTTCACCCTGGGACTCCCTTTGCGCCTGGGTGTGCCTGGACAGCACTCCTCTCCCTGTCACTGAGGTCACAGGCAGTCAGTGCTGCACCCAGAGCCCGTGGCGGCAGGCTAGGCCCACCACGCTCGTCCCCAGGAACGGGGGTCACAGAAGCACCAGCTGAGATGGGGGTCTCTGTTCCAGCGGCCCTAGAATGCAGGAGCGGTTACAGAGCAGCAAAGTTCCAGGGGTGATCAGGATTCCAGGACAGCCTTGGGAATAATTACAGCTCACAGAGACATCAGCCTGCAAGTTCTCACTAAGCACCCGGAGCACAATAGCCATGTGAGACCCAAAGACCAAGGAGCGTGCAGTGCACTGGGGAGATAAAAATAGCACCCTCGGAACAATTAGAGAGCAATTCAATTCATGCCACTGTCTGGTTCTGACTCAAGTACAACAGGACACAGGGACTTGGGGAGAATGGAGAGGAGAGAGCTTTTCCCTGGAGACACAGCTTCCTGGAAAAGCTGGGGGTGGATGCTGGGGGTATAGTCCTGGGTGGCAGATGCTTTGAGGGCAGGGTAGGGTGCTCTGTGTCTGCAGCAGCCTAAACCAATCCTGGTATCACCTTGGTGTGTGAGCATCCAGTTAAAAGGCAGGATATAACCGGGCACTGGGGCTCATGCTTGCAATCCTAGCTACTCAGGAGGCTGATCTGAGGATCGCAGTTCAAAGCCAGCCCAGGCAGAAAAGTCTGTGAGACTCTTGTCTCCAATTAACTACCAGAAAACTGGAAGTGGTGCTGTGGCTCCAAGTGGTAGAATGCTAGCCTTAAGCAAAAATAGCTCAAAGACAGTGCCTAGGCCCCGTGTTCAAGCTCTACCACTAACCAAAAAAAAAAAAAAAAAGACAGAAAAAAATAAATCGGGACACAGTGCCTGACCTATGACAGCTTTGATGAGTAAATAGATCATCGGAGTCCCAGGCATTCTCGGAGTCACTCAAAGGATGAAGAGTGGCAGGAATATTTCTTGGTCTATTATCTATGCATGGAGGAGGAGAGAGGGAGAGAAGAGGAGGAGAGGGGAGAGGGAGGAAAGAGAGAGAAACACCACACACACACACACACACAAACACACACACGCCTGTGTCTTCATTCCATATTTATTAAGACCTGGTTTAGGGGGAGGGGAGAGGAAGTCTGGAGATGAAACAGACAAAGTTACTGGCTTTTAAACCTCCATATTAGATCTTCCTTTGTAACTCAGAACCTAGTTACTTATACCGTCATTCAGAGGACGGGATATTCTACCCCCTAAACAAACATCTACTCTGCCAGTCATTGGCTTTTGCCCTTACGCCATACTGTCATGCAATAGGGACTGGATCTAAGCACGGAAAGGCAGTTACAGCCACGTGGGGAAATAGCCACAGGAATTCAGGGCAGTGCACAATGGCTTTCATGGCACGGTGTGCAGGGTGTTGGGAGATTTTAAGAAAAGATCCTCCGAGCCAGCCAGATGAGTGAAGATAGACATCACAGAAGACTAAGCATCTAGTGGATTCTGGAAGGTTCTGGAAGGGGCTCTGTTGAGGGCAGGTGTGGTTAGTGGGAATAGTGTCTAAGCAGGTGGAAAGGGATGCAGGAAAGCTAGAAGCATGACAAGACAGCAGCATGCGCCGAAACTATAAATAATTGAGTGTCGCTAGAGCGTGAAGTGCTAAAGGGAGCGAAGTGGACGTTGACATGGCCCGGCCAGCAGGAGCTCACTTGTGAATGACTCGGGTCGAGGCAGCGAGACAGATCCTGTCTGGTTGATGATGGATGGCATGTTGGGGAATGAATGCTGAGTGGTGAAAGGATGGCACTGGACTTGTGGAGTAAAACAGTGTTCTGTCAGCTGCACGCTGGATGAACAGGGCTGCAGTTCAGGGTGGGGAAGGGCAGCTGGGTGAAGAGGTAAAGAGACTAAATTAGAAGCTACGGCCAGGGTCCATGCTGGAGATCAAGAAGACTTGCTCGGAAACAGATGGTGGGAAAGGAAGGATGGGGGGATCAACCAAGTCAGGTTCTGTGGGGTGAAGGGATCGAGGCGGGAAGACCGCTCTGCAGTGGACGCGGGACTGGTGGACCTCCCTGCCCCCACTGTGCTGGAGTCGCTCCTCTTTCTTGGTTGGCACTGAGAGCTGCTCTTACCCAAGGTCATTGCTTCACCTGGGTCATTTCTTCTGGAAGATGCTGCTCACCATTATCCAACATCGTCACATATCTTCAGTTCTGTGTGTGTGTGTGTGCACGCACGCGCATGCGTGCACATGTGTGTGAGCACACCAGTACTGGGCTTTAGCTCATGAATTTGCGCTTTTGCTTGGCTTTTTCACTCACAGCTGGCATTCTACCACTTGAGCCATGCACACCTCCAGTATGTCTAGATTTTTACTGACGAATGAGATCATTGTCACATAGACTTTTCTGCTCAGGCTGGCTTTGAACTGCAGTCCTCAGATCTCAGCCTCCTGAGTAGCTAGGATGACAGGCGTGAGCCACCAGCGCCTAACTAATTCTTACTACGATTCGGACCGTCACCCGCTTTGGGTCAGTCCTCAACCTCTGCGCCTCCTCTTTCATGGCATCATGAGCCTTCCCAGGCAGAGGTTCTTAAAATAGTGATAATCATCATCATAAACAGCACATGCTGAGTACCACTGAGGACCGAGCCTCCAGACAGGCTCTGTAGCTGCAGCTTGCTGTGGATGTGCTTGCTCTCTGTGCAGCCAGGGAGACGGACGTTGTTAGCCGTATGGCTCACAGATGATGGAGTCCAGTTAAATATCCAAGCCCTCGGTCATACGTTCTCCTAACACTCCCTGGGGCGCTCCCCTGCCAAGGGGTTGCCATGGTGACATCAGAGGCAGGGCTGAGGGAAGCTTGAGGATGCGGATTCCTTCGTAGCTCCCTGGAATGGACTGATGTCAGCCTCTAAGTCCCGGCCGGGACGCTCTCTGAGAGGCAGGTTGAGTCCAGACTTGTTGTGTGCTTCCTTAGGTATTGATGGAGCCTCTTGACTCAGCGCTCAAATAGCAACAGCAGATGCACTGGGTCAGGTGATCTGGCTCAGAAATAATGAAGGAATGGGAACAAGGACAGGACTTGGGAACTCCAGGAGCCATGGCGGTGCCGTTCAGGGAGGACACAGGTCACCCCGCCGACCTCCGACGAGGCTTTCTTTGCTGCCAACTACAGAGAACATTTTGTACCTGGAAGTCCTGCCAAAGATCACACTTGGGCTTTGGCCCAGTTTCACGGTGCTCCTCCTCCAGAGGCCCCTGTCAAGTTTGTTTCCGCGTAGCTGCTCCAGCACAGTGCCTCAGCAGCCATTTGGCTCCTGGTGTCCTTCTCCATGCGGCTGGCTGGAAGAGCTACTGCTCTTCCCCTTTCTCCCTTCTTTCTCTAGGCCCATGGTCCCCCCACGCTGCTCCCGTCCCAGCAGCTGGAGGCCTGAGGTCTTTTCTGTGTGGTGCTCTCTCCCCAACATCTCTGCAATAGGATCTCCATGCCCCAGGCCTCCATGCTCTTCCTCTGAGAGAACAGCACCCCTGCCACACGGGCTGGGCAGTTCTCACATGGCATTCAACAGGGTAGATCCAGGTTCTTCCTTCCTTCCTTCCTTCCTTCCTTCCTTCCTTCCTTCCTTCCTTCCTTCCTTCCTTCCTTCCTTCCTTCTTTCCTTCCTTCGTGTGTGTGTGTGTGTGTGTGTCCCAAAGCTTGAACTCAGGGCCTGAGCACAGTTCCTGAGCTTTTTTTTAACTTAAGGCTCTCATTCTACCACTCGAGCCATACCTCCATTTCCAGCTTTTTTTTTCCTTTTTGCCAGAGATGGGGTTTGAACTCAGGGCCTGGGCACTGTCCCTGAGCTTCCTTTGCTAAAGGTTAACACTCTACCACTTGAGTCACAGCTTTTTCTGTTTATGAGGAATTGAACCCAGGGCGTCATGCATGCAAGGCAAGCACTCTACCACTGAGCCACCTTCCCAGCCCATCCAGCGTTTATGATAGTTGGTTGGAGATAAGCATCTCATAGACATTCCTGCCCTGGCTAGTTCTGAGTCACAATCCTCAGATCTTAGTCTCCTGAGTAGCTAGGATTACAGGTGTGAGCCACTGGTGCCTGGCGGGAGATCATGATAGTATATGCTGTTTTGAATGATGTCCTAAGTTTTCAACTTTATTCAGTAGGCAGTAGGCAAGCCTTGGATATTTTGGACAAGAAGAAGATCTTCGGACCTGCTGCTCCTGGAGAGATTTGGGGCAGATGGGAGAACAGGAAGGTATTGTGATCGTTCGGAGGAGAGTTGGGAAGAACTTGATAAAGACAAGGCACCAGGACGATGAAGAAGGCAGATTTGGAAGCCATTAGGCAACAGGCTGGATGGGACACAGAGGCTTCTTCGGTGTTGGGAATGAGAAGGAGGGAGAGAGGACGAGGAGCTAAGAAAGCGTGATGTGCCATAAACCAAACAGAGCAGAAGGAGTAGGATTGGGGGAGGGTAGAGAGGATGAATTTAATTAGGACACGAGGAGTTGATGTTATTCATTGAATCCATTTTTCCACGCCCACTTTTCCTGCTCCTGGCAGTTTCAGAAGGAATGACAATAGGAAGGTGATGGATCCAGCACGATGCACCCCACCAGATCCTGAATTCAAAGCAATGACAGCACCTGGAAGGCTAAACAAGTCACTATGCAAAATGAACTCCCTTGTCTCCAAGGAGGAGGATCAGAGAGAATCCAGAAGCGCCCCGGCATGAGTCAGAGCTCCTGCATGATCGATTTCCCCAAGAACTCGGAGACTTTCTTGACTGGCAGCCCACCCCTCCCTCCCCTTCTTCCTTCTGCTTCCACAAATCTGGATCACCCGCGAGGGTAAGGAGTACTGTCGGATTTTTCAGAACGACATCTTGTCCTCAGCTATATGTAATCTCTGCTCCGCTTCGATCATCTGTTGAAGCTGGGGGGATCATCTCTCAATCTACATCCATCCACAATGTTTAAAAGCACTTCTCATTCATTCAACAAATATTGTTTGAGGGTTTACTATACGCCAGATCCTGGCAAGTCACCAGTGAACAAAACAATGTCCATTTCAGTTGTGACATGTGGACTGGTAGAACTCAGACCAGCACTAACACAGGAAGACACATTTTGGCTCAGTCTTCTGGGTAGCTAGGATTACAGGGTGAGCCATTGGGCCTGGTGTAGCTAGGGTGTATTTTTAAATTTTTTTCTGTGGCCAAACTGAAATTTGATTCTCATCATAATCTGTTACTTGTTCATTATAACATCCAGAGATTTTTTTTTTTCTGTGTCCTCAATTCCTTTTCTCCCCCTGTAGCATCTGACACTAGAATCTGGTGGACATCTATGTTTGTCTGGCTTTCGAGGGCCATTCTCTGAACATTTTCCTGCTCAGTGCATGGAAAGACCAAGTTCCTTTTTCCTCTGTCACAGATGTCATGTGCACTTCCAGTCAGCATTCCTGGAGACTCTCTGCTGAACACCTCTGCACCAAAACACCCCAAAGACCTACTGGGTCTCCATGTCCTGCATCCTCCGCAGCTCTGGGTTCTTTTTATCTCAGAACTCCAATTCTCACAGAACACTTAAACCTGGATAGTTCCAACCCCCAAATTCCTAATGTCAATCATTTTTTAATAAGTTCAACTGTCAGAAAGCTGCACTCTCATAATGACCTACCAGTCAGGAAAGGAATTGAATCTTCCTTTCCTGCCTTTCTGATTTCTCTTGCTAAAATCCAGTCTCAAGTTCACTTTTGACTTACTTGCCCTTCCCCATACCATGTCTCCCATCCTATAGAATTCTGCTAATTCCTTTCCTGGCATTTCTGTCCTTTCTACACAGTTTGTCCTGCCCTACTTCAAGACTTATTCCCACAGGCTGGAATGATGCTATCCAAAGATGCTAGAGTCTGAAGTGGATTTTCTCAATGGATCACCCAGAAAACATCTCTGGTCCTCCATAGTATCATCATATCGATCAGCACAGTTGAAAGAGACCCAAATCCAAGTTGAGATGTCTGGGATATAGACTTTTATCTGTTGCCAAAAGAATTGGGTGCTTTGGGATGTTTATTTAACTTTCCTGGGCCTGGAAGAAGCTTTCAGAGTGACCTCTAAGGCATCTTCCTGCTTAAAAAAATCTTTAACTAGAGCATATCTATACTATTACTGGCTTAGAGGAACAAAATGTATTATCGAGAATCCAGTTAGCTATTCTAGTAGAAGATAAATGGATGGCTTTTGGAAAGGAGAAATAATGGGGAGAAAAGGGAGCAAAATGTTCTTACCCTACAGACGATGCTGTGCGCTGTCATTTGCTTAAATCTGGCTGCAGATGTCTTTAAGGAATGAAAATGAAGCGTCTTTCCCTTGATTATGAGATAAAACCTCAGTGATTCTCCTCTTTCCATTAATTCCTTCTGAAAAAGGGAAGATAGTGATTTGTCAACATTGATCAAAGCAAATGGCCGCTCTTCCCATTCCCAGATCTCATCTTCCAGGTTTAAAGAGGAAATCAGAGAAAAGTAAGTTTTGGTTCCCACTTCTCAGGGTGTGTATCGATTGCATCCTCACATAATTTGCTAGAGTTTCACTTTCTGCCTTGGGTGGATGATTAGCTGGGATTTCCTCTTATCTCGAGATCTGTGCCAATGAAGAAGAGTACTTCATCCTTCCTTCAGGCCAAGAACGGTCAAGGCCACAGACAGTCTGTCTGAGATTGTCTCCCGTGGGCTCTGGGCCGTGTGTCCTAGCACCTAGACAGATCCATGGCAGAGCCTGCCTGCCTGCTAGGCTGTTCCAGAACTCTACATCCGGAGCAATGGGGAGCCTCGTCTGCTATTCCCAAACTATCCAGCTGGTCATTTGAATTGCAAAATTGCCGAAACCTGGAACCTTGTGCAGAGTTTGGGACATAACAAGATCAAAAAAGAGAAAAAAAAATTGACTTCCAGGCAGCTTCCTGGGCTGAGGCTCTTTCATGAAACCTTGAATGGCCACTCTGCCTGATAAAACCCGACAAAGGACTCCGCGAGATGCCCATCAGGCATGCGCTTCCTCCCTGGCCACGCTATCCTGGCACCAGAGAGCAGTGGTGTCTGAACGAATTCTGTCAGCAAACCATCAGCTGTAACTGACACCTGTCATATATAACCTATCCAGTCTGTCCACCCATCTGTTCATAGCAGCAACCTGGTGGCTCTTTGAGGGAACCTAGTCCTGCTCATAAGCGATTCTATCATCTTCAACACCTGGGGTGAGAGTTACACCAAAAGTTCCTGAATACTCAAAAGCCATAAAATCCCAGCATTTGAGAGACTGAGGCCAGCCCGGGCTCCATAGAGACACTATGCTTTAAATACAAAGAAACAAAAAGCAATCAAGCAATAATAATAGTTACAAATTGAGCAAATAATTACATAAAATAAGGCATACACTGTGGTATTACTCTCTGGATGCCATAATTGAAAGGTATGTGTAAAGCTATTGTTTTTAAAAAGTCAGCAAGAAAATATCAAATAGGTAAAATGTTGGAGGACCAACAATGCCCAGCCAAATGTGTATCTCGTAAATCATTATCTATTAATTCTATAAGGCTATATTTACCTTGTTTTCATTCTAGCATAACCATTAATCATATTATAATGTTTTCAGGTTGTCTATGTTTAATTGATAGTAATCTAAAGCAGAAGTCAGAAAGTGTTTTCCTTTTTTTTTTAGACTGAACTTTTTATTTGCATCATTTAGTTGTCCAAGAGAATTTGCAATTGACTTTCTTGAAGACAAAAGAGAAATAATTCAATCTTACATGTGGCTCTGTCCCAAATACTAAGCTAATTGAAAATACTGTTGAACTGTGAACACACTTGTATATAAGACATAAATGAAGCCGGGCGCCAGTGACTCACGCCTGTCATCCTAGCTACTGAGGAGGCTGAGATCTGAGGATCACGGTTCAAAGCCAGCCTGGGCAGGAAAGTCCGTGAAACTCTTATTTCCAATAAACCACCAGAAAACTGGACGTGGCTCTGAGGCTCAAGCAGTAGAACGCTCGCCTTGAACTGAAGAGTGCAGGGACAGAGTCCAAGCCCAGAGTTCAAGACCCACAACTGACAAAAAAAAAAAAAAGACATAAATGAACAAACACAACTGTATATAAGACATAAATGAGAGATTGGAGGCATGTCTCAGGTAGTAGAGAGCCAGCTGGTGAGCAAGTGTCAAATACTGAGTCCTAGTTTCAGACCAAAGAAAAGAAAAGAAAAAGACATAAGTGAGTTACTAGGGGTATAGCTCAAGTGGTAAAGCTCCTGTCTAGAAAGCACAAAGCCCTGAGTTCAAACCCAGTCCTGCCAAACAAACAAACAAGGTATAAATGAATTAATACAACTATATATAAGACATAAATGAATGGGTTTGGTTGGGTCCCAAGAAAACTTTATTTAAAAATTAGGCAGCCAGCTCGGTGCCAGTGGCTCATGCCTTTAATCCTGGCTACTCAGAAAGCTGAGATCTGAGGATCAATGTTTGAAGCCAGGCCAGGCAGACAAATCCTACCAACGCTTATCTGCAATTAACCACCCAAAAGCCAGAAGTGGAGGCATGGCTCAAGTGGTAGAGTGTCAGTTTTGAGCAAAAATAGCTAGGTAAGCCTGGTGCCGGTACTCACACCTGTAATCCTAGCTACTCAAGAGGCTGAGATCTGAGGATCATGGTTCAAAGCCAGCCCAAGCAGGAAAGTCCAAGAGACTCTCATCTCTAGGTAACCACCAGAAAACCAGATGTGGTGCAATGGCTCAAAGTGTAGAATGCTAGCCTTGAGCAAAAAGCTCAGGGACAGCACCCATGCCCTGGGTTCAAGCCCCATAACCACCACCAACAGCAACAAAAGCTAAATAAGAGTGCAAGTCCCTGACTTCAAGACCCAGTGCTAGCTTGCACACACACACACACACTCACACACACACACTCACACACACACACACTCACACACACACACTCACACACACACACTCACACACACACACACTCACACACACACACACAATGTTATGAGGTAAGTTCAGGGTATAGCCCAGTAGTTGAGTACTTGTTCAACATCTGTAAGACCCTGAGTTCAATCCCTAGTACCACAGAAAAGGTCATTATTAGAGATCATTTATCAAAGACTTCAAATAATATTAAGCCTGCTGTGTTTATGGGAGGTATAAAATTCCTTTTCTTTTTAAACTACTTATATTTGAATTTCCATCATTTGCAAACAAAAAGGTTCCAATTATTGTATAATATTCTGGCTGCAAAAGTCAGTCCATTAATGAACTCTTGGTCATCTCTGCCTTTGAAGATTTCTTGAAAATTAGACCTAATTGTCCACATGCTTCCCACCCTTAGCCCCTACACTTATAAATTGCTCAGATCTTGCCAAAGCAATTGGGAAAGAATGACTGTTGAAGCTATGAAAGAAGGTGAAATGCAGATGTAGTTTCGGCCTGGGGCCGAGGTTCACGGTGATTCCTCACTAGAATCCCTTGGCCTAACGAGTGCCACCTCACTCCACCTCAGACGACCCACCTGCTCTGATTTTGATTTTGACCCGTGGGATGCCATCAGATATCACTCAAAAGACTTGAAATCTAAGTGAATGCGCTTCAGCATTTACTTCATCAAAACTAAAACTATCTGATTTTTCAAAGGTAGTGTTAAGAGAATGGAAAGACGATTCTTAGATGAGAAGAAAGTATTTGTAAAGCAAGTATCTGATAAAGGACTGTACCTAGAGTTAAGATATATGTATATATGCATGTACACATCTAACTATTCTGTCAATCTGTCTATCTATCTATCTATCTATCTATCTATCTATCTATCTATCTATCTATCTATCTATCTATCTATCTATCATCTATCTACATACCCACCTTAGTCTACTTAGGCTGCCAAGACACAATATTGAATATTGAGGAATTTCAATAAACAGAAATTTATTCTCTCACAGGAAGACTGAAAGACCAATAGAGGCTGAGACCAAGGTGCTGGCATTCTTGGTTCTGACCATGGCGCTCTCTCCTGTTCTGTTGACAGCTGCCTTTTTTTTGGTCAGTCGTGGGGCTTGAACTCTGTGCCTAAGTGCTGTCCCTCAGCTCTTCAGCTCAAGGCTAGTGCTCTACTGCTTGAGCCTCAGTGCCACTTCCGGTTTTCTGGTGGTTTGTTGGAGATAAGAGTCTCACAGACTTTCCTGCCCAGGCTGGCTTTGAACCGTGATCCTTAGATCTCAGCCTCCTGAGTAGCTAGGATTACAGGCGTGAGCCACCAGCACCTGGCTGACAGCTGCCTTCTTACTCACCTAGCCCTTCCTGTGTGTGTGTGTGTGTGTGTGTGTGTGTGTGTGTGTGTGTGTGTGTGAGAGAGAGAGAGAGAGAGAGAGAGAGAGAGAGAGAGAGAGAGAGAGAGAGAGAGAGAGAGAGAGAGAGAGCACATTTATATTACAAGCAGACGCTAACAGCATACTAAATGGCCATCATAAAGCAAGGGCCAGACATGTAGGCTTTGACACCTGTAACTAAAAGATGTTTTTGCAGCCTGGCCAAGGAATCACATTATCGTCACCTTTATTAGGAAGCAGCTGGAACTCTAGAGATACCTCAAGCTTTTACTTCCCGTGTGCTCTCATAGCAGAGATATTTATTATTGCTGTCTCCTTCCATTAGTCTGCTGGGATTATTATCTGGCACGATGCTGTCTCAGAGTGAAGTAGTCCTTTGTGGGGCATAAAACAGGCCAGATTCATAAAATAGCCCCTCATGTAGGCCCAGTAACTGGTGCTTCAATTAAATTAAAGTCCGTCTCTTGGCATAAGACTGGTCATTTCAATGTTCTTTGAACTTTATGCAAGGTTTTCTTTTTTGCTCATGTTAGGACGTTTTTCTCTCTTGTTAAAGCATATTAAAAACAAACGGAGCACCCCAGAGCCGGCATTTGTTCACCACCTCAAGCTGCCTCTTCCCATCCACACCCGTTCCTGAACAACGGGCTCGAGGTCCAACGCCTACCCCAAAGGTGCCTGTCCACTCCGTCGGTGCCTTGGACTGGGCCCTGGCTCTGCAAGACTGGGCAATGCCCACCATTAGGGAAAACACCCCTGATTGGATTGATAGGCATGGTTCGTGGACTGGAGTCCATTTCCCTGGCTTGAAAGCAGGGAAGGTGATACGGGCTGGAGGGGAGCTCCCAGGATGGGCGAGGCCCCTCCACAGCCAGGCTGGCCTCCCTGTGCGAGAGTGACCAGGGGCAGCTGGTGATGTGGGCAGTGAGGCAGCCGGAGGGAGTAGGCCGAGTGCCGGGGGGCAAGGTGCAGCTCGGAGGGGGCATTCTTCTCCCTGACGCCAGGACCTCTCCGGTGGACCTCATCAGAGCCACTTCTGGTGCCGTGGACTGAAGAAGACCTAGCTCTGCCCTGACACGTTAAAGCACCGTGAGTGAAGGCCTTCCCCTCATGTGAGAATAAGAAGATGACAGTGCCTGCTGCCCAGCAAGCCTCATGATCACATAGTGAATAAGACACAGCACTTCCCACCAGGCCTGAGGCTTATCGGGGTTGAATTAAGTGCATCCTGTTCTTACTGTTACTGTCTTTCTTATTCTTTCTCACCCAGGACGAACTGAACATTTGGCTTGAAGACCTGTGTCTGTCCTATGACTTGAACTCAAGGCTTTTTACAAAGCTTTTTCCGTGCAAGGGTGGTTCTCTACCACTTGAGCCACCAGCTCTGCTTCTGGCTTTTTGCCAGAATAAGTCATATGGACTTTTCTGCCTGGGCTGGCTTTGAATCTCAATGCTCAGATCTTAGCCTCCTGCGTAGCTAGGATTACAGCTACTGGTGCTTGCCCATATGCATTTCTTAAGCTTCCTATGGGTTTGACCCTTCTGGTTTGGCATGGTGATTTATCAAGAGCTTCCTCCAAAGAATGACATACTTTCTGATTCTCAAGGGCATTCAGATGTCCAAATCTCGAAATGTCTAGATTTGCTAGAATGTTGGACTGATACAGCCTGCCCCAGAATCAAGGGTGAACTGCCATTTTGTACATGTTGGAGCTCAAAGAAGTTACTGCAAGCCTCAGTTTGTGCCTTGGTTTCCTCATGTACAAGTGGACGCAGAGTTTGATTGACCTTTTCTGGTCATTGACTATCCAGTTAGAAAATGCCCTACACAAGGGAGTTGGCGGGGCTGGGAAGGTGGCTCAGTGGTAGAGTGCTTGCCTCACATGCATGAGGCCCTGGGTTCGATTCCTCAGCACCACGTAAGCAGAAAAAGCCGGAAGTGGTGCTGTGGCTCCAGTGGTAAAGTGCTAGCCTTAAGCTGAAGAGCTGAAGGACAACGCCCAGGCCCAGAGTTCAAGCCCCATGACCAGCAAACAACAACAACAACAACAAGGGAGTTGATTGTTGTTGTAAATCACAGCCCTTACTTACTGAGTGGCCCTAGGCTAGTTACTTAGCTGTTGTCACAACGCTCGGCTCTTTCTGGATGTTGTGAAGCCTACAGGAAAAGGTGTTTGGGTGGTACAACATTGCAGTGGTTCTTCACACAGGTGGTGTTTTACGAATCCCACCCCAAGCCCCTAATACACCCACACCCATACAGCCACCAAGCAGAGCGCCCATGACAGAAGGTACACATCTGGACCATTTTGTAGTCACCAGTCTCAGTGGTGAAGGTGTCTTCTTCCTCTTCCTCCTCCTCCTTTTTGTTCTTCCCTTTCCCTCCTCCTACTCCTCCATTTCTTCCTCCTCATGTTTTGCCTGGGGAAATAACAAAGCTGTGCTCACTTCTCTCGTCATTTCTCTCTTATTAGCTTGGTTTCTTTCTAAACCCTCTAGAATAATAATTTACAAAATAACCTAGTTGTGTTTGATGCCAGGAGTCGGAGTCTGTCTTGGCTGCCTTTAGGGAATCTGACCTCCAGGGGGAGCAGAGCCAGCCTTCACTCTCTGCTTACCTGAAAGAGGGGGGGGAGGGGGGGAGGACTCCCGGTCCATACGAGGGGGGTCGCCCTGTGCCCTTGGACAGGACGGGACGAAGGTGGGGTGTGGGGAGTCTGAAAGGACATTCTGAGTGAGAATGGAGAGGAGGAGCCTCAGTTCACCATCTCACCTCCCTCCATGCGTCAGGGCTCTCACCGGGAGGAGGAAGGAGAAGCCTTTACGTTCTCTGTTTGTAGAAAGTGTCTTTCTGATCACCTGGTGGGTCCCTGTTCCCTTTCAGCAGGCTCTTGGGACTCCTAGGCTGACCGGCACAGTGCAGCCAGTGGTACGTTGGCAGAGACCATTGAAAGTCGTAGTCTTTTCCCCCTAGGGTTGAACTGGCATCAAGTAACGGTGACACGTCTGTTTATACACATACAGTACAGTAATCAGACACCCCTCCATCTCTCTCCCGCACCCCCATCCCCTTTCCCAACACAATCTCAAACTTCATTGTACTATATTATCATAAGTATGTAAAACGTTTGGACCAGATTCACCCCTCTTCACCTTCTTTGTTCACTTCCCACCTCACGCCAATACCCACACCACCTTGAACAGAACTGTTTTACCTTTCTGGGGTGTGTGTGTGTGTGTGTGTGTGTGTGTGTGTGTGTGTGTGTGTGTGTGTGTGTGTGTGTGTGTGTGTGTGTGTGTGTGTGTGTGTGTGTGTGTGTGTGTGTGTGTGTGTGTGTGCGCGCGCGCGGGCTGCTACTGGGGCTTGAACTCACTGACTTGCACAGCTCGATGGTGGTTGTTTTAAATCAAGACACTTGAGCTCTACCTCCACTTCTAGCTTTTGCGGGTTAGTTGGAGATAAGTGTCTCTCCAATTTGTCTTCCCAGACTGGCTTTGAATTGGGATCCTTGTCCTGCAGCCTCTTAAATAGCTAAAATGCACAGCTGCAAGCCACTGTCGACTAGATTCTGTAATTTACTTTTAAAGAGTGTACTTTAATTGTTCAAAGGGCCTTACGGTGCTATTTCACACACACACACACACACACACACACACACACACACACACACACACACAGACTGACACCTTCACTTACTCTTTCTTTTCCCATCCCCCCACCTGTTACTATTCAACAGAGTTCTGTGAGTTTTGTTTGTTCACAGGTGCCATGGATTTGGTTATTGTTCACCCTCTAACCCTCTTTTCCTCCCTGATTCCGATGTCTTCAAGCAGTCCCACAAGCACACACATGGGATACTTGTGTATCTCTTAGGCGAGAGAAAACATAGCCTGGCTTACTTCCTGAACAAAATCATCTCCAGTTTCATCCATCTCCTCATGAACAGCACAATTCCATTTTTCTTTAGTGTTGAATAACACTCTGTTGTCTGTACACAGCCCATGTTCTTGATTCATGCTGGGGCATCAGCCATTCCCACAGCTTGGCTACTGTGAACAGTGCAGCAGTGAACATGGCGTGTGGGTGCCTCCAGTCTACGGTGACTATAGATAGAGTCTTGGCTCCATTTCTTAATCATTTTGTCATTAATTGTCAGCGGATCCATAGCGGCTCCAGTCCTTCCTGTGTTTCTTCAAGTGTGTTTCAGGCTATGATACGCCTCTCTTCTCCTCACACTTAAGAGGTCACAGGGCAGCAAGTGGCTCATTTGGTCCTTGGATCTATTTGGCCTGTCACCCCATACACTGTCTTTTATTTTTAATTTTCAGAATGAGATAAGGCTGGCTCTCTTTAAGGAGCGGCCTGGAGCATAGACAGATGATGAGATGGCTAGCTAGTGAAGGTACATCCCATAGAAGGAAGTCTGGTGTTTAGGAGCTGCTCAATTAAAAGAAGCTTTTGGCACATATAAATACCCACTATCCCTCTGTGCTCATTTGAGAGCTTGCTCGAAAGGATTTGCTACTGAGATGTCTCAGATTACACAGAATATCTATTATTCACTTCCTCCCGCTCCAGGGAGGACTGCAGCAGGTTTCATACCACATGGGGAGAGAGCAAAGACATGGTTGGACTTTCTGTATTCTTGGTCCTGGGAGGTGTTTATTCTTTTGTAAATGTGTTTGTTTATTTAGAGGCAAGGTTCACTCGGTAGCCCTGACTGACATAGAACTTGTGATTCTTCTGCCTCCCGAATGGTCTGAGGATCATGGTTCAAAGCCAGCCTGAGCAGGAAAGTCCGTGAGGCTTTTATCTCCAATAAACCATCAGAAAACTGTAAGTGGGGGCTGGGAAGGTGGCTCAGTGGTAGAGCGCTTGCTTTGCATGCCTGAGGCCCTGGTTCGATTCCTCAGCACCACATAAGCAAAAAGAAAAAAGCCAGAAGTGGTGCTGTGGCTCAAGCGGTAGAGCGCTAGCCTTGAGCTGAAGAGCTGAGGGACAGTGCCCAGGCCCAGAGTTCAGGCCCCATGACTGGACCCCAGAAAAAAAAAAAAAAAAGAAAACTGTAAGTGGCACAGCGGTTCAAGCGGTAGAGTGCTAGCCTTGAGCTGATGAGCTGAGGGACAGTGCCCAGGCCCAGAGTTCAAGCCCTTCGACCAAAAATAAAATAAGATAAAATAAAATAAGTAGGACTGATCAAATGTCTAGGGTGAGTTAACACTGGCGGTCCCTCCAGAAGTCACACAAGCTGGGCAGTCACATGGACTGCTGCATTTCCACAGGGTAGCACAGTGTTCCCTAAGTGTATGTCTTACATCATTAATTCTCCAAAAGCCATGCAAGAAAGGGTTTTCAGATTGAATGTATTTCCACAATACTCATAAACAGAAGAAAGGCCTAAATTGTCTTGCACTAAAAAAAGAGCTGAGCATTGTAGTACATGTCTATAATCTCAGTACGTGTGAGGCTAACACAAGAGGATACTGAGTTTGAGGCCAGCCTGGGCTACATGAAGAGACCTCTGTCTCAAAGCAATCACAAGAGAATAAAACAGAATGAAACATGGCTTTGTTAATTTTTTTTTTGTCGCCCGTGAGGCTTGAACTCTGGGCCTGGGCACTGTCCCTCAGCTCTTCAGCTCAAGGCTAGTGCTCTACCACTTGAGCTACAGCACCACTTCCAGTTTTCTGGTGGTTTATTGGAGATAGGAGTCTCACGATTTCTCCTGCCCGGGCTGGCTTTGAACCGCGATCCTCAGATCTCAGCCTCCTGAGTAGCTAGGATTACAGGCGTGAGCCACCAGCACCCGGCGGCTTTGTTATTTTTAACTTTCCTTAAATCATGTTTTCCCAAACACACAGGGCTACAGAGTCCTTGATTGGATATCATCTATTAATATTGCAAAAAACTAGTTCGTGTTCTATAGCATAAATGTCTAGAAATATTTTGCCTGATACAAAGATAAGGAGGCCAGGGACTTCTGCTACCCCAGCTTTATAAATATGAACAAGTCGGCAGTCCCTTCTGGGCCATGATCTAAGAAAGCCGGACTCCTTCTAGCTCAATGAATCTAGAAGCTATGGCTACCTGCATGGGACATGCCAAAATACATGAAAAATAGGCTTAGAATTGGAGAATTTGAAATGAGATAATTATGTTGGAGCATAGTACATAGTGTCTAGGAACTCATAACAAATGCTTGATTTTTGACTGGTTTGGGTTGTTTCTTTAAGTCAGTAGTGGGGCCTGAACTCTGGGCCTGGGCGCTGTCCCTCAGCTCTTCAGCTCAAGGCTAGCGCTCTACCACTTGAGCCACAGCGCCACTTCCGGCTTTTTTCTTTTTGCTTATGTGGTGTTGAGAAATTGAACCCAGGGCCTTAAGCATGCAAGGCAAGCGCTCTACCACTGAGCCACCTTCCCAGCCCTGTTCATTTTTTTGATGGTGGTGCTGGGGTTGGAATCCAGGTCTTCATGTGTGCTAGGCAGGCACTTTACTGCTTGAGTCAAACCCAGAGGCTTTAACTTCATTTTGTTGGTGGTATTGCTGTCTGTTTTGTCTTTTCTTTGTTGGAGATCAAACCCAGGGCTTCACAATTGTGTGTATGTACATGCACATGTGGGCATATGCCAGTTCTGGGGCTTGAACTCAGGGCCTGGGCACTGTCCTTTAGTGTTTTCACTAAAGGCTGGCACTGAACCAATTGAGCTGCAGCTCCAGTTTCAGCCTTGCATTGGTTAATTGGAGATAAGAGTCTCATGCACTTTCCTGCCACAGCTGCTTTAATCCTCAGATCTCAGCCTCCTGAGTAGCTGGGGTTACAGGTGTGAAGCAGGGCCCCAGAGGGAGGGGAAGGTGGGGTCTGTCCAGCGGAGTCCCTGGAAAGCAGCTGAGCCCAGTGATTTCAAGCCCTGGGGATGGGAGGAGATGGGCAGTGATGGTCAGCACCTGGGCATGGCGGGAGATGGGCAGTGATGGTCAGCACCTGGGGATGGCGGGAGATGGGCAGTGATGGTCAGCACCTGGGCATGGCGGGAGATGGGCAGTGATGGGCAGCACCTGGGCATGGCGGGAGATGGGCAGTGGTGGCCAGCACCTGGGCATGGCGGGAGATGGGCAGTGATGGTCAGCACCTGGGGAAGGCGGGGGATGGGCAGTGATGGTCAGCACCTGGGCATGGCGGGAGATGGGCAGTGATGGTAAGCACCTGGGGAAGGCGGGAGATGGGCAGTGGCGGTCCTTGGCGGGCTT
Organism: Dipodomys merriami; assembly: GCF_024711535.1. Lineage (NCBI taxonomy): Eukaryota > Metazoa > Chordata > Mammalia > Rodentia > Heteromyidae > Dipodomys > Dipodomys merriami. The sequence goes on along the minus strand of NW_027202305.1, from coordinate 2,988,261 downwards.
CATCCTCCGGCCGCTTTCGCGTGGTCGGGCGTTAGCCCGGGGTTTTCTCGCGGGCTCGGGGACCCCGGAGGTGGGGTCCTCGTGTGGCAGCCGGTCCGGACAAGCAGGACAAGCAGGTCCGTTCGCATGCAGGGAGCCGGTGGGCCCCGCGGCGGGACTTCCTGCTCGGCGGTGCGGTCCTGGGCCCCCCCCCCCCCGGCCTCCGCTGCAGGGGAGCCCGGAGACCCGGCGACACCCTCGGCCCGGCTGGGGAGCGCCAGGGGGTCGCGGCGGGTGCCGGCGGCATCCGGGCCCTCCGCCCCCTCTCCCTTCCTCCCTGGAAAGGAGGTGAGCGCTGGGCTCCCGGTGGGGTTCGAACCCCGGGTGTTTAGGCCCCGAAGGAGCGGCCGGCGTGGACGCGCCTGTCGGGTCCTGTGTCCCCGAGTTCCGCCGCCGCAGTGCTGGGCGCGGGAGCGAGGCGGGCCGGCGGGGGGAATCCGGGGGCGGCGGGGCTCCCGAGAGGGAGCGCGGGAGGGGAGCGGGCCCGCGGGCTGGCCGCGATCGCGGAGGAGCGGTCGGAGGCGGCGCCGGGGGGGCGCGGGGCGCGGGGCGCGGGGCGCGCGGGCGGGGCCGGGTATTTATAGAAAGGCGCCGCGGCGGTCACGCCGAGCCTCGGAACCGGGGGAGCCGCAGCACCGGGCGCGGGCGCCGCCGCCGCTCCTCCCGCGCGCCCGGCCTCGGCGGCAGGCGGCCGTCCCGGAGCCCGCGGCGCCGGGGTCCCGCCGCGCCCGCCCCGGCCCCGCGCCCTCCCCACCCCGCCTGGAGCCCGAGCCCGAGGCGGGGGTCCGCCGCCCGCCGCCCGCCGCCCGCCGCCGCCGCGCCCGGGTCTGCGTCCGCATGAGCGGCTCTCCAGCCAAACCCAGGTAGGAACTTCCCGGTCCCCGGACCCCCGGGGGCGCGGCGGGGCGCTGTCGGGTCCAAGTCACCAGAGGGCACGGCAAAGCTATTAACACGGACGGCGGCCTGGCTGTGGGGTCCCGGGGAGGCCGGGCCGGGGCAGCGCGCCCGCACCCGCTCCCTCCGGCGCCATCAGAGCCGGGCGCCCTGGCCCCGGGCACGGCGCGATTCCAAGCTGGGGCAGAAGGAGACGCGGGAGCCCTAGGCGGATCCGGAGGCGGCCAGGCTGGCGGGGGTTGGCCTTCCTCACCTCCTCCTCCGTGTAGCAGTGCGGGACTCCGGGTTTGCATTTCGGGACGTGTGTGGTCACCTGGGGAAATCAGGACTATGTGGACCAGCGGTGCGCAGGGAAGGTACTTGAACCCTCTGGCCGACCTCATCACTCCCAGAGAAAGTTCATGCCTCAGAAAGTTTCCTAGCCAGCTGCTGGCGGCTCGGGAGGCTGAGATCTCAGGAGCTCCGTTTGAAGCCAGCTGGGGCAGGAAAAGTCCAGAGACTCTGCTCTCCAATGAACCACCCCAAAGCTGCAAGTAGAGCTGTGGTTCAAATCATAGATCAACAACCTTGAGCAGAAAAGCTCAGGGACAGCACCCACTCAGCACGAGTTCGGGTCCCACTCAACCCCCTCCACCCCCAGGCAGGAAGAGTTCTTCAGCAAGTGGGGGGGGGAACCTCAAGGTGACAGGAACAGGTGTTTGAATGCAGGCTGTGATCCTGGGCGGGCTGGAGCACAGTAAGGGCAACTCTGCCCCAGGCCGAGTTTCATACAACCACATACACTTGGAAGACCCTGAGACGCCCGCCCCCTACCAAAGAAGTAATAATTAAACATTAAAATTAAAAAATGCTTTCATGATAGCAGCAGATGTAAAACTCCCACCACTTCAGGCAAAAACGAAGAGGTTTGTGCAGGGGGGCTGAGCTATATCTCTCTTCTGCCAACACCTCCTGGGTGCACCCTGCCCCCCTGGGGGGTGGGGGGCTCTTCAGGAGGGACAAACCCAAGCTGGACTCCCTCAGGAAAATGAATATGGCAAACAGGTTGAAAAAGTTACATGTCTATTCATCCAGAGAGAGAGAGAGAGAGAGAGAGAGAGAGAGAGAGAGAGAGGCTCATTGTACACTAGGCAGTCGGAAGGAGGTGTTGTCCCCCAGCCCCTCCTTGATACACGCACACAGCCTTTAGATTAGATAGCACCTTACAGGCACGGAGCCCGTGGCTCCATTGTGAGCAATCCAGTCTTGTTCCGGAGATGAGCTTAACAATTATTCCCTTTATTCACCCGTGCCTCCCACCTTCGTTCCTTACTTGAAGGTTATGTTTCTTGCTCATACTGGATGTCCCCATCCGAGCCACCTTCCCTGCTTCTCAGCACTCTTAATTGGCTCTTTTGATGGGGTATAATAAGGTCACCAGTGCGGCCCCCTCCTTGAGCTCCCTCTCTTAGTAACTTGCTTAGATGTGTCATCTTCCACCTACAACTTGGGCAAGAGCCCTCCCTGCTAGGGGTCCTTGTGATTCAAGAGACCTAGGGTCTGTCAGAGGGGCAGCCGAGATTCCGATTTGCCCCTGACCACATTCAGATGTTGTTCAGAATTGGTGTGAGTGTTGGAAAGGAATCATTATGAACTCCACACTGGGGTCCTGCTCAAGCATCTCAGCTTGGCTTTGCTACCTGTTGGGAGCACCCTATTTGTTTGCTGTATGGAAGGATCATGGACCCAGAGGGAAATCCCATCCATCCCTGCCACCGCCTTCTGGCCCTTAGCTGTCATACTTGTGCCTGAGACCGCTGTCCCACACAGGTGCAGACTGGAGACTTGCAGTCAGTGGGAATCACCAGCCCCAGGCCTACAGCTGTGCTTCTGGGGCTTGGCTCCCCAGGCTTGGCGCTCACAGGCTGCTGGTTTTGCACAGGTGGTTTGTAGGTTTTAGCTGCTTGTGTCTTTGGGCTGAGCTCACATTTCTGCCATGGACCATCTTGTTCTGCTTGGCCCTGGGGCGGGGCTGCGACCTCTGGGGTTCTGCTGGAGTGTGTACTCTTGTCGTCTGGGGGACTCCTGAGTCCTTCAGCTTGACCACAGCCTTGTCTTTCTTCCTCTCCCTATCCCTTTCTGCACCTGTGGATTGGTACCCGAGGAGCCACAGTTCTTTTTCAGCCTAAGCATGATCATTCTTCAAATGCCAGTAAAAGCCTTCAGTGCCTCGATTTCATCTGTGCACAGCCCCGGGGCCGCCTGCGTCTTCCAGTTCCATCCCACAAGCCCGTCACTGGGGGTTTGCACAGCTCTGGCCCCTAAGGCAAGCCCTGGCACGCCATTCGATTCGTAGCTACAGGGTCTGCATTGTGCCGCTGGGCAATGAACTGATATTGTTAAGGAGAGACCAGAGGTGGAAACATTGTTACAACAGAGAGAGGAAGGGATGTGTCTCAGGGAATGGATCCTGAACAGGCATGGGCTCTTACCGAGGGTCACCTTAGTTTATGGACATCACTGTGTGTGTGTGTGTGTGTGTGTGTGTGTGTGTGTGAGTGAGTGTGTGTGTGTGTGTGAGTGTGTGTGTGAGGGAGAGAGAGAATTCTGTAGATGGAGTAATACTTGTTAGGAGGGGCATAAGATAGCTAGAAATCCAGGAATATAGCCAGGTACCAGTGACTCACACCTGTAATCCTAGCTACTCAGGGAACTGTCTGAGGATTGCCATTCAAAGCCAGCCTGGGCAGGAAAGTCCATGAGACTCTTATCTCCAATGAGACACCAGAAAGCCGGAAAGGGTGCTGTGGCTTAAGTGGTAGGGCACTAGCCTTGTGCAAAGAAGCTCAGAGACAGTTCTGAGTTTAAGCCCCACAACTGGCACACGCACGCGCGCGTACACACACACACACACACACACACACACACACACACACACAGAGCCAGGAATGTAAGTTCTTGTTTTTAGAATGGGCTGGCATTGATTAATTGTGTCAGGGGGGCTGCTAACCACCTTTTCTCCTAGCCCTTCTCAAAGTAGTAGCTCAGTTTTGTCCTCAGAGAAGAAGTCTCCAGGGACCTGAAGAATAGCAGCTGTCACTCACAGACTACCACCAATAACCCCGTTCTAGGTGTGTGGAAGAGCTCTGTGGAGTTGGTTTTATGCACATATTAGCAGGCCTGTTGATGATTGATTGTTATGTGGAAACAAACGGCTCCTCTGATGTGAAAGCTGGTCCAAGGCAGGACGTTTCCGAAGCCCTCAGAGGAGGGAAGGCCACGGAATCTGTCCTGCCTCAGCGTTGTGTGACCTTTGGTGTAGATCCCCAGCTCGGAAAGACCACACTTCTTCCTGAGCCTGGCTTATCACCGGGTTAACGTGAGGTGGCTGTAGACTTCAAGGTTCAAGAATTTGGCGATTAAGGGCTGGGAAGGTGGCTCAGTGGTAGAGCGCTTGCCTTGCATGCATGAGGCCCTGGGTTCGATTCCTCAGCACCACATAAGCAAAAATGAAAAAAGCCAGAAGTAGTGCTGTGGCTCAAGTGGTAGAGCGCTAGCCTTGAGCTGAAGAGCTGAGGGACAGCGCCCAGGCCCAGAGTTCAGGCCCCACAACCGGACCCCCCCCCCCCAAAAAAAAAGAATTTGGCAAGTGAACCTTGAGCATTTAATTTTCACAAAGCCTTTATACAAATAAAAATTGATTTGTTCAAAATACAGGCCCAGTGATGTACCACCTGCCTGCTCCCCTCCCACCAGGAGCTATGAGCTCACTGAATACTAAACATATTTAGCTAGAGGAGGGGGTAGGGAAGAGACAGCTCCTACAACTCATCTGCCACTCCATCTAATCGATCTCTGAAATGCCACCTTTTCAGATACCTTGGGGGGGGGAGAGGTGGATAGAGAGAGGACCAGGTGAGAGAGAGCAATCCTTAGAAGAGCTGGTGAGATCCAGGGGGCCAGGAGATAAGCCAAAGCAGGCCAGAGGAGGGTGCCAAAGAAGGGGAGGAGAGCTGGTCTCTGGGAAGAAGAACATGAGGAATGACACCGAGACACACAGGCTGGGAGAGGGCAGGCTGGAGGAGAGACCCTGAAGCCCCAAGGGAGAGAAGACAGATGGGACAAGAAGACGCAGAGAGCATCTTCAAGGCCGTGTGCAAAGAAGGGCCAGAGAAGGGCCAGGGACGGGAGGGAGGAGGCAGCAGCCCTCTGCTCGGCGCTCGTGCTCCGCTGTCCGCCTTTCTTCTCTGGCAGATGAGGAGCCAGGGCCCGTGGACCAGCCCCGCCGCATGCTCGCCGAGCTTCGCGGGGAAGCCGCACGCCTCAGCCCCTCGCCCAGGATCATTCTATTTTTACATTTTGCAGGATTGAAATTAAACAAATGACCCTGGGATGGCAGGTTTTCTTTCTTTTTCTTTTTCTTTTTTTGAAGATTTGATCTAGAACACCCACACAGCCAGCGCCGGGTGGCTTGAAGATTTTGCATAATATCCTATTTAATCAGCTAAGAAGGCTTCCTTGAGGGGGCTGCCTGGCCAGCACAGAGCCTGGGCTTCCACAGCCACCTTGAAAGAACCCTGTTGCTGATAGTGGACCAAAGCCAGAAGGGAGCCTTGTTGTCTGGCTTGGTTGGCAGGAAGAATCCCAGTGAAGTGATTCCAAGAAGCTTAGCATTTCCTCCTCCTCCTCCTAGGACTCTCTCTCAGTCTCTCTCTCAGTCTCTCTCTCTCTCTCTCTCTCTCTCTCTCTCTCTCTCTCTCTCTCTCTCTCTCTCTCTCTCTCTCCCCCCTCTCTCTTACTCCCCTCCCCCTCCTCGTCTCTTTCCCTCCCTCCCTCTTCTCTTCCCTCCCCCCTTTTCTCTCCCTCCTTCCAGCCTCGGATTGTTTTTAGAGATCTCATTGGTGGACAAAAGGAGTCTCATTGGCTGGGGCTGGCTGTAGGAAGCAGAACCCCAGTCCTCTCCATCGGATGGACCTATTTGTTGATCTGGCTGGCAAGCTCCAGTCTGCTGTGGCAACGGCTTAGGCAGCATGTAATGAGCCGGTTTTACCTCTAATATGTGCTGCAAGCACAGAGTAGATGATATTTAATTGGTTTAGATATGGACTCACTCCCTACAGTCCTCAAGAGCTAGCTGTAGTTAAATACACACCCTGCTGCCTAGAACCAAGAATGCCTGTCAGGGGACCCGTTATCAGGAGAAGGTTGATTGAGTAGCTGAAAAAATGTGAGATTCTTCAAAAGGCTTATCATGGCTATGCACATTCATGTTTAGTAGGATATTTATGGGCTCCATTTTCTTATCTACTGAAGGCTTATATAGTTCTACCTCCATTACTTTTAAAATGCTATTTTGACTAGACCATACAGTGATGAAGTTCGCCTTCGAGTCAGTTCTGGATGGGACAGTTTGACTCAGATAGCAACACTTTCCTGCCAGAGAGCCTTCTAGGGGCTGAGATTTCCCTTTAGAAAAAACAGGCATAGCGCCAGAGAAGAGTCCCTGGCGTGACTATAAACAGGTCTGTCTGTCTCTGATGCAGGGAGCAGTCAGAAGCCTCGACGGGGCCATATGCATGCAGAGACCCCAGTGGATTAAGACCTGACAGTACACACCAGGAAGGCAGAAGCCAGTCTCCGGCTCCTCTAACCAGGAGGCATGCAGCTGCTTTCTCAGCGTTCTCTCTCCTTGGCTAGCTAGTTCTTGCAATGGTATCTGGCATGGTTTTGAAACCAAGCAACTTCTTTTTAATGCATCATGGGGGAAAAGGGGAAGAGATAAACCCAGGTCTAGACTTGCATCACTCCTGACGAGTCAGAGTACCACCTTCTGGCTGTGTGATGCCTTTGCCTCCATCTCGAAGGTCTCTGGGCTCAGAGTTGAGCAGGATACAGCCCACAAGCCACCAGAGCAGAACACGGCAGTCCCCAGTCCCTCCTTGCCTGGCCACGCATTTTCCCCAGACTTTTACCCTGATCCTGAACCTCCTCATACTCGTCTTTGTAAAGATATATTTGGGAATGTATTCTTCAACTCGATTTTCATTTCTTTTTTTTCCCAAAAGCTTCCATAGCTCTTTCCTGAGCCAAAGCTCCTGTGAACACTTCAGTTTTATTGTTGCATCCTGGGCCAGACATTTCTTGTCCAAAATGCTTGGGACCAGAGTATATCAGATTTAGTTTTCTATTTAATATTTTCATAGACATAGTGAGATATCATGAGGACAACCTATATTAAGCAGGAAAATCATTAATGTTTCATGTATCATTTGCATACGTAGCTGGAATGGCTATTTTATACAATACTTTAAATGCACATGTGTTTGCCTGTGACTCCCTGTGGGGTCCACTGAGGACATCATGTAAGCACTCAGAAAGTTTGGGGACATGTTGGATTTCAGATTGGGGGTGCTCAGTCTATACTGCTGAATTATCACTTGTATCATGAGCTGTCTATGGCAGAAATCTTATGCAGAATAAATGATTGTTATTCATATCTTAAAGGCACTGAGACTAGATGTCTCAGCAGTAAGTGCTAGAGCTAGAACTTAAACCAATGTCCTAGTACTAACTACGTTATACTTTCCTTATAGATAATACATTTGCATTTCCTTGACATCCTTTCTCACCATCTGTCAGTAAACACTTCTCTGTGTTTACAGGAAGAGACACTGTGTTCATCCTTGTACTTGATACACAAAGGGATCTCCTAAAATGTGAATACATATGCAAATCTAATTTAAGGCTTTAGAATAGAGAGACTGTATCTGTTTTCTTGAGACCCCTGGTTCTCCCCCTTTTTTCCCACATGGAGGGCATTTATTCATAGGAAGCTACACATTTTTGTTTTCTTCATCACAAAACACCACAAATTGCTGGACGCTGGTGGCACACACCTGTAATCTAGCTACTCAGGAGGCTGAGATCTGAGGATCGTAATTCAAAGCTGGCCCAGGCAGGAAAAGTCAGTGAGACACTCAACTGCAATTAAGCACCAGAAAACTGGGAGTGGCGCTGTGGTTCAAGTGGTAGAGCGCTAGCCTTGAGCTGAAGAGCTGAGGGACAGTGCTCAGGCCCAGAGTTCAAGCCCCATGACTGACCAAAAAAAAAAAAAAAGGCCATAAATTGCTATTGGATGTGTTATAAACAAAGATCCATTCTTTAGAACCCCTATTCTGAGAAGAACCCACTTTTTAATTTTAATTTATTGTGTGTCAATTGGGGCTTGGACTCAGAGCTTCTCAGTCTCGCAGCTTTTTCACTCAGGCCTGGAGCGCTACCACTTGAGCCACAGCTCCATTTCTGGCTTTTTGGTAGATTAAGGATAGTGAAGAGTAGCCTTTTCTGCCCTGTGATCTTCAGATCTCAACTTCCTGAGTAGCTAGGATTACAGTGGTGAACTACCAACACCCACCGGACAATGCCCCTTATCAATCAAGGTTTTGTCATGTGAATCACTGCCAAGATGCCTTGACACTTAAATCACAGAAAGGATTTCTATTAAGGATTTCTTGCTATTAAAAAAAAACAAAACTTCTTTAATTTTTTTTTAGATTATCTTTATTTGTGAATCCTGGTCCTATACAGCAGTGGGTTTTTTGGTTTTGTTTTGTTTTGTTTTTGCTAGTCCTGGGTCTTGAACTCTGGGCCTGGGCACTGTCCCTGAGCTTCGTTTGCTTAAGGCTAGCACTCTACCACTTGAGCCACAGCCACTTCTGGCTTTTCTGTTTATGTGGTTCTGAGGAATGGAACCCAGGGCTTCATGCATGCTAGACAAGCATTCTACCAGTAAGCCATATTCCCAGCCCTAAATCAAGTTCTTTAAGGCAAAAGAATTGTAGCACAATTTAAGGGAGACCACCACGTCCGAGAGCGAGATGCCAGGTCCCTCAGAATTCAAGCTTCCGCAAGTCTGCTGCCTTCATCCTGGCAGAGGCCATTCCCTCCATTTGAACTCAGTTGGCAACAAGCAATAGAGAATGTTAATTCCGGGTCTGGGCTGGGCCTTCCCCCTACTCACACACTGCTCCAGTATGCATAAGCTTCCTGTTATTTGTCTGAGAAAGTCCAAATCCAGGTAAATAAGACTGTTCCAACTGCTTTATTTAGCAGTGAGACCAACCCAAGCTGAATGATTTATTTTGGCTTGTCAAAAATCAGGAATGAATTAGCAGAGTTATTTTCTTAGTGCATTGGTTTAGCAGCTGATGAGGCTAGAGAACAAGTCAAACTGAGTTAAAAATAATCTTACCTATTCCGTTTCCTTCTTCCCAAATTTGCTATTTCTTAAGACATCTGTCTGCCACAGACCTGCATACATCGTGCTAGGACTGAGTTTTGACTCTTCTGTTGGAGGTCTGCTGGCTCTTAACGGCAGTCAAAAGGACAGCTGTTCAGCCTTTCGCTATCTCCTGTACCTGCGTCAGAATGGTGGGACTGGGGTCAGGTTTGAGAAATTGATCTTGGGAGAGGACAACAAAAGGAATTACAAACAAGCCTGAGACAGGAGGCGAGCACAGACATTCACACTTTTTACGGGCTTTGTTCCTGTGGGAGCAAAGGACAGAAACAAGTTAATGGATAGGAATCGAGGGTTTTCAGAGCACTGGGTAAGTGCTCTTATCTTCTTTGCTTCTTTTGTACTGGAGTATTTATCTCTACCAATTGTGTACAGGATGTAATGTGTCCTTACTCCAATTTTTTTTTGTTCTAAGCTTATTCCTGTCATTTACTTTATTTCTACATCCTCCGTTCTTTCAATAAATATTGAAACTCAGGCTGAGATCTGAAGATTGTGTTTGAAGCCAGCCTGGGCAGAAAAGTCCCTATGAGATTCTTATTTCCAATTAACCACTCAAAAAACCTGAAGTGGCGCCGTGGCTCATGGAGTAGTAGTGCTAGCCTTGAGCATAAAGAGGCTCAGGGACAGCACCCTGAGTTCAGCTCAGGCCCTGAGTTCAAGCTGTGTATTATTAAATGGGAGATTGTTTTAAAGGCTGTGTAGGTCAATGTTGGTGGAGCTGCAAGGTGTAGGCCCTGCGGAGTCAGAACAGTGGGGGGGGGGGGGAACCCGGGGGGGCCACAGTCCAGCTAGCCATTTTAGGGTGATAGGGAGAGGCTGGTTAATTGGTATTCTGAAGAGTTTCTAAAATATGCTGTTGCAAGCATTTTCCACCTGTAGCTTTTTCAAAGGTCCGAGCCACAGGATTCTTTTTGTTCCTGGGTTGTATTATTTTTATTTTATCTTATGTCATAATACTTAAATTTGTCACTCCCAGAGAACAGTGGCTATGCCTCAGCTCACGAAGCGTGAGGTTCACAGAGCGGTTTTCTAGGCCATTCCCCACTCCGTCCAGCCAAGTAAGACAATGATTTCCCTTTTCATCCAGCCGGGCGTGTTGTGAGGGGTGAGTCACCCCTCAGACTGTGCTCTTTTACAGGCATTGTCACCAGAAGCCAGCATATGAGCCACTGCTAAGACAGACAAAGACTCTTCCTGTCGGCCAGAGAGCAGTACTGGTGGGTGGAAGTCCCACCTGTCTGACTTGAGCCATTGGAGTTCCTGTAGTTCTTGTCTATTCTTACCCCGATTCCCCCCAGGCCCAGTTCCCAGCTCCTTCCTGAGTGCAAGTGCTTGCTAGGTCATTATACAGTAGCTTGGTGCCACTTCAACTCTCTGTTCTACATGCAGTTAGTGGAAGACAACAGGTCTCTGTGTGTTTGTGAGCCATTGATGTCATCCAAAAAGAGTTGTATAGATGGAGTAGGGGGCGGGCAAATAGGTCTTAAACCTCAGATGTGTTTTTGGTTTTGGTGCTTGTACTAAAGCTTGAACTTAGAGACTTACACTCTTGCTTAGCTTAATCACCCAAGGCTGGCACTCTACCACTGGAGCAATACCTCCACTTCTAGCTTTTTGCTGCTTAATTGGAGATAAAGGTCTCATGAATTTGTCTGCCTGAGGTTGGCTTTGAGCCACAGTCCTCAGATCTCAGCCTCCTGAGTCGCAGGATTACAGGTGTGAGCCCCAGTACCTGCCTGCTTACTTGTTCATAGAGCACCAGAGCAGGGTTGTAAAATGTCCTTTCTGTGTTAGTCTGTTACCTTTCCTTATGGGTGGTTCTGGTTTCTTCCACTGTTTTTACAGGAGGACTAAATGTGATTACCCAGCCTTTCAATTGAGATGTCAAACATAATTACCCAGGAAGCAGCCTGGTAGAGGGCCACATGACTCCCTCATTATGGGTCTTACTGCAGACTCTGTTCGAGGAATACTAGAAGTTTGGCTCTTGGTGGCCCTTTGTGATTCTTGCTCTGTATCTCTGGTTATTTAGGAGCCCAGAGTTGCCTTGTTTAACCTTTTATAGATGAAAAAAATGAGGCTGAGCAAAAAGAAGTCACTTCTTCAAGTTCACCAGTCTGTGGGAATCGGCTTGGGCCTGACACCCTTTGCTTGACACAGGATTTCATGCTGTCCGTGAAGGTCTGCTTGTGAGGTGGTGGGAATTGGTCTTCCCACTGAGGTGACTGCTTGGGCACCAAGTAAAATGCTCTGGTCCTCAGATGGTCCTATATGGATAGTGTGTGTGTGTGTGTGTGTGTGTGTGTGTGTGTGTGTGTGTGTGTGTGTGTGTGTGTGTGGTGCACGCATGCATGCACATATGCATGCCAATATTAGGGCCTGAACTTAGGGCCTGGGTACTCTCTTAGCTTTTTCACTCAAGGCAGGAGCTCTACCTCTTGAACCATGCCACCAGCATTATCTTGATCACTTTATCACATTTCTTTCTATTAAGAAGCAGAGATTAGCGTTGATAATTGAGAGCTGACTTTGTCTAAAACATCTTTGAACTCTTACACAGCAGAATGGCTAGACTCATGTAGAGCACCCGTAGCCCTTGCCTGGTCTTAGAGCTGGAAGATTTGAGGGTTTAGGTGAATCCTAATAGCATGGGGCTCTTCCCCAGCTTCTGGCCTGCTCAGGTATGGCAGTGTGCCTGTGACGTGCCCAGCGGTGTAGTCTGAGTCCGTGCTCATATGACCCCAGCGTCCATCTCCAGAACTGAGGGCTCTACAGCTCCCTGCTTGGGGCCTTGCTGGTCAGGCTGACAAAACACATGCTGGCTGCTACAGAAACAGTCCCGAAGCTCCTGTCCCTAATGCACCTGTCCCCCTCTAGGAATAACATATGCTCAGGAAGAAGGGGTTACCCTTCCTAGGTACATCTCTTCCACAGTAGTAGGGGCAGATGGCTTGCCTACGAGGACAAGAACGTGAATGCAAATCAATTAAACTGCTTGTAAGAAAATTAAGGAAGTCTTCCTGCTCTCCTCCATCTCTCTTCATAAAACATACATTAATAAATTGCATTATGAAAACCTATAGTCTCCTTTTGCCAGAGTTCAAAGAGATATCCCTACAAGGTTAGCTGTATGGAATGAGGGTGGTTTGTTATTGGCTGGCGATTTTGCCTCTGATTTTACTCTCCCCAGGAAAATTCCTTCTGGACAAACTACAGTGAAGAGCCATGGACTCATCCATGTTAATAGCTTTACTGAGCAGGTGCTCAGCCGTGCTGGTGTGGAAGGGAGATGCTTTGGCAGGGGGTGGGGGGGAGGGTTCCGATGTATCATGCTGGTACTGATGCTTTGACTATTTTTCTGTCCTGTTCCAATGCTACAAACTGCTTCCAAAATGTGATACATGACATGTTTATAGTCTGGATTGTCTCTCTGTTATCTGTGCTATTGTTTTGGTCTGTCCTGAAATAACCCATCAAGTAATTTTGTGTTTTGTCTGCCCGGTTTTTCCTGTCTCAGTCAAACCAAGTCCGCCTTTCCTTCGGAGCGGGGCCATTTTGCTATGGCATCTTGGAGACAGAAAACGGTAATACAAAACAGTCATTACTACTCACAGCCCTCTTGTCTCTTATACCCCAAACTCTCTGTTCAACCTTTAACTGAAACCACAGCCCACTGTTTCAAGGAGCCACCTCTCAAATAAAGGGAACCACTAAGGCCCAGAGATTTCTAACCACAGATTTACTATCTTTAGCATAAAAGCCGGAGAGCAGTCTAGCTGCCATCTCTGGCAGGAAGGGCAAGTTAAAAACAGTCTGGACACCCTTGAGGTCCCTGACCCACAGGCCTCCCAGCCTGCAAGTTTCATTCTCCTAACAGACTCCTGCTGTACTTGTTTACGTTGGGTTAAATGATTACAAAGCCATACACAGAGCCTCTCGTTTTAGTTCTAGATCAACCTCGCCGTATGGGCTGATGGGTTCTGGGCTGAGTGCTTGGGTCATAAGATGGCAGAGGTGGGAGACATCATCCTAGCAATGAGCTACAGGACAACACCATTAGAGCCTGTTGCCCGGTTGCCATTGCTCGCGTACCCTGTGATAGCGTCAGTCTTCATCATTGGCCAATGGAGCAAATAACTGCAGTCTCAACAAAAGATCCATTTGACCTTGGCATGGAATCAAGTCTACTCTGCCTAAGAAATCCTCTCCATCATTATCATTTTGGCCATTAACAACTATTTATTTATTTTTGTCCATTGTGGGGCTTGAACTGTAGGTCTGGGCGCTGTCCCTCAGCTCTTCAGCTCAAGGCGAGCACTCTACCACTTGAGCCAAAGCACCAATAATGGTTTTCAGGTGGTTCATTGGAGATAAGAGTCTCACGGATTTTCTGCTCAGCTGGCTTTGAACCATGATCCTCAGATCACAGCCTCCTGAGTAGCTACAGGTGTGAGCCACGGGCACCCGGCTTAAACAACACTTTATTGCAGTGCGTGGTGTATGGCAAACACCTTTTAAGAAACAGTACATTCATGTTCTCACTTAACTCCCTTCACAAGCAATCAGTATTATTGATTTCCCAATTCAACATATCAGTTGATAAAAACAACACATCTTGGTCACTGGTAACCCTTTCACCATTTTCCCCTAGCTAACTTTTTTTTTTGACAAGGTCTTGTATGTAGTCCAGAGTGCTGGGGAGAGCATCCTAAGTAGAGAAGACAATGTCCACAAAGACACTGAGACTGAAGAGTGTGGCTTTTTATAGAAGGTGTTATTTTGGAATACTAACAAAGGAAGTAAAGGGATGGAATGAAGAAGAGCATTTGTGGGCACACCAGATGTTTATCTTCTGTCAACCCAGGTCCTTATAACGGGAGCTATTGAGGAATTTAAACAGGGTGATACAATTGTATCTAGCTAGTCTGCCTACAAATGACTGATTCAAGGGAGTCATTCAGTTAGGAATGTCTTTGGCTTCAATTTACTGAATACCTAGCGGACAGTAGCTTAAGCAAATGAGGGGCTACTTTTTATATAATCCCTCCAGGAAATGTGGTTTGGGGCCTGGTGTTGATAGCAGAGAATACAATCTGGAGATGGCCTTGTTTTGTGGTTTCAACCCACCATCCTCACTGGTTTTGTTTTGTTTGTTTTTGCCAGTTCTGGGGCTTGAACTCAGGGCCTGGGCACTGCTCCTGAGCTTCTTTTGTTCTACTACTAGAGCCACAGCGCCACTTATGGCTGTTTCTGTGTATGTGGTACTGAGAAATCAAACCCAGGGCTTTGTGCATGCTAGGCAAGCGCTCTACCACTGAGCCACCTTCCCAGCCCCTCCTCACTGGTTTTGATTCTGATCCTTGAGCTGTTATTTTGTGGTCCCATGAAGTCCATTACTGCTCAGAGACCTTGCTCTCCCTTGAGGAAGGAAGAAATAAGAGTTTGGTGGGGTTTGTTTTGCCCATCATTTTTTCAAGGAGAAAAAAAAAAAAAGAACAGAAATTTCCTAGTGTCCCTTCCTTTATGTCTTCTTGGCCGATCCTGGAAAGAGCCATCGTGAGTTGCAAAGAAAGCTGGAACAAAATATTCTTTCCAGCTTTCATCGCAGGAGAAGGCAGAGTATGTGAAATGAGTGTTGAGTTAGCGAACCAACATGTGCCAGAGAAGTCTCTCTGTATGGCAGGCTTGGGGATGGGACTGTTTCCTGATGAATACCATCCGTTCCGGGAAGTCAAGAAAGCAAAGGACTATCCGTGATGAAAGCAAAACAGTAAACAAGCCTCTTCACTATCACTCGACACAGGGGCAGGGAAGGAAGAACCCTGGGCCTTGGGCACCACTAGCACAGGGAGTAGTCTGGGTCCCATGAGGACTTTGCTCCTGAAGAACTGCTAGGTGGAGGGCACATCCCCGGGTTGGTGGCTGACAGCGTCCAACTTGTTGTTCTGGAAGTGAATGTTCCGTTACCTTTTTGTGTGCCTTGCTAGGCCTCAGTCATTATTTGTTCCCGGCTAGAAGGATGCGAGGGGCTGCTGGAGGGTAATACGGAGTTTAGGAGGTGATGGGGGACTGAGAGCCTCGTTAGTCCACAAGTAGCTTATGTTTCATAGGAAGCAATAAGAGACTGCGGGGAAAAGTGCTTGTGGCTTGAGACCAGTTGAATAGCAGTAACCTAGCCACGGGATACAAGTCACCTGTGAAGTACGCTTTAGTGACTAGATGTCGGGTGTCACCACGCTAGCTCAGCGTGTTGCAGAGTTGTCTGGTCCAGCCTGGGTGTACAGACATCCTTCACAGGTACACATGCATTTGCTGGACGATACTCTGTTGTCTCCTTCTATTCCCTGGCCAACATGTCAGTGGGAAAGACAGCGGCATTTCCAACTCAACATTACTGATTTATTTCTAAATTTGGAAGAAAGAAAAACAGTGCAAGAGTCAGTATTGCAGGAATGCTTCTATAGGATAAACCATTATGCTAATCATACACTCTTAATATAACTATATAATCTCTGCTAGATGACAAAGAATTTTCATATTTACATGCTTCTAAGCAGATGGAATGTACAATCTTGTAATCTGATTTATTTACTGGACTAGAACTCATAAAATACGTGCTAATAAGAACATGCATACTACCTCTTTTTTATTGCTATTATAAATTATCTTTGATAGACTGTAAATAGATACAGGATTGGGAAGGCCTTGAGTCATGCTGCTATTAACATGTGTATCCTAATGTTGACAATAAGGAATAGCTTGGCATGACTTGAGAAGATCTCAAAGGGATATGGACCAGTCTAGGCCCATCTGTCCCTAAGAGAGACACCCACCCTAAATAGCAAGGCAATTTCTCTTACTTGTGAACATGGGCATGATTCTCTCTCTGTCTCTCTCTGTCTGTCTCTGTCTCTCTCTCTCTTTCTTTCCTTCTCTCTCTTCCTCATATTTTTGTTTGCCCAGATCTTGCCTATTGGTCTGGCTCAGGTCCTTTGAGCAGGGATGTTGTAGATAGGGATGGTGAGTAGAACTTGGGTCAGGTCCTTAGAACTCGAGTTCTTTCCTCCCACAGGACAGTGTTTGGATTGCTGCTCCTGCTCATCCTGTTTCCAGTTGGTGTCTTAGAATTGCCATGGGATTTGGGACACTCCATAGCCGTTAGTTAACTACACCCAGAGTTCTACCTACACCAATGGGCATTATCTTTCTCCCTCCCATCCATTCCTCCCTTCCTGAAATATTCACAAAAGTATCTACTTTGATAAGCAATACACAACTCCCTTCAAACACTCTGATGCTCAGCAACTGAATTTCTTTTACAGTCTTATCAATGTGTCCAATAACAGCGCTGCTCCATTTCCTTGATGCTGACTTCTCTGGGGATGTGCCTCCTCTGTCTTGTCTGTTCACCTTGCCCTGGGATGATAACAGCTATAAAAACTCAGAGATGAGCCGGGTACTGGTGGCTCACGCCTATAATCCTAGCTCCTCAGGAGGCTGAGATCTGAGGATCACGATTCAAAGCCAGCCCGGGCAGGAAAGACCATGAGACTCTTATCTCCAATAAACCACCAGAAAACCGGAAGTGGCGCTGTGGCTCAAGTGGTAGAGCGCTAGCCTTGAGCTGAAGAGCTGAGGGACAGCGCCCAGGCCCAGAGTTCAGGCCCCACGACTGGACCCAAAAACAAAACAAAACAAAACAAAAAAACAACTTCTCAGTCATGTGAACCAATCAGCCTGTCTGTTGAGATGCTCTGGGTACAATGAGATGCCACAGGTGAAGACAGCAGGATGTGTGCTGGGGACAGGAGGAAGGAAATGCTCCCTGGAGGGACCAACCCAGACACCTTAGCAGGAAGGCCATCAGGGAGAAAAGGGAAATGCACTCCAGCAGACAGAACCACGGGGGAGTTTGGTGGTGGTGGTGGTGGTGGTGGTGGTGGTGGTGGAGGAGGAGGAGGAGGAGGAGGAGGAGGAGGAGGAGGAAGAGGAGGAGGAGGAGGAGGAGGAGAAGGAGGAGGAGGAGGTAGAGGTATTTGTTTTTGTTTTGTTTTGGGGTTTTGTTATGTTGTTATTGCTAGTGCTTTTTTCCTTTGAGGGTGGGGAAGGAGGGCCCCAGAAATGGAGAGAGGAAGGGTGAACAATTGCAGTCGTGGTATTCAGTAGACACGATGTGGAAAATGAACTTTGTAACTGGTGGGCAGGGATGGGAAGAGAAAGCTAGGGGAATGTGAAGGAAGGGGGGACATTGTGCAAAAATACATGTACTTATAAAATGATACCCCCTGTGTAAAACAGCTTACTAATAGCAATGAGATATTATTGAGAGAGAAAGAGAGAGAGAGAGAGAGAATAAGACTGTGTTATAACAGGAAGGTGGAGCCAGGTCTAGGGGATCTCAAGCCCAGACAGGAGACCAGGAAGGGAGCCATGAAGACCACAGGGGGCGGGGGGGGGCTGTCCTAATGCTGTAACTTTGATTACACACTCACAGAGACAAAGGGACAGACCTATGGACATGCTCCCAAGTCACATCCAGAGTGGCTGGAGAGCATATAGTTCTCTGTTACTCTCTGTATGGAAAGGCTTGAACTAAGAATCTGAAGACAAAGCCTGAGGGAGATCTACGAACGATACGGAGCTTGAATGAAACGGATTGCCTTCCAGACTGTGGTCTCCCCGAAGAAGGAAGGCATCCCTGTGAGGGGGGCTACTCCCTTGTGTGCCCCGTGTTTTAGCCTGAAAACAGAAGCGCGTTTAGCACACAGCCAGCACACAGTACCCAGGCTGTACTCCCTCCGCCCTTAGAACAGATGTAGTTCTTCTCTTACCAGATACGTGGGCTGTAGTGGTCAGAGGACTAGACTTGGTTATTGGTATTAGAGCTGTGTGTGTCTGTGTCTGTGTGTGTGTGCACGCACGCGTGTGTGCATACATGCACACACTGCTCCTGGGGCTTGAACTCAGGACCCGGGTACTATCCCTGAGCTTTTTTGCTCTTTAAGCCACAACATCACTTCTTCCTGTTTGGTGGTTCATTGGAGATCAAAGTCTTATAGACGCTGGCCTTGAGCTGAAGAGCGCAGGGACAGCACGCAGGCCTAGAGTTCAAACCCCATGACCGACCAAAAAAAAAAAGTCTTAAAGACCTTTCTGCCTGGGCTGGCTTCGAACCTTGACCCACAGATCTCAGTCTCCTGAGTAGTTAGGCTTACAGGCCCACAGCTAAGGTTTAGCCTTAAGCAGGACTTTCATAAGGATAATCTCAATAAGTCTGGAGCACCTGGGGGAGGGCAAGTAAAATTATTTATTTAATTACTATTGATAAAGTGCCTTTACTATTGTAGAGACCAAAGCTATCTTGGTCTGGTGTTTGAAGCTCACCAGTAAAGCAGGAAAATGCAATGGAGATGTTGGAAGCATTCAGTGTCACGCAGGAAGATTCCAGCGAGGCAGAGGCATTGGAGGGCAAGTCACATGACGTTGGTTCTATCAGTTCTAGGAGCTTCTGCGAATGAACCAGAGTGAGGGAGTGATAGAGATTTATCATCAAAACATAGCAGGCACAAAGCCACTGGGCTCGGACTCTGCTCTTTTATTCTTTCCTTCTTTAAAGGTGTCTCATGTACCCCAGTTTCAGTGAGGGTTGTGGGTGTGTGGTGAGGGATTTGTTCTGTGTTGCTATAAGAGGAACAAGGGAAGATATAGAAAAGCATCAGGAAGGGAAAAAGAGGGGTCCCGGGCAGGACATTAGGTTATAGAGATGGAATTAGGGAAAGGTATTGGCTGTATCTTAGGAATTTCTCCCAAACACACATTTACTAAAGCATTTGTAGGGCTAGAAGCAGACACAGGAAACAGATCTATATCATTGACTTGGCAGAGATCCTATGAGCCGTGAGGTCTAACCTCATGTGATTATTTAACTTGCAAGAGGCCCGCCACTGGGCTCCAGGGGAGCAAAGGCTTCTATTTGTTTAACTGACATGATTTACTTTTTTGAAAAAGTTAATGTCAAGCCAGGCACTGATGGCTCACACCTGTAATCCTATCTACTCAGGAGGCTGAGATCCGAGGATCACGGTTCAAAGCCATCTGGGCAGGAACGTCTGTAAGACTCTTATCTCCAATGAATCACCAGAAAACTGGAAGTGGCGCTGTGGCTCAAGTGGTAGAGCGCTAGCCTTGAGCTGAAGAGCTGAGGGACAGGGCCCAGACCCAGAGTTCAAGACCCATGACCAACCAAAAAACAACAACAAAAAAACCCCAAAACTTCAACTGGGCACTAGTACTCACACCTGTAATCCTAGTTACTCAGGAAGCTGGGATCTGAGGATTGCAGTTCAAAGCCAGTCCAGGCAGAAAAGTCCCTGTGAGATATTGTCTCCAATTGAGCAAAAGAGCTCAGTAACAGCACTCAGACCCTGAGTTCAAGCCCCATAACTGACAACAACAACAACAACAACAATTTCCATGATCTGGCTTTAATTCTGCCCTCTGATTTACATAGAGTTGGTTCAATTTTTTTTTCTTTCAAAATATTTAAATGTAACTATCATATTCTTGTGTCTCCCAAACTGTACACCATGTCACCTTGCTTCTTCCTAAAAATATTTTTTCTTTCTTTCTTTCTTTCTTTTTTTCTTTCTTTCTTTCTTTCTTTCTTTCTTTCTTTCTTTCTTTCTTTCTTTCTTTCTTTCTTTCTTTCTTTCTTTCTTTCTTTCTTTCTTCCTTCCTTCCTTCCTTTCTTTCTTTTTTGTCAGTTGTAGGGCTTGAACTCAGGGCATGGGCACTGTTCCTGAGCCTCTCTGTGCTCAAGGCTAGAACTCTATACCACTGGAGCCATAGCACCACTTCCAGTTTTCTAGTGGTTCATTGGAGATAAGAGTCTGGAGGACTTTCCTGCCCAGGCTGGCTTTGAACCACGATCCTCAGATCTCAGCCCCCTGAGTAGCTAGAATTACAGGTGTGAGCCACCAGCATCCGGACCTGAAAATATTTTTTAATCTTGCAAACTGAACTTCCGCTTGACCATTCTTCTTTAGAAGTCCTTTGTGTGGTTGGTGACTCATGAAAGTGCCATCCTCAGAACTGAGCAGTCCAAGAATAGTAGCTTGACTGTGGAATCTCTTTCTAGATATTTGGAGATGGAGGAGCCCAAGGACAATTTAGATTTTACTGCAGCTCCTTTGCTCTGTTGACATGTACTGAGCTAAATATGGGTAACATCAACCAACTTATAAACTACAACCTATCCTAATATACAGTCATTCTTACCTACCTCCTTCGGTCCTGTTCATGATGATTCTTCTGGGTGCTTTGATAAAATCTGAGATGCCTTGAAGTTAGCAGTTCTCTCGTGTTATTGCAGCCTAGTGATTGCGTTAACAAAAAAGGCAGTGAGATTCATTTGCCATTGCTGGGGTCTGCTAAAACTACTGGCTGCTATTGTTAAGTGCTCAGCTTTCTGAATGTTCCATAATACCATGTTGTAAAATAACCGTTTTGGAATTCTGCTAGGGATCCATTTTATGCACAGTGCTCTGTAATTTGTGGAATCTTTCTTTTCTTCTCATTTATGGCACATGGGGATAGGTGCCCACAAAGGGGGAGCACACACGGCAGAGCAGCAGAACCACTTCAGGAGAGCTCAAGGTGAAGCGTGGAATGGGCTCCCGAGGCTGAGGAAAGCCGGGGAGAAAGGGAAGGCTTCCTGTGGGCTGGAGAAGATGCCTGGAAGTTGCAAATGCCTGCATAAGTCAGCTTTCCCTTCCTGTCATCCATGCCTGAGGTGATGGGTTATTATGAAGAGAGAATGTGTACACAGCCCACAGCTTCAGAGGTTCCTCCACCGTCAGCTGACTGCTTTATGTGTGTAGGGGGTATGTTGAGGCAGAATTTCATGGCGGAGCACATGGCAGAGCGGAGCTGCTCAGCTCAGGGCTGAGACACCAAAGAGAAGGTCCGCCCAACAGTAGACAGGAGGGCCTTCTTAACGGCAACCTCCCAAGCCCACGGACTCCTGGGAGCTCCCAGGTGAGGACCCGCCTCTAACACAACGCCCTTGTCTTATCTTTTCTTTTCTTTGTTGGTCCTGGGCTTGAACTCTGGGCCTGGGCGCTGTCCCTCAGCTCTTCAGCTCAAGGCTAGCGCTCTACCACCTGAGCCACAGCGCCACTTCCAGTTTTCTGGTGTTTTATTAGAGATGAGAGTCTCACGGTCTTTCCTGCCCGGGCTGGCTTTGAACCCCGATCCTCAGATCTCGGCCTCCTGAGTGGCTGGGATGACAGGTGTGAGCACCGGCGCCCGGCTCACAAGGCCTTTGCGAGGACATTCCAGACCCAGTGCGAAGCGATATCAGCACTGCTGCACCCACCCCAGGGCCATGGCTGGGGGGAGCCAGGGAGGCTCGGGTTCCAGATTTGAAGAAGTGCCCCAAGCTAGTGCCCCAAGTAGTCAGGAGGAATATACAGTCGTGCGGTGCACCCTCCAAACCAAAAACACTGTGGAAACTCCACGGTGGAAGAGAACCAGAACTTGACATACAGGCACGGTTGGTATGCCGCGAGATTTTGTATGGCATCATTTTCCCAATTACAACTTTACTAAGGAGCAATTTGGGGGCCATGCAATTCACCCGCTGAAAGCGTAGAATTCCTTCTCTAGCATGTTGCAAAGGTGTACCACCACCATCACAATCATTTTCACCCTGCCCATAGAAGTCATGACTGCTCACAGTTTCCCCATATCTCCCACAATCTCCCACGGTCACCAGTCCATGCTCTGTCTCAAGAGATTTGCTTAATTTGGGCATGGACTTTGTGTGTGTGTGTGTGTATGTGTGTGACTGAATGATAACCCATTGTAGGTTACTTACCTAATTCTCTGTTAAGGAGCATTTGATTTTTATTTCCACTTTGGGGTTGCTGTGGGTAATGCTGGTGTGAATACAAATTGTTGTGTGGATATGTTTTCACTTCTCTTGGCAATACCTGGAGTGGAATTTCTGGATCCTATGATAAGTCTAGATAATAATGGTAACTAGATGAGTACTAGATCTCTTGGAAAGTTGCTACACTCATTTTCCAAAGTGGCTGCACTATTTCATGGTCTACCAGCAATGTAGGGGGATTCTGATTTCTCCAGCAATATGTTTCATCATATATATAAAAACCACTTGATGCCCCCCCCATATATACATACATACATACATATGAGTATCAAGTGGTTTATTTGTATTTCCCTGATCATGGTATTAAATATACACCCGTGTGCTTATTGGACATTTTTATGTCTTCTTTGGAGAAATGATCCTTTACCTATTTAAATGTTATTGATCTTGTTATTACAGAGTTGTGGTGCTTTGTTTTGCTGATGTTGGGTGCTTCTCTTTCCTTTTCCCTTTCCCCTTCCTTCCCCTTCCCTCTCCTTCCCGTCACCAGCTCTGCTGTCTGTCTGCTGTCCCTTCCTTCCTGCTCGGTATCCCTTGGCCTTCTCGTCCCATGTACCGCCTGCTCCTGTAACTAAAGTCAGCTTGCTGTCCGGGTCCTTTCTAGACACTGATAGTCCCTCATTGTCCCCGTGTGAGTTCCCTCTCTCCGTCTCTGCTCAGCTTCCCTGGAACAAATTCATACCTACTTCAGATGCTCCTTATTTTTAATGTTTTCCTCCTCTTCTCGATAGAACGTGTGCGGTTTCCATGGGAACCCTGGCCAGGGGTATGGGGCTCAGACACAGGGTGAGCTGTATGGGCTCTGCTCATTTTTGAGGCTCTAGGCGTGTTTCCCTCACTCTTCTCCCACCTCCCTCTCCAGTCCTTCCCCGGGCAACTCCTAGATGGGCTTCCGGAGCCCCAGACCCTTGTGTCCTACGACTGAACTGACCAGATGTTGGTGGCAATGGTAGCGAGCACTGCACGTTGGGAGGAAGCTGCTGCTGGCGTCTCCCTGAGCGCCCCGTGCGCTGTTTCCCAGGGGAAGGGCAGTTTGTCCTCACTGCGAGTCCTGGTAGGAGACTTGCATCCTAGACCAGCACCACCTTCTTCATCTGCTGGCAGAGGCGGACGGGCCTCCTGTGGGCACGGTGCCGGTTCCTCGTTACCGAGTCCCCTGCCAGAGGCAGTGGGGGGTTGCTTGAGAAGGGGTGTTTAGGTAACTCCTCAGTGGTGGGTGACGTTCCAGAAGTCTAAAGGGAAAATCCAGTGGGTGCCAGCGGCTCATTCCTGTAATCATAGCCCTTCTAGAGGCTGAGGATCACGGTTTGAAGCCAGCCTGGGTAGGAAAATTCATGAGACTCTTACCTCCAACAAACTACTCAGAAAAAGGCAGAAATGGCACTGTGGCTCATGGTAGAGTGCTAGCCTTGAGCAAAAAAAGCTCAGACAAAGCCCAGACCCTGAGTTCAAGCCCCAGGACTGGCAAAAAAAAAAAAATTTTAAAGGGTGGGAGAGAAATCCAGAAATGGAGGGCTGGGAAGGTGGCTCAGTGGTAGAGCGCTTGCCTTGCATGCAAGAGGCCCTGGGTTTGATTCCTCAGCACCACATAAGCAGAAAAATGTCACAAGTGGCTCTGTGGCTCAAGTGGTAGAGCGCTCGCCTTGAGCTGAAGAGCTGAGGGACAGCGCCCAGGCCCAGAGTTCAGGCCCCACGACCGACAAAAAATAATAACCCAGAGATGGATGTGCAAGCTGGGGTCCATGGTAGGGGCTCTTCCTCGATGTCAGACAGCCCTTCCGTGGCAAGAGCTTTCCTCTTACTCTGCTGACTGCCCCAGATTAGATCTGAGGTTTTGCCAGAGAAGTGAGCTCAGGCTGAGCTGAAAAGAGCGCGTGGTGGCTGGGCTGATCCAGTCAGCCTCTGAGTGGGTGAGGTGGGCACCCACTGCCCGTACTGTGGGGCCCAGCACCGAGGCGGCCTCCTCCAGCCCTCACCCGCACTGCTGCCGCCGAGTGTGCCTCTGAAAGCACATGGTAAAGGCAAAATTTGGGCCATTTCACTGTCCCGGAATAAATGAGTGACACTGACAGGAAAACTAAGAGTGCCTGGGAGAGGGGAGGGAGAACAGCACAGGAAACAGGGCTTCTAAGAGCACTCATTCCTTTCACTGCTCTTCTGAAAAGCAAATGAATCCTTTAAATTAGGTTACTATCACAGTGTGAGCGGCAACCAACAGATCGCTGGCCTGCCTTTCAAGACCAGAAATGGGGAGAGCTTTGAACGTGGGCCTCATTCTCATTTCAGACCTGGCACATTTCTTTCTACTTTTGAACCTAGATCAGTCAAATCCAGGATTTTTTTCTTTAGGGGATTTTAGAGGAGCTGAAAACATTAAGGGCTATGATTAAGTATCATTGGTCCTTAAATTATTTTGGTTATGACATTTACACTGGTAATGAGCCCTAAAGATCAACTTAGAACTCTTTTATGTTATGACATTTCCTGAAGACCACGCATCTGATGTTCACGCGTCATGTGTGTGACATGTATGCATGTGGGAGAAGGCAATTGGACCATGCATCATACATGTGACATGTAGACACACAGGAGAAGGCACTGTGGGTGTGCGTCATACGTGTGACATGTGCATGTAGAAGGCACTGTGATCATGCATGTGACATGTATTCGTGTGGGAGGACGCATGCGTGTGGGTGACTGTGTTGCCCATTATGGCAAAGCATCTGATAGCCTGTGTGCCGTGTGGCTGCACAGGGGACAGCGGCACAATCACACAGAATAATGGGGAGAAATGAATGAAAGGAATCTGCAGAGGTGTGGTTGGTTAACAGTGGAGGTGGCAGGGCTGTAGGAGAGGGTGGTCTCCTTCCAGCTGTTGCCTGGGGTAGCAGTGAATGCCAGGGGAGGTAAGTGGAGGAAGGTGGGGAGCCAATCTCTGGCCCCATTCTCCACCCCTCCTGTTTCCAACCAATGCCTGCCTTAATCTGACCTCACAAAGTGGCTTGTGCTGCTCCTGAGACCAGCCTCCTGCATCGCACTTGGCGTGCAAGGCTTTGCAAGCAGCCCTGGCCCTATGCAAAGTGATTGGCGCACACTTGAACTGATCATGTCGCAAGATACAGGTCAAATAGGGAGTCTTTATTAGAAAGCTGGTGACTGCAGGCAGACTTGTGTCCCAAAGAACCTACAGGCCCAAATGCAGCTAGCACAAAATTTTATTTTGGGGGGCAGTTGTGGGGCCTGAACTCAGGACCTGGGCTCTGTCCCTGAGCTCTTTTGCTCAGGACTAGCGCTCTACCACTTTGAACTGGCTTTTGAGTGTTAATTGGAGATAAGAGTTTCTCAGGGACTATTGTAAAGTTTGTGAAAGGAGAACATCACATGGTTCAGGTAGAAAAGAGTTTATTGGAGGGAGAGCAAGCTCCGGCCCACATGAGATAGAGGTGTGCAAAGAGGAAGAAAGGAAGAGAAGAAGAGGGCGGGATTTATGGTGGAGTGGATTATACAGGGAAAGGCAGGGAGGAGGTGTACCACAGCAGATGCAGAAGTGATCTCAGAGCCTGGGGAACCTCTCAGTGTCTGAAGGAGGCGTGACTGGAGCAGTTCAGGAAGTGACCTCAGCAGGTAAGGAAGTGACCTCAGAGTTCAGAGTCCTTTGCTGACTCACAGTCAGGTGATTTCTGGTTAGGCTATGGGCCATAGATGTTGTCTTTCATGAAGTGGAAGGCAGGTCCTGGGCAGACCTAACAACTATTATCTCCAATTAACTACCCCAGAAAAGCAGGAAGTGGAGCTGTGGCTCAAGTAGAATACTAACCCTGAACACAAAAAGATTAGGGAAGCCGGGCGCTGGTGGCTCACTCCTATAATCCTAGCTACTCTAGAGGCTCAGATCTGAGGATCACGGTTCAAAGACAGCCAGCGCAGAAAAGTCCGTGAGACTCTTATCTCCAATAAACCACTAGAAAACTGGAAGTGGCGCTGTGGCTCGAGGTAGAGCACTTGCCTTGAGCTGGAGAGCTGGGGGACAGCGATTAGGCCCAGAGTTCAAGCCCCATGACCGACAAAAAAAAAAAAAAAAAAAAAAGCTTAGGGACAGCCTCCAGGCCCTGAGTTCGAGTCTCTCTCCCTGCCCCACACAATCTGTGTTCTGGGTCACACCTGCCCCTTTGTCTCTTACACAATGCCTCACAAATTATTTCTTCTTACCTAAGTCTTTAATTTCTTGCTCTCTCATTGTTCATAAATACACACCATAAATATTCATAAACATGCACCACCTTCCTCTTTATCTGTAAATATGCATTTTCCTGATGTGTGAAAAGGAATCCTCTTTCTTTCTTTTCTTTCTTTTTTGGCAGTACTGGAGCTTGAACTTGGCCCCTGTCACTTGAGCCACGCAGCCCTTTCTGTCATGGTGTATTTTGAGCTCGGCCTGCACTGCAGTCCTATTGGTGCTTTCCTGAGTTGCTATGATGACAGGAGTACACCACTACTTTCCCTTTGGCCAAGATGGCAGGTAGTACCCTGGCAGCTAGCCATCCGTTGAGATGGAGTCTCCTGAACTCTCTGTTTTGGCCTAGACTAGCCCTGAGCTCCTGAGCTCTGCCTCACAAGTCCCTAAGCATACTGGCCCAAGCCCTAGTGCCTGAGTAAGAATCGCTTAAGCTTATTTCCTTTTATCTGCCACATCTTATCTTTGGTGGTTGTTCCTTTTGAGTCTATAAAATCTCTTCCTCTTTCGTTCTCTTCCTCTTTCCTCCTCCCCCTCTCTTTCCCCCCTTCCCTACCCCCATCTGCCCTTAAAAATCAACACCTACGGGCTTGCCCCAAGTGCGTCACCCATACATTCCTTGACTCCTTTGGACTCTGATTTATTTTCTTCCATTGTGCCATGAGTGATCTGAGTGGTCTCTAACTCCCTCATGCCAAATCCCACGTCTCCTTTCCAGACGTCACCCCTTCATTTTCTAGATCTCTCCAGTAGAAAGCACCGTCCTGCCTTTCTTCCCAGAGGCTCTCCGGCCCTGGGGTTTCTGTCGGTCTCCCTCGGTGTCTGCCCACCCCTTAGGCCCCTCCGTTCCCTTCTCTCTTCCTTCTGTGTGGGATGGTTAGTTATCCCACCCTTTCCTCTTGCTGTTAGGAGAGCAGGGGCTCTTCAGTCTTGTTCATTCTCCAGTCCCTCCGTGTATCCCGCTGTCCCAGTGCTGGGTCTAAGCAAGTGCCTGGCAAATAATAGACGGAGAAAGGATTCAAATGAGCATCTCTTGACAGAGATGATAAGTGCTTGGGTTCCCTTCCGGAGGGAGGCCGAGGAAGACACAAGGAGGGGCCCGGGCTGCTCCGGAACCTCCCACGTGGAGTGCGCAAAGCCACGGAACAGCACATGCTGGAGTTCCAGGAGTCTGGTGCGTGAGTAACCGCTCTGGGGATGAGTGTCCCCAGAAGGTTTTCAGAGAAGGACTCACTTGGCGCAGGGCTCTGTGGAGTCACAGCTTGCAACGGATTGCTCCGTGCTCCAGAGAAGCAGCGTGTTTGCTGACACGGGAGCCCACGTACGTGAGCTCAGGCCCCATGTGTGCCACCACGGGCAGACTGTATTTAGAAGCCGCAGAAGGGGGAGGAGCAGGAGGAGGAGGAAGAGCAGGAGGAGGAAGAGGAGAAGGCCTATGCGGAGAATTCTGAGTAATTTAATTGGCACAATGACAAGGCAGGAACAATGGTTTTCTCTGCTCAGTAGATGGGGACAGTCGATCAGAGTGGCTAGCTGAATTTCTCAGCGTGGGAGGTGCTTCTCTGTTCCTCTCCTTGTGTGTGTGTGGAGGGGGGGCTGGAATTCAGGGCCTGGGCACTATCCCTGAGCTTTGTCAGTCAAGGCTAGGCTCTACCACTTGAGCCACAGCTGTCTTTCCAGCTTTTTGGCAGTTAATTGGAGATTGCCTGGGCTGGTTTGCACCTCGATCCTCAGATCTCAGACTCCTGAGTAGCAAGGATTATAGGCATGAGCACCTGGTGCCTGACTTTTTCTTGTGCTTCTTTATGGCCTGGTTGTGATGCTCCAGTGTCCTTCCCCATGGCCCAAATCAACACGGGTGATGCGCATCACTTACTCTCAGATTCGCCCTGTGTCCTTTGCTTTCTGTTCAACTTTGTGTTTGGCGAAAGGACATGGGAGCCGCGGGTACAGTGCAGAATGTCCTCTGTCTTCTACCTCCTGCAAGTGGTCCGCTGGGGGCAGAGGTTTCCCGGTTTGGGTTGGATCTTGCTGGACACTTGTGGGAGGAAGCGCAGGCCCGTGGTGCGCAGTGTCCAGATTCCTCTCTCCAATCAATGTAAAACAGCGCTTTCTTTCTGTTAGAAGCCCTTTTAGGAGAAGATGCTTTTCTTTAGCATCTGTACACACTCTAGTCAGTACAAAAACAAAAACAAGGACAAAACTTGATTCTGTTCTTTTGTATGACAGTTTTCAATATAATAAACTAGTTCCCTGAGCCGCTGAAAGCACTCGCTGGAGATGACTGGTCAGCTGTGTTCCGTGTTGTTTTATTTTGATGTTATTTTATTTTCTTTTTTGGGCCCGGTTGTGGAGCCTGAACTCTGGGCCTGGGCGCTGTCCCTCAGCTCTTCAGCTCAAGGCTAGCGCTCTACCACTTGAGCCACAGCGTCACTTCCGGCTTTTTTCTTTTTGCTTATGTGGTGCTGGTGAATCGAACCCAGGGCCTCAGGCATGCAAGGCAAGCGCTCTACCACTGAGCCACCTTCCCAGCCCTGTGTTGTTTTATTTTGAGACAGCATCTTGCTCTGTCAGCCAGGCAGACCTCAAGCTCCTGATCCCCTCACCTCAGCCTCCAGAGGGCTGGAATTACAGGCGTGTCCTACCATGCCTAGCTCAGTTGGTATCTTTAAAATTCAACCTCCCATTTTAAAAGTGAATACATAAACTGAGAGACGAAGACATTCCATGCCTGGCCTAATATCACACTGTACATTGCTGGCGTTACACTGGTGCATTCACCTCTCCTAGATTCATTCTCACCTTTCAGGAGCAGTACCCTAGATCTGGAATCCTAGTGTCAAAAATGTGAGAAAATCTGAAACGGATCACAAATACCCGGAGCCTGGCTCTGCTCTTCTGGCTTCTGGTCTTCCCGCCTCAGCCTTGCATTGGCGGAAGCTCACTGGTGAGGGACGGTGCTGCTCCTGGGGAGCTGCCGGCCTGGGACGTTCTGCCTGGTGCGGGGAAGTTGTGGGCAGGTGCCCAGGTTGCCAGGGCCAAGTTCAGCACTGGCTGCCGCCAAGTGTCCTCCTGCCAAGTCCCCACCCGCTCTTTGAGTCGAAATATCCAACCTGTGGGTTAGAAGGCAACTAGCCGGGAGACCAGGTCTCGACCAGGTCAACCATGTCAGCACTGGATTTGTTAGAAGAGGAGGAGGGAAGAGATGGCCTTGGGATGGATTGACAGGGGTCAGGAGGAGAGGAAAGAATGTGTTGTATCACTGCGTGTGGGGGTGGGGAGAGAAAGAGAGGAAGGAGAGAGGGAGGAGGGAAGGAGAGAGGGAGGGGGAGGGAGAGAGGGAGGGAGCGAGGGAGGGAGCAAGGGAGGATGCTGCCCAGCAGCCCATCTGTTCCCACACTCACCGCCTCACGCTCACCTCCTGACTTCCTCTGTTCCTTCTCCATGCTTCTTCCAGCCACCCTCTAGCTCCCAAGGACCAGGAGAGCAGAGCAATGGCAGCAGAGCGGCCAGGGGAAGAGCAGGACATGCTGTTTAGCCCAGGGACGGATGCGAGTCCTAACCAAGTTGTGTGTGAGGCGTGGCGGGGCCGGTCGCAGCTCTGTGCGTCAGACAACAGGTTGTTAGTACTTACTTGGTGGGAAGGGAGATTACTTGGACTTGGAGTGAGATGAAACTTGGCAATTGAAAAGACTGTTTACATCAACTCAGAAAAACTCTCCCTTGGCAGAAGGTTCTGGAGGACTTGAGCCTGGTACCCATAGAGAGAGTGTGTGCTCGACCAGATCCTACAGTGGGATGTCTGGAGTCTTCGCTTTATCTTTTGGTTATGAAACTGATTTAGAGGACTGGACTGTGGCTGAGTGGTAGAGCGCTTGCCTTGTATGCATGAAGCCCTGCGTTTGATTCCTCAGTACCACATACACAGAAAAAGGCCAGAAATGGAGCTGTGGCTCAAGTGGCAGAGTGCTAGCCTTGAGCAAAAGAAGCTCAGGGACAGTGCCCAGGCCCTGAGTTCAAGCCTCAGGACTCGAAAGAAAGAAAGAGAGAGAGAGGGAGGGAGGGAGGGAGGGAGGGAGGGAGGGAGGGAGGGAGGGAGAGAGAGAAAGAAAGACAGAAAGAGAGAGAGAGGGAGGGAGAGAAAGACTGGGAGCTATTGGCTCATGCCTGTAATCTTAGTACTCAGGAGGCTAAGATCTGAGGATCCTGGTTTGAAGCCAGCTCTGTGTTTCCCTAGGAGCACCCTGCAGTACCTTAGGTTTTGTAGTTACAATTTCTCCAATAATGGGGTTCAATCCTCAGTTTCCTTCTCCTGCTGGGGAGGATTCATTCATGGAACACCAATAATGCCAAGTTCAAAGGGTTCCGAGAGTCTTTGTGCTCAGAAGGGTCCCTGACCCCCAAACTCCAACCAAATCACTGGTAATCTGAACACTGCAGGCTGGGAATTAGTATTTTCTCTGAATAGTTTCTTCTTCTTCTTCTTCTTCTTCTTCTTCTTCTTCTTCTTCTTCTTCTTCTTCTTCTTCTTCTTCTTCTTCTTCCTCTTCCTCTTCCTCTTCCTCTTCCTCTTCCTCCTCCTCCTCCTCCTCCTCCTCCTCCTCCTCCTCCTCCTCCTCCTCCTCCTCCTCCTCCTCCTCCTCCTCCTCCTCCTCCTCCTCCTCCTCCTCCTCTTCCTCCTCCTCCTCCTCCTTTTCAGGGAACTCTTCAAAGTACAGGCCATTCACTGAAAAGCTTCCTGTTCACTTTAAAAGGCTCGATTGTAGCTTCTTGACATACCCATTTGCTCTTCCTAGAGGCCGGAGAAGCTTCCTCTGAGGACCTCGGGTCTTTCTGGCCCACAGACAAGGACTCGCCAGGAGCTGGCAATGGCTCAGTGAAACCTGGCCACTCTTGCCCTACAGGATGTTTCAATGCCAAGCCTGGCGTGTGAATGTGTGCTGGCCAGCAGAGGGCCTGGAGAGCCTGTTTTCCCCACCACCAGGGGATTGACCCTTTGTGTCTGAGTTATTTCTTTGCGATTTCCAACAGGACTGGGCTAGTGATCTTTTCCAAGCATGTTGGGCTAAATCAGTGTCCAAGAATGTAAGAGAAATAAGTAAACGGACAGGAGCTTGAGTTTTCCTCTTCCCAAATTAAGCGTGCTGATGCATTCATTGATTGAGTTTGGTATTGGGGACCACTGATGCCCTCAGCTCTGATCTCCACTGTGTGACCACGATCTCCAAGAAGGCAGCATCTCTTCCGGTGAGTCTATCTCGTCTACAGCCAACAGGCAAAGGGTTCCTCACCGGCTGTTCCCGGCAGCGGCTCTAGATGGTCCAGACCCGGAGTGATGAGGTCACAGCTACTCTGATCACTTCCAAGGACAGAATGTGACCTTTGTGAATGGGCTGTCAGCAAAGTGACCTCGGGATGCCTTTGGTATTTATTGAGGCTGTTGGAGTTGACGCTCTTGCCTGGTGGTGGATTCTAAGCCAGGGGTCAGTGTTCTTCTGGGTTGATGTGCAAAAATGGTTTAGCCTTTATGGACGCCTCCCCCCACCCCCACACACACAAACAAAAACAAAACCACCCAACTGGTCCCGATCTTGGCTTTGGCCTACAATTGCTGAGCCGTTCCCAAGAGAAGTTTAGCTGCATTAAAAGCTGTTTATTAAGAAAACTGGATGGAACTCCTAAAGAGCCTCACCTGCCACTAAGACATTTCCCACAGCCTTCTATCTTAACTGGCAGAGCTTATCTTCCTCGGTTCCTGCGTTCCTGGAGGCCGGCCTGTGTACCACGTACCGCTTCTCCTGCCCTCTCCTCTTGCCGCCCCTTTGTTTTATCTCCCTGAGAGGCCTAGGCGCCAGGCACATTCTACCCAAACGAGAAGGAAGGGGGTCCTTGCAGCCTTTATCTTCTCTCCTGGCAAAAAACTAAATGGCAGGGCTGGAGTAATGGGCCTTAAACAGAAAAAAGCACAATAAACCTATACCACATACTATCTAATTCTAGGAGAAAGGAGGGACTGGAGGAAACTTCCACAAGACCATGTGCTCCTCCCTCTCTGTATTTTTTTTTCCTTCAGAAGTAAAGACATGAGTTTCACATTCCACTGAGCACGTAGGAAGGGACAGGAGGGACAAAGGCAGCCACTTCCGTGGGTCTCCCTGCGGCGGGGCTGGAGAGCACACAGGATAAAGGGGCTCCGTTGACTCCTTAGCTCTGCTGCCTTCTGCTTGCAGAGTAGATGGATCGCACACAGATCCACGCCAGCGGCCCCACCAACCCCAGCCTGTGAGGAGAGGGCTGCCAGAGCAGGTCCAGCGGGAGGACGGGCCTCTGACCTCACGCATTGTTCATTTACGTCTTCTGTAGCCTTTGTGCTCAGCAGAGCCTGTGGGCAGCCATGGGCGGTGATGATTAGAGTTCAGATAGGACTCTGTCCAGAGAACTAGCCAGGAAGCAGTGATGGCTCTGAGCTACAGCCCTCGTTGGCTCAGCTTCAAGGTTGTCCAATTAAATCAGTCCTCTGCCGTCTGCACAGTAGATGACCTCGCAGAGACTTGGGAGGAAGTACTAAAGGTGATAGGCATCCATCATCGCCATATTTCCACCATTATCATTATTACTGCTGTACTTATTATTTTATTTTGCTGCGTACGTGTGTGCGTGTGTGTACATGCGTGTGTGTGCACGCACGTGTGCCGCATGCTGTTTTTGAGGCTTGAACTCAGGGCCTTATTTTCTCGCTTGGCTTTTTCTGCTCAAGGCTTTACCACTTCAGCTACAGCTGCATTTCCAGCTTTTTGCTGATTAACTGGAGATTAGAGTCCCACAGACTTATTCTAGGGCTGGCTTTGAACCATGATCCCTAGATCTCAGCTTCCTGAATAGCTAGGATTATAAGCATCTGCCACCAGGACCTGGCTTAGTTTGCTTTTTTTTATGGCTATACTGGGGTTTGAACTCATGGCTTTCCATTTGATAAACAAGATTTGAGCCATACCCCAGCCCCTTTGCCTTAGTTTTCAGATAAAATACTGTACTTTTGCTGTGGGTGGCCTCAGATTTGGTCTTCCTGCTTCTACTCTTGCATAGCTGGGATTATAGGAGAGGTCTCTGCACCCAGCCACTAGCAAGTGCAAGGGGGGGTTTACTAATGCATGTTGTACTGAGGAAGAACACTGGTCTCCATTTGAACTACAAAATTATACTATATCAAAGGAAATGGCTAAAAAAAGCAGCATGAGAAACCTTTGGAACTACAAGCTGTAAAAGCAAATAACTGGAATTACATGTTTGTGATTTTTAAAGGATTATCCAGGTATGGTGTTACGTACCTCTACTCCAGCACTTGGGAGGCTGAGGCCAGGGAACTAAGAGCTGGAGGTGGGCCTGGGGTACAGGGTGAGGTCCTGTCTTAAGCAAAAACAAAAACAAAAATTATTAGTGGTAGAACTGGAGGTGTGGCTTAAGGAGTAACGTTCTAACCCTGAGCCAAAAAAAAAAAAAAAAAAACTGAGCCAGAGTGAGAGTCCCAGAATTCAAGCCATGGTAATGCATACACATGTCATACACACACACACACACACACACACACACACACACACACACACACACACACACACACACACACCATAGATTTCCTGTTAGTCATTGTTTAATCGACTAACTTTTGTCATCATGCTTCATTGGCAATTTGGTAAGTTTGGGGCATGCTTTTAGCATTTCCTACTAGTCTCATTACTTGTGGCCCCAGCACACTTTATGGGCATTCTGAATATTGTGCACATATACCTAGCCTCCTGTAGCTGTTACTGTAGCTCAGCCAAGGGCTAAATTGGTAAACTTAATACTGAGGTTTGTTTGTTTGTTCTATTTATTGCATCAAGCTCTTGTAAGTCTTAGAAATAAATAAAAATGGCTTAGCTCTGCTTCAAAGAGGATTTTCCCCTAGAGCTGATTTAACATACACACACACACACACACACACACACACACACACACATACACACACATCTCTTAATATGGAAACTAGTGTGCTGAATGCAATCAGTCTTGCTGGGGCTGTGGATATTTCCAGGGTATTAGTTACAGCCCATTGCATTGGCTTTACCAGTTCCTTTTCCTATAAAAAGAGGCATAGAAAGATCACCTGCTTGAATAGCCGAATGGAATGGCGTCTTTTTAACTTCTACAGAGTGTGATGGAAATGAGAATTGAATGGCAAAGGCGCTCCTATTGTAAAGAAGCAATGAAGCATTCTCCAGTTCCTTTAGAAAAAGGCAAGAGCAGAAATCTAAGATGCTGACAAGCCACAAGTTCTATTCACGTTAGTGATAATAATCAGGATAACAACGATGATCATAATTGTGCCTGTTGTTATTGCTTGCCAACTTCCCCTTTCTCCACAGACCTTAAGATAAATAAGCCTGTACTACAGGCTGGGAACTTGACTTGAGCCTCACCTACCTTTTTGTGCATATGAGAAGCCACTGAAAGGATTTTTATGTGGGCAGCGAGTGTGGCCCTGGGTGGAAAAGGTGGATTTTCAGGGTGTGCTGTGGTGTGTGGGTGGCTGATCCTTGGCATCCCTTGTTGCTCTAGTGATGAGGGTGATGCTGTAGCCTGGGAGTGTGGAAGCGTGGATTTTCTGAGCACGAGCTCTGTGGCCAGGACTGGGCCCCAGGCTTTGGACGTATTATCGTGTTCATTGCTCACAGTCAGCCTGGGAGGTGAGCACTTTTATGGTCAACTGTTCTTCACGGTTCACTGAGGCACTGAGTGATCAGTTAGCCGGCTGCAAAGTGGCGGGTCCTGGGTTTGAACTCATACATTCTAACTGTAACACTCTTGCATATCATGCTAGCCTCCACCTAGTCTTCTGCAAGTGAGGAAGTAAATGAATATTTTGTTCCTGCTTTTCTTAGAATATTTGTAGTACATGTTAAGAATGTACAATTTTGTCTGCCAGCATTGGAAATTCAGATGTCATATATATATATATGCAGATATCATATTTAAATTTATTTTAAATGAATCTTGAAATGGATATTAAGAATATATAGGGAACTGGGTATTGGTGGCTCAAGCTGGCAATCCTACCTGCTCCGGAGGCTGTGATCTGAGTATTGTGGTTTGAAGCCAGCCTGAGCAAGAAAGCTCATGAGACTCTTTGTCTCCAATTAACCAACAAAAAGCTAAAAGTGGAGCTGTGGCTCAAGTGGTAGAGCTCTAGCCTTAACGATAAAGCTAAATGAGAGCTTAAGGCCTAGAGTTCAAGCTTCAATATGGGCTCAAAAAAGAATGAGTGAACAAAAGAAAGGAGGAAAGAAAGAAAGAAGGAAGGATGAAAGGAAGGAAGGAAGAAAAAAGAAAGAAAGGAAAAGAAAGAAGGAAAAAAGGAAGGAAGGGGCTGAGAATATGGTTTAGTGGTAGAGTACTTGCCCAGCATTCATGAAGCCCTGGGTTTAATTCCTCAGTACCACATACACGGAAAAAGCCGGAAGTGGCACTGTGGCACTGAATTCAAGCTCCAGGACTGGCAAAAAATAAAAAAGAAATAAAAAAGAAAAGAAGGAAGAAAGAAAGAAAAAGCAAGGAAGGAAAGAAGAAAGGAAGAAAGAAGACAGGAGAGAGAAAGGAAGGAAGAAGAAAGAAAAAGAGAAATGAAGAATATGGTATTTTATATAGGCACATGCAACGTAGGTGCATCTAAAGCCTCATCTATTTGAATAACAAACCAAAATGATATCTTTCAACTCCCACTAAATCTGACAAGATGGTAATTGAATGGTAAAAGCACTCCTGTTGTAAGGGAGTAATGAACTTAGCAAATCAGGAGCCAACTTAGGACTAGAAGTTGGCTTTCAAGGCTTAGCTCACTCAAAGCGAGAGGCAGCCAAGCTGACATGTGAGAACCCAAAGCCAGAAGTGGACCTGTGACTCAGTAGCAGAGCACCAGCCTGGAGCAAAAAAGCTGAGGGACAGCACCCAGGACCTGAGTTCAAGCTCTAGAACCAGCATGCATGCACATGTGTGTGCGCACACACACACACACACACACACCACCATCACCACCATCGCCACTACCACCAAACGTTATACAAAAATTCAGTCCGCGAGATAGAGAGAAGATACACGTTCAGAGGTTGAATTGGGAGTCTTTATTAGAAAGCTGGTGACTCCAAGTGGACTCCTGTCTCAAAGACCTGAGCTGCACTCAGAACTCAGCTTGTTCGTAATTAATGGACTGCCTCCATCTATAGGAGCCAGCAGTAGGCGACCAACGCGGCCAGTACGATGTAGGGATTCGCGTCCTTGCGGGTATTCTTCTACTTGGAGACTCACATAAAATGAACGCCTAGAGAGGGGAAATTCAATGATGTTTGATGTTGGCCTTCCTGTGGTCAGGAGTGGGTCTCCTCTGGACCAAGGTGGAGATTTTCAGGAAGGTTGGACAGCATGAGAATGTGGAAGTTGGCCTGGGAAGGTGGCTCAGTGGTAGAGCGCTTGCCTTGCATGCATGAGGCCTTGGGTTCCATTCCTCAGCACCACATAAGCAGAAAGAGCTGGAAGTGGCACTGTGGCTCAAGTGGTAGAGTGCAAGCCTTGAGCAAAAGAAGCTCAGGGACAGCACCCAGGCTCTGAGTTCAAGCCCCAGGACTGGCCAAAAAAAAACAAGAATGTGGAAGTTGGGGAGAGTTGTCTATCTGGGGACCTTTGAGAGAAAGTAGGACAAAGTCTCTTCTGGCAGGCATGGTATAGCTGAGGCCCGCAGCCAGCAAATGTAAGAGCATTGATTGAACTTCAGTTCAGAGTGTTTTTCTGAAGAGTTGGGAGATTAAAAGCTGTTTTCAGGTGCATTTTTTTGTTTTTTCAATTGCTCCCTAAAGATCCATAGTCCAAAAACTCTTCTTACCTGAGAATTCTGAGCGTTTAGTTCATCAGGAATGAATGTTCTGGCAAAGAGCATTATGGTCCTGGGTTCCTTCCTCCAGGGTCCCCGAGGAGCTGGAGGGAAGCTGGTTGGGACTTGGTAATTCAGGGGATCGTGACTACAGTCACAGCGGGCCAGGGGCAGGCCATATTCTTGTTTCTGCCTTTTTAGAAGGGCCTTGTGCTAGAAAAGCCATCTCTGGAGAGTTTGAGGTGGGGAGCTAGTTGTGCTGGGTGACTCCCCAATCCGCCTGTCCCTGTGCCCCCCCCCCGACCTTTGCCGAACATAAACGTGTTTCCTGCACAACAGGCTGGCACATGATGCTGCCTTCAGTAAGACGCGGCAGTGGAGGGCTGGCGCAGGGGAGAGCGCTTTCCGAGCACGCACGAGGCCCTGGGTTCGAGCCTCAGTACCCTCCACCCTCTCAACAAAAAGAAAACAGTAATCATTATGCTACAGGATGCCAATGATGAGTTGAGCGGAGGTCTGAGCAAACTGCTTTGAGGGTGTCCTGAACTTGTAACAACGGATGTTAATGGAGGTAGCAGATGTTTTTGGAGGAGGCTCAGCAGGCAGGAGAGCTGGGAGTGAGTGCCCGAGCAGTCAGAGGCTGGGGCGTGTGGAGAAGACAGAACCTTAGGTCTGGAAGTGCCCCGCGGTGGTCTGGCCCCCTCACAGAGAGCAGGTCTCCTTGGTACCCTGCAGCGCCCTGCGTGGAAGCTCACTGTCATGTCTGGATTACCGTGTCTGCTTCTGATGGAGCCCGGGAGGTTTGGGCAGACGGGGCATGGCGAGGAGGCAGGCAGTACCCTTGACTTTCCATGTTCTAGGGGCACCGGGCCTGAAGGGCACACGGGACAGAGGAGTGCTGACTGTCCAGCCGGGACAGTTTTGAGGGTGAGGACAGAGCACCATGTCCCAGCTCCAGGGTCCGAGGTTCTGCCTAGGGGGTGCTCAGACTGGGATGCGGTGAGCAAGCCTGCAAGGAGCGAGACTCCGCACTCACTGCCCGGTCTCAGCCCTCGCCCCATGCTACTTCCTGGAAACAAGTCCAATTAGAACCTTAAGACCACAGATTGGGTCTGCAATCCTTAACAGCAGGAGCCTTGAACACGGGGACAGGGGCTGCCCTGCTCATGACCCTCAGATGCCCAGGCAGCCTTCCCAACAGGTAAGAGGTACTAGAATACTTAGGGGGAAACAGAAATTAGGGCTACACTTTATTATTATTGTTGTTGTTGTTATTTAGTGTGTGTATGTGTGTGTGCGCGTATGTGCGTGTGTGTGCACACACACCAGTACTCAAGCTTAATCTTAGAACTTGGGTGCTATCACTTAGCTATTTTGCTTCAGGCTGGCACTCTACCACTGAGCCACAGCTCCACTTTGGGCTTTTTGCTGACTATTTGGAGATAAGAATGTTGGATTTGTCTGCTCGGGCTGGTTTTGAGCCACCATTTTCAGATCTCAGCCTCCTGAGTAGCTAGGATCACATGAGCCTGTACATGGGTAAGTGTTTAGCTCAGATATATAAGTATATATTTTTGTTGTCAGTCCTGGGGCTTGAACTCAGGGCCTGGGCACTGTCCCTGAGCTTCTTTTGCTCAAGGCTAGCTCTCTACTACAGCACCACTTCCAAGCCTTTTCTGTTATGTGGTACTGAGGAATCATACCCAGGGCTTCGTGTATGCTAGGCAAGCGCTCTAACCACTGAGCCACCTTCCCAGCCCCTCTCTTTTTCTTTTTGAACAAGGCCCGGTTATGTCGTTTAGGCTGATCTTGAGCTGCTGGATTCAGTCAGTCCTCCTGCCCAGCCTCTTGAACCCCCAGGACCTTAGGTATGCACTACAGCACTTGGTTTAAATATGAAGAATTGCTTCAAGCAACTCTTTCCAGTTCACAGATGCTGAGGACTGCAGGCAGACACAGATCACCTCTCAGAGCCTATCTCCAGATCTCAGCTTCAGAGTCTGCAGAATGCTGCACAGTACCCGTGAGTGTGGCCGGGTGTGAGCCCCCCAGGGGGGAGGGGCGCCCAGCACAGTGCTCATCCTTCTCGGGGGTCAGGACTCTCCTGAAAGGTGGAGACCAGCAACAGGCAAGAGCTCACACCCAGTGCTGAACCGCACAGAGTAATTAATTACCTCCAGATGCATCGCTGCAGAGAGATAAACGATTCCGGGTGCCTGGGAGTGGTTGCGGGGCAGGGTGACAAGTGTTCCAGAAGATGCTTCTCCTTCCAGCCCAGCCTTCATCAGCTTCCTCCTCTGTCATAACAAAACAATTTGAATTTTTTTTGGGGGGTCCGGTCGTGGGGCCTGAACTCTGGGCCTGGGCGCTGTCCCTCAGCTCTTCAGCTCAAGGCTAGCGCTCTACTACTTGAGCCACAGCGCCACCTCCGGCTTTTTTTCTTTTTGCTTATGTGGTGCTGGGGAATCGAACCCAGGGCCTCATGCATGCAAGGCAAGCACTCTACCACTGAGCCACCTTCCCAGCCCTGAATTTTTTTTTGCTTGACGGAGTATGCAAAGATAATCTCCTGGGTGCTCTGCAGATGAGAGGTCATCAGCGATCAGCGCAAGCCAGGTGACCGGCTCTAGGGGTGGTGGGGGCATTTGGTTCTCTGGAACCTGGTCGGCAAGTCTGGTTCTCCAGTGTGCAGAACAGGAAGGAATGGGCCTGAGCTCCTAGCAGAAGAACCTGGGCCGGTAGCTCTAGGGCTTCAGCGCAGTCATGGCCTAAAGCATGGGAGCCTTCTCTCTCTGCCTGAGCCTCGCTCCTCCTCCTCCAGTCTGGGTCGGGAAGGTCACACAACGCCGTTCATCATCTGTGAAGCTCAGCTGTTTTCTTTTCTTTCTTTTTTTTTTTTTTTGTCGGTCGTGGGGCTTGAACTCTGGGCCTGGGTGCTGTCCCTCAGCGCTTCAGCTCAAGGTGAGCGCTCTACCACTTGAGCTACAGCGCCACTTCCGGTTTTCTGGTGGTTTATTGGAGATAGGAGTCCCACAGTCTCTCCTGCCCGGGCTGGCTTTGAACCGCGATCCTCAGATCTCAGCCTCCTGAGTAGCTAGGATTACAGGCGTGAGCCACCAGCGCCTGGCTAACTCAGCTGTTTTCATACGTGGTTTTAAGAAAATGACGTGGCGTCCTTGTGCCTCAGTTTGCTAATCTGTGAAACAAAATGAACTGTGGAGACAAAGCAGAGGTTGAACCAGGTGTGTGTGTGTGCGTGTGTGCAAGGTCTCACTGTACAGCCCAGGGCGGCCTCAAGCTTTCTTACCTCAGCCTCTCAAGTGCTGGGATTGGCGGCAAGGGCTGCCCTTCCCAGCTGGGACCAACTCTCTGAAATTATTGCCATTTTGAAATTCTGCGCTCAGCAGAGCGTGAACTCTTTCAGACCTCACACACCTGCTTCCGAGCACCGCTGCCCTCAGCGTCTTGAGCGTAAATGCGTGTGGAGTGGAGGAGTGCGGGAGGGTGTACAGCGCCCCCCACAACCCCTCGCAGTGCATTCAGCAGACTCCAGGCAAACCGGTCTCTTCTTTTTCTTTTTTAAATTTGTTTACATTAGCTATACATGGGGGGGGGGGATTTCACTGTTTCACTTCCACACATTTACAATCTTACTCCCTCTATTACTCTTCCTTCCCCCTCTTCCAAAACAATTTCAGCAGGTGTCATTGTTCTGTTTTCATAGCTACAATACTTGGACTGCATTCATCCTCTTCTTGCTAGCCTGACCCCCTCCCACTGGTACTCACCAGAGATGAATCCTTTTAGTATTTTGGTTGTACCTCTTGCTAGGTTTTAAAAAAAAATATCTATAGCCCCATGCTTTAAAAAATGTCTTTCAATATATTACTGGTATGTCACATTTATTGAATAAATAAAAGATATTAATCTCAGATCTTAGATAAAAGAATTCAGATACAGACATTTGCACAAAATAACATACCCTTAAATATAAAGACCATCAAGGATGTTGTAAAGGCCATCAAACTAACTTACAATAGAAAACAGCCCTATATTGCAGAAGAAAAACATGAAGAAGAGGAGGAAGAGGAGGAAGAGGAGGAAGAGGAGGAGGAGGGGAAAGCAGATGCGTAGGGTCTTTCTTTTCTTCACCACCCTGCAAAGAAAATAATAATAAATAAGGTCTCCTGAGCCCTCTGCCTCTCTCCTAATCTATGGGGGATTGCTGTTGTTTCCAAAAACTGAAGTGTGCCCTAGGAAGAAGCCATCCTATCTCATATTTACCACTAGTCTAGGATTTCTATCAATTTGGTTAAAGCTAACATTTCCCAGATCAACAAGACTGTCCTTTCCTCTACCAAGAACAACATCCAATATTCTACCCATGTATCCATCCATCCACCATCCATCCACACTCCATTACTGAGTACCTGTATGAGGCTCTGTATGAGCCTCTCTGCAAACCTTTCAATGCCAGTTTCCTATGGTTTTAACTTTGACTGCTTCCCTGGAGGTAGCTCTTACTGTGTGACTGATCCCTGCCCCCCTCCCCCCCCCCAGTTCCGATGAATTCCAAATTGGTAGCTTGAGCCCTTCTTCTTTTTTTTTTTTGGTCCGGTCCTGTGCCTGAACTCTGGGCCTGGGCGCTGTCCCTTAGCTCTTCAGCTCAAGGTTAGCGCTCTACCACTTGAGCCACAGCGCCACTTCCGGCTTTTTTCTTTTTGCTTATGTGGTGCTGAGGAATCGAACCCAGGGCCTGGAGCATGCAAGGCAAGCGCTTTACCACTGAGCCACCTTCCCAGCCCCGAGCCCTTCTTCTTCTTCTTCAGTTTTCAAGCCTTAAATTAGAGTGACCATTCTGTCTTCCAATACAGGTTTCCCAAAATGAGTTTGTTCATTTTCACTTCACCTAAAATTTAAAAAAAACAACTAAATTTAATTAAAAAAAAAAAAAAAAACCTCAAGGCAAACTTTGAGTGCCTTCGCACATGCCGCACTTTGCTGGAAACATGGCCTCTGGTTCTATCTGGAAATCTAACTTTGTGAACTTGCAGACCTTGACTTGATGCTGACTCCCCTGTGACTGCTCTGGGTAAGGATCTTTCTCCCTGTCTTCACATGGCATTTATCACACATTTCTACCTACTGAAGTGCATTTTCCTATCAGATTGCCGTTTGGGAGTGATTTTATGCTCCATCTTCCCCTTTGTGAAGCAGCTGAGGACAGAGTCTTTGGCGATCAGCTTTCAAATAAAATACTCTTAAGAAGCAATGAATCCTTTCACATAAACTTTTCAGAAGCTCTTTATAGTATCCAGTATGATGGCATGCTTAGTGTCTGGAACATAGAATACTTTGTGATTGATTTGCTAGATTACCGGGTACCTCGCTACACTTCAATTTTCTTAGCAGGTATAGTCAGGACTCCATTTTAAGTGGCATAATCATAGAGTCACATTTTGTTCCTCTGAAACGTAACATCTAACAACAATAACACATACACAGAGGGGGCGAGGGAAAACTAATAAAGCTTATTCTCACCCTCTAAATGTTCCCTTGACTAGACTCTTCTTCCCCTTCTTCCCTTCCCTTCCCCTCTCCTCCAGTCCTCTCCTCTCCCCTGCCCTCTCCTTCTCTCCTTTCCCCTTTCCCTTTTCCTCCTCTCCCCCCTGCCTTTTTCCTCTTCTTGCCCTCCTCCCCACCCCGGGTAACTTTTCACAGTCTAACTCTAGGTCCTAGAAGAATGTTTCAGCCAGGGAAGAAGGTTCTCAAAATCCATTGGAGAATAAATAGCCGTCTCCCGTCCCCTTCCCTGACTTCTTCATTTGTTTCTTCCATGCTTACTCTTTAACCTAGAGCAATCTCATTTCTTCTCTTGCCACTCCGCTGAAACTGTTGTTGCAAAGGTCACCCATGACCTAATTGCTATCTCTAATGGAATTATCTCAGTCTTTCTCGTGGCACCTGGCACCATTTATCTCCTTGAAACGGTCGACGGAGAAAGCCTAAGCTGTCAAGTAGAGACCCCCGTTGTGATTTGTTTCTCTCTCGCTTGCGGGCTACGTGAACGTGGGCAGGTCACCCCTGCGCAGTGTAGAACGGGCCGTCGGCAGCAGCTAATCAGGATTGTCGGGGCCTCAAATGGCATGGGCACACAAAGCGCTTAGCCCAGGGCCTGGCTGCAAAAGTTGGCTCCTTTCTTTCTTCCACTTCCACGCCGTCCCTCTGCCTCTGAACACATCTTCATGCGGGCCCCATTTTCCCTATCCAGCTGCTGTCATTCCTGCCTTATTTCAGATTATCCCTACTTCTTGCCTAGAGCCTGCTATTCGAAGCATCAATACCTCAAAATACTGACAGACCGAAAGACAATTTCCTAATGGGTCCAGTGCCTTCTACCTTTTCTGTTCAATACCTCACACTGTCACCAGAGTTGATGGTCTCCAAATACAGCTCAACAATGTCACCTTTCAAAAAAAAAAAAAAAAACCTAACTAAGAATGCAAATCAATGTGAATGGCTACCTTGTGTTTAAGGAATAAATTCTATGCTACATTTGGTCCTAGATTTCTCCTGTCGCATCGC
Organism: Dipodomys merriami; assembly: GCF_024711535.1. Classification (NCBI taxonomy): domain Eukaryota; kingdom Metazoa; phylum Chordata; class Mammalia; order Rodentia; family Heteromyidae; genus Dipodomys; species Dipodomys merriami. The sequence continues at coordinate 2,944,379 of NW_027202305.1, read as the reverse complement.
CTGGACCTCTCTCCATCAGTTCTTATTTATCTGGCCTTATTTTTCAAACTACTATCTTTACTTCTCGAGGTCTTCATTGCTCATACTGCTTCTGCTTATATTCTTTTCTGTTGAAATGCATTCATGCTTCAAGGTGCACACATACACTGTTTGTGTGTGTGTGTGTGTGTGTGTGTGTGTGTGTATGAGAGAGAGAAAGAGAGAGAGAGGGAGAGACAGAGAGGGGAGAGAGAGAGAGAGAATCAGGGCTTGAACTCAGGACTTCCCATTCTTGCTTGGTTTTTTGTTCAAAGCTGGCTCTCTACTGATTGAGCTGCTCCTCCACTTCTGGCTTTCTGGTTGGTTAACTAGAGATACCAATCTCCTGGATTTGCCTACTTGGGCTGGTTTTGAACCACAATCCTCAGCTCTCAGCCTCCTGAGTAGTTAGGACCACAGTTGTGAGCCACCAGCACCTGACTCACGTTCATTTTGCATGTCATTAATCCTGCTGGGCTGGATTGTGGGTTCCCAGGCGCGCGTGATACACAAGCTATGTCATCTTTCTCTTATTTGTTCCCAGGACTGAGGCAGTGAGGAGTGTCACCCAGTGCTGTAAGCTTAACAACTCCTTATATAGAACTCAACTGAAGAGTCCAGCTTCTTTTTTCTTTTTCTTTTTTCCAGTCCTGGGGCTTGAACTCAGGGCCTGGGCGCTGTTCCTGAGCCTCTCTGTGCTCAAGGCTAGCACTCTACCACTTGAACCACATTCTGGCCTTTTCTGTGTATGTGGTACTGAGGAATCGAACCCAGGGCTTCCTAAATGCTAGGCGAGCACTCTACCACTAAGCCACATTCCCAGCCCCGAGTCCAGTTTCTTAACAAGGGCATGATAAAATACAATTAGACATAGTAAAGCTTAACACTGCCAGTCACTAGTGGCTCATGCCTGTAATCCTAGCTTCCCAGGAGGCTGAGCACCACAGTTCAAAGCTAGCCTGGATAGGAAAGACTGTGAGACTCTTCTCTCCAGTTAACCATCAGAAAACTGAAAGTGGAGCTGTGCTAGTCTTGAGCAAAAAAGCCCAGGGACAGTGCCCAGGCCCCCGAGTTCAAGTCCCACAACCAACTTAGATAGATAGGTAGATAGATAGATAGATAGATAGATAGATAGATAGATAGGTAGGTAGGTAGGTAGGTAGGTAGATAGATAGATAGATAGATAGATAGATAGATAGATAGATAGATAGATAGATAGATAGATAGATAGATAGATAGATAGAAGTTAACTTTTTTTTTTTGGTTGGTCATTGGGCTTGAACTCTGGGCCTGGGCACTGTCCCTCAGCTCTTCAGCTCAAAGCAAGATTCTACCACCTTAGCCATAGCGCTACTTCCGGCTTTTTCTGCTTATGTGGTGCTGAGGAATCCAGCCCAGGGCTTCATGCATGCCAGGCAATCACTCTACCACTGAGCCACCTTCCCAGCCCCAAAGCTAACATTTAGAGTAGTATTTATCTCTGTGCCAAGCTGTGCTCTAAGAGGCCAATGTAGTGGAATGTTCTCTGTGGACTAGATAATACTCATGAATTTTATTATATACAAGGGAGAAGGAAGCCAGGCTCACACCTATAATCCTAGGTACTAGGGGGGCTGAGACGTGAGGATTGAAGTTCCAAGCCAGCCCATGGGCAGAAAAATTCACAAGACTCTGATCTCCAGTTAACTTGCAAAACTGCCAGAAGTGGGGCTAGAATATTAGCCTTGAATGAAAAAAGTTCAGGGACAGCCGGGCGCTGGTGGCTCACGCCTGTAATCCTAGCTACTCAGGAGGCTGAGATCTGAGGATCGCGGTTCAAAGCCAGCCCAGGCAGGAGAAACCGTGAGACTCCTATCTCCAATAAACCACCAGAAAATCGGAAGTGGCACTGTGGCTCAAGTGGTAGAGTGCTAGCCTTGAGCTGAAGAGCTGAGGGACAGCGCCCAGGCCCAGAGTTCAAGCCCCACGACCAACCAAAAAAAAAAAAAAAAAAGTTCAGGGACAGACCTTGAGTTCAGGCCTTGAGTTCAAGCTCTGGTAGTATTGGCACGCACGCAGGCACACACGCACACACACACAGAGTGACAGTGAATGATGGAAAGTGATCTGAGCAGCTCGTGACTTTGGCCTGTGCATCGAGTCATTTGTGGATTGCTCAACACTCCATGATCCCACTAAGGAGTGCAGATGAAGACTTCCGGCGTGGGGCCATGGCCCCAGGATGGACAGGGTGACCTCCAGCCCTGGTTTGCACACAAATTGTCCTTGTAAGATTAAGAGGACGGGAGATGATGTCTGCCCAGCTCTTGGTATTCCAATGTCAAGAACAAGGGCAGTCTGATGTTGTTCTGTACAGCATTTTCTGACTCCTAAGCCTTTTGAAGCACTAGACACCAGAAAGGCTTATCTGGTGATGTCAGCGCCGCCCTGGCTGCCTTGAAGGCTGGTGGAGACCAGCCTTGCAGACCCGTGTGTGCCCCGAGGCTGGCAGCCCTGCCCGGCTCCTGGCTGGGCAGGTCATCCCCACTGGGCATTTCTCCTTTTTCCTCCATGTGGTTTAGTTAGGTCCTGTGTGCCCAGCCCAGGTCTCCCACTCTGCCCTCCTTTGCTTGAGCCACAGCTCTGCTTCTGGCTCTCTGCTGGTCCATGGGCTCAGTGGTAGAGTGCTTGCCTAGCACGCATGAAGCCCTGGGTTCCATTCCCCAGTACCACATTCACAGAAAAAGCCAGAAGTGGCGCTGTGGCTCAATTGGTAGAGTGCTAGCCTTGGGCAAAAGAAAGTCAGGGACAGTGCCTAGGCCCTGAGTTCAAGTCCCAGGACTGGCAAAAAAAAAAAAAAAAATCTCAGGGAGTTTGAACCATCATGATTGCCAGATCTCAGATTCTCCTGAGTAGCTAGGATTACAGGTGTGAGCTACAGGTATTTGGCTCCACCCTTTTTCCTCTACCACACAAATTCAGTTCCATTTCTTCTAGCTCCTCCCTAGCCAAATGAAGGAAAGATTCTGAAAGGGACCGGAGACCAGTCCCCCGGCAGCTCAAGTCATTCTGTCTCCTGATCTTCCGCCCTTCCTGTCCCACCGCTACCCTAATGGTTGGTAGTTGGGTCAAGGATTCAAAGCTGTTTTTGGGTCCCAGGGAGATGTTTATTTAGTATCTGGTGTTCAAAATGCCCCTAACAGTTGCTTCAAACTGATTTTGTAGAAGACAGAGGGAAAGGCTTTTATTTCAGAGAGAATCTGAGTTTTCAACTCCCACAAATGCCAGGATGGGCTGGGCTCTCCAGAGATCATCTCTTTTCTTCCACTGCCGGTAACTGGACTCATTACCTTTAGAGTTCTGCAGGGAGAACCGCTCTCACCGGGTTTGGGCACGCATTCCAGTTCTTAACCGGCTTTGCCTGAGTAAATGTTTGTCTCGGGAGGAGGTCCGCCCGTCCCCCACCAGCAGTGGACCGGTCAGCAGCAACGGGATGTTCCCCAGCCCCGCAGTGGACAGGTCAGCAGCAGAGAAGGGAGGAATGTCTGACCATTGTTCCCAAAGCAACCATGCTGTCTGCCCAGGCTTCCTTCCCTGAGAGTCACAGGTTCCCCTTCTACACCCAAAGCGCCCGCGTGGGCTGGGCTGGGCTTGGGCAGCCTCTGCATTCCCCCCTGCTGTGCAAGGGGGAACCTCTGTGCCCCAGGGGTGGTGGCTTTGTTTTTAGGGTTTTTGTTTTTGTGTGCTTGTTTTCGTTGTTGCCCCAGGCACCGGGGCTGGAACTCAGATCCTGGTCATCTCTCTTAGCTTTTTGTTCAAGGCTGATACTCTAACCTGGGAGCCACAGATCAACTTCCACCTTTTTTTTTTTTCTTTCTTTTGTGGTTAAGTGGAGACAAGAATCTCAGACTTCCCCTCCCGGGCTGGCTGCAGCCTTGACGTCTGGGTAGTTAGCATTTACAGACCCCAGGGCCCAACCTTGAGTCTCGAAGTTAAAGTGCTGAGGAGATGTTCTCTGGTGTTCTCTCCAAGGTGCCGGCCCTTGCCCTGGGGCAGGTGGAACGGTGGGCTTGGGGTACAGGCCCCTCCTACCTTGCACGCACTTGGGGTGCACCCCCAGAGACATCCAGCCTCAAAGCTGCTAGTTTCACTGAAGTTTTCGGTTGGAAGTTTTGACTGAATAATGGACTGTGTCGATTATGGGTCCCAGATGTAATAGGCAGGTGTTGGGTGTCTTGTGTCGCTGGAGAAAGGGAGCCTGTGCAGCCCAGAATAAACAACAGTTGCTGAGTAATGTGAGCTCCTTTCATTAGAGCCCTTGCGGCGAGGTGGGGTGGGGGTGGGGCTGTTCTGGTCACCACCTGTCTGGGGCCGCGAGGTGAGGTCAGATCCCAAAGAGCTGAGGAGCCACTCCGAGCCAAATGGGGAGGAGAGGGAGCGTGGAGAGCAAATACAATGGCTGAGGACCGGAAGGGGGTTAGGGACACTCTTGGACCTTTAAACCCCTACTACACCAAGTGCTTCCTCCTTACCTCCCTCTCTTCTTTCCTTCCTTCCTTCCTTTCCTTCCTTCATTCCCTCTCTTCTTTCCTTCCTTCCTTCCTTTCCTTCCTTCATTCCCTCTCTTCTTTCCTTCCCTTCCTTCATTCCCTCTCTTCTTTCCTTCCTTCCTTCCTTCCTTCTTTCCTTCCTTCCTTTTTTTGCCAGTCCTGGGGCTTGAACTTAGGGCCTGGGCACTGTCCCTGAGCTTCTTTTGCTCAAGGCTAGCACTCTACCACTTGAGACACCACACCACTTCCAGCTTTTTCTGTGTATGTGGTGCTGAGGAATCGAACCCAGGGCTTCATGCATGCTAGGCGAGCACTCTGCCACTGAGCCACCTTCCCAGCCCCTTTGCTTCCTTTTCTCTGCCTGTAAAACAGATTTTGGGAATTTGGACAGTGACATGAAATTTGGTGGTATACCCAGATGGAGTCAGGACTAAGGAAATTTCTGGAAGTATGAGAAACTTGCTTTCCAGAGTCCATGCATTTGATTGAAGGTCTGGTTTCCAACCCTGGCCTTGTCAGATTAGTTGCTGTCTCCTATAAGTGACCTTGATACCTTCCTGCACCACTGTGCCTGACATTGGTCCATCTCTGCTGTTCTACCTCGGTCCTAGCTCTGCTGGGAAGGTGTGGTCTGACGTCCAAAGGCCCTCTGACAAGGCAGGAATGTCACACACACACACACACACACACACAGAACACAGGGCACTGGAAACATTCAGACTCGTTTATCCTCAATTACCCTCAAGAAGGGAGCGAGGGTTGTCCAGGCTGTTAGAGGACTGCTTTTGTTCCATTGTTATCTTAATAAATGGACCAGGCAGAGGAGCTGGGGTGTCTTTTGACTATAGCCTGACGGAAAGAGGGGGCTGCCTGTGGCTCTGAGGGGAGGCAGTGTTAGGGATCAGAGGTGCTCTGGGTGCCATCTGGAGGAGTCTTTCCCTCAGGGCCGGTAAAATGCAAATGTCCCTTCTCTGTGGTGCCCAAGGGTTCAATTAAATCCCAAAGGTTTTCAGGTTCAGAATGCGTAATGGCTGAAGTGTGTGGGAAGCAGGGGCTGGTGGCTTTTGTCAGCCCTGGATTATATTCAGCATGCCCCCCTCCCAAATGTACACAGGGGGTGTACCCTCGGTTGATCCTCCCTTTCTCCAAATTTTCTTTAAGTTTCCTGACTCTTGTCTGTCTTGTGGACCCCTGTTTATTTTTTGGCCAGCCTTCTGTCTACTTCAGCAGCTGGGACTCCAGTCCAGCCTCAGGCAGGCCCCTTACACGGGGACCTTGTCAGGTCCCTTCAAAGCGCTCCTCCTTGGAGGAGATCTAAGGCAGTGAACAGACCCTGGGGACCCCTGGCCTGGCTGGGACTGTGAAGTCTCCAGTCGCAGCCCAGCCTCCTGGCATCCTCAAGCTGGAAGAGCCGTCTTGCTCCTAGCCAGGCCTGATACCTCATGGAAAGGGTTTATCCATGCCACATCCGGGCCCCAAAATAAAGTGACACCAGATCCTCCGGATGTGGAGTCAGGAACTGGGACCCATGTTCTGGGACGTCATTTATAGATGGCCTGGCCGGGCTTCCTCTCAGCCAGCCTCCCCTGAGCGCACCTCCTTCCTTCTCCAGAGCCTCTCAGAGGCTGTGCAATGTCAGGGTGTCTGGAGCACACCTATGTGGCGTTTCAGGGCACCCCAGACCTGTGTCCAGCTGTGACCCTTTGTGTCCTGCTGGCCTGCACACACGCGCGCGTGCACACACACACACACACACACACTCGCACTGAATTATTGTGGCCTTTAGGGTGTTGGTTTTCCTAAGCTTTGGGGCACCTGTGAAGTGTGGTCTTATTCTCCCAGGGAAGCGAGGCCATGGTTCTCGGCTGGAGGGACTCACAGATTGGGTAGCGAAGTGGGCAGGTCTGGTTGTGGACTGGCCATGTGGTCTTAAGTGTTCCTTGTGTCCAGCTGGGAAGTGCTGGGCACGGGTGCCACAGACTGTTCTAGCCGTGGGGCTGGCTAGGCTCAGACCCCACCCAGATGGCTTCTTTCTGGGGCCATGTCTTAGGACACAAGTGGATCTAGGGGAGGAGCCACTCAGTACTTTTGAGACACTACTAGGACTGACCCACATGTTCTAGGCTCTGTGATGTGGGGACAAACTAGATTATGTGACCCAGTCCATGCTCACAGCCGTACTAAACCAGTCCCGGGCAGGTCGCAGGGTCCCATGCGGTGAACCGCCGCGCTTGGCTCCCCTCCTGTCCTCTCATGCTTGGGTGCCACATTGGCAGGGACGGAACAAGGTGCAGTCTGTCTGTCTTACTGGTCCTGTGTGTGTGAGTCTCCATGGCGTGTTACACGTGTGCATGGTCTGTTGTGGGTGTGCGTTCCTGGTCTGTTACATGGATGTGTCTCTGTAGTCTGTTATGTGTGTGTCCGTGGTCTATCCCATGGATGCGCGTGTGTGTCCGTGGTCTGTCCCATGGATGCGCGTGTGTCTCCGTGGTCTGTCCCATGGATGCGTGTGTGTCTCCGTGGTCGGTTACGCGTGTGTGTCACGGTCTGTGAGGCGCCATCGAGTCCTTCCTTCTCAGCGGTCATTTTGGAAGCAGCCCCCTGCCTTCTCCCCGGCTATGTCCGGTCCGCCCGCGCGGACGCACCGGACTCGGAGAGGCGACTGGGCTGGAGAGTGTCCGGTCCCCGCACCGGCCGGCGGGGGGCCGGAGCCGCGGGGGGCCCCCGGTGTCCCCGGCCCCGGGAAGGGGCGGGGCTCGCGCGGGGCCCGCGGGCCAATCGCGGCCGGGGAAAGTTTGGCGGGCGCTCGGGTTTCGGGGGCCGCGCGGGGCGGCGCCTCGGGCGGGCACCGGCGGTCGGGGCGGCCCGGCCCCGCCCCCTCCCCGTAGTTACCGGTGTCTCGCTTCCTCCCTCTCTCCCCGGCCCTCCGCCGCGCAGCGCCGCTCCCGCGGCTCCCCGGCCCGGTCCGCCCCGCGCGCTCCGCTGAGAGTCGGCCGCGCCGCCCTGGGACCCGGCGAGGCGAAGGCGCCGCGAGCGGAAGACAAACAAGGAGCGCGGGCCCGGCGCGCGGCGGGCGGCGGAGGCGGCGGCCCGGACCAGCGCGCCCGCGCGGAAAAGTTTCCCCCGGCGGCGGCGGCGCGCGCGGCGCCCCGGGACCCCGAGCCCAGCTCCACCCCCGGGCCGCGGGCGCCGGACCCCGAGGATGCCGGCGGCCAACGCGATGGAGAGCCCGCAGCCGCCCGCCCTGCAGGTGCCCGAGCCGCGGGGCGCGCCCGAGGGCGGCCCGGCCTGGTCCAGCTCCTCCACCCCGACCCTGCGCCGCCGGCGCCTCCAGATGCGCCGGACGCGGAACGTGCGCGAGCCGAGCCTGGAGGCCGCGCTGGCGCCCGACCTGCCCGGCGCCCTGGGCCCCGGCAAGGAGTTCCTGCAGCTGCCCTCCATCGAGATCACGCCCTCCAGCGACGAGGACACCCCGTGGTCCAACTGCTCCACGCCCAGCGCCTCGCCGCGCCGCAAGCGCTTCCTCCTCCGCAAGTGGCTGCGGGTGCGGGAGCGGAAGGAGTGCAGTGAGAGCAGGTAGGTCCCGCGCGCCCCGCGCGCCCCCGCGCCCGGCCCTCCCCTCCCCGCGCGCCCCGCGCGCCCCCGCGCCCCCGCGCCCGGCCCTCTCCTCCCCGCGCGCCCCCGCGCCCGGCCCTCCCCTCCCCGCGCGCCCGGCCCTCCCCTCCCCGCGCACCCTGCGCGCCCCCGCGCCCGGCCCTCCCCTCCCCTCCCCGCGCACCCTGCGCGCCCCCGCGCCCGGCCCTGCCCTCCCCGCGCCCCCCCGCGCCCGGCCCTCCCCTCCCCTCCCCGAGCACCCTGTGCGCCCCCCCCCCCCCCGCGCCCGGCCCTCCCCTCCCCGCGCGCCCCCGCGCCCGGCCCTCCCCTCCCCGCGCGCCCCCGCGCCCGGCTCTCCCCTCCCCGCGCGTCCCCGCGCCCGGCCCTCCCCTCCCCGCGCGTCCCCGCGCCTGGCCTCCCCCCCCCCGCGCGCCCCCGGTGGAAACTTCCCGGTGAGGGAGAGAGCCCGGCGCCCAGGCGCTGCCCTGGGGACCAGGGCGGCCGCCCTGAGCTCCACCCTCGTCACCGTCTCCCACCGGGACCAGGCACTCCGCTCCTGGTTAGAGACACCGCCTAGACCTAGGGCTTCGCGGGGTCCTCGCTGGGCGGTGGGAGGGGACGACGAATCTTGGGACTAAAGTCGTTTGTCGTGACTTGTGACTTGTCAGTTTCCCCTCCAAAGAGGGACCCTAAAAGCAGACTCGGGTGACAACAGAACACCAGATACCGGGTAATCTGTGAAGGGTTGGCGCGCATTGGCTCAGGGTTCTGGACACCTGAGAGCACGGCGCTGCGCGGTGCTTGGCACGTGGGGAGGGCCTCCCCGCCCTCCTCGCCCATCTGGCGGGGTGTGGCGCCACACGCCCAGGGTCCTATTTCGTGAGAGGCCGAGGTGGAAGGATGGCGAGTTTGAGGCCGCTCTGAGCTGTGTACTTCGTACCAGGCCCAACGCCGGGGGGGGGGGGGGGGGGCAAGACAGAGCAAGCTGTCTTCAGGGGGACTCACCCTTGCGGCCTCAATAAATCCTAATCCACCTCCAGATAAGGGAATTCCGCTTCTCACCTGAGAACATGTAGGAGACACACAGACAACATAGCTGTGAGATGGCCTAATGAAGAAGTGGAGAAACGGTGACTGGTGGGCCGTCAGATTGATGTCCGCCAAAGGGCTCAAGTTTTGATTCATGGAAAATGCGCTGCAACCCACGAGAGCTCACGCCTGTAATCCTAGCTACTTGGGAAGCAGAGGTCTGAGGATCCACCGTTTGAAGCCAGCCTGGGCAGGAAGGTCCATGAGACTCTTATCTTTAATAAACTACCCAGAAAAAGTTGGAAGTGGCGCTGTGGCTCAAGTACAGGCACAGGGAGAGCACCCGGGACCTGAATTCAAGAAAAACACACAAAAAGCACCGAAATCCAAGGGGTTGGTGGCTCTCCCCTGTAATCCTAGCAACTCAGGAGGCTGAGATTTGAGGATCCTGATTTGAAGCCAGTCTCTGGAAAGTCCATGAGACTCTTATCTACAATTAACCACCCAAAACCAGAAGTATAATTGTGGCTTAAGTGGTAGAGCAGCAGCTTTGAGTGAAAAATCTAAGGGACAGAGCCCAATTCCTGAGTTTAAGCCATGGAACTTGCACATACACACAGATGTGTTGAGATCCTATATACAGAAGTGGTTTTGCTCTTAAAAATATACAAATAGGATTCAACTAAATGAGGAGCTATGGTTGGTTCTAGAAAATATGAAGACATACCTTCAATATATGAGTGGCAGCTGCTCCTTTCTCTTCTGGGTAATTGGGTGGAAGCATGTCTGGTGCAGGCCCAGGGCCTGACGAGTTATATCAGTTGGCTTATTTAGAGTCATTGTCATACCTGCCGTGTGATTAACGTGACATTTTGTTATTGCTGGTTGTGTAGCCCTCTGAGCTCAGGAAATAAGGCAGTGGGACGTGCTGGGACTAGCGTTTGGGATTAGAACTTGGAACAAACGACCAGCAACAACAACATGTAAAAAGAACCTAGAGAATTAGTGTCTGCGTGTCTTCCAAAATTACTTAGCCCAACCCGTTGAGGTAATTGTTCAAAACCCAGACTGAAGACCAGAGTCTCTGACCTGCTGAATGTAGATGGAAAGTCAGAAATCGGGTGGGGAGAGGGGCTCCTTTCAGGTTGGCATTGCGTTGCCGTTCTGAGGAGGGCAGGGATGAGGGCTTTGGGCAGTGGGCCACTGCAGCTTGTCGGTCTAGGGGACATGAATTCCCTCTGTGCCATCACCCTTCCCCGGCCATTCTGTTTTCTACCTGTCCTTCCTGATGGCTCAGTTTGGCAGGTGGACAGCTAGAGTGTATTTTCACCCCGGGCCTTCGGGTTTCTGTGAGGCTCCCCTGTGACCTTGAGCCGTGCCTCCCACGGGCTGTGTGCAGCCTGGCAGGCCGGGTTGTTCTGGTGACTCGTCTGCAGATAAAGGACGCTTTCTCTTGGTTCTCCATCTTTCCCCTGATTCTTGGAGGAAGGAAGGCCTGTTTCAGGTTTCACTCAGCACAGTTGCTGGTGGAGTGCCCCCCTATTTGACTCGTTTGTAAGGCTCACCGCTCTGCTTGTGAGAGGCACAGGGAGTGTGGCAGAGCCAAAGCCCCTGCCCTATTTTGGAGGGGGGGAGTGAGGCTGAACCAGGGCCTTGAGCCTGCCGGGTAGGCTCTCTACCAATGGAGCTGTGTTCCCAGCCCTTTCCACTTTGGTGATTTTCAAGATAAGTTCGCCTTTTTTTTTTTTTTTTTTTTTGTACAGACCAGTCTGAACATTGATCCTCCTGTTGATACTTCCTTCCTGTAGCTGTGGATGACCGGCATGCCACCACACCCAGCTGTTACTGATTAAAACGGGAGTCCTGAGCTTTCTGCTTGGCCTGGCCTTGTTTTTCCATTCTCCCATTATCTACTTCCCAGGTGCCTGGGATTATCAGGTGTGAACCAGTAAGCCTAGCCTATGTCTGGCCACTCACACTCTTCTTAACACACAGCAACAAGAAGATGCAAAGGGGCCTGTGATTGGTCATTAACCTAAGGAAGTCATCAGTACCGGATAGGGTTAACTAGCAAGTTATTCTACCAGACCCATAACTCCTTGAGGGAGGAGACGGAGTCCTACTCGGTGCCAAGTTTTCTTAAAGCACCTTAAACGCTTGATCACCTTTAATCCTCTCAACAAACTCAAGCGAAGAAACAGCCGGGAACCTGAAGTTCAGAGATTAACTGGCTCCTGGTCAAACAGCAACAAGGCTGGAATTTGAACCATGTTCTTCTGATCCTAAAGCTTGAGTTCTTCATCATTCCACTGAGGCATCTCTCCCGGGCTTGGAGGTGGTGGGCCCCTGCATGCTCGTGAAGGTACTACTAAAGTGTGAAGGAGTTGGTCGTGGAAGGTAGGAACTGAGTCAGGACAGCAAGCAGGCTGCTGAAACGATTGTGTGTGTGTGTGTGTGTGTGAGTGTGTGAGTGTGTGTGAGTGTGTGAGTGTAGACGATACTGATGACACAGGTGTACTGCCTTTCAGAAGCAGCCAGCCTTTGGCCGTTGATGTGGTTTTAGATTAGATCCCTGGTGGAAGCTGAGGTGGTGGAGATGTAGTGTGGTGGGCTGATTCACGCTGGCCAGCTTCCTTCCTCTGTGGGAGCTGGTCTTTCGAGAGTTTCCATGCGGTTGGATACTCAGCTGTGCCAGTTGTATGCTACGCAAGAGCCTGGCATGAGTGTGGGCCAGTTCCCAGGGGTAAGTCTGCCCTTCTTGGTCAGTTCAGTTTTCCTCGTGGTGCTCTGTGGCCCGCTGCCGGCCCACTCGGCCTTCATGGAGGCGTCTGAGCGGCCAAGCTGCCAAGACGGAACTTTCTTGCTGCCCCCAGTGGGGCAGCGCTGGGCCTGGGGGCAGGTGTTTAGATGCAGAACCCAGCTGGCCTGGAGAGCCCCGCGTGCTTGCCGGGCTGCTGTGTGCCCACGAGCTTTAGGGATTTTCCTGAGGCCCTTTCTTGGCATTCTTGGCCAAGATCCATGTGTGCCTTGTTGCGGTGGGGAGGGGGGGAGGGAGAGACCTGGAGGAGAATATAGCCTGTGATTGTCTTGGGGGCCCTGGGAGCTGGTTTACCACAGCGTTGGAGCTGGTGGAACTTCTCCGAGGAGAGCGTGCAACCTTTCTCAGAGATACAGAACAGGAACACGTAGGCGGTTTGTCTGATCTCGTCTCGTCTTTCTTTTCTTCTGCTTTTCGTGCTAATATTGTGGCTTGAGCTCGGGGCCTTGCTTGCTCATTGCTGGCCCTTTCCCAGTTGGGCCACAACTCCAGCTCAGCTTTTGGCTGGGTAATTAATTGGATAGTAAGTCTCAAGGGTTTTTTTTGCCAGGTCTGGCTTTGAACCAGGATCCTCTAGGTCTCAGCCTTCTAAGTAAGTAGCTAGGATTATAGACATGAGCCCCTGGCACCCAGCTTGGCTTCAGAGAGAAAGGTGTCAGCGGAAAGATGTCAGACAGTGGTCTGCCACCCCTGGGCCACCACAAGCAGCCACATGCCACCCCCTGCAAGTGATTCAAATGCTCTGCTTTCTATGGTTCTGGCTTTTCAGTTCTAACGGCATAGTCCAAATTCATTGCTGGGGAAATACTCTGTATTGGATAAGACTAGTGGGCAAAATTCAGTCACTGGTGTCTTGTCAGATAGGGTGAAGTGTTTTACATCCTTTGCACAGCCTGACTGAGCAATACTCCCCGGCCAGTCTGATCTCTCAATGTGGCAAGGAAGGGAAGCTCCCGGCAGGTCTTGGAGGCGGAGCTGGTCTCCAGCCCTAACTAGGCCTCACATCTTACTCAGCCCAGCCCACCTCTCTAGTGTCCTTTGCCCCCTGGCCTGGTACCTCTACGCCGAATTCTGGCCACAGAGCTTCTAGATGCTTCTGGTTGGAGGGAGGAAATGACGTGGCTGAGGGAAGGTATAAGAACACAGCGAACAACCCACATGTTTTCCACCTACCCCACTTTTGCAGCGATGGAAAAAAGCATTCGCCTAGGTTCCTGCCCAGTTTGTGGGTGACAACTGCTCTGATTTGAATGGGACTATGTGTCTTGGAAGCCAGGCTGGAGTTGGATCCTCAGGGGTCCAGCTGGTACCAAGAGGGTGGAGACCTAGTTCAACTTTGGTGTTTCAAGGTGAAGTCTTTGGGAAATGCTTAGAATTTGATGAGATCATTAGGCTGGGGAGCTCATGATTGGGTCATGGTGGCTTTTTATGAGAGCCAGGCACCTTCCCAGTGGCTCACAGCCATAATCCCATCTACTCTGGAGGCTGAGATCTGAGAAGCACAGTTAAAGCCAGCCTTGGCAGGAAAGCCCCGGAGACTCTTATCTCCAATTAATCACCCAAAGGCCAGAGGTAGAGCTGTGGTTCAAGTAACAAGCAAAAAAGAAAGCAACAAAACAACAACAAAAATACCTCAGGAATAGTGCCCAGGTTCCAAGTTCAATCTCTAGAACCAAAAGAAAAGAGGCAGGGGGAGGGGGAGACCGGAGGGGAGAGGGGCGGGGGCCAGCTGGGTGACACACCTGCTCCCTGACTGTCCTGTGCCGCCCTGTGCCACCTCTGGATTCTGTTAGCCAGAAGCCATCAGGAGTGGATGTGAATCCTGAAACCTGAAGAACTTTGAGGTAGATCAAACCTTTTTTAATTTTTTGATGCTTTATTGTAAAGGTGATGTACAGAGGGGCTACAGTTACATGAGTCAGGTAATGAGTCCATTTCCTTTTGACCAGTGTGGCCCCTCCCAGTTTTACCCCTCCCGACTTCCCTCCCCTGCCCCAGTTGTATAGTTCATTTCCATGTCTAGTGGGTTTCACTGCTGAATTGGTTCATTCTTTGTCTCACCATTTCTGTGCTTCTCCTTCTCTATCCCCTCCCCAAATTAGATAAACTTACATACAGTGCAAGTAAAACTTTCTTAAAAAATAGCTCTGGGGCGCTGGTGCTCACACCTATAATCCTAGCCACTAAGGCTGAGATCTGAGTGGGATTTTGTTTTTTTGTTTGTTTTTTGCCAGTCCTAGGGCTGCAACTCAGGGCCTGGGCATTGTCACTGAGCTTCATTTGTTCAAGGCTAGCACTCTACCACATGAGCCATAGCGTCACTTCCAGCTTTTTCTGTTTATATGGTACTGAGAAATCTAACCCAGGGCTTCATACATGCTAGACAAGCACTCTACCACTAGGCCACATTCACAGCCCCAAGGCTGAGATCTGAGGATCACGGTTCAAAGCCAGCCTGGGCAAGAAAGTCCATGAGACTCTTATCTCCAATTAACCACCAGCAAACCAGAAGTAGTGCTGTGGCTCAAGTGGTAGAGCACTCGACTTGAGCTGAAGAACTAAGGGACAGTGCCCAGGTCCTGAGCTCAATCCCCAGGACTGACAAAAAGTAAAATAAAATAAAATAAAATCAGCATGCCTTTGTGATTTTGTTACAGTAACAACAACAACAACAACAAAAAACCCCAAAACCTAAACAGCAATCCTTGGATATTTGAGCCACTAATTAGGAAAGTACAGGATAACAGTTTGGAGACTACCAAGGTCTGCCAGTTCATTGTCTTAAATCATTGCTGTGGAAGTCGATGATCATGTTGGGGCTAATAGCAAAAGCTAGCTAAAATTTGGGGCACTCGGAAAGCAGTTTATAATTTTAACACAACTTGGATGTCTATACTCCCTTCTATCACCATTTCCCCCTTCCTGGGATTGGGCTGTGAGCCTCTAATCTTCTGGCTCTGGTGGTGGGCTTAGGGCCTGCCCTGGGACCCAGTCCCTGTCACCCATTAGCATTGGAGGGCTTGTTATGAACTCACTCAATCTCTCTGGGTTCAGATTCCGTGGGTTTAGGAGCTGTGTGACCACAACGGGGGATAGAGGCCAAGTCTGTGTCCTACCACAGATGACTCCCTGTCTTCGATCATGATTCCAAAGGACCAAATGGTTCCAAGACACTGGCACATGACTGGAGTCCCACTTGGTCATTAATGATTAATCTGTCCTTCCTTGTATCCTGTGGAAACATCTCTGGTTCCAGGTTACTCAGATTTGCACTGCTCCATTTCATCTTGTCTGGTTCTGAAAGCATACATGGTCTCAGTATAAGCCTTTGCCTCTTCTGTGGTCTGCTACATTGAGCTAAGAGACAGTATTTCCCTCCTCTTCCTCTCTTGTGCTGGTACTGGGCCTTGAACTCAGGGCCTAAATGTTGTTCCTTGGCTTTTTCGCACAAGGTTGGTTCTTTACCACTTGAGCCATAGCTTCCCATCTGGCTTTTTGCTGCTTAATTGGAGATAAGAGTCTCAATGGAATTTTCTGCCTTGGGCTGGCTTTGAACTGTGATCTTGAGATCTCATCCTCCTGAGTGGATTAGATTACAGGTGAGAGCTAGCAGTCATCCCTTTTAATTAATTAATTAGTTTTTTTTTGCTTGTCCTGGGACTTGAACTCAAGGCCTGGGTGTTGTCCTTGAGATTCTTTTTTTGCTCAAGGCTAGCACTCTACCACTTGAACCACAGCACCACTTCCAGCTTTTTCAGAGTAGTTTATTGGAGATAAGAGTCTTGTGGCCTTTCCTGCCCAGCCTGGCTTCAAACTGTGATCCCCAGATCTCAGCCTCCTGAGTAGCTAGGATTACAGGCATGAGCCACTGGTGTCTGGCTCTCCCTTTTATTTTTATTCACTTGTTCTTTTTGTTGTTGTTGTTGTTGTTGGTTGTGGGACCTGAACTCTTCAGCTCAAAGCCAACACTCTACCACTTGAGCCACAGTGCCACTTCCAGGTTTTTCTGCTTATGTGGTGCTGAGGAATTGAACCCAGGGCCTCAGGCATGCAAGACAAGCACTCTACCACTGAGCCACCTTCCCAGCCCTGACTTGTTCTTTTTATGGAGAAGCCTGGCGGTGGCTGTCCAGGGGTCATTAGCCTGGGCTCCAGTGTTATCCAGGGGCGCATTATCAGCAACAGCACACATTTCTTTCACGAGATCCATTCCTGGGGTTTTAGAAGCTCTGACCTGGAACTGGAATCAGAAAAAAAAAAAAAAAAAAAAGACCACATCCTTGCTATTCTAATTGCCCAGGCAGTTTGTGAAACAAGGACCGAAAATAATTTCCAAAGTTCTGCTTCTGGAGTAGTGGACGGGAGGACGGAGGTGGGTCTCCAGAGTCCGGGGCAGAGCTCTGGCAGGTGTGCATGCCATTAGCTGCTGTCATGGCCACCCGTTTCCCAAACATAGCAGCCAGGCCAGGCCGACCTCGGGCCACCTGCCTTGTCCTCGCCAGCATTTATCTCCCAGCTGGGTCACTGCACTTGAGAGCCCTTCTGACCTTTGGGTGGCACTGCAGGGTTGGAAGGATTCCTGGGAGCGGAGAGGGAGCATCTCATCCCCAGGAATGGGCTGCCCTTCGCTTGGTCACAGCAGTGCTGTCTGCCCCCGGGTCTGACATGAGAAGTCACGTTGGAAAAAAAGGCAAGTCCTCCAGGAGGACTTAGATACTTCTTGCTGTGTTTTTGAGCCATACTTTGTAGGATGCTTTACCTGAGATCTATTGGGGATCCTGCCCCCTCCCCAGCTCCTTTCCTCTTGCGGTGTCCTCATTGGAGATGGACCAATTAGTTGGCTGCTGGCCATGCTTGATGACATTCCTGTAGAGACTCAGAGTCCTCAGAGCTGTTGCTTTCAGATTTTGAGGAAAGCCTTGGCTTTGTTCTGCCAGTTGCTGGACCTTTTCCAGAGAGCTCTGTGAACCCCTTCGAGGAGGCTTTGCATGGGGTGGCCTGCCCATTCTAAAAGGTTTCTAAAAGAACGCTTTCTCTCTCCCCCTCTCTCTCTCCCCCCCCTTTCCCTCTCTCTCTCTCTTTCTCTTTCAGATTGCTTCCCTCAATATCTCCATTAATGTCCAGACTCTGTGTGTCTGTGTGTCAGTGTGTACTGAAAGTTGAACTCAGGACCCTGGGCTTTTTCCACTCATAGCCAGCACCCTACCACTTGAGACATACCCATTTCCAGCTTTTTGCTGTTAATTGGAGATAAGATTCTCACTGATTTGTCCACTTGGTCTGTCTTTGAACCAGTCCTCAGATCTCAGCCTCCTGAGTAGCTCATAGCCCAGTGAAAAGACCAGGATATAAAGAACAGCATTTACAGTGAAAGGCCCTGCTTGGCCGGAGAGGCGTTGTAATTTTCCCTTCGCCTTGCTTCCTCCCCCTCCGCTGCCACCTGTCCACACCTGGCTCTGCACTTCTCAGAACACGCAGCTTCCATGTTTGTTTTCAAGGATGAATGGGTTCCACAGGGCCATTTTGGCACCCTCCACGCTGGTCAGTGGCCGGTGACACCAGCGTACAGATCCTTAACTCACCTGTGCTGTCTTCTCTTTTTTTTTTTTTTTTTTTTTGTTGTTGTTGTTGTTATTGTTAGTAGTTGTGGGACCTGAACTCAGGGCCTGGGTGCTGTCCCTGAGCTATTTTGTTCAAGGCTAGTGCTTTACCACTTTGAGCCACAGCACCACATCCAGTTTTCTAGTGATTAATTGGAGATTAGAGTCTCATGGACCTTCCTGCCTGGCTGGCTTTGAACCGTGATCCTCAGATTTCAGTCTCCTGAGTAGCTACGCTGACAGCTAGGTGACCCACTGGTGCCCAGCTGTCCTCTCCAGTTCTTGGGAGCCCATCTTTGCCCAGGATGCAACCACATCCTGGCAGTGAGCTGATGGCATTCTGTCCACACTTGTCTGCCTTTCGGGGCAGTTTCTCCTGGGATGGCCGCCCAGGACCAGCCTTGGAGATCAGCGTGGGCTGCTGGTCATTGTGCAGAGAGGCAGCATGGGAAAGAGGCTTTGCTTCTGCTACTTTCTTTGCTCTGGTCCTGGGCCAGTTACTTAATCTGCCTGGCCTTGGTGACTTTACCCTCCTTCCTCCTTCCTTTCTTCTTCCCACTTATAGGAGCCACTGGTCCTGGAGCTGAAGCAGGCAGGCGCTCTACCACTTGAGTCAAGCTCTTAGCTCTTTTTGCTTTATTTTTCTGGTGGGGGTCTCTCATGCCGTGCCTGTGCTCTTCCTTCTCGGGCTCCGGGATGTCGTTCCCCACTTAAGGATGATTACACATGTATAGTAATTTATCACGTGGACGTAGAGATTGATTACACATAGTCCCTGTAGCCTCCGGGCAGAAGCGGGACCTCACAGACTCACTGTGTCCTTCACTGGGTCTAAGCTATGAAGTCAGTTCATTTTATTCAGCGCCGACAAAGCTCTTTGCATGGAACATAGTTGGAGCGGGAGCAAACATGTGTTTAGGGAATGAATGAATGCTCACACAATGAAAGCATCGAAGGAAATTCAATTTTCATTTTCTGAAGCAAGACGTCCTCTCTGAGCCGAATAATTATCATCCGTTTGCCGTTTGTGTAAACCTGAGTTATTACATGTTGGCTTCTGTGTCTGTTTTAGATCTGTTGGTTTCCTTTCTGGTGTTGCTTTGATCTGGTTTGTGTCCCCATCGGCCTGCAAGTGCCAGGGGCCTGCGGCTACTGCTCTTACAACTGCGTGAGAGGAACTGACCCCCCCTCCAAGAAGGCTCTGGCCAGAGCGTATTAACAGTAACGTGTTGGGAGCTGGAAGTGGAGTGGTGGCTCAAGTAGTAGAATACCAGCCTTGACTGAAAAAGCTAAGGGAGAGTACCTGGGTCCTGAGTTCAAACCCAATGCCAGTGTGTATGCGTGTGCACTTGCACATGTGTGTACCCATGCACACTATAAATAGCGACACACACAACATATTAGGAGCCGTATTTTTCTGATACGTGACCTAGGGCTCTGGTACAATGTACAAGTATTGACTAGGTTCCTCCATCCAATAATAGCAATAATAATAATAAAATCAACCATGGCAACTTTGGATAGTGTTTATTTTTGGAGCCGTGGTTGCTATGGTAACAATTCTTTTCTCATCGTCTGCTTCCAGGTCAGGCAAATAGTCTTTTATTTCTCTTACAGAGAAGAAGGATTTTGGAGTAAATGCCTTCTTCCTTCTACCTCTCCCTTGGCCCAGTGAACTTAAAATATTTATAAAATTCGTGCTGTGTGCCAAGTATTATTCTTGAGATCAGAAACCACAGTGATAAAAATAAGATGTGAAATCCACATCTTGCTGGATACCAACAAATTAACAATGCAATATTGTCTTCATTTGTTTAAAAGCAAGTTACTTGGCCAGGCCACGCTTCTAATCCTAGCTACTCAGGAGGCTGGGATCTCAGCTTGAAACCAGCCAGGCAGAAAAGCCTGATACACTGATCTCAAATTAACGAGCAAAAAGACAGAAGTAGAGGTGTGGCTTAAGTGGTAGAGTGCCAGCCTTTGAGCAGAAAGGGGAGGGGAAAGGGAGAGAGAGTGGAGGGGGGGAGAGAGGGGGCGGGAGAGCATGAGCTTGAACAAGCTAAGGATTCGCACTCAAGCCCCAGTACTGGGACACACACACACACACACACACACACACACACACACACACGTACACACGCACGCACACACGCACGCACGCGCGCGTGCACAAATTATCTGAGCACCTCACTGAAAGGGAGTTGGTTTGCTTCCTAAAATTCAAAATCCAGAGTTGTAAGAGGCAGAGTTTTGTCCACGGCTTTGAAGGAAGCCATAGAACTAGCTAGGGAGCTGGCTGGGGGGCAGTGAGGCTGCCCCTCCCCCATGGTTAATCGGATTTAATTTGATTTGCCAGGGACATCTGGAATGCAGACAACTTTTGTTCCTCCCGAGTTGTTGTCCTTGTTGTCCGGGCCTGGGGCGAAGGTGGGGTTAAGCTGGGTCTGTCTCCGCGGCTGTCAGATGCCTACGCAGTGGCTGCCCTGGTGTGTGGGGTGGCCCCTGGGGAGCCAAGGCTCTGGATCACCCACAGTGCGAGAGCCTGGAAGGCAGGCAGTGCGGGAGAGTGTGGGGCTGGGATGGCACGCGGCCTTGGACTGGCAGAGGAGGGTACCGTGTGGGCACAAGTGACACCAGTGCCAGCACATTGTCACAGCCTCCGTCTGAAAGCCCTTGTCCTTTCAAAGCCTTCGCCAGCCTTGGGCTCAGGAGAGACAGGATGAGGCCCCAGGGACCCCCCACGGTCTCCCATACACACCTCTTCTAATGACAAGCTCAGCACGACTGTCTGGCTGTCCCTTAGGGCAGTCGTCCCTACAACCTATGGGTCGGATGTGGGAATGAGGACGGCCACTGGTCCTTAAGGAACTGAAACCCTGACACGTGGCCCACTTCCGAGTTGCTAAGCAGTGACAGAAATCGGTGTAGTGGCTCACAGCTGTAATCCCGGCTACTGAGGGGGCAGAGATTGGGAGGATCAGAGGTTCAAAGCCAGCACTGGCAAAAAATGAGGGAGATCCCCATCCCAACAAATGAGTTGGACATGTGCTGAAATTCCACTTATGAGAGAGGCACAGGGAGAAGATACACATTTCACCTGAGGACAAAAGGGGCAAGACCCTGTTCAGAAAATGATGAAAGCAAAAAGAGAACCAGAGCCAGCCAGTGGCTCACGCCTGTAATCCTAGCTACTCTGGAGGCCGAGATCTGAGGATCATGGTTCAAAGCCAGCCTGTGCAGGAAAGTCCATGAGACTCTTACTTCCAGTGAACCGCCAGAAAACTGGAAGTGGTGCTGTGGCTGAAAGTGGTAGAGTGCTTGCCTTGAGCAAGAGAGCTCAGGGACAATGCCCATGACTAACCAGAAAGAAAAAAGAGAGAGAGCAACTCATTCTTGTAATCCTAGGTACTCAAGAGACTGAGATCTGAGGACCAAGGTTAATAGCCAATCTGGGCAAACAAATCCAAGAGACTCTTATCCCTAATTAACCAGCAAAAAGCTGGAACTAGAGACATGACTCAAGTGGTAGAGTACCTGCCTAGAAAGAATGAGGTCCTGAGTTCAAACCCAAGTACCACTAAGGAAAAGATGCAAAGTCTGGTGCCAGTGGCTCATCTCTGTAATCCTAACTATTTAGCTAACTACTCAGGGGGCTGAGATCTGTGGATTGTGGTTCAAAGCCAGCCTGGGCAGAAAAGTGCCCATGAGACTCTTATCTCCAGTTAACCACTCAAAAACTGGAAGTGGCGCTACAGCTCACGTGATAGAGCACTAGCCTTGAGCACAAAGAGGCTCAGGGACAGCGCCCAGGCTGAGTGCAAGCCCTACAACCAACAACAATAACGAGAAGAGGGAAAATGAGAGAGAAAGAGAGAGAGAGAGAGAGAGAGAGAGAGATCACTCATAATTCATCTCTATTTCTTTTCTTTTTATTTTTAATTTGGATTTTTTTAAATTGTGAAAATACCATACAGAGGGGTTACAATTATATGAGCAAGGTAATGAGTACATTTCTTATCAAGCATTGTTGCCTCCTCCTTTGTTTCCCCAAATTCTTTTCTTTTTTTTCTTTTGTTGGTTGTGGGGCCTGAACTCTGGGCCCGGGCGCTGTCCCTCAGCTCTTCAGCTCAAGGCTAGCGCTCTACCACTGAGCCACCTTCCCAGCCTCATCTCTATTTCTATACATGTATGTATCTGACATGCATTATATATGTATGTATCTGATTATACAGAGGCATGCACACACACACACACACGCACACGCACATTCATGCTGATATTGTAGGCAATTAAAATCCTTGGGAAGTAGGCCACATAGGCCAAAGATGACAGCCACAGTTCCGGCATGCCTCTACCCTTTCAACGCTGCAGCTCCTGCGGGGAGCGTTGGCTGGATTTTTGCAAGCACTCATTAAACAGTTGGGCTGCCAGGGGGAAGGGAGACCAAATGCCACCAGCACTGGTTGCTTGGCTCCTGTCGGCTGGCCCTTGAACCGAGGCTGTCTAGTTCATTTATTGTTCATCCGTTCCTTTGCCTAAAAGCAAATTTTTATAGAGAAACTGTGAGGCCTGCAGTGTGAAACACCAAATAAATGCAAGCCTTTAAAAGATGGCAGATGTGTCTAGGAGGAAGCAGCGGCTGTGATCTTGGGTGATCCTGCTGGCTAGAGTCTCAGGAAGGCTGCCTTCCTTAGGAAGCAGTGTGGGCTGGACGCTTCTGTGGTAGGAAAGCAGAAGCAATTTATTCTCCGCTAGGGCCTAGTTTGTTCTGTCTCAGACTAGACAAAGATGGCTACAGCTTGTAGAGCGGGGAGTCCCTGCTATGGATAAAGGTTGTGGATAAAGCCTGCCATTTTGCTTCTCTCCTCCCTTTTCTGATGGATGGAAACCGACCCTTTAGTTTCTCCTTCCAAGAAGAAGAAACAAGACTTTTCTTTTGTGTCTCAGAAGCATCCTTGAGATGAACAATTTAAAATTTGGAAGGCCATCTTCACAGTATTATTATTATTATTAATAATAATATTGCTAGTCGTGGGGCTTGAACTCAGGGCCTGGGCACTGTCCCTTTGCTTCTTTTGCTCAAGGCTAGCACTCTACCACTTGAGCCACAGTGCCATTTCTGGCCTTTTTCTGTTTATGTGGTACTGAGGAATCAAACCCAGGGTTTCAGGCATGCAAGGCAAGCACTCTACCACTCAGCCACCTTCCCAGTCCTTTGTGGCTTTATTTATTTACTTCTTATAACCTCGTCCCTCCTCACCATGGGGAATCCAGAGCCCCAGGGCACCTCCTCAGTGTGTACCACGAGTTCAAGGCCACCTGGCATGGAAATGTGGGTTTATGAAAATAGAGCAATGAAGCCTGTTGAAATTTTTTTGAAGTGTAGGGTAGTAGAATGGAGTGACCGGGTAAGGTTGCTCGGCATACTTTGTGTGTGGAAATGGGTGTGGAAATGAACCCTCCTCTACCATTGCTGTATGATAATAAATAATATGAAAAACCTATTAAAGACCACTTGGGTGGAGCGGTTATGCCAGTGATCCCAAGAGGCTGAGACAGGAGGATTGTGGGTTAAAGGCCAGCTGGGTTACATAGTAAGAATGTATCAAAAACAAAACAAAACAGTGCTGTAGACAGTCTATGAGCTAGAGAAACATTTGTGAGATGAAGATGCTTTTTGCGCGTCACCTGAAAAATCGGATTCCCTCTTTCATAAGACGGGTACATGCAATTCTTTTGTTCCAACAAATACTTGAACTTATGTCTAAGTGATACTTTAGGACCACTGTGTCCTGTACTTCTGAGAGTTCTGTGACTTGCTCCATCCCCCTCAGTACGAATGATAAATACTGCTCAAATGTGTTACTTTGTGTAAGATTCACACCCACTGGGCTGGGAAGGTGGCTCAGTGGTAGAGTGCTTGCCTTGCATGCCTGAGGCCCTGGGTTCAATTCCTCAGCACCACATAAGCAAAAAGAAAAAAGCCGGAAGTGGCGCTGTGGCTCAAGTGGTAGAGTGCTAGCCTTGAGCTGAAGAGCTGAGGGACAGCGCCCAGGCCCAGAGTTCAGGCCCCACGACCGGACCCCCAAAAAAAAACCAAAAAAAAAAAAACCCACAAAGGTTCACACCCATTATGTATAATAAATGTTTAAGAAAATAGGAAAGCAAACACGTAAGTTTACTTTTCTCCCAGTTGGTAGAGGTATGGAGTGAAAGAGGAAAATGTTTGATTAAACTATGTGTTCCCACTATGAGCAGATAGACATTCATTAGGATAAAGTGAAACAGATTTTGCTGGAAACTGCTTCTGACTTCCCTTTAGATTTAAAAGTACACCAAGAGGGGCTGGGAAGGTGGCTCAGTGGTAGAGCACTTGCCTTGCACACCTGAGGCCTTGGGTTGGATTCCTCAGCACCACATAAGCAAAAAGAAAAAAGCCAGAAGTGGCGCTGTGGCTCAAGTGGTAGAGCGCTGGCCTTGAGCTGAAGAGCTGAGGGACAGCGCCCAGGCCCAGAGGTCAGGCCTCGGATGGTATGCATTTACAGGACCTCCATCTTCCCTTCGGGACTTGTTCTGCACACATCAGTGCCAGTCATGCAACACAGGCGCATTGCCCTCGCTGCTGCCACTTCTGTAGTAAGTGGCGCGGATTTCAGTGCAGGCTCTGCCCTTTAGTCTCAGGTGATAATAACCTGTTTTTTAGTCTTTTTTTTTTTGAGACTCAGCTCCCAGTTTTACTTTTGAGATGATCATTTTGGGGTAGGTATGAGGGGTGCTGCTACTAAGACTTGATGTCAGGGCTTAGCTTGCTTAGCTTTTTCCACTCAAAGCCAGTGCTCTACCACTTGAACCATGTCTCTGGTTCCAGTTTTTTTTTTTGCTGGTTATTAGGGGATTAGAATCTTTCAGGTTTGTCTATCCAGGCTGGCTTTGAACCATGACCCTCACATCTCAGCCTTCTGAGTGAGCACCAATACCTAGCTGAAATGATCACTTTTTATGTGCTACTGTGTTGATGATCAGTGTCTCATCTCTGCATCCCTCCTGCAGAAGATTTTGGGACCCTTAAAAGCAGGAATCTTGCTGGGTACCAGAGCTTACACCTGTGACCCTAGCTACCCAGGAGTCTGAGATCTTAGGATCACGATTCAAAGCCAGCTTGAGCAGGAAAGTCCATGAGACTCTGGTCTTCAACTAACCACCAAAAATCAGAATTGGAGCTAGGCCTCAAGTGGTAGCATGCCAGCCTTGTGTGAAAAAGTTAAATGACAACACCCAGGCCCTGAGTTCAAGCATCAGCACCAAAAATAAATAAAAAGAGGAAGAATCTTGCCTATTTTCTTTGTTTCTGTGTTCCCAGTAGCACAGGACCCTTCTACAGTTAGGATCATTCAAGGGCTAAGGAAAAGGGGAGTTTGAGATACCTTCTACCCCAGGGACAGCAGGGTGCGGCCGGAGGAGCGTTCCGAACCCCCGGCTTGCGTTTTGCTCTTTGTAATGCTGTTCATGCCTCTGTGACACCTGTTCATACACCTGTCTCTTAAACGTCTTCCGGTCATTGGTGTCCCGTTCTGAAAAGGAGAGAATTAGATGAGGCTGTTGGTGAGGTTCTCTCCCGCTGGTGAGCATTGACCCATGATTTTATGAATTGAATTATAGACTTATACAATGACAGGCTATAAAGAGATCAGAGTGAAAGGACACAGCGATCAGAGAGAGCAGGCGGGAAGTGAGTGGGTCTCTGGGCTTGTTTGCTGGTTGCCTTGCTCTGAACCACGTTCATTCTCTAGCCGTCGTCCGTCCCTCAGCTTTCTGTTTTTTTGGGTCCGGTCGTGAGGCCTGAACTCTGGGCCTGGGTGCTGTCCCTCAGCTCTTCAGCTCAAGGCTAGTGCTCTACCTTGAGTCACAGCGCCACTTCTGGCTTTTTTCTTTTTGCTTATGTGGTGCTGAGGAATCAAACCCAGGGCCTCAGGCATGCAAGGCAAGCACTCTACCACTGAGCCACCTTCCCAGCCCCCGTCCCTCAGCTTTCTAGGTTCATCCACACATTCTTCTCTGCCTACCGATCTGTCTCCCACTTAGCTGCCAGAACAGATTTCTAGGAAAGTTTTTTTTGTTTTTTAAGTTCAGCTTCATTACCTAAAGCCTGACTTACATAGAGAGACCCCATCTCAAAGAAAGAACTTCAGGAGAAGAGGATAGAATTTTCATGAAAAAGGAAAATATTATTTAGTAAGTACCGGCTTTTAAGTGAGATGGAAGGTGGGAAATGTGGACGGTCAGTACCTGACCACATCCATTTCCCCGGCTCTGGGATAGGAACTTTTGTTTACGCCTGAATGTCTTAGGCCTTTTGTCCTAGGTTGTGATTCTGAAGGGCAGAGTTGTGTCTTGCTTCCTGGGGTCTGCGAGGCTCTTGCCGGGCCCTACCTGAAGCTCACTTCTCTTTCCCCTGCCCCAGGGCCCCCATGCAAAAAACGTTGTTTGAATGAAATTTGAAGTGAATGCACGGCCCCACAACTGAAGAGGCTCTGTGGAAAGCGAATGAATGCAAAGTTACCGCCAGTGCTTTAACAGCAGCTGAGCGCAAGGGTGCACGCCTGTACTGCCAGCACTCAGGAGGCTGTGATTGGAGGACTGAGAGCCTGAGGCTAACCTGGGGTACATAGACACCCTTGAAAACAAATACGAAACAAAACAGTGAACAAATGAAACATCTAAAACCCCTCAAACCAAATCAATCAAAAGCAGAAGTTTCCCAAAGGGCGTAGCAGGGAAGATACAGCATTCAATGCCTCAGGCATAGTCCATCTGTTCTGTTCTTCCCAGCTTCCCAAGTCCCCCAGTTAGTAGATGACCAGAAGTCTTGGTTGGTTAGAAGTAAGTGTGTGTGTGTGTGTGTGTGTGTGTGTGTGTGTGTGTGTGTGTGTGTGTGTGTGTGTGTGTGTGTGTGTGTGTGTGTGTGTGTGTGTGTGTGTGTGTGTGTGTGTGTGTGTGTGTGTGTGTGTGTGTGTGTGTGTGTGTGTGTGTCTAATTTCTTCCAACTGGAAAAAGCCAGGATCACAGTGTTTCCTGGGGCTAAAAGGTAAATGAATTGGGGGTGGGGGTGGGGCATGGGAGCAGGAAGCTGAGAGGGTCTTCTGGGGAATAGCACAGTTCAAAGGCCTTTCGTCCTGGAGCTTCCTGGTGACTGGTGGTGTGTTGGTCTGGGATGGGTTTTCCATGGGGCTCTCTCCCGTCTTTCATTTTAGTCCTAAGAATCCATCCTCTCCAGGTGCTTTTGCATGTCCCCCACCCTTGGGTGCCTTTCTCCTTGAGCTCAGCCTTCTCAGTTACAAGTTCCCCACTTTGTACCTTTTCAAGATTCATTTATTTTACTCCCCCATCCCCCCTTGTGCCAGACCTGGGGCTTGGAATCATGGC
This sequence comes from Dipodomys merriami, assembly GCF_024711535.1. NCBI lineage: Eukaryota > Metazoa > Chordata > Mammalia > Rodentia > Heteromyidae > Dipodomys > Dipodomys merriami. The sequence goes on along the minus strand of NW_027202305.1, from coordinate 2,917,368 downwards.
CTTTTTGGTCAAGGCTGGGGCTCTACCACTCGAGCTATAGCTTCACTTCTGGGTTTTTTTGTTTGTTTGTTTGTTTTGTTTTTTGGCTGGGTAAGAGTCTCTCTCTGCCCAGGCTAGCTTCAAACCAGGATCCTCAAATCTCAGCCTCCCGAGTAGCTAGGATGACAGGCGTGAGCCACCATCATCTGGCTTATTATTTTCAATTTTGTGAACTGCAGGAACACAGGCGGCCAGTGACAGAATTAATGCTGGTATGCAATTATCAGCAAAAGAGAAAGCCTTGTTCTTAGTGGCTGCTGGTCTTTAGTCGGCTGTGACGAGGCCTGGGCTGCTCAGTCCCGAACCTCTGCTGAGCATTGTCTGGCAGGTGTTACCCCTCGTTTCTGAGGACTCGGCGGCCCAGGTCTGCTCAGGGTTGGTTAGTCCCTCGACCCGGCTGCTCACTCCTGCTGGCAGGAGAACAGACTTGGCTCCATCCCTGGCATTCTTCCTAGACCTCCTGTGGAGAGCCTTGGGGCACCACACTTGGGCTGGGCAGCGGCCTCAGCCCCAGAGTCCTGCCCTCGTGCCCAACCAGAATGGGCCTGAACTCTCTGGTCCCCGAGTGCTGAATGGCCTGCTGTGCCCGGCGCATCTCACCTGTCGTTTTCACGCTCTCGGGTCGTTAAGACGTGTGCTGCTAGATGCGGTTCCTGGGTGTTCTTCAGCTCTGGTCAGAGGCTTTTTCCTGCGGTCGTGGACTCCGCGCCGGGCGCCGCCACCAGGCAGCTGCTGTCCCCGGGCCGCGGCTGGCTGGCTCTCGGTTTCAGGTGTGCGTGTGACGTGGCTGAGAGCTGCTGGCTTCAGGTCAGAACTGACGGATGCTCCACGAGATGGACGTGAAGCCCCGCCCAGCTCCCAGCCTCAGCCCAGGACAGCCCGACAGGGACCCCACTCACCAGTGAAGTCGTTCCCGCCGCCCTCTGCTTTCATGCCAATACCAGGGTTCAGCCTGGTGTGGGGTCAGGGTGAAAGAATAAGGGCATCAAGGGCAGAAGGTGTAGACAGAAACCCGCAGTCCATGCCTCCTGTAATCTGAACTATTCAGGAGGCTGAGATCTGAGGATCGAGGTTTGAAGTCAACCCAGGCAGGCAAGCCTGAGAGACTTTTTTTTTTTTGTGGGTCATGGGATTTGAACTCCGGGCCTGGGCGCTGTCCCTCAGCTCCTCAGCTCAAGGCGAGCGCTCTACCACTGGAGCCATAGCGCCACTTCCGGCTTTTTTCTTTTTTCTTATGTGGTGTTGAGGAATCGAACCCAGGGCCTCATGCATGCAAGGCAAGCGCTCTACCACTGAGCCACCTTCCCAGCCCCTCCTGAGAGATTCTTATCCTCAGTTAGTCACCAAAAGAAACTGAGAAGTGGAGCTGGCAAAGTGCCAGCCTTGAGTGCAAACATGAAGGGACGGCATCCGGGCCCTGAGTTCAAGCCCAGGACCTGCTTACAGGAAAAAGAATCTTTGCGTTAACATGTACTAATTGTACCTGAGAATGGATTCCTTCTTCACCTCCCTTTCCAGTATCTGTTTGTTACCTCTCCGGTGAGGCTGGGCAGACGAGATGGAGTGTGGACCCGGAGCCCCTAACAGTCTGTGAAGCAGTGTTCAAGGTGGAGGGCTGGAGTCAGGAGCAGATCGGGTGGCTAAGCACCCACTGTCTTCAGTAGATGGAGGAGGAGGTCTTCCCCAGCGTACCCCAAGGGGTCTCTCTGAGGACAATGGCCCTTGTGTGGGGGGGGAACAGTGACAAGTTTGGGTTTGTCATTAGTTTCTGCAGGGCAGAGGGGGCAGAGCTGTGGGTCAGGCTGGGGGTGGAGTTACTGATTTAATCTCCGGGTGTGCAGAGGGGAGAGCAGCCCCTGCTCTGTGTGCAGGCCCCCCGGGCAGGGTGGCAGAGGCTGGTTATGTAAGAAAGGGTTGAAGCTGGGAATCAAAGGACAAGGGTTGAGGAATGAATTTGCCTGCTGGATTAAGGAGTTCTGGTGGCTTCCTGCACATGACGGGGGGGGGGGGGGAGCAGGGGGGGGCGGGGGCAGAGGCCGAGTGTCCCCTGGTTGGCTGGTCGCCAGACTTGGTGACCCGTGGCAGTGGGGGACGTGGCAGCGGCGGGCACAGAGCTGCACTGGAAGGGAGCGGGAGGCGGCTGGGCCCTGTTAGAAACCGTGTGCTATCACCGCCAGCGCCAAGCAGCGACTTTAGAGACGGACCTGGGGATCTGCACCTTGAAGCTGGCCTCTGATCCAAACCAGTGTGGTTTGTCCAACATTTATTGATACAGTTCAGTAAAGTGGGACTTTAGTCATTTGCAAGCCTAAGATGTGGCTTAAACATGAGGCACATAAAAACAAATTAAAAAAACAAAACAAAACAAAACAGAAAACAGCTCCATCAGTCAGAATCTAGGTTTGGCAAGTCAATAGGAACTTTTTTTTTTTCCTATTCATTTGACTGGTACTGGGGCTTGAACTCAGGGCCTCTTGCTCTTGATTAGTGTTTTCACTCAAGGTTGATGCTTTACCACTTGAGTCACAGCTCTACTTCTGGCTTTTTGCTGGCTCACTGGAGATAAGAGTCTCCTGGGTTTATCTGCCTGGTCTAGCTGCAAGCTGTGATCCTCACATCTCAGCCTCCTGAGCACCTGGGATACGCCAGCAGTGCCAGGCTTTCCTGCCTTTTTCACTGGCATCAATTACTTGGACAGACGACTTCGTACAATGTAGAAGCCTTGATCACTGGGCCCTCCCTCCCCCGCCCTCATCTGCCAATCCTCACCCTGCCCCCCAGTGCTAACCAACTTCTTTGGTCCAGTTTCACATGTGTATAAAATACTCTGCACTTATGTTTAAACAGTTTTCAGGGTTCAGGTACTTTTTTTTTTTGCGAGGGGGGGGTGGTAGCTGGAAGTGGAGATCCTCCTGCCTCTGTCTCCAGAGTGCTGGGATTATAGGCTGCACCACTATGCCTGCCTCTGTGTGACTTGTACTACGACCAGTCTTTGGGCAGGGACATGGACATAAATGGATGGAGGTAGAAAGTCGGGAATGGCGGAGGGGAAAGTGTTGAACCGATTTCTGAATCTCCTGGTTTAGGCGACTAATCCGACGGATGGTGATGTGGGTGAGGGGCTCGGGCAGGCAGCTATGAATTGTCTGGGGGGAGGAATGAAGGTGGGGGTTGGGAAGCTGTGAGCGTGCTAGTGAAGGAGGCGGCAGGATTTTGTTGCTGTCTAGTAAACAGTCGGATTACAGGGGCCTGGGGTCCGCTGAAGCCGTCGGAGCCGGAGATCCAGCTCTGGGGTGAGCAGGTGGGGTTGGGTGAAGGCATGGGTGGGTGTGGGCTGGCTGGAGGCGAGCGTGGTGGGGGAGAGGAGAGGGCTGGACAGACGCCAGGAGATGGTCAAGCGACCACCAGTCTGTATATCAATTACCAAGCCCGTGGTTTTGTAGGTGCTGATGACATTTCCAGAAGCCTGGCAATGAGTACTCGGGGTGTTTGTTCTGTAACAGGACAACATAAAATGTTAAGTTGTTTTTGTTTTGGTTTTTGGGTTTTTTTGGTCGGTTTTTGGCTTGAATTCTGTAAACCCCACATGACAAGGCATACTCTTGGGTACCGACCTGGAGTTCTGCATGACGCGTGCACTGGACACACACAGCCACGTGCGAGTTCACTCAGTCGCCTAGTATGGAGTCAGTGGTGTCTCCCCCCCCACCCCCCCAGCCTGGTGGCTGGAGAGGAGCGGGAGGGATTGGAGGTGTGTGTGTCGTGACTCGTCCCTGTTCAGAGGGGAGCTGTGGAGACGGACGCTGAGCTCATTTTGCACACCTTACAGGAAGGCAGCAGGGCCCCAAATGCAGCAGTTTGTCCAAAATACACTTTGGGGGCTTGTGTGTGTGCAGTGGCTTTTGTTTGCTTTGGGTTGAAGAACTTTCTGTGGCTTTCTCTCCCCCCATGGAGTGCTGTGGCGTGGCGAGTGAGGGTTCTCTGTGGACAGGGAGGAGCAGGTTGCTGGGGCGGGCAGAAGCGGGAGGGCCTGCTGCGGCCTTTGACACCTCGCTGTCCCAAATCTTGAGTCCTCACAGATTTCAAACCTGGGAGCAATCAGGCTACACCCATGGCCTCCTGAGTGCAGGCTTACTTCTAAGGGACCTGGTTGACTTGTATTTACTCTCTAAGAGTGGCTGAGATTTCACCGTGAAGCTAGGCAGCGGTTGAGGCCCAAGAGGCTCCTGGGGTGTGGGAAGTGCTGCATGGCTAAGAGGAAATGGAAAGGCTGGGAGCTGATACAGTCCTCCCTTCCCCTTTCTCAGAATCCATGTCAGGAATGGAACTGGGTAAGTCTAATTCTTCTCATTGCGTGGGCCGAGAGCCCTAGAGCTTTGTTGTGTGTGAGGACCCTTTATTTTTAATCTTTCCTTTTACCAAGCACTGGAAAGAACATTAATTTTCCACCTCCAGTCAGAGCTCTGCTATACCTGTGCTCAGACAAGCCAAGGATTGCCACGAACATCTCTAACGCATGAGCAATCCTAAAGAAGGGTAAATTCACGAGTCTCAGCCCCGGATCTCAAGTCCCCTCACCGTCTCCCGGGCGCTTGTGTTTGGCCAGCCTGTGTGCCCGCCTGGAGGCGCTTCTGTCGCTTCGCACAGCTGAGGGTCCACGGCATCTTAGCTCAGGACGGGCGCCGCAGGGCTGGCATTGGTTAGGGACACACTGGTGGTTTTGTTGAAGTAGCTTCTGTATGTCAAGGGCTACTTTGGTGTCCCCAAAGCCTAGACCAATGCGTGAAGCACAGTCAATGGAAACATGAGCTAGTGAAAGACACCCCAGAGGTCACACTGCCCCTTCCACACCCCAGGGGGATTCACGGGACACTTTCAACACCTTCAGAAAATGTTGACCAAAAGGAGAGCTCTGTCCGCTGGCGTGAGGGCACACTCAGCCCAGAAGTCCTTCTGGACTGACCAGACACTCTGGGACATGGAGGTCGTTATAAATATAGCGTGGAAGGACACGCAGAGATTTGCTTATTCATTTATCAGAAATATTCTGTACAGGTAATACATGCTAGGCAAGAAGGGTAGGCACCGAGGATTGGAAGAAATAAGGAAAGATCTTTGCACTCCTTCTTTCTAGTGTGGCAGAAGACATGGTAAGCCATTAAGTATTAGTTAGCTGGCACAGGCCAACTCGGCGGCAGCAGGAATTCAGAGTACGTGGCGGGCATCAAGGGAGAGTTCTCCGGGTTTTGCTTTTGGAGGATCCAGAAGGGCCACAAGATCGAGTGTCTGCTTAATGCCAGATAACTTAGGTGTCTGTGGCGATTAGTTGATTTAATTCTTCTAAGACATCAATAGTGTAGATATTAGACTGCTGGGTAGAGGATGGAATGGGGCTGTCTAGGGCTGAGATTTGAGTGTGGGTGGTCTAAGGCTAGAGTCATGAGGTTCGATTCTTAGCTAAGCTAGCTACATTGCTTCTGTGATGGGAGCTAGGGGGAAAGAAGGGGTCGGGAAAGCCAGATGGATTCAGAGAAAGAGGGGTTCAAGGCAGAGGCGGGCAGCGGGCTGGGGTGGGCTGTGTCCCCTCAGGTCTGGGATCGGAGACAGTGTCTGCACTGAGGTGAGGAGTTACTTGGCCTCAAGTGATGGGAAGTTGACGAGGGCTTTATTCCTCTTTCTTTTCTTTCCTTCTTTCCTTCTTTCTTTCTTCCTTTCGTCAGTTGGAGGGCCTGAACTCTGGGCCTGGGCACTGTCCCTCCGCTCTTCAGCTCAAGGCTAGCACTCTACCACTTGAGCCACAGCGCCACTTTCAGCTTTTTCTGATTATGTGGTACTGAGGAATCGAACCCAGGGCCTCATGCATGCAAGGCAAGCGCTCTACCACTGAGCCACCTTCCCATCCCAGGGTTTTTCTTGAATGTAGAGGGTGCTGGGGGTGAAACCCAGAGCCTCGTGCAGGCGGACAAGTGATCTCCCTTGAGTTGTACCCCCAGCTCTTATCTACAGAGAACCACAAAAATACAGTGGTGGTGTTGTGGCTAACGTGGTAGAGCACCAGCCAGCCTTTTTAAAATTAAGCTGTTTTTTTTTTTTTTTTTTTTTTGTCGGTCGTGGGGCTTGAACTCTGGGCCTGGGCGCTGTCCCTCAGCTCTTCAGCTCAAGGCCAGCGCTCTACCACTTGAGCTACAGCGCCACTTCCGGTTTTCTGATAGTTTATTGGAGATAGGAGTCTCACGATCTTTCCTGCCCGGGCTGGCTTTGAACCGCGATCCTCAGATCTCAGCCTCCTGAGTAGCTAGGATTACAGGCGTGAGCCACCAGCGCCCGGCTAAGCTGTTTTTTTGTTTTTGTGCCAATACTAGGTCTTGAACTTGAGGCCTAGGTGCCATCCCTTAGCTCATGGACTGTCCTGTCCAGGCTGGCTTCAAACCATGATCCTCAGGTCTCAGCCTCCTGAGTAGCTAGGAGTTCAGTCAGACGTGATCCTCCTGTGCTTTTGAATACTAAACCCCAGCTCGCCCCCATGGCTGATTGGACCCTCCCCAAATCTCTAGTCCCCGTCCAGATTCAGCAAGCTATTATTGTGTTGCCCATTCTACATAGGTCATGCTTGCTTATCGAGTGCTGGGTGAGTTGTGATGTCCATGCCTATAATTCCAGCAACTAGGGGAGTGAGCCCAGAGGGAATCAAGTGTTGAAGGGCGAGCCTGGGCAACTTGGTGAAATCCTGCCTTAAAGTACAATCAAAAGGACTGGGAATGCTGCTCCGTGGTAGGGCGCTTGCCTAGTACATGTGAGGCCCTGGGCTCAGTCACTGCTAGTGCAAACATTTAGCGAAAGAAAAAGAGAAAGAAATGTTGCTGGATTCTGTTCCCCTGGCAGTCCAGCTGCGCCTTGCAAGAGGGAACAAGGACACCGTCCTGGTGGCTTGTGGGTTTGGCCCGGCCTGGTGCACGTGTCCCTCCAGTGGGGAGGGACAGAGGCATCATGAGAATTTGCCCAGCCTGCTTTGCCAAGCTTCCTGGTCACAGCCTGGTGAATTCCTGCCTGTGGGGCTCAGGGCAGGGCTTCGCTGAGATTTCCCCGGCCCTTCCCGGGCTGCTCTGACCTGCACTGCCACGCTGCTGCTGCTGCTGCTGCTGCTGAAGAAGAAGAAGAAGAAGAAAACTAGGGTTTCGAGCAGAAAGGGAGCTCTGGCTCAAGTGGTAGAGTGCCAGCTTTGAGCAAAGAGCTAAGGGACAGTGCCCAGGCTCTGAGTTCAAGCCCCAGTGCTGGCACAAAAACAAAACCCAGCATTCCATGGGGCTGGAATCCCTTGGGAGTAGTCAGGAATTATAAGAGGTCGCTGCCGTGTTGAGTCCCATGGTTTAGTGCTCCAGACTGGATTTCTACAGCAACTGAGGCCAGTTCACAGTAGGGAGATGACACCGTGCCGGTGTCTCCACAAGCTGTCTTGGGGGAATGGTGAACAGCTGCTTTCTTTTTTTTTTTTTTTTGTCGGCCGTGGGGCTTGAACTCTGGGCCTGGGCGCTGTCCCTCAGCTCTTCAGCTCAAGGCAAGCGCTCTACCACTTGAGCTACAGCGCCACTTCCGGTTTTCTGGTGGTTTATTGGAGATAGGAGTCTCACGGTCTCTCCTGCCCAGGCTGGCTTTGAACCGCGATCCTCAGATCTCAGCCTCCTGAGTAGCTAGGATGACAGGCGTGAGCCACCAGCGCCCGGCTGAACAGCTGCTTTCTACATCCCCTCTCACAGCGCAAGCCGTCTTCCAGTCATCTGGTGCCTAGATGAAGTCTTTCCAAATCCTTCTTTAGGGTTTCTTTTTCAAGCCAGCAGACATTTTTATCTGCCAGTGCCATCTGCTGGACTTGCTCCAAATTCTTTTCAGCGTGTGCGTGTGCATGTGCGTGTGTGTGCGTGTGCCTGTGTGTGTGTGTGTGTGTTGGTTCTCAGAGCCTCAGGGCTGCCACTCTACCACTTGAGTCCTATCTCCACTTCTGGCTTTTTGCTGGTTAATTGGAGAAAAGATGAGAAGAATCTCGCTGGCTTTTCTACCAGGACTGACTTTGAACCACAATTCTCAGCTCTCGGCCTCCTGAGTAGCTAGGATTACAGGCCTGTCCCCGTGGCGCTGATCTTTTCCGCTTCCTTCCACGACTCCGCGGTTCTGTGGCTGTGGGGAGGCCGGGTCCCCTCTGGGGTGCCGGAGGGGGGAGGGGGGAGATGCCGTGGGGTCACCTTCAGCTACTCCACCCCGACCTCCGCTCAGCACCCTGCCCGCACCTTGTCTAGGGTGTCTGCATCCCTGGACCCCTGTCCCCTGCAGGAGGGATCTCCTGTGGTCAGCCTTCCCTCCCACCCCCTAGCAGCGTACCTGGGGCATAGAAAGCAAGCGGTGGAGCAGAGCTATAATGACTTTTGTTCTGCCTCTCCCAAATCCATCCAGTATGTACGTGTGCATGTATGAATATATATATATATATAGAGAGAGAGAGATGTTGTGTATAACATATCACATGTCATATGTAACAGGGTTCTTTATATACAGATATATATGTAATACATATGTAATGGGTCATGTTTGTACCGCCTTGCCTGGTTGTTTGCAGTTCTTGATGCTCAGGATTGGTTTTAGTTATGGTTTAGGAGGCAACAGTGCCATCTGGTGGCCTAACTGGCTAACACCAGCTCAGAATGACTCCTGGGCAGTTCTAGTGTATTACAATGCTGTATGTTTGGGTTGCCTGGCAGACCCTGGCCCAGGGAGAGAATCACACCGACCGTTCCGGTTGGTGGAGCCCTCTTGTAAGGCCCCCTTAGAGAGCTGTCTCTCGTTGGGTGGAAAAGAATGAAGGACTCTACCCTGCTATTCCCATCTTGGCCCCTAGAGGCAAAGAAGACCAGGTGTTCCTGTGCCGTGGTGTTTGGAATCCCGCACCCCCATGCCCCACCCAGCTCCCCCTGCCCAGTCACACTGGTTCCTTGGGGTCTAGGTGGGTTGGGGAAGGAGGGTCGTGTCTCTGGCCGAAGACGGCGCCCAGGGACACAGACAGGCAGCGGGCGGGACCTTCCTTGTCCAGTCCTCCGGATTTGTGCCCTTTCTCCTACCCCGTGCATGCTCACGTGACACTTCCACGGGGAAACGTGCAGATGTAGTTGTGTAACTGCATTTCCTCACCTGAAAGACCTCCTGCGGGTTGGGAAGGAAGCTGAGAACTAACGGCTCACATCCTGTCTGTCCCCAGCAGCCAGCAGAGCAGCCAGCAGAGCAGCCACGACGATGATTCCAGCAGGTTCCTGAGTCCTCGAGGCCGGGAGGAAAGGTAAGAGCAGAGGAGGGCGGGGTGGGGGGAAGGGACCGTGGTGGGGTGCGGGCTGGGTGAGATGGTGCTCCTCCCGTGGGAGAACTTTGGGAGACCTCTGTGTTTGGATAAAACCAAGGGCAGAACACGGTGGCTACTCTGGAGGCTGAGATCTGAGGATCATGATTTGAGGCCAGGCGGCAGATCCCAGCCCCTGGGGTAGCTAGGATTACTGATGTGAGCAAGGAGCTTCTAAGCTCCTTAGGACTTGCTCTGCCCAGGAAGTCTGTGGACAGTAGGAAACGAGACCAGCAATGCGAGCGTGAGCCTGGGCGGGCAAGACTGGCCCTGCGTCCTGCCCCTGGGTCCACGCATGAGGGAACGTGGACCCTCAGGAAGGTCTAGAGGGGCTGGCTGACACCCTCTTAAATTCAATTAATTGGTTAATTCACTCATTTATTTAGACATACTGGGGATCAAACTCAGGGCTGTACACCTTCTAGGCATGGGCTTCACTATATCTACAACCTTAATTGCACTTTTTTTTTCGGTGATACTGAGGTTTGAACTCAGGACCTTGCACTTGCTAGGTTGGTATCCTAACACCTGAGCCGTGCCTCCAATCTGGCTTTGTGTTGGTTAATTGGAAATGGAGCCTAGTGAGCTTTTCTGCTCAGGTTGGCTTGGAATTGCACGCCTCTATCTCAGCCTTGCTGTAGCTGGGATTATAGGATGGGCTACCAACACTACAACACAGCTCCTCACCATAGTTTTCAAAGCAACTTACTTAATTTTACTTCCCTGGAGTGCCCCCTGTTTGTTGCGCATCACATCTTGTAAGCCATGAAATAGGGGAAGGTGTCAGGCGGGGCAGGGGCTCAGGAGGTGCGCGGCCTGACCGTAAGGTCTGGTGGTGGGTGCAGTGAGTTCTTTGGCAGCAATCAGCCCACGATTGATTTCTGCCTTTCCACTGGCCAGGGAGACCTGGAAGGCAGGGTGAAGCTCAGCACAGAGTGAGCGGCTGTTTGGAGACGCCGGGGCTTTGGAGCTGAGGTCCCAGAGCCCGGGAGCTGACACCCAGCACACACAGGCCTGTGACTTCCAGCTCCGTCCTGCCACTCTGATTGTGTGTGCGTGTGCATGCATGTGTGTGTGCGCGTGTGCGTGTGTGCGTGCACGTGCCCACATGCGCCCGTGTGTGTGCCCGCTAGTTCTCCAGGGCCTTGTATTCTCCCTTAGCTTTTTATACTCAAGGCTGGTGCTCTACCACTTGAGCCACACCTCCACTTCCAAGAGTCATTTTCTTCTAGTTCTTTCCTCAGTTTAAGGCAGAATTTTGCTCTGTAGCCCCGGCTGGACTTGGAACTTGGGATCTTCCTACCTCAGCCCCTCCAGAGTGCCGGGATTACAGGCTGTACCACATGCCTGGCTAGGAGGGCTATCTCCAGTTCTGCTTGTTCTATTTCTGAAATGTCCCCACGTGCACATTTCTGGAGCACTCTAACTCCTTCCTGGCTGGCCGCTGAATTCCCCACGGTCCCTTCCCTGGTCGCTCAGGTGATGCTTCACCACGAGGAGGGGGGATCGGGGGCGGGCCCTGGGCGGCCCCCCCGCTCCGCGCCAGCCGCTGACATGGCACCCACGCCTGCCAGCACCCTCCGCCGGTGTGGGGACGGGAGCGGGGAGGAGCTCTCCAGGTGCCCCGTGCTGTGGGAGGGGAGGAGAGGGGAGGCTCTGCGTGGACCTGGGGTGTGGACCCGAGGCAGCGGGGTCTGCTTAGCAGCAGACTGCAGTTCCCGGCCCTGGCCCTCCACCTGCCCGGGTTTCCTCTGGGGCCCGGAGCAGGGCAGTTCCGTGTCAGGAGCCGGTCCTCGCCAGCAGGTGGGGCGTCTGCAGGGGCCCAGCGAGCCACGTGGCTCCCCCTGAGCCCCCCGCCGGCCGTGTGCGCTCCCCCCAGCCCAGCATGGTGCAGAACCTGCGCGTGGAGTCCACGTCCTGCAGCGCGGCCGTCAGGCAGGCTTGCCACGGTCGCGTGTCCTCCCTGAGGAAGAAGCTGGCCTTTCTCCGAGCCAAGTAGGTGGCGGGGAGCCCAGGAGGCGAGGGGCAGGAGCAGGGGCCTCCTCAGGAAGGCTGGAGCGCCCCGGGGTCTGGCTGCCCTGATCGGAAGCCGGGCAAGCGCCTGATGAAGGGCCAGTGCCGGAAGGGGCAGCTGGGCTCCAGCAGGCGGCGGGGGAGTCTGAAGGGGCAGGCCGGGCCGGGCCGGGCCGGGCCGGGCCGGGCGCGTCAGCCTGGGACCTCCTGGGACCCTCTGGAAGTCAGTGCGGCTCCCGGGGCTCAGAGGCCGCGTTCTTTGCTTCTCTCGTGGCGAATTACTTCAGTTGGTTAAGAACTTGGAGAACCCAAGAGGAAGGACCAATAATGCTACCTGGGGTGGAATTCTAGGGCAGACGGGGGTGTCTTTAGTAGTGTATTGTGATGGAACCGGGGCTTGAACCTGGGGCCTGGGTGCTGCCCCTAAGCTTTTTTGCTCAAGGCTGGCATTCTATCACTTGAGTCACACCTTCACTTCTATTTCTATTTTTATTTCTATTTTTATGTTTTGCTGGTTAATTGGCGTCTCATGGACCTTCCTGCGTAGGCTGGCTTTGAACCATGATCCTCAGGTCTTGGCCACTGAGTAGCTGGGATTACAGGCATGTGCCACTGGTACCTGGCTTTACTTGGTTTGTGTGCTTGTTTGTATTGTTCAAAATCATCTTACTCCTATGAATCTACCTCCTTCCCAAAACATGGAGATAATTATACCTATGTGGTAAAGATTGTGAGGATCGAAACAGGAGAAAGTAGGATAGCCCTGGGACTGTGCTGGCACACAGCGGGTGCCCACCGAGTCCTAGCTTTGGTAGTCAGCAGCGGGTGGGAGCCCGGGCTAAGCCTGGGAGGCGGCTGGACAGCTGGACGGCGTGGCTGGCGGGAAGAGGGGGTTGAGAGCTGTGGTGCCTGCTCCTTTGCTGAGTGGCAGCTGCCTTGGGTGAGGAGATGGAGGTGTGTGCCAGCTTCCTGACCTGCAGCAGCCCGGCCCAACTCCCGGCCCGTGGTCCTGACCTGCAGCAGCCCGGCCACACTGCCCGGCCCGTGGTCCTGACCTGCAGCAGCCCGGCCACACTGCCCGGCCCGTGGCAGCAGGCACACTCCTGCCAGCCGGGTCCCTGGAGGCCGCTCCCGTCCAGTGCCGGTGGTCACAAGCTTCACCAACGACTCTGAAAGGGGCCCACGGGCTCCCCTTCCCACCTGAAGAGTAGCACAGGCTGGTGCCGGCGGCCCGCGGGGATCCACCTCCACCTCTGCAGGCTCCGTTTCCTCCCTGGGGCTTCTCCCCTCACCCCATTTCCACCTCAGCCCTGAGCTCGCGCTGCGGCCGTGGCTGGGCTGTGTGTGGATGTGGCATCGGCTGGCTCCCCCGCCGCGGAGGGCAGGAGTGGGTGGGGTGGGTTGAGTGCGCGCTCCTGAGCGCTCAGCAAGAGCCAGGCGTCGGGGCGCTTGCCCGGCCCACACCTCCTCCCCGCCAGCCCCCGCGGCCCCAGGGCAGCCCCAGGCCTCGCTGACAGCCGACTGGCTGCAGGACTGGCTGCAGGTGTAGCGTCACTTGCTTGCGTTTCTCCTACTTCAGCATTTCTCCTCTGCCAGAGAGGGGCCATTAATTATAGCTCAGCAAAGTCTCTCCCCCCCCTTTCCTCTCCTTCCCTCCCCTGACCTCCCCTCCCCTCTCCTCTCCTTCCCTCTCCTGACCTCCCCTCCCCTCTCTGACCTCCCCTCCCCTCCTCTCTCTGACCTCCCCTCTCCTCCCCTGACCTCTCCTCTCCTGACCTCCCCTCCCTGCTTCTCTCCTCTCCTCTCCTCTCCTCTCCTCTCCTCTCCTCTCCTCTCCTCTCCTCTCCTCTCCTCTCCTCTCCTCTCCTCTCCTCTCCTCTCCTTCTCTCTCCCCATCCCCTACTCCCATAATTGGGATTTGAGTTTGGACAACTGGCAGGGGGGATGGTAGGTAACTTTCATCCACCACCCCCTTCTCCCCCCTCCCCTACTTTCCTAAGTCCTTCTGGGAGAAATCGGTCTCCTATCAGCCATGATGCAGAAGCCTGTGAGTGGGTGAAAGTTGGGAGCTCAAGGCAGAGAATCTACCCTCGGGCTGAGCCCTGTGCCGCGTGCTTTGCTTCTACGTTATTTGAGATTGATGGAAGTTAGGCAACAAAGCCCATGCGTCCTGCCTCTCCCTCTCTCCCTTTCCCCCTCTCCCTCTCTCTCCCCCCCCACTCTCTCTTGCACTTTGTTTGTTTGTTTTTTGGGTCCAGTAGTGGGACCTGAACTCTGGGCCTGGGTGCTGTCCCTCAGCTCTTCAGCTCAAGGCTAGCACTCTCCCACTTGAGCCACAGCACCACTTCTGGCTTTTTTCTTTTTGCTTATGTGGTGCTGAGGAATTGAACCCAGGGCCTCAGGCATGCAAGGCAAGCGCTCTACCACTGAGCCACCTTCCCAGCCCTCTCTTGCACTTTGAACTTGGGGCCTCAAGCTTGTTTGGCTTGTACTCTACCCATTAAGCCATGTCTCTAGACCAACTTTTAGCTAGTTATTTTGGGATGGAGTTTGACAGATTTTTCTGCCCGGTCTGGCCTCAAACCTTGTTGTTCTGGATTTCAGCCTCCTGAGTAGCTAGGATTACAGGCGTGAGCCGCTAGGCCCGGCCCCAGTGCTCCTCACTCATATTGCTCATTCATGGCGGTTGGCCTGGAGCAGCTCTCTGCAGAGCCCTTGCTCTTACACGCAGGGCTGGGGAAGCCACTACGGCTGTGTTGGCAGTGCAGCCTGGCTGTAGACCCCTGTGGTACCAGTGTGCGTACCAGTAGTGTGTGCGTACCACTAGTGTGTGTACCACCTGCATGTGTGTACGCCATGGGGGGTACCACCAGTGTGTAGATGGTGTGTGTGTTGCTCTGTACTAAACAGTTTTTATTAGCACCAATTGGTTGTACAAGGGGGTTTTATTTTGACATGTCCTTATGAAATGTAGTATAATGAGGCAGAGATTGAAAAAGGAAGAGATTTAAGAAGCAATTGAGTTAGGCATGGTGGCGCACATCGATAATCCCAGTGCACGGGAAGCTGCGGCAGGAAGAACTTGAGTCTGAGACCAGCCCGAGCTAAGCTACGTAAGGAGACACGGTCACAAACAACAGCCACCACAATCAAGAAGTACACACGCAGGCCTTCAGGTGGTGCTGCGTGGCAGGAGCCGGAAGCCAGGGCCCTCCGGCCTAAAAGCGTCACATGCCGCGCGCCCTTCCCGTGCCGATTCCACCGGTTATCTACCCCTCTGTGCATAACTTCCACAAGGAGACATTTGCCAAGAAACTGGGGTCTCTTTCAACAAAGAAACCAATAGCTGTCGGGAAACTCGGAGTGTACGTGAGGGAATGACGCAGCCCCTGTGTGTGTGTGGGGGGGGGGTGTCTTTAAGAGCAGAGGTATCTGGTATTCATGGCAGGAGCTGCCTTTTGCTTTGTTGATACTGCCACGTGGTCTCGAATGGCCTAGGCTGGCCTTGAACTCTTGGTCCTCCTGCCTCAGCCTTCTGAGTGTTGAGATTTTAGGTGTGCCCCACCTCAGGGCATGGGGCTCCCCTCTGAGGGTGTGTGGCTTTCTGTGGGTTCTCTGGTCCCATGGTAACAGCAGTGCTCTGTGGGTGTGGCTTAGTTAGCCACCCCGCGCGCTCGCTTGTCAGCCGCCAAGGCTGGGATTTAACGCCAGAGCGGGGGTTCTCATTTCTCTAAGGCGTCTCCTCGAAGGAGGGAAGGGCGGCTCTGGGGGCCCCTGCGCAGAGCCTGCTTCCCTGGGCCCCGATGGCTCCATCTTCCCGGCCAGGGTGGTGAGATCCGCACTCCAGAGAGAGGCTATCGGCGGGGCTGTGAGTGCCGGTGATCCTTTAGACAGTTGGCCGGGAGAGAGCAGACAGCCGTGAAAGTGAACGTCCTAATTAAATATGCCTTCCGGCCGAAGGCTCTTGAGAGATCCCTTTCAAGAGTGTCTTCTGTGCCTTGTTGATTTTGAGAAGTATCCAAAGAGTTCAACAGACCTGTGGTGTTGGGAAAGGTCCAGGATGGGGCCACCTTTCCCAGCCTCCTCTGGGCTTCTGCTTCCTGGCCAGGTGTGTGCTGCAGGGTGGAACCGTGCTGCGCTTCCCTCGGTGGGCATCAGCTGAGCCCCTGCGGGAGCTCTTCCTTTGTCCACGGGCCTCCTCCGGCCTCCCGTGGGAGGATGACACGCTGCTGCTTGCCGGCCTTCCCGGGGGCTGCGCCTGTGGGCTGTCTGCCACCTTATCCTCAGCGTTAGCAGTGCTGACTGGGGTGTCTCCCAGTGGGCTGAGCTCAGGGATGCCCACAGGTCCAGACAATCCACAGCATCTCCCACCCCGAGGATCCTTCCTGCACCTCCTCTGGTCTGCAGGGGAGTGGTTTGGTGCCACACACTGGGCCAAGGTCATGCAGCATCCTGGCCCTCTGTGGCTTCCCCTACATTCACACCTGGAGCTCAGTTCTGATGAGCCCCAGGGCTCTCCGCAGCCCCGCCACGGGGCTTGTGTGAACGCCATATTGGCACAGGAGCAGGACTCCCAGGCAGAGAACGCTAGTGCCTCACACATTCGCGACCTTTTCCTGTGCTGAAGAACTTGCACCAGCTTTGTCCTCACGGTGCACACGTGCAGGGACCCAGCGCCCGCTGGAGGTGGTGTGGCTGTGCATGGAGATGGTAGGTAAGAAGAGACGCTGCACACACGGGCGCCTGGCCTGGGCGCCAGGAGCAGACGGCTTGGAAGGTTGAGGGATGCATAGAGCACCCGCTGCCCCACCCTGCCACCCTGGACGACCCTCAGATAGTAAGTGTAAAGACATCATCTCCATTGGCATGTGGTGAACGTGTCTATTGCTGTCAGTCATTGTGTGGTCATTTAAGTGTCGGGCATTTTTCTATGAAATACTATTACTCTTATTGGAAGACCTCAACTCTACAATATTCCAAAATGTAAGACTTCCAGCACTGACAGAAGTGGAAATTTCCACACCTGACCTTGGCTGATGAGTCACAGGCAAAAGGAAGACACTAAAAATACAATTCAAAATTAGTTTCGGGCTATGTGTACAAGTTGTATGAGACAATAGACTTGGGGGAGAAGGTGTGTTTTAGCACTGAAGTTTGAAGTCAAGGCTCTGAGCTTTCTCTCCTGGTGCTCTACTACTTGAGTCATGCTTCCAGACTGGTTTTTTCCCGGTTATTTTGTAGTCTCATAGACTTTTCTTCCTGGGCTGTCTTTGAACCTTGTTCTTCCAGATCTCAGCTTCCTGTATATAGATGTATATAGCACCTGTTCCTAGCTGGAATTTTGTATTTCACTGGAAACCCACCTCCAAGATATCACATTATATATATTATTCCAAAATCAAAACAAAAACTTCAAATCCAAAACTCATCCCACACCTCTAAATTCTAACCCATGCTACACTGCCCTGTCTAGACCTGGAGGCTGAGACCTGTTCATATCACTCACACGTGTGACCCTGCGGGGGTTGCAGGCATGGCTAGCAGGGAAGGAAGGCCGCCGCTTTGCCCGTGCTAGCAACAAAGGCCCGGGTCTTGCAGGCTGGGGAGCTGGGGGACTGGGGGCCTAGGCCCCCTTTCCCTGTATCTGCAGGATTTGCACACTACCATTCGGCTCTGCCCAGTGTTCCCTGTTACCCTCATTCTTTCCCTTACGTTAGCCGCTGTCTCACACCTCTGTCTTGATATTTTATTTTGCCTCAAATGGCAGGTGGGTTTGTCTGCAATCCATGGTCCTCTACCACAGCGGACTCTGGGAGAGACTTAAAATCCTGTGCCCTGGGGTCAGAGGTCACCTGGAGGAGGCGAAGGCAAGCCTCTGCCCACTGAGGACAGAAAGCGAACACGTAGCATGGAGCATGGAGCACGTGCCGGACGCCGTTTGAAGGTGTGTGAGGTGTTAGCCCAGTAATGGCAGCTCGTAACGGCTTCTGAGTTGAGCCATGCCCCTGCCTTGCTAATGAGGACGCACAGGGACATGCTCCAGGTCTCGTGCACCGTGTGGTGGGGCAGAGCCTGGGGCTTGGCATTCCTCGCACCCGGGACCCGTCCACAGGTCTGTCTCTCCCCTTCCACAGAACCTGTTCTCTGTACCTAAGCTAGCTCTTTCTTCTTTGAAGTTCCCTTCAATTCTGTGATCCGTCTCTCTCTCTCTGTGCCATGCCTTCTTTTCAGTAGACAGTCATCACCCAGACTCTAGGGAAGGGGTTTTTACCCTTTTGGATGAAGATGGCTGATCCCTACTGGCAGTCTGGGACAAGCAGAGAGCCCAAGCCTGGGCTCTTTAAGCAGTGCAGACATGGCCGCAGGACTGCCTGCTGCCCAGAACTACATCTCCCAGAATGCCCTGTTGTGAAGTTTATCTGACCAGGGTTTGAAACATCCTGCCCGGAGGCTCCTGGGAGAAGCGGCAGGTGCCCTGTCCCCGCTTGGAGCTGTGCCGTTCCCTCCCGCATCTCCCCCTTCCCCACTGGCAAAGCTCACTCGTTTCAAAAGCATCTGTTTTAGTTTTTTCCCTTCTTTTCTTAACTTGTGCCTTAGTACAGTAATTAAGGAGTTAGAAAGTAATACCTAGGGTAAAGTAATTAGCATGAATAATTGCCCTGGAGAGAGAATATTATGAAGAAGCATTTCTTTCTCTTTTTTTTTCTCCCCCATTAAATATTAAACAAAATGAGTTGAAGTTGGAAGAGGATCTCTAGTTCCAAAAGCAAATGCTGAAAATTCATGGGTTAGAAGAGTTACAAGGAATTATCAGACTTCTCTGGTGCTTAGCAGAGGTGTAGATTTCATGGTAGCTCTGACATCTTGTTTTTCTTTTAATTTCCCCATTGCAGTATCTATCACTTTTCTTGTTCTCTTTCCATACCCAGGTTTGAACTCAGGTCCTCATGCTTGAGTGGCATGTTTAACTTTCTTGGCTCAACTGGTGCTCTGCCACATGAGCTGATTATTTTAGAGATGGAATCTTGAGGATTTTTCTCCCTGAGCTGGCTTTAACTCTGATCCTCCAGATCTCAGCCTCTTGAGTACCTAAATTCACAGCAAGAGCTACTAGCACCTAGCTGAATATCACTTTCTTGTCTTCTCTTTTTTTTTTTTCCAGATATGAGTTACTTTGTAAAAATACACAGAGGTCAGCATGTATTTGCCATGTCCGGATGTGTTGTGGTTTTTTTCTCCCCGTAGTGAGGTATGGGAGATTGAATTCAGGACCTCATGCATGCATGGTAGGCTAGCACTCTACCACTAAGGTACATCACCAGCCTTATTCCTATTTTGAGACAGGGTCTTACCAAATGGCCAAGGCTAGTCTCCAAGTCCTGTCTAAAAAGCCTCCTTAGAATTTGTGCTTATGCGTACTAGACCTGTCTGTGTGTGATGATTTTTTAAGACGGGAATAGGCAGACTGGGTGCCAGTGGCTCATTCCTATAATCCTAGTTACTCAGAAGGCTTCAATCTGAGGACTGCAGTTCAAAGCTAGCCCTGGCAGGAAAGTCTGCAAGACTCGTTTTCTTCAATTACCACCAAAATAGTTGGGGATGGTTTTATGGCTCAAGTAGTAGGGTGCTAGTCTTGAGCACAAAAGCTCAGGGACAGTGCCTAGGCCCTAAGTTCAAGCCCCAGGACTGGTGCAAAAGGGGGAAAAATGGAGTAGGTAAATGGTTTTGGGTCAGTGGGGAGACCGAATAGACTCTTATGACGATAGGTTTGCTGTCTGTGTGGTTTTGTGGGTACCAGCCTTCTGTTCTCCATCTGTGCATTGACTTTTCTGCAGGAACATAGAGTGGACTGCAGGCTGGAGCAGTAGCCAGAGGTCACAGGCTTCTGAGCAGGGAGGAGGTCCATGGTCATGGTTAGCTTTGCCAGTGTTTTGTTTTGGACACAGAGTCTGGCTGTATAGCAAGGCCTAGGCGGGTCTTGAACTCTTGATCCTGCCTCATGCTCCCAAGTCTCAGGATTATAGATGTGTACCACAAGGCTTGGCTTTTGAGGTTGATTATATCCTTCACCATGGTCTAGAGCTTATAAAAAACAGAGAGCGAGCTACAGAAAATCACCCACTGATTTGAATCCTGCTAATAGTTGAACATGCCTAACAAAACTCTGAGGAAACATGCGCTCCACAACTGAAAACACTTTTAGTCCCAAGCCTATCAGGTAAGGGAGATGTAGGGCACAACCTAGTGCTGTTTTATTTGGATAAAATGGAGTAGGAATGGGAGAAGTGATATATTCCACATTTAATAATATGGAGAAGAAATGAGCCAGGCATAGGGATCAGGTCCCCTCCTCGTGCTCCTTAATTTTTGAATTAAACTTGGTAAGGCAATGACTTTGCTGCCTAATGTGAGTACGAGCAAATTCATTCTTTTCAGCTAAGGGCAATTTTCTCTGCGCTATGGAGATTGCTTTATTTTTATTTATTTAGTTTTGTGCCAGTACTGCGGCTTGAACTCAGGGCCTGGCAGCTTTCCCTTACAGGCCTGGTCTACTCCAGCCTCAACCAATTGAACCACAGCTCCACTTGTAGCTTTCTGACAGACTTTCCAGCCTGGGATGGCTTTAAACCATGCCAGAGCTCAGCCTCCTGAGTAGTTAGGATGACAGGTGTGAGTCACGGTGCCTGGCAAAAGATTAAACCACTTCTCAAGTAAAGATCAGTGGAAATGAGCCCAGGGAAGTTGTTGACCTTAGATTCCTCTTGGGTAAGAATGAATGGAGAGGGGCTGGGAAGGTGGCTCAGTGGTAGAGCGCTTGCCTTGCATGCATGAGGCCCTGGGTTCGATTCCTCAGCACCACATAAGCAGAAAAAGCCAGAAGTGGTGCTGCTCTGTCTCAAGTGGTAGAGTTCTAGCCTACAGCTGAAGAGCTGAGGGACGGCGCCCAGGCCCAGAGTTCAGGCCCCATGACCGACAAAAAATAAATAAATAAAAGGATGAATGGAGCAGTGACTGGAAGTCCGGTGCGACTGGTCTGAGGCCTGTGCAGGAGAGGTGGGCCCCGCGGCTTGGTTCGGATGAGCAGGTGGGCTGGCTGGTAGGGCCAGGCTGACTGGGGAGAGGCGCTGGGAAGGAGGCTGCCGGGGCACACAGGTTTGCTTTTCCCTGGGTGGCTCTCTCTGCGCGGGAGGATCTCTCTGGTAGCTCTGCAGGAAAATCGGAGCTGGCAACCCGTGTCACCGCTAGCTTCTCCGAGTGTTGCTCTTTTGTACCAGTGCTGATTCTGGCACAGGCAACTGCATGCAGGGAATATCTGCGCAGCACTCCCAGTAGGGTCTTTGTAACCCGGCCGTTCCTGGCGGGCCGGGGTTCTCTAACTGGTCCGCCTCCCTCAGCAACCTCTGTCTCCCCCAGGCAGCCTGGCGAAGCCGCGGGGGGGGGGGGGGGTCAGGGGCCGAGAGGAAGCTGCCGTCCTTGCAGGCCGAGCGGCCGTCCCTGCTGGGCAGGAAACCTAGAGTGATGAATGGGGCTGGATGAAGTCATCCTGCTCCTCCAATCAGGCTGCCGGGAGCCAGCCCGGGCCTCTGCGGAGCGGCCGCTCGCGTGTGCCTCCACACACAGGCTGGGGGTGGCTGGGAGAGCACTGTGCGTGGGGTGTGACCCGCGCTCCTGGCTCCCGCGTAGGCCTCAGTCAGTCTGAATGTTATTGCAAGGTGAGTGGCCTCCCCTTTGTGCTCTGCACCCCCTGCCGCCCTGCCCTGCCACTCCCGCACCTCCCTCCTGCTTCTTCTGAGTCCCTGCCCCCGCCCAAGGGCCTCACACCTGTCCCCACCGCCGGTCCCAAGCCCCCAGCACCCGCTCACGTGCACCCCCAGTCCTGACTGGGGATGGAACGCAGGGCCTCCACCGCACATGCTCCCCAGGAGGGGGGCCTGATGAGACCCACACCAGCCTCCAGGGGCCGAGTGCCAGGAGAGAGGGGGTGCCCCGACCCGAGCTGGGGCCTCTGTGGGACTCGCCAGGGCCCCAGGGCTTCTTTCCTGCCCTCCCCACTCGGGGCCCCAGGCCTCTGGTTTCCCTCTTGGCCTCCGGAGGGGGTGAGGTGCTCTTTCTGGGTAGAGGTTTGTGACTCTGCCTTTTCTCTCTGGATGGTGCCACCGCCCCCCTCCCCCAGGCCAAGTGGAGATGATGGAGCCGGCCGATGTGGCGACAGCAAAGGTAGGATGGAAATGCTGCCGGCCGCACTGTGCGTAAGTGGCTTCGCTCGGCGACTTCTGCCTTCAGTTCACTTCCTCTCCCCCCCCCCCCTCCATTCCTGAGCATCCAGGGGCTGTGTCCGTGGAAGGAAGCGACCTCGGGAGAGGTGCTTGCGGAGTGACAAGCCACCTTGTGTCCCCACCAGTCTAAGCCAGTGGATGGATGGATGGATGGATGGGTAGGTGGGTGGAGGAATGGATGGATGGATGGATGGATGGATGGGTGGATGGATGGGTGGATGGGTGGATGGATGGATGGATGGATGGATGGATGGATGGGTGGATGTGTGGATGGATGGATGGGTGGATGGATGGATGGATGGATGGATGGATGGGTGGGTGGAGGAATGGATGGATGGATGGATGGATGGGTGGGTGGGTGGGTGGGTGGAGGAATGGATGGATGGATGGATGGATGGATGGATGGGTGGATGGATGGGTGGATGGATG
This sequence comes from Dipodomys merriami, assembly GCF_024711535.1. Taxonomy (NCBI): domain Eukaryota; kingdom Metazoa; phylum Chordata; class Mammalia; order Rodentia; family Heteromyidae; genus Dipodomys; species Dipodomys merriami. The sequence continues at coordinate 2,895,231 of NW_027202305.1, read as the reverse complement.
GATGGATGGATGGGTGGATGGATGGATGGATGGGTGGATGTGTGGATGGATGGATGGGTGGATGGATGGATGGATGGATGGATGGATGGATGGATGGGTGGGTGGGTGGATGGATGGATGGGTGGATGGGTGGGTGGATGGATGGATGAGTTGATGGGGAGATGGATGGATGGATGGATGGATGGATGGATGGATGGGTGGATGGATGGATGGATGGGTGGATGGATGGATGGGTGGGTGGATGGATGGATGGATGGGTGGATGGGTGGATGGATGGATGGGTGGATGGGTGGGTGGATGGATGGCAACAAGGGACGCCATGCCTGTAGTGTCTGGACTCACTTCCATGGCTGTCTTTTTCTTTAGTAGTCTTCGCCCTGTTTCTTTTTAGTCACTCCTCTTCATTTGTCTTCTTCCTCTGCCCGCACTACGGCACTGTCTCCCTGCCTTGGTGCATCTGACATTCTGGGGGCCTCCCCTCTCCTCCCCCGTGCTTTCTGAGCCGGGTGGGGCTGGGGTGGGCCGGGCTGGGAAGCCTTAGCAGCCCTCATATGCTGCAGCCGAGGCTGGGCTCGCGATTGGTGAGCTGGTGTCTGTCTGATTGGCAGGTGGTGGGCTGACCCCTCCCCTGGCTCTGAGCCCTCGGGGACGGTGCCTGGGTGCCATGAGTGGTTTGTGCACACTAGAGGGCGATCCTCAGCAGCTTTCTAATCTCTCCCAGATCCTGTTTGCAATTGGAAATGTATTTTTCTGTGGTTTTATTAGTGATTGACCCACACACACACAAGGAGCTTGAGACACTGGCTGTGGCTGGGCCGTCCAAGGAGGCCGCGTCTGCGTGGCCCTTACCCAGCCCCTAGCCCCTGTGCACAGGGAGACGCCTTGTTTGTGGTCCTTGCTTTTTGACCAGACCGTAGGGTCTCCTTTCTCTCAGAGATGGAAGTCTCTGCGAGGCTCAGACTTCTGGAGCAGGTTGGGTTCGCTGTGTTGCGTACAGAAGAGAGCGTGAGGTAGGTCAAGGTGCAGGTGCTTCAGGCAGTGATGTGCTATCCTGGTCAGGATAGGCCTGTGGGAGTCACAGGGCTGGGTGGGTTTTGCATCTTTACTTGCTGTGTGATGGGATCCAAGTTACTTTACATCTCTGAGCTTTCACCTCAGTCTGCAATAAGATGGACGTTACATGCGTCTGTTGTTTTGCCAGGTTAAAGATGCCTCACATTTGAAGAAGGGGGCTGGAGAAAGCACATGAAATGAGAACAGGTCCTCCTGGGCCTTTCCCTTTTCTTTCTCCTCTTTGTTCTCTTCTTGTCACAAACATTTAAGGTCCTGTGACCCCCGCCTGCCCCCTGGAAGTATGCTGGGGCAGCTGTGGGGGCAGGGAGCGCCACTGTGCCTAGACTCAAAGCAGTTCACCGCCGCTTCCCAAAGCTGCCGCCGGCCCACGAGGCAGCCCCCGAAGCCCTGGGCAGTATGCTGTGAACCGGCTGGCTTTCAGGTCCTGTGTGGGGAGCACTCTGGGTGTGGCGAAGTTTGGAGGCACTGTGGGAGTTGTGAGGTTAGTTTGGGGAGATGTGTTCGTGCCTGCATTTGCAAAGGAGGGGGAAGCAGAGATGGCCTTTGTTGGCCTCCATCCTTCTGTCCACGTTGCAGATCACCCCAACAGGCATAGAGGTCAGACAGGATGCTGGAGCTGGGTTCTTGCTGAGGGTAACATTTGCCTTCAGGACCTGGACCACAAAATTACAGGAACAGATGCTGTTCAACTCAACCTGTCCTGATCCAAGCCTGTTGGACGGATGCCGTTAGTGCGGGCGTTTTTCATCTTGGTTGTGAACTATGAAGCTCTCTGGGCTTGATTAATTATATCTGTGTGTCCCTGTGTGTTTTCCTGGGAGAGACCCCATGGCTTCTGTCAACGCTACAGAAAGCTTGTCACTCGCAAGTGTATGGTCATTTAACTGATCTGAGATACCACAGTCCAGGTTCAAATCCTGAGGTTCAGGGGGGCATTGGGTCAAACGCAGATGGACTGACAAGCCATTTGCATGACTTGGATGTCACCTGTCTGTGTGGAAATGCCTGCCAGTGCGCCCCTCACCTCAGCCCTTCCCACTGCATGTCTGGGCTGCTGCTCCCAGGAGTCCCCACAGATCCACAATGCACTGGGTTAGGTTACTCTGGAATGAAGTAACTTGATGGGCTTGGCCAGCCTGGATGAAATGCCCGCTGGTTCCTAGAGAAGGGCTTTTGGAGGTGTGGCTTTATTCTGGAATTCTGGATTTTGAGGTTCTCTTGAAGCATTGCTTTTTAAAATCTGTAAGGTTATATGTTCAGACTAATGCTCTGACCTGTTAAGAAACATAAGGTCCAAAATTATGTCCTTAGAGTTTTGATCTCAACCTTGAGAAAAGAGATCGGGAGAGTTTATAAATCCATCACTCAATGAGTGTTTATTAAATGCCAGTTTTATGCCCATGGAGGTTTTAGTCAGATAACGCCTGACCCCAAGGGCAGGTGCTCCTAGTTGCTGGGGGAGGTGAACAGATTTTTAGCAGCACAAGGTAAGCAGGGTCAGGAGAAAGGCATCGGCCCCACGGAGTCACGTGAGAGCCACCAACTGGGCAGGCCCTGGGGAAATGGGGTTCAGTCTCAGCATTGATCAGACAGGCCCACATGAGAGCCGTCCGAGCTCCACTCTGCAGCCGGGCACCTCTGATAGTGACCTTGTCCTGGTCTCTTTCCTCATTTTTCAGCAAGGGCATCAACACTACAGAGCGGTGAGGGTTAGACCAGAGCACTTAGGTGGGATGTGAGTCCCTCCATAGGAGGCTGGGATCTGAGGAGCAAGGCTGGAAACCCCCTTATCTCCAATTAACCAGCAAAGAGTGGAAGTGGAGTGAGGCTCAGGTAGTGGAGTACTGGCCTTAAGCAAAAGGCCATGTCAGATCACCAGACCCTGAGTTCAAGCCCCAGTACTGGCACTAAAATTTTTTTTTTTTCTGGGAAGGTGGCTCAGTGGTAGAGCACTTGCCTTGCATGCATGAGGCCCTGGGTTCCATTCCTCAGCACCACATAAGCAGAAAAAGCCAGAAGTGGTGCTGCTCTGTCTCAAGTGGTAGAGCGCTAGCCTTGAGCTGAAGAGCTGAGGGACAGCGCCCAGGCCCAGAGTTCAGGCCCTACGACTAACAAAAAATAAGTAAATAAATAAAAAATAGGGCTGGGAAGGTGGCTCAGTTGTAGAGCGCTTGCCTTGCATGCCTGAGGCCCTGAGTTCGATTCCTCAGCACCACATAAGCAAAAAGAAAAAAAAAGCCAGAAGTGGTGCTGTGGTTCAAGTGGTAGAGCGCTAGCCTTGAGCTGAAGAGCTGAGGGACAGCGCCCAGGCCCAGAGTTCAGGCATCATGACTGGACCCCCCCCAAAAAAATTTTTTTTGAAAACTAAACATAATTTAGGTTTTTTTGTGTTTTCATACTTAGCATGGTGCCCTAATTTTTCGCCATTCATTCTGGGTCCATATAGAAACTTGACCATGGTTTGTACTCGCACTCAGCTGGCCCCCAACCATTAGAGGAGCACACTGGTGACTTAGCGTGGGCAGCACAGGTGTGTTTCCCCAGCAGGTGAGTTCAGAGGCTCGGGCGTGCTGGTGACAGAGCCGTGTGTTACGATCGTGAGAGAATGCGGTGGGCACCGGACCTTCTGAGTGCATTTCCTTTTGTAAGTGTGTTTAAAGCAGTGGTGGGGAGAGTCCTGGAGGTGGACAGTGAGCAGTTTGCAGACTGCGTCATCAGAGGCTGTCCCACGGAGGCGAGCAGACGGGGGAGCGGCAGTGGACACCTGTCACACAATTAGGAAGGACAGTGACAAATTCTGGATTCATTTTCTGGCTAGCAGAGTAATCAGGCCATAATGATAGCAGGCAGGCTTCATGTCGGTTCACGAGCAGGCTCGCCATTCCTTGTCAACTGATTAAAAAATTAGCATAATGATTACAAATCTTTGTTCATTTTGAAAGGAAGAGGCATATGTCCTGATTAGATATGCCTCTCTCTGGTTGTTATTACATTATACTTTGTTATGGAATGCGCCTGTCTTATCTTTGATTATAAGTTTCTAGAGATCAAGGTGTGTGTGTGTGTGTGTGTGTGTGTGTGTGTGTGTGTGTGTGTGTGTGTGTGTGTGTGTGTGTGTGTGTGTGTGTGTGTGTGTGTGTGTGTGTGTGTGTGTTATGTATGGGGGGGGTAATGTTGGATTTTGAAAATTCATGATTTACCCGGGCCATGAACCAATGTAATGAACACACCACCATTACGTTTTATTTTAATACAGCGAGTACACCCAATTACTGCTGGGTGAATACAGCAGAGCCTTAGGCTCTGTGGACCCCTAGTTCCAAGAAACCACTGTGACATGAAAACCCAGGAAGGCCCAGGATGCTCAGGGCGCAGTGCTTTTCCCCGTGTGTGCGATTCATTCTCCCCATAGTGCTACCATGCTCCTCACACCTCCGTGTACCGCACATCTCCATCTATCACTTAACGTAAGCACATTGCGTGGACATCTCTGGCTTGGGAGGATTACCCTTTTGGGGCACTATTTGTTGTTTTCACCAAATAAAAGGCAGAGAAACACTTGTCAGGCTACGGGATTTAAACACAATTGACGAGAAGGTGGGGCCAGAGGCACTTACCTACCCCAACCGAATTTAAAATCCATCTGCCTATCCATCTGTCTGTCTGTCTGTCTGTCTGTCTATCTATTGACCCATCACTTATCTATGGATCCATTCATGAATGAAGAGCTGTGCTTGGTTAAGACCATATGAAATAAATCTGCACTAGAAACATAGGAAAAGCAGTAGAGAAAACGTAGGGTTGGCTGGTGGGTTGGTGGGCAGTGGTTGACCATCACTAGGGTTAACTTGTATTCCTGACCCCCGACTCCTAGTGGCTATTGTCATCAGAGCCTGAAGGTCACAGGCCTGGTAAGTATGGACTGCAACTCCGGAATCCCGGTGCTAAACCACAGCACACATCAGGGACGGGCCAGGCCAGGGGTCAGTTCAGACTTACCGCACAGATGCAAGTTACATTGCTGCCAGTAGTAGCTCCTCGCTGTCTCCTTTTACTGTGAAATGAGGAACCCTGGCTTCATCCAGGTTTTTCGTTTTTGTCTCTTGGCAACCCTCAGAATAGGTAACTTAGTTGGGAAGGAGAAAGCCCCATGTGGTGAGGGTGAGCGGGAAGCAGCTGGCCGTGGGCGATGGGCGCCCCTTTCTGAGAGAATCTGTTTGTAAGCCCCCACCAGGTCTCCAGCACCAGCGCTTACCCCAGATTCTCCTAAGAACAAGCCGGGAGGAATCTGCCTTGTTCTTCCATCTGGCTGGAGAGATTTCTTTGGTTAGACTTGCAGTTGCGGTGGGTGGAGTCAGACGACCCTCTCCTTCCTGGTCTGGAGGGGCCGATGGGGTTCCATGGGGTGTGTGTTTTCCTGACTCTCCAACTCCTACCTCCTAGAGAGAGGCTGGCCTTCTGTCTACCAGCAGAGTGTTAGGTTTTTAAAAAGAGGTAGCCGAGTAAGAACAGCACCAGCACGCACGTGGTACTCAGGTAAGGGGTAGGTTTATTCAGTAGACCTGTTGGGACCAGGCAAGGTTGGCACTCCACGTGGCTGGGAAAGGCCTGGGAATGAGAGAGAGCTGGGAAAGAGAGGAAAGAGAGAGGAAAGAGCTAGAAAAGAGCAGAGAGAGGTAAGAACAGCAGCACTCACGTGGTATTCAGGTAAGGGGTAGGTTTATTCAGTAGATCTGCTGGGACCAGGCAAGGTTGGCACTCCACGTGGCTGGGAAAGAGGAAAGAAAGGAAAGAGAGAGAAAAGAGCTAGAAAAGGGAGAGAGAGCAGAGAGCTAGAAAAGAACAGAGAGAGAGGTAAGAACAGAGAGAGAGAGATAGAAATGAACAGATAGAGTGTCTGGGCCTGGGCTAGGCCTTATCTAGGGTATAGGCCGGGAAAGGTGTGGCCACATCAAATTCAGATGTGACCTCAGCGGATGCAGATGTGACCTCTTCCAGGTGTCCCAGTTGCCTAGGGAACGCAGGTACTGGGTGGAGACTTTGCTGTGAGGAGGGTGGAGTCTGCTCGCCATCCAGGAGCCGACCTTACACAGAGGAGGGCTTGTCAGCCAGGACAGACTGGTGAATGACAGGCAGGCTGACTGATCTGGAGCAGGGCTTTGGAGAGCGAGGGCAGGGGGGTGCAGGAGAAGTCTTCTTTGAGATTTCCCCTGGCAGAGAGGGTGAGGGCCTGGGAAACCCTGTCCCCTCCAAAAGCCAGCCTCGTGGGAGAGGAATGTCAAGAGGGCTCGGACGATCAGAGCAGACAGAGCAGAGCATTGGGCTCTGCAGGGAGCTGGCGCCCAGCAGAGCTGGCCCGGGAGGAGGCTTCCAGACTGGAGAGGGGTGAAGGGCCTTGTGGTGCCACATCCATGCTTTACCTTTTGGTTCTTCCTGCCTCTGCCTGCGCATCCCTCAATACACATGGGACACTGGCTCCAGAATGTTCTGCAGATCCCTAGTCCATCAAAGCCCAAGCTTCTTTTTTTGGGGGGGGGGTCCAGTTGTGGAGCCTGAACTCTGGGCCTGGGTGCTGTCCCTCAGCTCTTCAGCTCAAGGCTAGCGCTCTACCACTTGAGCCACAGCGCCACTTCTGGCTTTTTTCTTTTTGCTTATGTGTGGTGCTGAGGAATCGAACCCAGGGCCTCAGGCATGCAAGGCAAGTGCTCTACCACTGAGCCACCTTCCCAGCCCCAAGCCTCTTGCACGCAGCGGGACATCAGTGCACATCCTTCCCCTTTAGGACCCAGTACAAGGATGGATGCCATGTCAATAGCTGGTAGGCTGTGTTGCTCAGGGACTAATGACCAGGCAAGAGTCTGTGGGGGTGGGGTCTGGCGGACGCCCCCTCCTCTCCCCTTGTGCCTGGCTGACCACCTTGCTCGCCTGCCCTAGGGAAACCCCTAGAGTCTCAGGCGGAAGTCGGGGTCTGGACACCACCAGCCGTGCCTGTCCCTGCTGTCCCGGGAGCTGGTCAGCCTCCACCCGCCTGGCGCGCATCCCTGTGTCGCCGGCCCTGTGGCAGGGAGGCAGGGAGGCAGGGCTGTGCTCAAGGACGCAAGGAGAGCCACGACCAGGAGGGGAGGGCCGGCCGGAAGGCTCCAAGCTGGGAGCTGCCACAGATGAACAGCCCAGAAGGCCAGGCCAAGGCCTGCAGGGCCACACTGTCACCCCGGTGGGGTGGCAGAGGGTGGAGAGCCTGAGGGCCGAGGGAGGGCGGGGGAGGAGGAGGGACCCAGAAGGGGTGGGGAGCACCTGAGGGGCCATCTGCCGGCCCCCGGCACAGCCTCTGTTGAAGGCGGCCTGGAGTCTGGCGGAGGGGGAGGGGATGGTTGTGGGAAGGCAGGCTGCGTCCTCCCCCATACCTCTCGCTTGCTTCCTGACCTCCAAAACGCTCCTTAAATATAACACTCCAGCGCCTGATGACTGCCGGCCAGCCGGAGCCTGCGCCTGGCTCCCCAGCGTGTGACTGCAGCACCGCGCTGCCCCAGTTCAGTCAGCAAGGAGAGGCCCTGCCATGCCCGCGGACTGCGGCCCTGCTGGCCTGGACGAGGGGCCGGAACATGGAGGGCCCCTCCAGACAGGGACCCTGGGGCCTGGGGGACTTACCAAGGTCACCGTGAGGCGGAGAAAGGGCTTAGGGGCCTGGTGGCCGGCGGAGGGGGGGGGCGGCGGTGACCAGGGGGAGGTGGCCAGGGGGAGGTGGCCAGGGGGAGGTGACCCCTCTCTGGCCGTACCCATCCCTATTTTTGGACAAGGCACAAAACCGTTTTCGTTGGATTATGCAGCAAGAAGGCTTTCAAGGCCCATAGGAAGTCATCCCTTCCCCCCACCCAAAACAATCAAAGTAGTTGAAATCAAAAGGGGACTTCTGCTGGTGGCTCCCACCTGTCATCCTAGCTACTCAGGAGGCTGAGATCTGAGGATCACGGTTCAAAGCCAGCCTGGGCAGGAAAGGCTGCCAGTCTCTTACCTCCAATTAAACATCCCAAAATACAGGAAGTAAAACTGTGGCTCAAAGTGGTAGAGCACTAGCCTTGAGCAAAAAGCTCAGGGATAACACCCAGGCTCTGAGTTCACTACTGACAAGACAAAACAAAACGAAACCACCAAGAAAACTCCAACATTTCAAACCCAGTACAGTTTGGAAGAAACCACGGAAGCAATGAAAGGCTTAGTTAACACAAACTGATGCTCTAGTAATCAAACCACAAGCCATGTCCAAACATGGAGGGATTTTTTGTTTTGTTTTGTTTTGTTTTGCCAGTCCTGGGGCTTGAACTCAGGGCTTGGGCACTGTCCCTAAGCTGCTTTTGCTCAAGGCTAGCACTCTACCACTTGAACCACAGCGCCACTTTTGACTTTTTGTGTTGATGTGGTACTGAGGAATTGAACCCAGGGCTTCATGCATGCTAGGCAAGCACTCTACCACCAAGCCACCTTTCCAGCTCCAAACTTGGAGATTTTTGAAACTGTCCAGGCTAGCTTTGAACCACGATCCTCAGATCCTCAGCCTCCTGAGTAGCTAGGATTATAGGTATGAGCCACCGGCGCCCAGCACTTGGAGATTTTTTTTTGGGGGGGGGTCCGGACGTGGGGCCTGAACTCTGGGCCTGGGCGCTGTCCCTCAGCTCTTCAGCTCAAGGCTAGCATTCTACCACTTGAGCCACAGCGCCACTCCAGCTTTTTTCTTTTTGCTTATGTGGTGCTGAGGAATCGAACCCAGGGCCTCAGGCATGCAAGGCAAGCGCTCTACCACTGAGCCATCTTCCCAGCCCACTTGGAGATTTTTGAAACTGCATGTCATGTAAAACTCTGTTATGGTCTAGCCCCTCTGCTCCTTGCCCTACCAAGTCTGCTCACAAAAACTCAAAGGAGAAGATGGACACCCAGTTATTTTTTAACTACAACTGTTTTCAGCCAATATTGAGCAGTTTCAGGGTATCTATAAGACACAAATATACAAATGATTCACTTATTAACAGGCAGAGATGACACTAGTTGTCCTGAACTGATTTGGGGGAGGGTGGAGGAAGAGAATAAAAAAGTAGAAAATATATGAAGTATAAAGAGAAAAGACAACTATGCTCTGGTGGCTCACACCTGTAATCGTAGCTACCTAGGAGGCTGAGATCTGAGGATCTCGGTTCAAAGCCAGCCCGGGAAGGAAAGTCTCTTAGACTCTTATTTTCAATAAACCACCAGAAAACCGGAAGTGGCACTGTGGCTCTAAGTGGTAGAGCACTAGCCTTGGGCAAAAGAGCTCAGGGACAGCACCCAGCCCTGAGTTCAAGCCCCACAACTGACAAAAAATAAATAAAAGGGGTGGGGGGAGGAAGAGAAAAGGCAAAGGTTGCGCTTCCTGTGTTGTCTGCGAACTCCACCATTCTCTTCACCATCTTTTTTTCTTTGTGCATGTGCCAGTCCTGGGGCTTGTGCTCACGGTCTCTCACTCTCGGTTGGATTTTTCACTCAAGCGTGTGTAACTTGAGTCACATCTCCACTTCCAGCTTTGTTGCTGATTAAGTGGAGATAAGGTCTCCTTGGATTTTATTGCCTGGGCTTTGTACTTCAGGCCTCAGACCTCAGCCTTCAGATTGGCTACGATTATAGACATGAGCCGCCAGTGCCCGTCCTAAGCACCTGTTTGAAAATCTTGGTCATTCTTTCACTTTTTAGGTTTATGGCTATGGAGTAGATTTATTTGTTTTAGTTGTTCTTCATATAGAGGTATGGAATCATACTCACCTCCATCTTCCTTGACTCCCCTTCTCTGTTTAGTATTGTGTTTCTGAAATTCATCCGTTCTGTGGAAGAGAAAGTATGGCGCATGTACACATACAGTGCTGTATACTGTTCCATTGCCACAACAGCCCAGTATTTGTCTTCCGCGTTGCTATCTACTTGTTTTGCTCGCAGGTTCCTTCTTTTGCCGGTTGGCCCTGTTATTCTGGAGAGGGTCCCACTGTGTTCTGACGTGAGCTGCGGTCTCCCTGGAGCAGGATGGCTGATAGGAGCTGCATCTTAACTTCATAATTGGGTAGTTGAACTTAGACATCCCTTTCCCAGCTCTTGTCTAACACTCAATAATGCCAGGCTTTGATTTTCTTGGGCCTGAAATGGCTTCTTGTGGCATTCTGAATGTGTATTTCCCCAAGTCCTAACGAAGGTGGAGTGCCTGTCCACCTATTCATTCATTATTTCCTTATTCAAATCTTTTGTCTATTTCCGTCATGTCTCTGGCCCATGTCAGAGCTGGTAGAAGTTTCATGAACAGTTCTTTTCCTGGTGTGTGCTGGAAATACTTTGGGAGGGGCAGTGCTGTGCCGGGCAGTACTGGGGTTTGAACTCGGGGCCCTGTGCTGGGGTGTTCCACTCCTGCTGACCTCTAACAGGTGTCTCTCCAGACAGACCTTGCCTTTTCCCCCCGTCCTTTGGAATGAGCACAAGTTGTGCTTGGCTCTGCTGGGCATGTGGTTCTTCTCTTCCGCGCCTGTTGGGTTTTGTGAGTTGAGTGGGTAAGCCTCAGTTCCAGTCAGTTGGTTGGTGACGGCGGTTTTCCCCCTTGCTTCCAGTTGGGGCTTTGGACTGGCTGATTTTCCTAGGTTGGCCTTGGGCTGGGCTCCTCCTACCTTTGGAGTAGCTAAGACCACAAGTATATGCCCAGCTTGTTGTTTGTTCTGGTACTGGAGCTTGAACTCAGGGCCTGAATGGCATCTCTTAGCTTTTTCATTCAAGGTTGGTTTTCTACCACTTGAGCCACAGCTCCACTTCTGGCTTTTGGTGGTTAATTGGAGATAAGAGTCTCTTAGACTTTCCAGCCAGGGCTGCCTTTGAAGTGCTATCTTTACAGGCGGGATCCACCAGCACCAAGCCCCAGCTTGATTTTGAGACAGGGTCTTGCTAGCTCTTGGCTGGGCTAGCCTGCAATCATGATCTAGTTATCTCTTATGACTGCAGAGTTGATGGGCTAGCACAGGAATCTTCATATCTACCCAGAGTCCTCTCAGTGAGGTTCTCAGAGTGGCTGGATCACTGGGCCTGTGAGTTTGAGGGATTGGGGTATCTAGGTCTTGAAAGACAGGTCTGTGCTGAAGGTAGGGTTTGGGTGGAGGGGCACAGGCGCTTGGAAAGGTAGCTACAGGTGTGTTCCAGAGGCCTGAGGCGTGGAGTGGGGCCTGGCACGGGCTGTGGTTGGACTCCATGTTTTGACTGTACGTCCCCAGAAGCAGCACGGTGTCCTGGAGTGTCTCCTCTAAGCCCTCAGACAGACCGCAGCGATTGCACTTGAATAAAGTTTGAATGGGTCACTTAAACACTTGCTTCTGGCCCCTGCCCTAGGGAGAGTGGAATGCTGAGAGCCAGGGGCCCCTCCTGCCTTCAGGAAGCTCACCCCTGCGAGGCCGAGGCCGACCAAGCAAATTCCAGTCCCATGAGTCTTTCAGCCGGGGAGCTGCGCCCCGGGTTTTGTAGAAGCATAGGCCGGCGGTGAGCGCACGGTCTGGGGTGATCTGTGAACTGTTTGGGGGCCAGTTTGGGGAATCGCTTATTATGGTTCAGTTGAAGGTTGCTATTTCATAATTAATCTCCTCTTTGTTCATTCCCAACCATCCGCATTTCTGACCCAGATAGTCAGAAACTGGGGGAAGTTGGTGTGCAACTCCTGCGTCCTGGCCTTGGGGGGTTTCATTTAGGGGGAGCCAGGCCCTCTCTGGGAGTCCTGTGTTCCCCACGGAGGTCCAGGGCTGTGTGTCCTGCGGTGCAGTGGGGCGCGGTGCAGTGCTTGGAGCCCCTAAGTGGTGACAAAGTGCCATTTAAACCCCAAGCCGGACTCTTGCAATGCCCAGGGTTGCTGGGGCAGGTAACGGAGGGGCAGAGGAGAACTGGACCCTGTGTCCTGCTGGTAGTGGCCCTGCCTGCCGCGGGTGTTGGACAGGTTGAGGGTGGGGAACTCCAGTGCAGCCCACACCTTGGGGGCTTGGGATGGGATTTCTGAGGTTTGCTGGGATTTGGGGTCTGGGTTCCCTTCCCCTGCCTCCCGCGGTGCTGCCCCTCTCCCCTCCCTTCCCGGAGCCCGGTCCCGGGCAGCACGCAGTCAGTCCCTGGCGGTCTGTCCCACCCTGGGACAGAACGGGCACTGTGTCTTTAAATGGGCGGAAGTGGCTGGCAGAGCTGCGCTTGGGGCTCGGTGCTGCATTGATTAGGAGATTACATGGAGCCGCAGGAGCAGCCTGTGGGGAGCGAGGGGCCGGTTGTGCCAGGTCTGAGCTCTTCCTCGGCCGTCCTCCCCCGGGCTGCCCGGGGCAGATAGGAGCTCGGGAGGGAGGGTGGCGGCCGGCCTGCCCGTGGACAGCGGCTCCCGGGCGGGCGGGCTGGGCAGCCTCCCCGGCATCTGCCCATCCTCACTGGAAGCCGGGGCAGCGGCTGAGCCGCTCCGGCCTGGGGCTGGATTTGCAGAAGCTGCCCCGGGCCTCCTGGCCGGGCTTCCAGCTGGAAGGGGCTCCGTGGGGGGCAGCAGCCGTTGGGGTGCCCTCTCCCTCTCCCTTTCTCCTCCTCTCTCTCTCCCTCTCTCTCCTCCTCTGTCGTGTGTGAGTCGCGGTCCATGGGATTCTGTTCTTCTGGGACTCGGTCATCTTTCCCACTATGTTCTGGGACCTCGGGAGCCAAGCCCGGGATGCTAAGCACGCGGCGGGCCGATGGTCCTGACTGTACTAATGAAAGGATTCAAGCTGTCTTGGTAAGTGGAGGAGGGGGCTCCTTCTCCCCCATCTTTCTTCAACCCTGGCGGGGTTCCTCCCTGCACCTCAGCAGCTCCCAGAGATCTCCTTGGGTGAGGCCTGAGCTGCAGATGGGGTGACACTCAAAGTTGGGGTATACGCCCCCCAGCCTCTGCACTGCTATAGCATTTCAGTCCCCCCGAAAGATAAGAGGGGTCCGGAAGTTGGGGGAGGGGCTGGGGAGAGAATCTAACTGCAGCAGAAGAGTCTCCAACTTTGAGGGCTGATGAGTGCACAGGGAGGGGGCTTCTTAGAGGAAGATCCCGCCCTGGGGGCTGGTGGGGCCCTGTGCCGTGTGTGGCTGGGCTGGGGCACCGCTAGGCTCTTCCCCCCCGAGGATGGATACCAGGGTGGGGGCATATTTTAAATATCGGGTGCTTGGAGCCCCCTGAGCTGTGCCAGCAGCTCTGACAGCCGTGGAAAGGGTGAGAGAGGAGCCAGATCCCATTCTAGGGGGCTGTCTGTCTGTCTGTCTGCCCCCTGCAGCCCCAAGCGCGCACCCTGGGGCTCTTCGCTAATGCTGGCCTTGGCATTGGAGCCCAAGAGGAGCTTTTTGCTTTGCTTGCTTGGGGTGTGGGGGAGCCTTGTATTCTAGCAACAGACGTAGTCAGAGTATTTTTACCTTCCATTTTAAAAATAACACTCTTATTGCTCTCTCTTCTTTGATCCGCGGAGGACCAGATGGGTGGCTGAACTGGCTTTTTGTCTGGTTGAGAAGCTGCAGATTTAGCTCAGGAAAACTTTGTTCTCCCAGGGAAATCTGGGCAATGTGTGCAGCCGAGGTCTCCCCCCGCCCACCTCCCAGCCTGGGGGGGAAGGTGGGATGGAGGGGGGCGGCCTTTCCCCCTTGAACAAGGTGGAGGTGGGAGGCACAGAGGAGCTTGGGAGCGCTCCCTGCAGGGCTGCAGCCCCGCTCCGCTCCCCAGGCCTCCACTCCGCGGCCTCAGGCCCCCCCTGCAGCTGGACCTCCGCGGGGTCTCTGTGTGGCAGGTTGAATGGGTATCAAGTAGTTGAGGGAAAGAGTCTTTGCTGGGCTTTAAGCCACATCTGGCTTTCCAGTAACCCCTTCCCTAGATTAATCCCCTCCCTCCCCCCAAGACAATCAGCTCAGTTGTCTTCCTGTAGGCCAGAAGGTCCTTCATTGGCTCTTGAAAAGGTGGCTTGAAGAGGCTGAGGGAGGAGCTGTTCCCGCAGGCTTAACTCTTAAGCACTGGGAGACTCCCAAGCCCGGCTCTGGGGTCCCTCCCTCCCACGTTCAGTCCTGTGCCCAAGGAGAATGCTCGGCAGAGGTGTCCGCACCAGCCACCCTGTCTTTGTTCCTGTGGGGCCACGCTTCCTGCCTGGTCCTACTGGGTTGCAGATTATCAGCAGAGCTCACTGTCCCGGGGGTTCAGGGACCCAGGGTCTCCTTCCCCTGCGGTCAGCCGCCAGCCCAGCCCACCAGGCAAGCCTGGCTGTCATTCACATGGGACATCACTTCAATGCAGAGGGGTCTCTGCTCGGCCTGGATTGCCCCCCCCCCCCAGGGACTTGCAGAGATGTTTGCCTTTAAAATCTGCCTTGCGTATCTCTTGATGCATTTCAACAAGGAATGCAATGCTCAGCCGAGCACTGGAATTGGCTCACCTTGGTCTGCTTGGGCCTGACATGGGGGGGTGGGGGGGAAAGGGATGTCCTTTCTGCTGTTCAATCATGGGTCCCCTGTTCCCTTAAATACGGTATCCCCCCCCCCATATTTGTTTTGTGGATGTTTGAAAGCAGGATGCTCCCTCCTGAGGGATGACCAAGCACGTTGCCTGCCTTGTGGCTGGCGCTGGACGCACAGCGCAGGGCCTGTGTTTGAAAGCGTTTCTGTGAGCGCTGTGGACGTCGGCTCTGTGAGGGCACAGACCGGGATAGCGCCGCCCAAAGTAGGACAGTAGCAGCCGGCACGGCTGGAAACTTACCAGGGCTCAGCCACCACGCCGCGCTCACGGGGCTCGCAGCATTTCATGGGGAAACTGAGACAGATGGGGGAGTGGCCTGTGTGAGGGCACCCAGAGAGAACTCCTGGCTTTGGGGTGGCCGCGGGGGGGCCCCCCATGACACATGGCTGGGGGTCCTCACTCCTGGGTAGCGTGTGTCCCTGGCTCTGCCATAGTGAATAACTGAATGAGACGTGCGTGCGTGCGTGCGTGCGTGCGTGCATGCGCCAGTACTAGGGCTTGAACTCAGGGCCTGAGCACTGATCCTAAGGCTTTTTGCTTCTGGGTTTTTGGTGGTTAACTGGAGATAAGAGTCGCACTGACGTTCTTGCCTGCTGGCTTCTTCCTTCAATCCTTAGGCCTCAGCCTCCTGAGAAGGTGGGACTACAGGCGAGAGCCACCAGTGCTTGGCTCGAGCCAGGCCCCTTTAACGGTGTGGAAATGTGTTCTCTCAGGTGACTTCCCATAATCCCCCCAAAGTGACCCCTGACTCCTTTTGAGAGCCAGGGAAACTGAGGTACAGAACGAGGAAGTGCTTTGGTTAAATTTATGTGAATAAAAGCCAGATGTAAAGTCTCCCTTTATCTTCCTTCTGGCTGGGGCCGGAGGTGAGAGGGAGGTGCATCTGTGTCAGGTCTGCTCTCCTGGAGAGCAGCTCACGGCTGAGCCAGCATCGCAACCAGCCCTTCATTCTGGAATTGCGGATCCAGGCTGTATTATCTTGACCTGTGCTCTGGCATTCAGGAGTTAAACCTGGTGGAAGGCCACCCATCACCATGGTCATAAAGGGCCGCACACTCACAGATGGATGGAGACCCTACACACTGGCGCTTGCGCGCGGGCGCGCGCGCACACACACACACACACACACACACACACACACACGTGCGTGAGCCAGTAAGCACTAAGGGTCTCGTAAGTGCAATGAAGAACCAAATAATCTCAGAGCCGGGTGCTGGTGGCTCACACCTGTAATCCCAGCTACTCAGGAGGCTGAGATCTCAAGACTGCAGTTCACAGCTAGCCTAGGTAGGAAAATCCATGAGACTCTTATCTCCAGTTAACCAGCAAAAGGTTAGAGATGGAGCTGTTGCCCAAGGGGTAGAGCACCAGCCTTGAGAAAAACAGTCAGGAACAGCACTGAGGCCCTAACTTAAAGCCCCAGTATCAGCACAAACAAATAAACAATTCCAGCTATGGTGGAGGTTTCTCTGGGTAAAGGTCTGGGAGGAGGCTGGAATATAGTAGTTGGGGGACCGCACCTCCAGCGTGGTGGGCTTATCACAGGGCATGTTTGGATGCTGCCTCTGATATGTGTCTGTGATTGACAAGTGGCCTGTCTCGGCAGACGGCAGGAGACAGGTGCCTCCATCCTGTCTCCGGCGTTGGGCATGAGGCCGTCCTGGAGGACAGCTCAGTGACCGTGTCTGCCCGTAACTTTGTGGGCAAGGTGAGGGTAGCGGTGGAGGGGGCGGAGTAGGGTCCCTAACGTTAGAAAGCCAGCGTCCCCGTTCCTGCATGGCGCTCCCCTTCTCTTGGTGATGTAAAGATGTTTCTGCTTTCTGTAGCACCCGGGAAGCTCACACACACACACAGCTGGGACTGTTTCCTATCTCAAGTGCTTGGTCCGCCACAGGCCGGGGTGGACCGTGTGGCTCTGTCTGCGCTCTCTGCTCCTGTTCCTGGCCCTTGTATCTGTTGAGGGCCGGGGGTCGGCACAGATGTGCGGGAGAGCTGGTGTGGGGAGAAGGTGAGACTGTGTAAAAAATCAAATGACAGATCTCGTAAGAGTTCAGAGAACCTAGCCAGGCAGGAAAGTCTGTGAGACTCTTATCTCCAATTAACCAGCAAAGAGCTGCAAGTGGAACTATGCTCAAGTGGTCGAGTACCAGCCGTGAGTGAAAGAGCTTGTGTCACTGCGTTCAAGCCCTAGCTAAGAGACCTTGGTGGAGCCTAGCTGTAGGACGTGTAGCAAGGGTGGCATTTAGCAAGGAGCGTTCTCAGTCCCCAGAGGAGGGAGGGCTTAGAGCTCCTTTGTGTGAATTAGGAAGACAGGTCCTGGGATTGCCCAGTCACTGACTTTTGCTCAATAATTCATAGCCATCATTGGTTAGCCATATTGGTACCCAAGGTCAACGGTCCATTGTTCTCTATCTGGGCCTTGATCTGTTTGTCAGTGAAGGGAGCTCTTTCTTCCTGGGGCTTATCTAAACCACGAGTCTGTCTTTTGAGGTGCTTTGCTTTGCAGTTGGCCTCTGCACACCTTTTTAGAGCCGGTTTCTCAGACAGAGGGTCAGGAGGAGGTGGGTGGGGGTGAAGCGTGTGGGGTGTCTCTCTGTGCCTGGCGAGTTGATCCCAAGTGAGAGTCTTGTCACCCCCTTGGGGCCTGTGGGGTGGTCTCGGTGGGCGCTGCTGCTGGCCGCGGCGAACCGGGAGTAAGTGACAGTGCTGGGTGGATTAGTCACCTCTCAGCTTCCTTTTACTAATGATTATTTTTCAAAGGTCACAGTCCTGCAGGCGGGCGGCTGTGATGTGCACTCTTGGTGCCCTTCTTTGGCCAGCAGGGGGTCCTGAAAATCAAACCTGGCTTGAAAGTATTATTCATTTACAAACATTGCTCAGCAGGCCCACCCTCTTGTGAACAGTGTGCCGGTTATTGTTTGGGGAGGGAGAGGAGCTGGAGTTCCTCATGGCCAAGGGTATGGAGGGCCAGAGGGCCGAGCCTGTGAGATGTTAGCCCTTGAGCCAGCAGGGCAGTTCCGGGCAGTGACTGAATCTTCTGACACTACAGCTTTCTTCAAAGCGTTGTTGGGAATCTGTGGCTCACTCCTGTTATCCCAGCTTCTCAGGAGGCTGAGATCTAAGGATTGAGATTGGAAGCCAACTCAAGCAGGCGAGTCCGTGAGACTCTTAGCTCATCTACCTAACCACCAAAAAGCCAGAAGTACAGCTTGTGGCTCAGGAGGGAGAGCACCCTGGCCTTGAGTTCACGCCCAGTGTCAGCAGAAACGAACGGACTAAGTAACCGACTGAGCCCGGCAGTGGCTCCTGGTTTCTCCTAAGTCCAGTTCAAGATCACCACCTCCCCTCAACCTCTGGACAGCCCCCCAGGGACATGTGACCCCCAGGGACATTGTGTCATGATCCTACCCCCCTCTTGGCTCAGTGCAGTCACCTGGGGGTGAGGACAGTGCAGTTAGGCTCACACCCGCCCTGGCTGCTGTCACTGAGCAGCTAGTACAGGAAAGCTGGGGAACGCGGGCCTCTGGAGGCAGGCTGTCACTCTAGGATGGGCCCAGCCTTCACAGGTGCCACGAGAAGCAAGGCCTGGCGGTGAGGTTGGCAGAAGACCCTCTGTGACCCTAGGCCAGGGGTCAAGTTGAGCTTGCGTCCTGTTACGTACGGCTTGCTAACCAAGAATGCATCTGTGTGGGGTTTTTTGTTTGTAAACAATTGAAGAAAAATCAAGAGAAAGCTGAAGTGAAAATTACGTGAGATTTCATCCTTTCCCGTTGGACGCAAGCTCACACCTTGGTCTATGTATTTTGCATAAATACTGTGCATGTATAGGTATTCTGCCTGCTGACGTGTTATAGCCCAGAGCTAAGCAGTTGGGACAGGAACCTGTGTCCTAAAAACCTAAAACATCCATTGTCTGAGCTCTCTTGTGCAACATTTGATTTAGACAAATAGAGTTAATTCTCAAGCATGACAAAATGCTGCACTTTGACTGCATTCTTGTAAGCTAGTAGTTTCGTTTAGTGGTTCATGCTCCTATAACAACTTACTGTATGACAGGTGTATTTTTAATCTTACTATAGAGAAACAAACCAAAGTTTTCTGAGCTATGCATTATTATTAGCTTCTGGGTGAATAACGTACAGAGTCTTAAGTTCTCTGCCGAAGGTTGCATAGCTAAAAGTGTTTGAACTGGCAGTTTGACTTCAGAATCCATACTTCTAACCATCACAGTTACAAATCCATTGGCTGAGGGCATGGCTTAAGTGGTAGAACACCTGCCTAACAAAACACAAGGTTCTGAGTTCAAATCCCAGTATGCCCTCCCACTACCCCCCCCCCCAAAAAAAAGCACCACAAAAGTTAAGACAAAGCAATTGGAAGGTAGGTCTTTCCCTTTTCATTTGCCCAAGGAAGTATGAGGAGAATCTTGGGATCATTGACCAAGATGGCACTTGAAAGATACAGGGAGACAGAGTGACATTAGCCAAAAGGTTGAGAAAGGGGGTAAGTGGATGGGGTTGGGTGTGGGTTGATTCTTAAAATAGAGGCTAGGGACAGTTTCAGGAGAGACCAGCTGGCCTCTGAGGCCTGGGGGGGGGGCGTGGGGGACACCATACCAGGCCACAAAAACCGGAACAAGGGTTTTGTGGGATGGGGAGAGCTGGACAGCCAGGCCAAAGAAGCGGGGTGGGGGGGGTGGGGGGGACAGGGGGGAGGCTGGGGTAGAAGTTGAAGAGATGAAGCAGAGTTCATGTAGGGGCAGCTCAGAGATGAGAGACCAGGGCCTGCTGCCCCCGCTGGAGATGCCTGGGGCCAGGATGGCCAAAGAGCACAGAGACACATTTGCCGGCTCAGTGCACAGCGCGCTTGGGGCAAGGACTGGGCGTGCATGGGGACTGTGGGAACATCTGTGAAGATGAGCTTCAGTAAGGAGCCACAGGAGGGGGGCACCAGCAGGAGGCCCACAGAAAGAACAGAAGGGGGGTGAGCTGGCCTTTCTCCTTCCTTCCTCCTTTCCTTCCCTCCCCTTCCCCCCTCCCACCTCCCCTTCCATGCCTCCCAGCTCCATCCCTGTCCTTGGTTCTGATCCAAATCTGGAGCTTTCAACACAAGCCTTTCGGTGTGGTAAGGCTTTCCTGAGCAGAACGCACAGTGAAAATAACTTCCCTGTCCCTCAGGGCTGGGTTAAGGAGGATTTTCTTTGTGTGTGTGAAATGTTTCACCCATATCAAACAATATAAGTCATATATCCATACAACTTCAAGATAAACAAGGAAGTGGCAGGAAGCCTCAGAACCTTTCCCACACCTGTGAAGCTATTTTTTGTTTGTTTTTGTTTTGGGGGGCTTGAACTCAGCCTGGGGGCCTGGGCAGTGTCCCTGAGCTCTTCAGCCCAAGGCAAGCGCTCTACCAGTTGAGCCACAGCACTACTTCTGGCTTTTTCTGCTTATGTGGTGCTGAGGAATCGAACCCAGGGCCTCATGCGTGCAAGGCAAGCACTCTACCACTGAGCCACCTTCCCAGTCCCGTGTGAAGCCATTCTTTTTTTGGGGGGGGTCCGGTCATGGGGCCTGAACTCTGGGCCTGGGTGCTGTCCCTCAGCTCTTCAGCTCAAGGCTAGCACTCTACTACTTGAGCCACAGCGCCACTTCCAGCTTTTTTTTTTTTCTGCTTATGTGGTGCTGAGGATTCAAACCCAGGGCCTCAAGCATGCAAGGCAAGTGCTCTACCACTGAGCCACCTTCCCAGCCCTGTGAAGCCATTCTTAACATCACATTGGTGACAATATTCAAAAGCCCAGATGACAACGCCCCAGAGAATGCAAAGCTGTGCTGACACCTGGAGCCTGGGTTTTAGCATGCTTCCTGTGGCGGAGGGGGCTGCTGCTCTCCCCCTCACACCTGTGTGGGCTGAGACGAAGGGACCAAGGGTCAAGCCAGCCTAGGCATCAAGATCCATGAGACTCCTGCCTCCAGTTTATCAGCAGAAAGCTCAAAGTGGAGCTGTGGCTCAAGTAGTTAAGTGGTTTTTGTTTTGGGTAGTGCTAGGATTAGAACTCAGGGCCTCATGCTTGCTAAGCAAACAAAGCCTGGGAATGTGGCTTAGTGGTAGAGTGCTTGCCTAGTATGCATGAAGCCCTGGGTTCCATTCCTCAGTACAATATACACAAAAGAAGCCAGAAGAAGCGCTGTGGCTCAGCTGGTAGAGTGCTAGCCTTGAGCAAAAGAAGCTCAGAGACAGTGCCCAGGCCCTGAGCCCAGGACTGACAAATCAAAACAAAACCACTTGCTAGGCAGGTACTGTACCACTTGAGCCACCTCTCCAGCCCCAGTGCAGCTTTGCGGTAAATACTGCCTTTCTTCTTGGCACTTAATTATATGATTTACTGGGACATAGTGTGTTCACGGTTCCAATAATAATATTAGCACCCCAATAATATTAGTTTTCGTGTTTTCTTAACTGCCCCGTGGATGTCAGTGTAGAGAGAGACTACGCCTCCAGGGACTGAGGGAAGAGACCGCGACCTCACAGAGCGGCAGCATCTGGCTGGATTGGCCAGGTGACTGTCCAGCCACCCCTTCCCACTCCCTGGAGGCTCCACCCCGTTCATTGTTGATGCCACCTCTCCTCCCGGCTGGTGTGATTTCTACAGCAGTCATCCGCCCTCTCTGCCTGTCGGGTCGGAATGTTATGTTTCTCTTGGAGCATCGGCTCTGTGGCCAGTTTTCTTTTGAGTTCTTGCCCTCCCTCTTCCTACAGATGTCCCTCTGACCTGGCCCTCCAGCACAGTCTTGCTCACTCTCCTGTGTAGGCGAATTGCACACACACACACACACACACACACACACACACACGCGCGCGCGCACACACACACACACACACACACACACACACACACACACACACACACACACACACACACACACGAGACCCTGGGCTCTTGCCTGCTCACTGCTCCTGACCTAGGGTGGTGTCTGCCATCTTCAGAGCAGGTGCTGAGGAATGGGGGGGGGGTCCCTAAAGTGCTCACTCAGGCAGGGCTCCCCAAGCATCTCTGACCTTTGTGGAGAGAGGGCGTCCTTAAAGGGACAGCAAGCTCTTTTCTTTTCTCATGGCGCATGGCCAGCCCAGATGCCAGGGACTTGAAGAGGTCTTTGTTCTGGCAAAGGCAGACATTTCCAACTGCCGGTTCCCTGCGAGGTTCGACACGTTAAGTAGCCTGGATCCCCCCACCCTCTTCCAGGCGCCCGCCATCCCCAAGGCAGTTTTGTCACCAGGATTAAGTCCACAATGGCCCTCGCTGGGCCACCTGCTCAGTGCCCCCTCCCAGGCTATTTGGGGGTGGTTGGGGTGGTTGGGCAGCCCCTGTGAGCGGTGCAGGGTCCTCTGCCCAGACGGCCTGACATGGGCGTTCGACTGCAGGCTCTGGATTCCGGTTCCAGAACTTCTGGGCCCCCAGAATCTGAATAGGCAACATCAGAGTTTGAGAAGCCACTGGCTTAGATGGTTGTCAGCATCATGTGGGACTCAAGGGACCCAGAAATTCTGCCTGAATCTGCACAAGGCAGTTCCTCATTGGGGATCTGGGGAGGGGACCCTGAAGCTGAGCCACTGGGTGTGAATCCTGACCTCACTAGCGACAGTCTGACTGACCTGGGGTGAGTTCCTCCACCAGTCCGCGCCTCTGGGTTCCCACTGGAAATGATCGTACAACGGCAGTACCTGGGAGGGAGGCTACTTGGAGGGATAGAGTCTCTTTCTCAGGTCCTGACTCAAGACTGAACTCAAGGCCTTGTACTTGCTAATCAGCACCCTGCCCTACCAATTGAGCCATATTCTCAACCCATGTTTTGCTTTAGTTTTTTGTTTGTTTGTTTGTTTGTTTTTTCAGTTAGAGTCAGACTAGGATTGTCCTACACGGATCTCCTCACCTGGGAGGAGAGGCCCCTGCACAAGGCTGGCCTGGGATTGTACTCTTGAATTGAGATCCTACTGTTACCTGCCTGCCTAGTGGCTAGGATTATAGACCTGACCCGCTACACCTAGCTTTTGTTGTTTTGTTGTTGTTGTTTTTAAGTGTTGTTGTTGTTTTTAAGATAAAGAGATCATCCAGGCTGGAGATTGTCATTTGAATAGTCTTGGTCCTTGTGGAAGCTGGCTTCAGATCAGGAGACCTCGCATGTGTTAGGAACTGAACATTCATTCTTGGGCTGAGCCTGTGTGGGTCTTGGCTTATTCTGTGCATTTCCTTCTGCAAAGGAGGCTCCATCATTTGTCCTCTGGTATCTTGGTCCATAAAGTGAGCAGAGATCCCCACCCCCACTCCCACCTCCCGGTCACAGTCTGCAAAGGCTGCCCCAGGAAGGCCCAGAAAGCTACATCTGTCAGACTCACCGACCTCCTCTTCAGAAAGGGATAGAGACAACAACCCGTAGGCCAGAAATAGCTAGCCGTAAGTACAAGGCATTATAATTACTATCCACGCCCAGCTCAGTCCCCAGAGTTAAATTAACCCTCAGGGCAGGAGGGTGGACAGCCGTGTCCTGGGGGGTGGGGCTGTGTGCTTGGGAGTTGTGACCAAGGATACTGGAGAAGACTTGCTCTCCGGCCCTGAATTTCAGTGTGCGTCCACACTTCTATTATAGCTTCTTGGTTTTACTCAGCTATTACTTTTCTGAAAGCAATCTTGTTGACCATGTTTTCCTATGTCTACTGCTTTTGATCCTGTGCTCTCTAATTTCCTTGGGCATCTGTTCCACAGCACAGATGCTGTGGCTGTGCATGGCGTGGCAGGAGGGAGATACACACCTAACCTGGAAGAATTGGGCTAGTTTACACCCACTCTAGGTGTAAGGGAAATGACCACGCGAGACCAGACATTGGTCAAATAAGGAATTGAAGTAGTACACTCACAGGCTGCAGGGCCGGTTGTGCTTCTTTAAGCTGACAATCCCAAATACCTCCAAATCCAAAACTTCCTGAGCACCGAGATGAGGCCATGAATGGAAAATTCCATGCTCGACTTTACGTGATGCTATAGTAAGTGCACTAACATTCATCCATCCATCTACCTGTCCATTTATTTTTGTGTCAGTACTGGGGCCATTGAGCCACTGAGCCACAGCTCCACTTCCAACTTTTTATTGGTTTATTGGAGGTAAGAGTCTCGCATCCTGCCCAGGCTTTGAACTCTGATTCTCAGATCTTAGGGTCCTCAAGAGCCAGGATTACAGGCCTGAGCCACTGGTGCCCAGCCTACTAATGTTCACTTATATAAACCATAAATAATCTGTGTTTAGGCTTGGACTTCATTCCTAAAAAGACATCCATTATGCATATATATATATATATAAATATTCCAAAATCGCAAATCCCGAACACTGCTGGTCCCAAGCACTTGGGATGAGGCATCTTCAACCTGCCATCTGTAGATCTTGATGTGAGATGCCGGCAAGTCAAATGCAAGGTTATTTAGAAGAAAACAAGCCAGGCCTCTGGAGCATATCACGTGGGCTGTTTTCCGTCTTGATTACAAATGTCAGCATGCAGGGACCCAGCAGTGGGCAGGGTTTTCTTAGCATCCGCTCCCTCCCACTGGAACATATTTTACAAGGCTTCCAGGAAGCTGCACAGGGCCGTTTCTGTTCGTGGGGGGGAGTTGGATGCCACCGCTGCTCTGAGATGCAGTGATAGATCGAAGCAGGACTTGTGCTGTCTGTCTGCCCTGAGGAGGGGCTGACACTGCTCCCTTCTTAGTTAAGGATATTGATTCCTTCTTGGAGGCTAACGGAAAAGGAAAACATGACCTTGTGTTGGTTCCTTTTCTACTTTTTTTTTCTTTCTCAGTTACTGGGGCTTGAACACAGGGTCTAGGTGCTGTCCCTTACCGTTTTTACTCAAAGGCTGGAGCCAGTTCTACCACTTTATCCACACCTCCACCTCCCGCTTTTTGATGGCTCAGAGTCTCATAGATTTCCCTGTTTTGGCTGGCTTCGAACCGCAATCCTCAGACATCCAGCTTCTGAGTCTCTAGCACTGCAGCCATGAGCCACCGGTACCCAGCTGCTTGTACCACTTTTATCATTGGAGGGAATTACAAAGGAATGACGGTTTGGGGTAGAGATCAGACTGAGAGCTCAAAAATCATTTCCATGTGGAGGTTCACGGGTGTGTGTGTTTCTGGCCTCTCAGCAGTAGTAGGGAAGTAGCATGCATGACGTCAAAGCCAGTGGAAGTGTCTCATCTCCTGGTGTGGCTGAGGCCAGGTCTATGACCTGGCTTTCCTCACTGCTCTGCAAGGGGTAAGAAGAAACAGAAGTGGGATGCCAGTGGCTCCCAGGACCCTTGCCCAAAACAAGGGTCTGAGGAGGCTGAGGCTCAGAGCAGGGGTGTGTTATTACCATTATGACCATGTAGGTGTTCGGACCCGAGGAAGTTGGGCATTGTTTTATTAAGTGAATGCTGGGCTGATCCCTCACCCTGAATCCCTCTTTTAGGAGCTCCATATATCTCCTCCCTTCTTTTCCCTTACACGAGTTCCCTACTAGTTCCCAGTACAGAGCACGGGTCCCATGTTGGTGCTCTTTTGCTGTGAGTTCCAGTCACTGGTGGATGATCTCTGGTCTAAAGGAAGAGCAGGCGTGGGCTGGATGGGGGGATGGTCTCGAGGCTCAAGCCTTGGGCTTGAAGGACTCAAGATCTATTCTTAAGCACAATGTGTCAGCATCTTAACTGGGGCACCCAGCAAGCAGGCTTCCCTGTGTAAGACGGTAATCCAGGATTAAGAAGAGGTCAGTCACCTCTGCAAAGAGGTGATCTGGAGCGGGGCTTAGTGTCTCAGTGTCTCAGTGTCTCCTGATGTCCAGCACGCTCCTGCCGTGTGCCCCTCTGCCGGTGGCAAGGAGCTTGGAGTCTCTTAAAACTTGAATGTGGTGCAGACCACCCTGAGCCTTGACTTTGGCCTTTTCCTGTGCCCTTCACCGCGCATCTTGGCTCCTCCTTGTTCACGTGTATTCCTTGAGCATGTGTTTTAAGGCTGGAAAGAGACACTGAAGAAGACTCCCAAATTTACCTGCCGGGGGTTTCTTGGGAAATGCTCCTGCAGTGATGCTGTTTCCAAGATACCTAGCCTGCCCTGCTGCTTGGCGGGAAGCCAGGGGACCAGGAGCTGGCTTAATGAGAGGTTAAAAACTCTGATGCCCTGAGAGAGGCTTTGGCCGGTGGCATGGAAGCTGTAGAGCTGGGGCAGCCCTGCAGATGCGTCCCGGAGTGAGGCGAAGTGAGCGGGTGGTTCCTATCTGGTCACTGGACGGGCTGGTCTGCAGGCAGTGTCTGTGGTCCAGGCATGTCTGTCGGAGGAGTTCGTCCATGACCAGCGGGGTGGGCTCCATGGCTTGTTTGGGGACGGAGGATGCTGCCAAGGGGCTGCACGTGCAGGTTCAGAGGAAGTGGAGGGCCATGCTGAAGAGGCAGACAACTTGGGCTAAGTTGCCCATGTTCCTTTCCTGGCGTTCTCTTCTGTGTCAAGCCTGGGACTTTAATTTGCATTGGGAAAACAGAGTCGATTTTCACCTGTGTTCTAATGCTCTGCCGCCCCCTTGCAGCCACCGGGCTGGCAGGTTCTTGGTTCTCATGGGCAGTGGTTGGTCACCTACGAAGAGAGCAGCCTGCCCCGTGACTCTCCCTCTGGAGATTCGGAGTGGCATCCATCCTCTTTCTCACTTTCTTTTTCTCTCTGTCCGTGTGATCAATGCCTCTCTCCAGCTCCTGGGCCCCACGCTGCTTCCCTTGCAATCATGACCTCTGCTGGCCTAGGCCGTGAGAGAGAGAGAGAGAGAGAGAGAGAGAGAGAGAGAGAGAGAGAGAGAGAGAGAGAGAGAGTGTGTGTGTGTGTCCTAATGTTGGAGCGTGCATAGGGCCTGAGCTTTCTGTCTGAAGCATAGCCCTGTTGACCTTCCTTGGGAGTGAATTCTTGCCTGGTGCTACCAAGCCATCAGTCTAATTTTGGAGATTGAGAAAAAAGGAAGTTTTTCATTCTCCCTCCAGTGCCTTTCAGAATGTCAGGAAATTTAGCCACACGAGATCATCTTTTTTTAAAGGGAAAAGAATAGAGCAAATAGGATCAATTGAGGACGGGGCCACTTTCAATATTAAGTTTCTAGTTCCTAGTGAATGATGTGTTGGTGTGCCAGGGAAATGTGCAGATATGTCTATGATCTCTTGGACTCAATTTTC
Source organism: Dipodomys merriami (assembly GCF_024711535.1). Taxonomy (NCBI): domain Eukaryota; kingdom Metazoa; phylum Chordata; class Mammalia; order Rodentia; family Heteromyidae; genus Dipodomys; species Dipodomys merriami. The sequence goes on along the minus strand of NW_027202305.1, from coordinate 2,868,401 downwards.
TTTTCTGTGAAATGAGAACAATAGATTAAATGAGATGCATTCCAAATATGTTCTTCACAAAGTCTTTGAATAAGGCCTAGCATGTTGCATCGTGCCAAGGTTTAAATGAACAAGGTCTAGCATGTTGCATCATGCCGAGGTTTAAGAGTTGTTTTTGTTTTTCATCTTTCCTCCCAAAGTGCCCACAAAGAAGCCTCTGCTTCTCATGCCCTGTCTCTCTTTGACTGTAGTGGCTTGGGAGGCCGTGGTGTTGAATGGCTGAGAACGGGCTCTGGAGTCAGAATGCTGACAGAAAAGTCTTCCTTTCTGTTTTGTTGTAGTTTGTTTGTTTTTAAATTTTCTGACCAGGAGGAAATTATTTAATCTTCAATATTCCCCTACTTCCTCTTTTGTAGCATAGGATTGGTGTGAGGATTAAACAAGGATCAGAATGGTCCCTGACTCTTAGTATACTCTAACTTTTCTGGCTATTTTGTCATTCCTGAATAACTTGAGGGCGGGCAGACCCTGTTAACTCAGCTGCGCTTTCTACTCCTCTGCACAGGAGAGCATCCAGCTATGCCAATCATCTGAACAAGGAAAGTTCCATGTTAAGAATCATTAACAACGGGTGGGGGGGGGGAGGGAGGATGGGAAGGGATGGGAAGGGGAAACAAAGAGCGGGCAACAATGCTTGATAAGAAATGTACCCGTTATCTTGCCCATGTAATTGTAACTCCTCTGTACAGTATTCTCACAATTAAAAAAAAAGAATCATTAACAAGTAAAGACATAGAAGAACTCCAAAGAATGCCAAGATAATAGATATTGCTGTGTAGAGAAAGAGGGAGGGAAAGAAGGATCAGGGAGGAGAGCACTAAATGAAGGACTAAGCTTTCTTTGTAGGAAGGCCCCACCCAAGATGCAGATTCTGAACTCATGGAAGAGGGCGTGGCCGTGGATCAGTGGAGGCTGAAGGTGGCCCCAGGTGGGGCACAGGATTTGCCAGCTGTCTGTCTGGGTCCAGCGAACAAAGTTCCCCTGCCCATACCCTGCCCCTCAGCTCCACCGTTCAGTGGAGAAATGTGTCCAGGAACAGCTGTGTGTCACAGACAGTGTATAGAAGGGTGAATTTGGAGCGAGAGGCAAGTGGATAATTGGCCTACAGTGGAACCCACCCAGCAGGGTGATTCTGAAGGTTAAGTGTAATACTGTATTTAGTATTGTACAGCAAGGAACCCCATTGAAAGTGCTTTAAGAATGGCTCACATGTGTGGGTATCATCACAGACCTCCCCCACACTGCGTGCCAATGGAAGTCCTAACAACACAGTACGGCACCGGCTGCACATTCAGGTGCCTTTTATGTAAGTCAGTGGGCGTTTCTAGACGTAGCAAGATGGGATAGAAGCATGAATTTGTGATTGGAGGGAGTGGAGGCCAGCTTGAGCGAAGTTTCCTCATTAGTTGGATGAGATAAAGTTTAAGGAAAGAGTCACATGTGTAAAAGCACCCATCCTGGTGACCATCACTTGATTCTTTCCTGTCTTTCTCTGTACATGCATATGTGTGTGTGCATGTGTGTGCGCACGCATGCACACGTGCATGTGCCAGTAACAGAGCCTGATCTCATGCACCTGGCTGGTCCTTAGCTTTTTCATCAAGGCTGGCACTCTACCACTCGACACATCTCCTAGCTCCACCAAAATTGTTTATCTGCTTGGGTAGATCTAGCTCATAACCTCTTCCTTACTTCTGTTCCTGCAGAAGCTCTCCTCCAAGAGCTGTCAGACTGCACAGAACGCTGAGAAATCCCTTCCTCTCCTCCCTCCTCTCTCCTCTTCCCTTCTCCCTGTGTCTCCCCTCTTCCTTCCCTCCTCCCCTCCCTCCCTTCCTTCTGGTGGAACTGGGGTTTGAACTCTGATACCTTTGGGCTTGCTAGGCAGGTGCACTATCACTTAAGCCACACCTACAGCATCCTCTTTCTCTTTTCAAAGTAGAAACAGCCTCCATGTTTCCCATCTCTAAGAGAAAGGTTTAACTCAGAAGAGGGTACCTACTTTACCTTCTGTTTCCCAAATCCATGTACAGAAAAGAGTTATGGGATTTCCAAAGGCACCGATAACTTAGTAATGGAAGTGTGGAGTCTGAATGGTGGGTATCTGTCCGGGGAATTCGTTTTGCATGTTATGACTCAGCATGGATTCACAGACACTGTTAGCAGATGGCCTCTGTCTTCCCAAGTTCTTTTTTTTTCTTTTTTTCTTTTTTTTTTTTTTTTTGGGACCAGTCGTGGGGCCTGAACTCTGGGCCTGGGAGCTGTCCCTCAGCTCTTCAGCTCAAGGCTAGCACTCTACCACTTGAGTCACAACACCACTTCCGGCTTTTTTCTTTTTGCTTATGTGGTGCTGAGGAATTGAACCCAGGGCCTCAGGCATGCACGGCAAGCGCTCTACCACTGAGCCACCTTCCCAGCCCCAAGTTCTTTTCTTTCTCTTCCTCTTGCTTGGCTGTTTTACTCAAGGCTAGCACTCTGTTACCTGAGTCACAGCTCCACTTCCAGTTTTTTGCCGCTCAGTTGGAGATAAGAGTCTTATGGAATTTCCTTTCTAGGTTGGCTTTGAACCACAGTCTTCAGAGCTCAGCCTCCCAAGTAGCTGGGATTTCAGGTGTGAGCCGCCATGTCTAGCTCCAAGGCCTTTGCTGACACAGGATAGATAAGAGTGAACTCAGGGAAGGCAGATTGGGTGTGTTCCCATATGTGTTCTTCCGTTTAATTACTGTATACGATGGGAAATTATTAATTAAATTACCTTCCTCCTCATCTGAAAAATGGGGATTATGAGCCCCCATCTTTTACATTACATGAAATCATTCTTATCAGGGGCTTAGCAAATGGCATTTGCTAAGCACTTTGGAAGTACTCTTGCTATTATCAGGATAATTTTGGTTTTATTGTAGCTCAAGTGAGGAGCATTTATTATGAAAGAAATGTTTATGTTCTCCATAATACAGTAGGCCAGAGACTTGGCTTTGCATGGCCTGGAACCTTCTTGGGTAATGAGCTCTGGGGCATGGAGAGCAGGCTCAGCACATTCTCATGGCTGAGGTCACAGTACCCAGGTCTTAGGAAACAGTTTCGTTTTGTTTTGTTTTTAGTTTCAGACTCCACTAAAGATGGATGAATACCTGCTCGGCACTGGGAAATCTTTCATTGTGCTGATTTTCAGCAGTAGCGGTCGCTGTTGGCCAGGATAGAGAATAATAGCTTCTGTTTGTCTCACAGGTACACAGTTTATGTTAGATGAAGTCGAAGGTGTATTATGTGTGTTTGCATCATGTAATCCTCTCACAACCTGACTCAAGTCTCTTGTTTTTGTGACCAATCTAAAGGTAATGGTAGAGAGAACAAGATCCAGGAAACTTCTATGCGTGTATGAAAATGTCCTAGTCAGCCACATCCTTTTGTACAATAGATAGATGTTCATAAAAGAAAATAAAGAGAAAAACAATGGAGGGATCTGAAGCTAAGTGTGCATAACTTTTACCGAGTTAGCACTGGCTTCATCATTTCAACCAAAAGCTACCACAACACATCGTGGGAATACTAACCGTATGGGACTGTAGAGGACGAAGAGGAGTGCGTGCATTCTAAAGTGCTCATGGGAATCCCTGAAGAGCTAGCCCAGGCTGTCCAAAGTCACCTAGGGAGTACTGGAGGCAGGTGCCAGTATTCAGCATGCGAAAACAAGCGGAAAGAACAGTGGAATTTGCAGTTAAGTTCTGCACTTCCTCTCCTACCTGCTGCGCGGCAGGGGGAGGGAAGGCACTCAACTTGTCCACTGCTTTGATTCTGTCTCCTCATGTATCCAGCAGTAGAAAACGAATAAAGATCTATGTATTGGCTTTTTCAGATGGCAGCTGAATCTGAGGTAGGATGTGGGAGGGGAGGAATGACTGAGACTTAGAGATGCAAAAGGCAGCCAGACTTGGGTGTGGATCCAGATCCAAGGCCAAGTTTATTTTGTGGTGTCAACGCAAAGAGGCTGGAAGGCTGTCGTCTAAGCAGGAAAGCAGGCTGGGCACTGGGGCTTGGCCACCTCCCGAGGATGGCCGTCGAGGCCAGCCAGGGCAGAAAAGTGTGCTAGACTACAGCCCCAAAATAACTAGCAAACAAGCCCAAGATTGGAGGCCTGGTTAGCTCAGAGGCCATAGGGACCCAGTGACTGTGGCCTGGAACCCTCCAGGTAGCCCAGGAAAACCTTTTCTCTCTTAAGTTGGTTATCTCAGGTATTTTATCAGCCTGTGGAAAGGTAATCTGGGCAGCTCATTATCTTGGGGAAACAGTCTGGTGATCTAGAGTGCCAGCTCAGGCCCTTCCTCTCCCTCCCTCCATTCATTTCTCCTTTTCTTCCTTCCCTTTCTCCTTTTCTTCCTTCCCTCTTCCCTTCCTTTCTTCCTGTAAGCTGAGTAGGTTATTGGAAGGATAAAGGAAAGCCAAGAAAGGAAAGTAGGCAGATTCTCCTTCTAGAGATGAAGAGCCCACAGGAGCCCTCTAGGCAGGGGGTCCTGGGGTAGTTCTAGTCCTGGGGTCCTCCGCATCTTCTCCCCCGGGCTTTGTGCTGATCGCTGGACGGCTGGTGCGTGTGCCGTCCCAGCTCTTTTTGTTAGTTGAGTGGGCACCCTGGGCATGATGGGAAGTAGTATTGGAGCGAGAACTCACGGCATTCTGGGAAGAAGCAATTGAGCAGGAGCCCAGGGCACTGTGGACACAAGAGCGCCAGGATGGGCCGGCCGCTTGTTGTACACCACGGGACCGACACCTTGTCTGGACTCAGCATCCTCAGCTGTTTTTGGCCACTAAGACCGACTCGTGTGACCGGGGGGATCGAATGTCTTAATGTGGACAAAGTACTTTATAAGCACAAGTGCCTTTCAAGCGGTTCATGATGTCATTGGAGGGTAGACTACCAGACAGAATGTGTACCTGGACATGCCTCTCAGCACCACCCATGTGATATGGGAATTCCATCTGGAGACACAGAGGTTGAATTGGGAGTCATTATTACAAAGCCAGCAGCTGCAGACAGACACACATCCCCCCAAAACTTAGAGCCTCAACTACATTTCAGGCTGTTAGGAAACTGAGCCATGAGAGTAGGAGAGTGAAGAGCAGAAAAACACTCTCATCAAACCTGATCAGTTCCAATGGTGAGCTGAAGTGGTGAGCTGCGGAAAGTCAGGAGACAGGAGGGTCCCTGAGGTGATGGGGTGCGGGGGGGCCTAAACAGGGTCACGGTTACTGGGAGCTCCCGAGCTCAAAGTCTAGAGGGTACAAGGCACGGACTGGCAGGCCCAAGTCCCCGCCCCTGCCTCTAGGAGTTCAGGCACACCTGAATTCCTTCATTCACCAAGAATCCAAAATGGTCCCCGTTAGACCCAGTGCCCGAGCATCTACCACATTGCCCCGATGGTGCCAGTTAAACCTAGTAGCCATATTTCAAAATGCTGTCCTGTCAGCGGATGGATGGAGAACCCCAAAAGTCACATGCTTGACACCAGTGCTGAGCCTCCATCCTGGGCAAACCTGACCTGATCAGGAAGCGAGCATGGCCGTTTGAGGTCTCTGCTGCCAGCCTGCTGCCCTGAGAAGCCCTTGCCATTTTCCTGTACAGATTGCAGCGTCCAGGGGCCGCCTACCTCCTCCGGATCCCCAGGGCTCAGGCAGCAAGAGCTGCAGCCATCCAGGAAAGGATGCGAGGCTCGATTTAGAGCCTGCGCCTGTGTTTTTATTTAGCATCCCTTCCTTCACACAGGTTGACCTAATAGGCAACACCTGGAAAATAATTGGCGACAGCCCCGGGAGCACAGGCTCCTGGGAGCAGCATCTTGTGTTTTGTCAGATTTGGCGATGGAGAGGAAATCGCTCCCCGCGGCCCCGGTGGCTCTGTCCTCCAAGCTGGCATGAATAATTGAGGGCTGGCAAGCCGACTGCACCAAAGAGTTGCATTATGTAAACCTGCAGGCGGCTGCGCGTGTGTGTGTGTGTGCGCGCGCACGCACCCGCGTGTGTCTGCGCGAGAGGGTGCATGTCTGAGTGTGTCTGTGCGTCTGTGCGCGTGCGTGGCTGAGCTCAGAACAGCTGTGTGTGAGGGAGGGAGAAAGAGAGAGAGAGAAAGAGAGGGGGGGACAAGCGAGCAAGGGGCTTCTGTATGCTGAGCAGCCACGCCAAATACCCACCACAGCCACAGAGGGAGGTGGGGGGCAAAGAAAATCAAAGGGGGGCCATGCCTAGGATTCCAGGGCCGCGGGAGACCATAGAACGAGGGAGATTTCCCAGCTTATGAGAGCCCTGCTTCTCCCCTCCCCGCCCCAGTCCCCTCCTCTGGTGGTAGAGACACGGCCGGCCGGCATGGACGTGGAGGGGAGGCCCTGCGGCCTCAGCCCCTGCCCCCCGCCCCGCCCCCACTGCCCAATGCATGAATGAATGAGCGCCTTCCTCTCTGCCGGCTCTCTGCTACTGTTCCTAATGGCTTCCAGGTTAGTGCTACCTCGTGCTGACGCGCTCCTGTGTGTACGTGTCAGTCTATCTTTGTTTCCTCCTGGGATGTGGGGGGGGGAAGGCGTGGCTGGGTCCTGGGGTCAGGTGGGGTCCCAGGGGCTGTCGCGAGGACCTGTCTGTCTGTCTGTGTCTGTCTGTCTGGGTGGTGTGCGTGCACGCTGTTCAGGGCAGCCAGGAACACAAACCTTTGGAGGCAGAGTGAGATCTGGAGTCCATGTTTGCTTCTGTCTCTGTCTGGGATCTGGAAGCAGCCGGCGTGACATGCCGCGGAGGTCCCAGCTGCCCTCCCCCCTGGCCTCTCCTCTCCGCGCCCCTCTTCCCTCCAGGAGCCCTGCTTGAGGCCAGCTTTGCAGCCAGCGGGCAGGGGCAGCCCTGGGTGGGCTGGAGCCCAGGGGTGCCTCCAACGCTGTCTGAACCAGGGCCCCTCTCTGACCGGGGCAGGCGGTCAGGGGACTGCATTCGAGGGACGTCGTAGAGGTGGCCTGGCCTCGGGGGGAGGGGAGGAGACTGGACAGGCCATGTGTTCCGGTCCCCACCCACTGACTTCCGTGGGTGGGAGGGGGCCTGGGCAGGGGAGCTTAGGGACAGACGTGACTTGCTCCCCACGAGGCACTCGGGTCTGTGACCAGCCGACGAGAGGAGAGGCGGGAAGCGGACAGCGATTCACTTCTTCAGCTCAGCCGGCACTTGACTCGCAGATTTGTCCTGTGTGTTAAGGAAATAGACGGGGGGCGGGGGCTGACTCCCCCACCCCCCAGCTCCCTGCACTGCGGGTTCTGTACTTGATTTAGGGAAGGGGAGGACTTGGAGCCTGCCCCATCCCCACCCCCACCTAGAACCCAGCGCTCGGGGCGGGCTGGGGCTGATGGCTGTGTTCTGAGATTAGCCAGCGAGCCCCTGTTCTGTGTCTCCCCTCCCACCTCCCCTCCCCACAGCTAACCCTGAGTCATGCACGCACTTCACGCCCTCGCTTGAGTAGCACTTTGTAGGTTACAGAAGCCTCGGTCCGAGTTACTGTGTTTTTTTTGTCTTTAAATCCAGCCCTAGTAGAAGGGACAGACAGAGGAGTGTCTTCAGAGCTGTCTACAAAGTAGCGAGCTGAGGGCTTGAGGTGGACAGCGGGAACCAGCGCCCCTGGTAACTGCTTAGACCTTGAAGCAGCAGCGTTGACATGTCAGCTGGGGGAGAAGGAAGAAAAAAATCTTTCTACCCAGAAGAACAACGAACACAAACACAGCCCTCCTCTTCCTCTCTTTCCTGGCCCCACCACTGTTATCTGTTGTCTGTCTTGGTGATGCGCGTACACCTGTGCCGAGTGCTGTGTGGGTAGCTGTCTGGGGCACAGGTTTCCCATCGTGGTGGCGGCGGGGCGGGGGGCAGGAGACGGCTCTGGGAAAAGTCTCTGTGGGCCCTGCACTGGTAGAGCAGGCCTGCAAACTCAGTAAGATGTGGTAGGGCTTTGTGGGCCATTCTGTCTCTGTCACTGCTAACTCAGGCCTGCTTTGCATAGAGGCTGAGAAACCTGTCAACAAATCATTTCATGGCTGTGTTCACACACACACACACACACACACACACACACACACACACACAACCTTTATTCATGGCCTCTGACTTGGGGACGTCACAGAACTGTCGCATGCCATAAAATATTCTTTGGGTTTCTTCCACCCATTTAAAGAGGTAAATAGCTTTTTAAAAAGAGAGTTTTGTGGGCTGGGAAGGTGGCTCAGTGGTAGAGCGCTTGCCTTGCATGCATGAGGCCCTGGGTTCGATTCCTCAGCACCACATAAGCAAAAAGAAAGAAGCCGGAAGTGGTGCTGTGGCTCAAATGGTAGAGTGCTAGCCTTGAGCTGAAGAGCTGAGGGACAGCACCCAGGCCCAGAGTTCAGGCCCACGACTGGACCAAAAAAAAAAAAAAAGAGAGAGTTTTGTTTTTGGCTCAGGTACCGGGGCTTGAACTCAGAGCCTGGCCTCTGTCCCTTAGGCTTTTTGCTCAAAGCTAACACTCTATTATTTGAGCCACAGCTCCGCCTCCAAAATGTGTGGTTTTGAACCTGGCAGAGTGGTGTTCCCAATGAGCACGTCCGGATTTTAGTATGACACGGGTTAGAATAAGCTGGGTGACTTCTTCCTGGTCCTGCCAGATCTAGGGTTTGGCGGGGACGTGGTGGGTGTGTGGGTGTGCGTGCACACCAGACCTCATGCTTTTCTCTTGCTGCAGGATAAAGTGACAGAATGACACCCAGAGACTCACCAAAAACCGTGACTAATTCCAGCTTCCCTTGTTTTAGAAAATGACTCCCCAAATAGGTTTGCACTCTGGTTTGTGCGAAGCCCATGGGGCGGTTCTTCTGCTCCCTTCTGAGCCTGTCTGTCCCCACTCTGGAGAACTTGGACGGGAGTCCATTGAGTGGAGAGGGAGCCGAATGGGTGGTTATTTGTAGCTCTGTTCTGTGAGAACTCACTTTACAAGAAATGAGATTTGAGAACAGGTCCTAGGGTCAGAAGCCACAGGACAGCTTGGAGTTTACAATTTAAAAAAAAAAAAACTCTCAAGAGTTGCCCTGGGGTGAAACATTTGCATATCAAATAACTTCTCTAGTGCTTGTTTTAAGAGCTGGGTCTAATTGATGTGTGGGTGGAGATTCTGTTTGGACAAAGGGTCTTTAACTTCTGAGAATAGGTTAGAGGACCTAGAATTCTCTAACCAGGGAGAGGGGAGGGAAGGAGGGGCTGCTGACCTCAAGTCTAGGAAAGCCTGAATGAGAGAATGGCCTTAAATGCCAGATGACATACTTTTAAGGCTTGCTTCTGGTAGAAAGTGGCAACAAGGAGAAAGACAAGGTGAAGCTCTGGGATTTCGCGCCCTAAATGTATGTTAGGTTAGGCTAAAACCTCTGGGGTGACTTACTTGCCTGCCTGAAGCCGGGCAGGGAGACTGAGCTCTTCAGCACTTCTTTCTACCGAAATCCCCATGATTGGAGCACAGTGATCGTTCCTTGAGCTATTTCTAGTTCACTGTCTCACAGAAAAAAAGCAAGAGCTGGCCTTGCGTTCCCGAGGTGAAGGAAGGGTGGGCAAGCCCATCTCTATAGGACCGTCAGCCACGCATGGGAAGGGCTCACCCTACGCGGCCCAGCGCCTCCCACCCGTGTCCCACCGCCTAGCCAGGAACTGACGTGCTCTGACCAGAGAGGTGGTGCTGGATTGAGGCTGAGGCAGCGGCATGCAGGTCCTAATGGGGTGTGAAGCCCTCTGTCTGAGAGACGGCACCGTTCTACATGCCTCTCTGGGTGCTGTCTGTGTGCTCGTTGGCATCCTCTTCTTATATCCTTCGGGGGGGGGTCAGGTGGCATCGGCATTCTTCTCGAACAATAAAAAGCTGCATTTTTGAGAGGAGCGCTTTGCCCCCCCCCCGCCCTGATTATACCCAGGGAAGGGACCCAGTCGGCAACGCCACCTAATGCCCCATGCGCTGTTCTTCGCGGTGACAGGTGGTGATTAGAGATATGTCGATTGAATCCAAGCGGCTCCTATTACACCATGTTGGTAATTACATTTATCTCTTCCTCCAGATTGTGGGTTTCTTAGTCAGAGGCAATATTCCTCGCGTCTGGAACATTACTTGGCACGGAGCATGGTCTCATCCATGGGTGGGTGGGTGGTGAATGGATGGATGGTTCCTGCCCAGATTCCTTCCAGCTTTAGTGGCAACATTTCTCTTGAGGGGGGTGGGAACGGGGGGGGATGGGGTGGGGAGGGGCCCTCCATGGGCAAACTTGGAACTCGGAGTTCTATTCAGTTGAACTCCCCCTTGCCTCCTTCAGTGGCTGTGGTCTTCTCCCGATGGATTGGAAAGCTTTGTCAGGGAAAGGGCTTTCTGGAATAGTGTAGTGCCTTTCTCCTTTTCCCTTGAACGTTGAAGCTTCTGAAATACTTTGGGTGGGATTGGCAGAGGCCCATAGAAGTCAGGTTAGAAAGTACTGTCTCTCTGTGCCCAGTATCATGTTTAATGTTGTATGGAGGCAAAGAACCATCACACAATCTATTGGGCTGGATGTGTAACTGTGGAGTCGGAGGTGCGCAGAGCATGCTGATTGGATGATGTTGAAACAGATGAGCTTCCTTTCTAAAGGCTGCTGAGCCCCAAGAATTAGACAGATAATGATCATTAAAAGTCCTGGAGAAATAAGGGCATGGAGTTCCAAATCCCTCCACAGGATGTTCATACCTGTCTGCTGCCGCCTCACGAGTGCTGTACCGTGAAGCCAAGGCCGGTGGCTGCCATCTGGGCTGCCTCAGAGGAAATCCCTGCAGCCGGGGGAAAGATGGAGCCTGCAGCCAGGGAGGCTCCTTGTAGGTGAAACAGTTACGGATCAGCCCAGCCAGCCAGAAGGACTGTTCCCCAACGGCCAGGGGCCTGTGTGCTGTGGACAGTCTCAGGAAGAGGCCATTGTGCAACTCTTGTAAGTGTCTGCTTCATCTCCCAGCATCCTTGTAGGGGTCGGGGCCAGCTGAGGGTGTGGATGGGGACCATCTTGTGCTCTCCCTACATCTTCAGGAAGTGGGTTCCATCCCTTCGCTGGGAGCTCACAGCCTGCTCCTCACCCTTTCTTAGTGTCATGAGTAAGGGTAGGGACCTCTTGCACTGGGGATGCACGGTTTAACTCAGTTTATCTTTAACTTTTTCATGCCGGTAAGATAGGCATGGACAGCCGAGGAACATGAAGTCCACAGAAAGATAAAATGGTTTTTCTCAAGGGTACCAAAGAGCTCAGGATTTTTTTTTTTTAATAGGTCCTGGAGCTTGAACTCCGGGCCTGGGCACTGTCCTTCAGCTTCTTTTTGCTCAAGGCTAGTGCTGTACCCCTGAGTGGCAGCGCCCCTTCTGGCCTTTTCTGAGTAGTTTGTTGGAGATTACAGTCTCCAGAACTTTCTTGCCTGGGCTGGCTCCCATCCACGAACCTCAGATCTCAGCCTTCCAGGTAGCTAGGATTATAGGTGTGAACTACAGGTGCCCAGTGAGCTTAGGATTGAAACCCTGATCAATACTATGATATCTGGACAAAAATAAAAAATGGACAAGACCAGCCAGGAGTCTGGGGGAGAGGTCCTATTTTAGTTTTCATGGGTCCAGACATCAGAATAAGGACTGACTTCTAAAGAAGAAGGCTGATTTGGGCCCAGTTTAAGAGAAATACGTCTAGGAGCATGGCTACCAATATAAGCAGTGGCTTTTAGAAGAACTCTTTTGTTGTTGTTGTTGTTGGTCGTGGGGCTTGAACTCTGGGCCTGGGCGCTGTCCCTCAGATCTCAGCCTCCTAAGTAGCTAGGATGACAGGCGTGAGCCACCGGCGCCCGGCAGAAGAACTTGTTTCTTTACTCCTGCACGCGCCAGTGTGTGGCAGTCATTTTGCTAGAGGCCCTGGGGGGACATTGCGGCTCCTGCGGTGCAGACAAGGGCAAGCAGGTGATGCCACAGTGCTGCTGGCCTGGCCTGGCACAGGAGTGCACCTTGGACGGGGTGGCCCTTCGGGAGTCTGCTCCACACTTGACCTTGGAGGTTGTAAAGAAACCAACAGGCTCAGGCGGAGACACCAACAAGTGGAGCTGTCTTTGGGCACTTGCTGTGTTCAGGGAAGAGAATGGCCCAAGAAGGCTGGACTAGCTCTGTGAGGGCATGGTACCGGAAGACATTGGGAAGGCGGTTGGATGCCAGGAGTTGGGTAGCTGTCCAGTATGTCCTTCTCCTCGGAGACTCGAGTCTCGGCCTCCAGGGGAGGGTCGGGAAGCTCCCCGGGGGACTTCTGGCGGTGGTCTGTGTGGCACCCCCGAGGCGCCCCCCGATCGGACCCTCTCTGAAGATGCGTGGCCATCGCGGCGGCGCTGGCTTCCTCCCAAACCATCTGATCCTGTGTCTGTCCGCGGGGTGGGGGTGGGGAAAGTGGGTCAGGCTGTTTTGGCATTTCAGGCGTGGAGTCCCACTTCTCTTGCAGGCTCTTGTCTCCATGGAAATGAAAAATAGTGTTTGTCATGCCTGTTCCTGGATTGAATTCCAAACTGGGATGAACAGAAGCTGCGGGAAACCCAGGCGGCGGGGAGCAGGAGGATGGATGGTACAAGCTGCAGCGTTGTGGACGAGCCTGCTAGCTGGAGCTAGAGAAGGCCTTTCCCCGGGCCAGTCCCACCCCCCACATTCCCTCTGGGACCCAAGAATGCCTGCAGAAGGGTAACTGAACCTCTCGCTGCTTTTCTCTTTCACAGACCTTGCCCCTAAGTCAACTCATCAGTTAATAGATTCATCAGCAACCGAAGTCGCTGGTAGGGCTTTGCTCCATGCAAGACATGGCACAGGTCTAGGGGTTTCATCAGGCAGCTAGTTGCAGATGTTGTAGATGGACTGGCCTTGTTGACTTTGTAAGATTTTGGGAAAAGCATTTTTTAGAACTTTCCTCCGATACTTACAGGAGGGCAGGAGGGGTCAGGAAGCCCCTGAGTTGTGGGCAGGACACCCACAGAGATGTGAACAGGCCAACCGGGCAGAGGAGCCGGCACAGGATGCTCCCAGCAGCTTGTGCCCCGTGGTACAGCAGGTGGAACAGGCCCATTCCAAGCCAGGATCTGCAGGTGGCATCTGTGAGACCTGTGATTGGGCAGAAAGGCCCTCTCCGGGGAGCCTGCGTCCTCCCTGCCCTTGCTCCGGGCAAGATGCCGCTGAACCCTAGCCAAAGTGAGGCGGCGGCCGCGGGCCGCCTCTGTCCTGCAGTGGGGTAAACACACGCCCTCACGCAAGCCTCCCGACTCCTTTCTTCACTGGGCCATCACAGCTTACCCTCCTGATACAGTGGGCTTTCTTCCTCTGAGGAAACTGACCCGCTGGGCGTGGGGGGTCTCACGTAGCAGTTACTACAAGTGGTAACACCAAGAGCAGGGTCCACTCAGGGCCACTCCTAGCAGCAGATGGGCACCCATTTCTGACCCCTTCAACCACCCACCATATCTAGCGTCCTACAAAATATGTTGGGAGCCACTGAGACTTGTTGGCACTGGTCTGGGAAGATGAGTTTGAGTATGTGCACGTACTAGTACTGGCACTTGAACTTGAGGCCTTGGGCTCTTCGAGCCTGGCTTTTTCATTCAAGGCTGGCACTCCATCACTTTGAATATTTTTTTTGGGGGGGGGTCCAGTCATGGGGCCTGAACTCTGGGCCTGGGCACTGTCTCTTAGCTCTTCAGCTCAAGGCTAGCGCTCTACCACTTGAGCCACAGCACCACTTCCGGCTTTTTCTGTTTATTGGTGCTGAGGAATCGAACCCAGGGCCTCATGCATGCAAGGCAAGCGCTCTACCACTGAGCCACCTTCCCAGCCCCCACTCCATCACTTTGAACCACAGCTCCACTTCCAGCTTTCTACTGATTAATTGGAGATAAGAGTCTCATAGACTTTTTTGCCTGGGCTGGCTTTGAACCTCTGTCTTCAGATCTCAGCCTCCTGAGTAGCTAGGATGACAGGCGTGAGCCACTGGCACCCGGCTGGATTAATTTTTATAAGTGACTTGGTATTTTCCTCTCCAAGGGAATCGGGGAGCGGTTGGGATGTGGGATTTGAGCCATTCACCTCCTTCCCCCAAGGTTCCGGTTGGTTCTGCCCCTTGCTACCCTATTGGACTATGGATTTTCACGGCTAGAGACGTTGCGTGGACACCGTTAAATGGCAAGCAGAAATGCAAAGAGGAAGAACCACCCTCAGGAGTCCTCACAAACTCTCAGTGTGGAAGTGGTGTGGGTGATGGGTTGCATGTAAAGCCCTTGCAGATGCTGCGCAGATGCACCTGTGGCCTTTCTCTCTGGAGTGAGCTTGGGCTATGGGAAAATCCAAAGGGGAACTGGCTGATTCCCCTGGTAGTGTGGAGGGTGATGCATGTCCTCAATCTTACAGAGAGGAACAGAGTTCACTTTATGATTGTCGCTCAAATACATCAGTTGAGGCCGGGCGTGTTGGTGTAAGCCTGTAACTCCAGCTCTTGAGGGGGCTGAAGTAGGGGGATTGAGGTCCACGGCTGGCCCAGGCTCTGAGTTCAATCCTCAGTGCTGCCAGATAAAAAGGAGAGACTTGCGGTGCATCAGCCCATGGGCCAAGTACGTCACTCGCGTTATTTCGCCGTATAGACAACATGGCTCTGTGAGACAGGCGTCCATTCTTCCAGAGAGAAAAATGAGGCTTAGGAGACCAGGTCACACCACAAGCAGGTGGCCAGCGTGGGACCCAGCCCGGGCTAGCTGGCGTCGCAGGCGGCAGTTAACCCTGTCCCTGCCCTGCGGGCTCCTGGCACACGCACTGGAGCTGGACGTCCCATTTCTAGTTGAGTGCTTTGCTTCCCCAGTGCGGGCAGCGGCGCCCGGCCCGGCACGCAGCCTCCTACAGAACTTGCCAGCGTCCTCGAGGACGCAACAGCACCCGACTCAGCACAGGCTGGGAGCGAGCCGCGGCCCGCTGGCTGGTAGGATGCACTGTGGTGTGATTTCGGGGAGCCTCGGCTGCCGTCCAAGCTAGGTGGAGGCTCGGGACATCCAGAGGGAGGGGCGTTAGTCCTGCAGATCCTGGTGATTTTCTATCACGGTGTTCCACGCCCAGCGACCGCGCTTTGCTGCCAGGGGCTGGGCGGCCAACCGAGGACCCACTGTGCTGTGCTCCTTGGTTGAGGGCCGCTGTCCTCGCGGGGGGCTGAGGGTGAGGCTGGAACACGGTGGCCAGCACGTCCAGGGGGCGGATGGAGACTATGGAGCCATTGAGAAGCCTGCGTGCTCTTTCCACATCTCTCTGTTTGTGAAGGCCCTCAGCCAGATCTGAGCACAGGACGTGGGGTCAGGCACTCGACAGCAGGAGATAGTGTGGTCAGACTCAGGCAAGCACTGTTTGTTAGTGAGAAAACCCGGAGACTGAGATAGGCCTTGTTGGAGATCTTCAAAGCAGGAAATGGATGAACAGCATCTGGGACACAGGCCGTGGGCTGAGGGTGTCTGTGGGGCTGGAGCCCGAGCGCGAGCATGCTGTGTAATGCTCTGTGCGGTCCATGCTGTTCTATGCCTCCATCTCCTTTCTTTCTAGAACATTCTCTTCTCTCCTTCTCTGACCTCCACCTGGCCCTGCACTAAGCTCCAGGGCCATTTCTGTAAGAAAGCCAGTCTCCCCATCCCCCACCCTGATCACCTCATTTGTAGTTTATCTTCAGACAAAAAGATATGTGTTCAGCTTATCTGTGCTGAAAATGCCCGAAGCCAGGGCCCTTCCCTTGGCATCTTGAACGTCCAGCACTGGTGTAGTGGAGGTGGTCAGTGAACACTGCCAAAGCCGGAAAGACAAGTCTGCAAGCCACATCCCTCGTCAGGGGCTTACACCCCCTATTGCTTAGGGTTTGGGGGATTTTGTGGGTTTTATTTATTTATTTATTTTGGTCAGTTGTGAGGCTTGAACTCCAGGCCTGGGCGCTGTCCCTGGGCCTCTTTGTGTGCAAGGCTAGCACCCTACCACTTGAGCCACAGCACCACTTCCAGCTTTTTCTGCTTATCTGGTGCTGAGGAATCGAACCCAGGGCCTCATGCATGTGAGGCAAGCACTCTACCACTGAGCCACCTTCCCAGCCCCATTTAAGGTCCTTTTCTTTGCTTTAAAGTCTAAAGATTTTAAAATATAATACAATCTTATTATTAATCATGCTGGCATGATTAATGGCATAGAGTTTGAAAGGTTCAACACTATGAGAAATAGTTTTTTCATACGGGATCTGCTGGTTTTATTTCTTAGCAGTATATGCAAATCTGTGGGATGAAGGGATGACTGTGTGGTGTATGTGTGTGTGTGCATGTGTGTGCATGCGTGTGTGCATATGTGGTGCAGGCATGCACACATGGATGTGTATATGCATCGTGCTGATACTGGAGCTCTCAGCTTTTCACTCATGTCTGGCTCTCTACCACTTGAGCCATACCTCCACTCCCAACTTTATGCTAGTTAATTGGAGATAAGAGCTCCCCAGATTTCTCTGCCCAGGCTGAGATCTCAGCCTCCTGAGTAGCTGGGATTACAGGCATGAGCCACCAGCGCCCGACTCCCAGATCAGTGTGTGACACAGAAGCCTGCTTGGCTTGTGTCTCGGTAGTTGTTTGGTTTGGTTGTTGTGGGTAGGGAGAGAGTCCCCCGCTGTTCTGGGAATGGAATCCTGGGAGGCACTTTAAACCTATTTGGCTGTGGTTTGAAATTGGCTGGCCCGGCTCACTCTCAGGACCCCCAGACCACACGCTGTGGGCTGCCGGTCTGCAAACTTGGCCCCGTGGTGAGGCTTCTTCCGCTGAGGCAGAACAGTGAAACTTTCTTCCCCGGGGTCTCCAGTGCTGTAGTCCCAGGGCAAGGGGGGCAGGGGCAGGACTTGGTGGGCGTCCCGGAGCAGGGACCGCTGGTGGTAAGTGAGATGTTAAATGCACGCTGTGTTTTTGCTCTCCTTGTGCGTCCTTTGGCCATGGTGGTCTCCCCCCCACATTGGTTTCCTTCCAAAAAGTTCAGCGCTGCCCCCCCCCGCTGTCTCCCCCTCGGTGCTTTCTGCTCTGCCTGGGCCGAGGTCCTGCTGAAGGGACTTGGTTTTTATCTCTGGTGTGTCCGCTGGGATGTTGGAGGACGGGGCTTCTGGGGCTTCCCACACAGCCACCACTCCCTGAAGGAAAGCTGGATGTGGTGTCCTGAGAGTGCAGCTCCCGCACCCCTTGCCCCTCCTGCTCCCGCACCTCCTGCCCTCCCATACCCCCTGCCCTCCCGCACCCCCTGCCCTCCCATACCCCCTGCCCTCCCGCACCCCCTGCCCTCCCATACCCCCTGCCCTCCCGCACCCCCTGCCCTCCCATACCCCCTGCCCTCCCGCACCCCCTGCCCCTCCCGCCCCCGCACCTCCTGCCCTCCCATACCCCCTGCCCTCCCGCACCCCCTGCCCTCTGACTGCTCAGTTGGTGGCTGGGGTACTTGGCTCTTTACACCCAACACCACAACCTGGTGCTGTCCGCTTGGTAGCTTCACATTCGCTTTCTTTCCCATTTTCCCTGCCTGTGTTTGTGTGTGTGTGTGTGTGTGTGTGTGTGTGTGTGTGTGTGTGTGTGTGTGTGTGTGTGTGTGTGTGTGTGTGTGTGTGTGTGTGTGTGTGTGTGCAGGTGCTTGTGTGCATGCATACACACTCATGTGCACTGGTACTATGGTACTGTGTGTGTACGTGTGTGTGCAAGTGCATGTGTGCATGCATACACACCCGTGTACACTGGTACTGTGGCTTGAACTCAGTACCACAGCACTTTTTTGTTCAAGGCTGGTGCTCTTCCACTTGAGCAACATGGCTAGCCTGGCTTTTTCTGGTAAGGTAGGCTGACCTCAAACCTCAGTCCTCAGATCTCAGCCTTCTGAGTAGCTAAGATTACAGGCCCCAGCCACCAGTGTCCACCCCCCAACTCTTACTAATTAACCTTTCCCTTTATTAATCTCTTTCTGTATTCTGTCCAACAAAGCAAACATCTACTGAAGTTTAACCAGCACATTCAGTTTTCCTCTCCTTTTTTCTCTGTCATCTCTTCTCCTCTGAAAACACAAGCAAGTGAGAATCTGGTAGTCACTAGGAGATCATAATAGCGTAATTGGGTTTGGTAAGATGGGATGGTTAAGGCACTTGCTGGACATGAATGTGGGGGAGGGGTGGTGCTTGTTCACCTTCACCATCAGGGAAAGCGGAGCCGTCTGTAAGAAAACACAACAGAATGGTGTGGGCAGGAAAACCCAAGCAGAAAGCCCACATTTTGTGTGCAGGCCCTCTGCGATCAGCAGACGCTTACCTTACCTGCCAGATTCGGTTTTCACTTTTAAAATTAGGGGTCTGGGCACTTAGGGTGCTGTTTTAAGAGCCCAGTGTCATGAAATATGTGAGAACGCTCTGAAAAACAGTATTGTGACTGCCATTATTATGAGCAAGTGTTCCAAGTAGAGCATGTATACAATGAACTAATAGCATTGTGTGAGCTCCAGTGAGCCTTTCAGATCATAACTGGACGGCGCTTGGCATCTGAGAGGATAATGGGGGCTCCAGCAGTGGTTGGATGGTCAGACACCCGGATGGATAAATGTAAAGCTCAATTGCTGATTGCCCTACCAGCCCTTTCCTAGTCCTAGTTCTGTTTTCATATGTTGGCACCACTGCCCTCTCCTGGCCAATAGCAGAATTACACGGCACTGAGTCCATCCCTGGGCCCCTGTCTCCCTAGGCGCCCAGGCCTCCAGCCTGCATCACTGACCGCCTGCTCTCCTCCCCCTCCCCCTCCCCCTCCCCCCTCCTCCTCCCCTCCCCCTTCTCCCCCTCCCCCTCCTCCCCTGCAGCACGGCCAGTAACTCCAACCGCAGCACACCGGCCTGCTCCCCGATTCTCCGGAAGCGGTCCCGCTCGCCCACCCCTCAGAACCAGGACGGAGACGCGATGGTGGAGAAGGGTTCGGACCACTCCTCGGACAAGTCCCCGTCCACCCCCGAGCAGGGCGTGCAGCGTAGCTGCTCCTCCCAGTCCGGCCGGAGTGGGGGCAAAAATTCCAAGGTGAGCGGGGGCCGCCGACCCTTGTCGGCTGGTGCCGGGGGGCTTGGTGCTGCCCGGGAAGGGGTGCTCTCCTCCTGCGGTGAGTGGATGGCGCCGGTGTCCTTCAGGCCCCGGCCGGGCAGGCAGGCAGGACCGAGCTCAGCTCAGTGGCTTTCCAGCCTGGATCCTGAGGGCCCTCCGCCCTGGGAGCCCCAGGACCGGGTGCTGAACCCTTCTGCAAAGTTGCCCCCTAGAGCTAGTGCTAGGGATTGAATCTTTCAGAGAAACTTCCAGAATGCTCTGTCCGGCATCCTGCATTGCCATCGTCCCCACCCACTCCACACACATCGGGCCACGAGGACAGCGACCCGGCCGGGCATGGCGGCATGTGGGCCCTGGCAGCCCCGGGCTGGTGATGGCTCCCCAGAGAGCACCCCTCCCGTCCTCAGTCTTCCGGGAAGCATGAGGCAGCACTGCCCAGATGCTCCTTCTAGAAGCTTCTCTCTGCCTTCAGATTCCCAGGGCCCGGCAGGGGCTGGGGACCCCAGGGAGGTGAGGGAGACCGTGCCCCATCTGAATTTGTCTTTTGATTTCTTGTTCTTCCTCTTCCTCCCGCCACTTCCCAAATCCCTTCTTTGCATGCACCGTCTTAGTCTCACAAGCGCCTCTCAAAAGTAAGCCATGTTTCGTCTGTCTCCTCCTCTCCCCTCTAGTGTTGACGTGTCTGTAGTGCTCAGCATCCTCGCCCTCCGCCCCCCGCCAGTTCTGCCCACGTGTCCTGCTTGGTCCCTCTCCCAGAAGGGCCGGCCCCACGGCCCACTGTGCCCCCTCCCCACCCAGATTGGCTTGAAGTTACCGAGGGATGCGGGAGGCCCCCCCCCACGTCTGCCTGCGCCCCAGCACTGCCTGCGGTGGGCATCCGTCCCCCTTCCATAGCGCCCTCTCCAAGCAGAGCCCGCTGGGGGGCCCACAGCCTTGCGGGGGGCGGCCCCCTCAGGGCACCGCAGGCCCCTGCTGCCCCTGGTGATGGGGGATGGTGGGAGGATGCCCTTTTGGAGGGCACCATCCTTGCCCCCATCCCCACAGCTGCTCGCCTGGGTGACCCCGCCCACTTCCCCCCATGCCCATGGTACTGGGGGGGGCGGTGCCCCGAGTGCCTAGAGTAGCCCCTCCAGGTCCTGGAGAGACGGGAACAGGTCAGGGAGACAGAGACAGGGGCCCAAGGCAGGGCAGAGGGCATCGCAGGGCTCTCCCTCCCCCACCGCGGAGCCGGGCCTGGGTGCGGAGGAAGCCAAGGTCCCGTCTCTCTTAAGTGCAGCAGACGGGCACGCTGCTGTTCCATCCTGGGGAGGGGCAGAGGCTGCACAGCTGGGCCCGCAGGCTGCCACCTTCCTACGGAAAGCGGGGCAGCAGCTGTAGCTGGCTGCGGGTGGAGTGGGCACGCCGGCAGGTGTCCTCTGTGGGCTCGGGAGCCTGGGCATGCATGGCAGGCCCGGCATCAAGGGCAGGCCCGGCATCGAGGGCAGGCCCGGCATCGAGCGCAGGCCCGGCATCGAGCGCAGGCCCGGCATCGAGCGCAGGCCCGGCATCAAGGGCAGGCCCGGCATCGAGGGCAGGCCCGGCATCGAGGGCAGGCCCGGCATCGAGGGCAGGCCCGGCATCGAGGGGCAGGCCCGGCATCGAGGGCAGGCCCGGCATCGAGGGCAGGCCCGGCATCGAGCGCAGGCCCGGCATCGAGCGCAGGCCCGGCATCGAGCGCAGGCCTGGCATCAAGGGGCAGGCCCGGCATGGAGCGCAGGCCCGGCATCAAGGGGCAGGCCCGGCATCAAGGGCAGGCCCGGCATGGAGCGCAGGCCCGGCATCAAGGGGCAGGCCCGGCATCGAGGGCAGGCCCGGCATCGAGGGCAGGCCCGGCATCGAGTGCAGGCCCGGCATCGAGGGCAGGCCCGGCATCGAGGGCAGGCCCGGCATCGAGGGCAGGCCCGGCATCGAGGGGCAGGCCCGGCATCGAGGGGCAGGCCCGGCATCAAGGGGCAGGCCCGGCATCGAGCGCAGGCCCGGCATCGAGCGCAGGCCCGGCATCGAGGGGCAGGCCCGGCATCGAGGGGCAGGCCCGGCATTGAGCGCAGGCCCGGCATCGAGGGCAGGGGTCTGGCCAGACTTGCGCCCGCTCTCCTGAGAGCGCCCGTCCCTGCTCTTGTCGATGGGGCCTTGAGGTGTTGTAGGCCCGGCTGGTGGGAGGGAGGGCCTGGATGACCCACACCAGGTGGGCACCGGGGGCTTCTCTCTGCTCCCACATTTGTGAGAAGAACACACGGAGCAGGGGCGTGGCCACCGCTGGGAGTGTATATGTTTGGATCTGGCCATGGGTTGGAGCAGGGAGTGTCCAGTGATAAGGACTCATGTTAAGCTCTGAAATGGCGGGTCATGTCGGGAACCAGGGGCCAAGATGCAGAGTGCAGGCGTGGACAGGGACCACGTGGGGTGCAGACAGCGGGGTCTGGAAGGTGTAGAATCCAGAACCATCTAGGAGGAGGGGTCCCTTCTCCACGGATGAAAGAACAGAGCGTGGGGAGTGTTTAAAGCAGACCGAGCAGCTTCATTGGAGAGCAAAAGGGAGACTGTGATGCAGGCCTTCCCTGGAGAAGGGTCCAGTGGGTCCAGCGGCATCCTCTGCCAGGGTGGTCTCTCCAGCGTGGGGCTCCTCCCAGGTCGTGCCCACGGCTGAGGGCTGGTGTGTGCACCGTCCCGGGGCTTTTTTATTGGTAAGTGGGAACCCAGGGCATGGTGGGAAGAAGAAGCAGTACCATTATTATTGTTGTTGTTGTTTGTGCTTTCTCCTCTAACGGAGGAGGTCCACTCTCCCCCAAATCTAGGAGCTGTAGGCAGTGTGGAGCCTAGGAGACTGACCTGACACGGGGCGAAGATGGTGGATCTAGGAGAGGGAGACACTGCAGCTTAGCGAATGGACCCCGTGTGGTCTAGGTGGTGTAGATGGTAGCCTCTAGGAGGTGTACACAGAATTGCCCAGTGTGGCCTAGGAGGAGTAGACAAAGTTGTCTGGAGCGTCTGCCCCTCAGAGTGGACCTGTGGTCTCCGCAGCTGAGGTGGGTGCTGAGGAGGGAGACGTGTCTGGCTGCAGGCGGTGGGGCAGACCCAGGGTCTTGGGAACACGCCCAACGCTGGCTGAATGGAAGCTGGTGTGGGCTCCCTCTTGGCAGTTGAGGTCAGATGATTCGGCACCTGGACTTCCTCACCCCGAGAGACCCGGGGTCTGGGCAGGGCCATCTTCAGCAGACAGGCCTCCTCTGAGCCCTCAGCCCCAGCCCTCGGTGCTCTGTCCACACGGGTGGGCTGGAGGCCGTGGTCTTCCTGGAATGCAGGCGCAGGCTACAGAAGGCGGTGGGAGTTCCAGCAGGAGACAGCCCTGTGCAGACCCGGGCCGAGGAGGCCTCGGTGGCCATAGGCCGTCTCGGAGGAGGTGCAGGGCAGGGGATCTGAGGTCCCACCGCTCCGGTGGCTGCTGGGCCATCTTGGGCCGTCTCCCGTCCTCCCCAGAGGAGGCCATACCTTGAGGTGTTTTTCAGGCAAGCTAGAAAATGCCCCCTTTGCCCTCCCTGGCCTCCATTTCTTCTGGTGTGACGCTCGGGGAAGGCCTGGCTGGGCCCAGTCTTGTTTCAACGCGCTGTTGAGTCTGATCCTTGTTTCTGTCTCCCGTGGGCTGGACGGGAAGATGGGTCCCATTCCCAGCAGCCGTGCTCTGCCCCACCATCAGCTCCCGCCCAGCAATGATTGCTTCTGGCCACCAGAGGGAGCCAAGCCACCCCTGTTGCCAGCGCCTCTGGAGAGCAAGCCTGGGGGTGGGGGGGGCGGAGGCCGGCCAGTCCTCCGCTTGGGCCTGCAGCCCCTCTCTCTCTGGGCTTGGCTTTAATGACCCAGTGTCGTCACGCTAGTGTTCTCCCTTTTTGTTTTTTGTTTGCATTCTAATTTTTGTGGTTTTCTTTTCAGTATGACAGACTTAACCTGATCAAAGTAAGACGTTGGTTTTGCCCCCCTCACCCCTAGCGACAAGTCGAGTGCGTAGCCCCGTGCCCACCTCCCGGCTGCCTTGTCCTTTGCCCTGGGAGATGCCTTTGGACGTGGGGGCAGGAAACTTTCCCAAGGTGACTTGGGAGTGTTTCCAGGGCCCGACCTTGCTCCGGTCCTCGGGGTCCGCCCCTGTACCCAAGGCTCACGGAAGCCAGAAATGAGCCCCGCTCACTTTCTCTTCTGAAGCCGTGTCTCTGTGCCCGCCCCCTCCTCTCTCTAGCCAGATCCGTAGATGGCGCTCTCCAGCCCGTGCCGCAGCCCCTGGCTCTCTCCTTGGTTCCCTGGTGGTCTCTGTGCTCCGGGCAGGGCTCCGAGCGGCCTCAGCAGGGTGGCGGCCTCTCCCCCGCGCCTGCAGCCTCTCTAACTTTCTTCCAGGACCCAGCTCAGGAGGGCATGGGGGGCGGGAGGGGGAATGATCCCAAGAGACTGGTCCCTGAGGGATGGTCCAGGAGGGGGTGGAGATTTGGGGGGAGGATCAAGGGGCCCTGGGTGCGGGAGGCGCGTCTGGAGGGAGCGGATGGGAAGCCCGCCGGGGCTAGCCGCTCAGGGGCCACAGAGCCCCACAAAGCCGTGTTCTAGCCGCTGCCTTTTGCGTTTCTCTTGAGGGCTTGTGCGCATGCTCTGCCCGCCTTTACAGAAGAGCAGGTAGTGGGTGCCACTACCCACACTACTGCGGGGCCATTTCCTCAGGGGCGCACCGGGCCTTCGGCCAGGCTCGTGATGACCCTGACGTTCTTTGCCCCAAACAGATTTCCAAGGGATGAGTGCTTGGTGCCAGTGCGTGGACAGGGACCGCCCATGCGGGGAGGGAGATCCTACCCCGTGCCCGCCCCCCGCCCCGGGGCCTGAAGGCCACCGCAGGGACCGGACAGTAGCCTCCGCTGTGGAACAGATGGCTGCGCCCTGGTGTGGGCTTTCAGGAGCTCAAGGGAGCCGCGGGCAGCGGCCCTCCTGCGGCAGCGTGCATCCGCGCGGCTGTGCCGTCCCAGGCTCAGAGAGCGGCCCCTGTCCGCGCCTCCAGCGCCGGCCGCGGCCCCGGGGCCTCCCGGCCCGGCTCCCCGCCCAGCAGCACCAGGGCCCCGGGGGGCTGGGCTGGCCGCAGGAGGGACAGCGCCGTGTCAGGGCAGTGTGACTTCCGGATTAGTCCGTGGAGAGACGGCTTTGGGGGAATTACCATGAGCCCCTTTCAAGGAGGGGGCTGGAGGGCCATCTGTCGTCCTGGCCACATCTGGCGGCTGAGGTGGGAACGGGGGTGGGGGGGGACTCTCCCCAAGGCAGCACGTTGGTCCCTCGCGTCACCTGCAAAGCGAGGGGTCAGGTGTCTGCAGAGGTCGTGCGGTGGGAAGGAAGAGGGGTGAGGGGAGGTGGACCCCAGGCCCGGTGCTCAGTCACCCATATCCCTCCAGGCGCGCCCAGAGCGCACCGAGGGCCGGCTGCCCGTCCGGCCTTCGAGCTGGCTTCCCTGCCCAGGAAGGGCGGAAGGGCGCCATGGCGCACAGGCCCACGCCCCTGGCTGTGGTCAAGGCTACTGACCTGTGCGGGAAGCCCTACCGTCCTAGTGAATGCAGGGCCTAGGGACAGCGTCAGGGGGAGCTGGACACAGACAAGGCACCAGCCCTTCTCCAGGGAACCTGTTCCCTTCCAGTCTTCGGGGGGCTGGGTGCACAACCCTCCCCGGGGTTGGGGAGGCCCCTTAGCAAAGGCTCCCGCCCGCCTCCCCCAGAATCTGTCCTGCTAGCACTTAGGATCAGAAGAAGGAACTCACGCACCCCACGCGCTGAGAGCACTTTGGCAGAGAAGTCCCCTGTGCTGTCCCCACCGCCGCCCTGTCCACGCTGCCTTCCACAGGGCTGCCCACCTGCCGGGCTGGCCTCCTCCGTCCTCCGCTTCGGGGCAGGGCCTCGTCGGGTCCTGGATGCGCTCCACGCATCCTGAGCCCCCATCCACAGAACCTCGTGATGGGGCTCCGTCTCCCTTCCAGCCACGCTCTCGCTGGTGCTGCCGCTGCCTGCCCCCCTCCCCCGGCCACCCCGGCCTTCCTGGCCTTGGGCCCGTCCAGCATGAGCTGCGCCCAGGTCTCCTTTCTGCAGCTGTCTTAGAAAGGATGCTCGTGAGCAGCCCCCGGGAGCAGGGGACCGCCCGGGGCTCCTCCTGCCAGTCCTCCGCTGTGTCTCCTCCGGCTGCTCCACCCTGACTAATCTTGCCTTCTTTTATGTTTGTCTTTTCAGAAAAGCCAGAGCTGGTACAATGTAAGTATTCCTGTTTCTCTCCTTGTTGGGTGGGTGGGGAGTGGGCGGGTGAATGAGGAGGGGCAATGTGGGGTTCAGTTCTTGCTTCTCCATGAGCGTTTCCCCTTACCAGCTTCCTCTGTCCCCAAACCAGATGCAGTAATTGTTCTCTGTAGCTGGGCAGGGAAAGGCCTGGTCAGGAAGGATGTCCTGCCCTGCCCCCTGCCCCCTGCCCCCTGCCCCCTGCCCTCTGCTCCCTGCCCCCTGTCCCCTGCCCTCTGCCCTCTGCCCCCTGCCCCCTGCCCTGTCCCCTGCTTCACTGACACTCCCGCACAAGGCCGCTCTTGTTTTCTAGGCGGGAGCAGGCAGACAGGGTGTTGGGACTGGGGCAGCCTTGGGGTGTGAAGACCTCATCCCTTGGCACAGACTCTTGGGGATCATCTTGAGCTGAGAACCCTCCCATGGAGTAGAGTCTGACTTGTGCCCTGGCACCTTCGCAGGGGCCCCCGGAGCCCTCTCCTGTCACAAGACGTGGCCGCCCTGAGGTCTGTGGTGAGGGTGTAGCCGCGCCATCTCTAGGTCACCTGCCTGGTCCGCAGACAGCCCTGCAGGGCCACGTCCCCTGACTACAGAGTCAAAGCTGGGGCCTTTGAACTCTTGCCCTGGAGAGCAGCTGAATGGAGCCTCTTGGCAGGCCCTGGCTGTGTCTCCGTCTCTGGGACTGCCCGGGGGGAGCTGCCGATGGCTTCAGACTCTGTCCCTTCTCTGAGCCTGCGTCTGGGTCTTCGTGCATGATGCTGCAGAATGCCATCTCCGTCTCTCTTCTTAGCCCAAGTCCTGCTGGAGAGGGGCTCTGCGCAGGGAGGAGCCACTGGGGAATGGTAGACAGGAGAAGCTGGCTGTGAATGAAAGCTGGAGGGAGTCAGGGAGGGGGCTGGGGAGGGGCCGTGTGTGCAATGTCCAGCCCTTCCCTAATACCAGCACAGACCAACCAGCTCTGGGGCTTCCCATCAACCCCTGCCCATCCTGGGTGCTCTTGATTGGTATGCCGGCCGTAGTCCCACCTACCCACCCCACCGGGCCATTCTGATAGGAGGAAGCTGAGGACTGGGGTGGACTGGGGTGCTGGACCCCTCCCCCTCACGGCTGCTCCTCCCTTTCACCTCCCCCTTAACCTGTGTCCTCCCCAGGCTGCTCAGGGCTGGTAATGGAGGAGGGGGGAAGAGAAGCGCTCTGCCGGGGAGGGGAGGGGAGGGGAGGGGAGGGGGGTACAGGCCTGGCTGTTCTTCCTGGCAGCTGTCTCGGGCTGGCTGTTTCAGAACTCCATCGTCCTCTACCCAATGGTCCCTTTTGAGAGGGAAGTACCTGACCACAGCCCTCTAGCCCTGTCCGTCCTTCCTCTCCCTCTCCCTCCATCTCCTCCAGTCTCTCATTCCATCTTCAACTAGCCTTCCCTTTCCCATTGATTCTCCCTCGGCCTCCCCGCCTCCCCGGCCCCGTGCCCAAGACGTGGCTTCTCGGACTGCAGCGGCAGCGAAGACACTTGGCTGGAGGATGGGCGAGGCTGCGGCAGGCCCCAGAACCCGCCCGGAGAGCCTCACCGGTCCTTCCCACTCCTAGAAAACTGCCCCTGCCCCCCCCCCCAAACCTCCAGGAAGCAGAAAGGAATGAACGTGGGGGAGCAGACCCCGGGAGACGGAAGATGGAGAGATGGGCAGAGAGGGGCTTTCCCTTCGGCACCAGACAGTGTCAGAGCAAGAGAAATAAATTCTGGCCTGGGTGTGAGCCCTTGTGGGCCGCGTGGGGAGGGGGCGGATGCACACTTCTCTACCTTGCTTCTTTCCCGGAGTGCCGCCTGGCACCGGCTGCCCGACGCCCCTGCCCACTAGGACACTGGCTTTGTGGGGGTGCACAGCGCCAGTAGGGCTAGTCCTGTGGACAACCCAGCGAACCTGCCTGGGATAAGTATGAGAAAGGAGGGTCGAAGCTTTGTAGGCTCAAACCCCATGTGTCATGGGGGGGGAGGGGGGGACAAGCCCCCAGCCTGGCACTTTCTGAAGGACTGCCTCTCTGACCCTCATCTACTACCTCCTTTTGTGATGTACCCGTGACCCTGAAGACCCTCCATCCGTCACCTCCCTGGTGTGATCTCATCTCTTCTGATGACACGTCTCTCGGGCCCACACCCTTCCCTACCCTTTTTGTTGTTGTTGTTGGTCGTGGGACCTGGGCGCTGTCCCTCAGCTCTTCAGCTCAAGGCGAGTGCTCTACCGCTTGAGCCTCAGCGCCACTTCCAGTTTGCTGGTGGTTTATTGGAGATAAGAGTCTCACGGACTTTCCTGCCCCGGCTGGCTTTGAACTGTGGTCCTCAGATCTCAGCCTCCTGAGTAGCTAGGATGACGGGCGTGAGCCACCGGCGTTCGGCTCCTTCCCTGCCCTGGAGCTGCTGCTTCCACATGGCCGGCTCTCCACCTCCTGCCCCCCTGCCCCACACCTGGCTCGGGCTGCCGGATGTCCTGTGTGGATCTTAACTGATTTCCTCCTAGGTGAGGTTAATGCTGTACTCTGATACATTTTCCCCCTCCTGGGTTCCCCCTCCCTCTCATTCCTGCCGAGCCCAGGGAAGGGGTACCACTTGGTCCCTGCTCCTGATATTTGCCTTCGAGTTAATGTTTAGGCCAGGGCCAATTCCCCTGGCTCAGTGTCTGGCCCTGCCCTGCCCAGCCCGTGAAGCGGGGTAGAGGGAGACAAAGGCTGATGCAGACTGGGACTCATCTCCACCTCTTATCTCTCTGGGCAGATCCTGCCCCTATCTCGCCCACACAGTCATTTTTTTATGTGGCCTCTATCAGTGGTTCCGGGGAATTGCAGTCCAACGCCTGGCGCCCGGTGCTGAGCCTGGGTGCAGCAGAGTGCTGGGGAGGAGGCAGGCAGGAGGGGAGGCCAGGCCTGCTGGGCAGAGAGCTCCTCTCCGCCTGGGTACGGTACGGCGGGGTCCGCACCGGCAGGCATTCTCGCAGAGGCCCGTGAGGAATGTATTGATTTGGTGAATAATTTCTGAGCGTCATGCTAACTGCTGTAGGAGACAGGAAACTGTTAGAGGCGTGGAAGGTTCCGGGGTGGGAGGTCAAGAGCAGGTCACGTGGCAGGACGCAGCAAGGCAGGGGCTGACCCCAGGGTCAGAGAGCAGAGTAGGGAGAGGGTGGGGAAAGTCTCCTGTGCAGGAGTCAGACTCTTCTACGTTGCCAGCAGTGATGCCTGGAAGATCCCACATTCCTCCCAATTACTATCTTTGGGTTGGGGCCCAGCATCTACTCTTTTTCTTTTTTTTTTTGTTGTTTATGTTGGTCCTGGCACTTGAACTCTGGGCCTGGGCGCTGTCCCTCAGCTCTTCAGCTCAAGGCTAGCGCTCTACCGCTTGAGCCACAGTGCCACTTCCAGTTTGCTGGTGGTTCATTGGAGATAAAGAGTCTCACGGACTTTCCTGCCTGGGTTGGCTTTGAACCACGGTCCTCAGATCTCAGCCTCTTCAGTAGCTAGGATGACAGGCGTGAGCCACCGACGCCCGGCAAAACTCTATTCTTTAATGTGTCCGCCAGGTCATCATGCTGTAATTGGAGTGGTATTGTACGATGGTGCTGAGGCTTCACCCTAGACACGGTGAAGACTCCCCTGTCTCCTGGGCATTGTTCCTTTGCCCCCCAGGTCCGAGCAGCTGACCCCCCGTCTTAGTGGTGCTGAGGGAGGACAGCATCCTGGGAGAAGGAGGTGCCTCAGACAGACCCCAAGGCCGTTGACCTCAGCTTCTCCCCGGCTAGCACACTCACTCCGAGAGCCGCTGGGCGGTGCAGCGCCCAGCCTGCTGGTTTGCCGCTGGAGATGGGTCAGCTAGGGGGAGAGCATGTCTCAAGACGTCCCTGGCTCTTTGAGTCTCAAATTTCAGATTTCATCATCACCGCGGTGCCCTTGGCACACCCCTCCCTCCCCCCCCACTTGGAACTGTGGCCAGCAACTTTCCATTGCAGGAAACATCTGCTGGGTCGGCGGGGCTAGGCTAGGGGTTACTGTAGGACGTTGGCCGGGCCCATCGCACAGATCCTGTAACTCGAAGCATGTGCGGCTAAGGCCAGGCCTCCCTCCTGCCCCAGCGGCTCTTAACAAAGAAGTTGTTTGCTGAAAGGAACGGGTCTGGAGGGGAAAGGGGCGTGTGCAGGGGGTGGGAGGAGAGCCGGCCCAGAGCTGCGGCTCTGCCCGGGACAGGACCTGGCGGGCGTGGGACCCGGCGGCCTGGTGGGGAGACGGGCTATTCAAATGTGCCACTCTACCTACGATACAGCAAGGACCAGGGAGCCCCGATCTCTCCTGCGCGCCTAGCAGAAGGCCGTGCGTCTCGCTGCAGGCCATACTGTCCTGTAGAGCCGGCCAGCCCGCTGGGGTCCCCCCCCCCCAAGGCTCCCTGCGTCTGCCTCTTCTGGCCTCCGCCGCGGCCACGGGTGACCGGGTGACGGTGCTGGTGCCGGTCTGCACTGGGGAGGAGGAGGAGGCGCTGAGCCACACCCCTCTCGGGGCCCCAGCCTGAAGACTGGCAGGACGGATAAAACAGACAGAGCCTCCTCGTCTCGTTCATGAGGCCTGGCACCAGGGACGCGGGAGCCCGAGATCGCCCCTCTTCCTTCAGCCCAATGCAGCCCGCCGCTTGGGCCCCGGGGGGACAGTAGGGAGCGCACAGAGGGAGGGGCAGGACTGGGGGCCATGGAGTCCCTGGCCGAGTCCGGGGTCCTGTGGAGCCTCCTGCTGGAGCAGGACGGCTGGTGTCTCCGGTGGCATGTGAAGATGTTTGCCCGCGAGCTCGCTGCTGCCGAGCACTGCTGCTGGCACGGATCTGAGGAGCTCCCCGCTGTGAGTGTGTCACCCCGTGTCTCTGTGTCCCCACGGCCCTTCTGGGCGCCCTGGCGTGCCCCGCTTGGCTCCAGACTTGACAGCCCTGGAGTGGGAATTCCCTGGCCGTTCCCAACAGGAGGAGACTGCTTTGATGGTCGGTAGGGGGAGGGGGGAGGGGGGGAGGGAGGGGGGAGGGTCCGCCCCCCCCCCCCGCGGGGTCTCTGTGCTTTATGCTGCAGTGTGGCGATGTCTCTGCCATCTTCAGGGCCCGTTGGTAGGATTAGGGCCCTTCCCGCAGACCTGGGGTCCGGGGCCTGGGGACCCGGAGGGGCGGCGTGCCCGCCACAGGCAGAGGAAGGGCCCTGCGGGGACTGTGGCCACACTCCGCGCCTCCGTCCCAGTGGACATCGGGGCTGCCCAGAGGAGAGGACAGGCAGAGGTTGAGGGAGAATCAGAAGCAGGAGGTGCGCGGTGTCTGTGTGTCCGCAGGGGCTGAGGCCACCCTGCAGGTGCTTCTCAGACCAGGGTTGCAACTTTGTGAACACCAACGAGGAGACTGGAGGCCGTGGGAGCCCCAGAGTAGGTGAACATCAGAGCGAGACAGGGAGACAGACAGACAGACGGAGAGATCTTTCCGGCATCTCTGCTACTTCCAGCTCGCTGACACATCTCCTGTGCACTCCCATTTAGTAACCGCGCCCCTTGGGCAAGTTGCTCGACCTATCTGTGACTCAGTTTCCTCCAGTGTGAAGCAGGATTTTGGAAGCCCTTCCGTGATTAGATGAAGGGATGCACGGGGCAGGCCTGTGCCGTGATAGCTCATTCTGTGCTCGCCTAACAGCCGCTCGGGGTGAAGAAGCCGAGTGTGGAGGACACTGTGGCCAGGGGGCCAAGCACGGGCTTGTGGTGTGTGGGCCAGGGGGCCGGGCGGGTTGGCTGTCTCAGGACCGGGGATTGTTGCAGCCGAGGGTTTTCCTAGTCGTAGAGGTCATGACCTTGAGGACGTCCACCCCCAGGGGACTTGATGCCTGATTCAAGTACTTGGCGGGTGGTTTCGGGACTCTGGGGGCGCAGGGCGGCACAGCAGTGTTCTGGACAAGGCAGCTGGGCACCTGCTAGCAAGAAGAAACGCTAGGCATTCACATTCATTACAGACCAAGTGACCGACAGCCTTCTGCCATCTTTCCCCCCTCTCCCCCCCCACCTCCCAGCAGTTTCCCTTTTCCCTCTCTGCTCCGCTTCTCCACCCTACCTTCCCTCTCCCGTGGGAAACCTCCCCAAACTAAAGCCACGCCACCATCTCCCCTCCCGCACCGGGACATCCTGACACGAACTCCCTTTGTTCAAGAGACCATCAAGCACGGCTTGGGGGGCTTTGCGCGGTACAGATTCACACCTGGCGTCCGATTCCCCATAAGCCACCCCACTTGTTAAGAAGCCCCAAAAGTTGGGGTACGGGGGGCTCAGTCTTTCCTCACGACAGCTGTACGCCTGTGGATTTCCAGGGAAGTGGGTGTCGTACCAGCAGGACACTCTGCTCGGGCGTGGGCTCCCGGCCCCTGCTCGGCGGCCCGGGTCTGCAGGAGTCAGTCGAGGCTGGTGGAGTCCGGCTGTCTGTGGCCCTGTGCAGCCTCCTCGGTCTGTCATCTGTGCTTCCATAATGGTTTTTGTTGGGGGGGGGGGGGGGAGAGAGAGAAAGAGAGAGAGAGAGAGAGAGAGAGAGCATCTACTTTAAAGATTGTGAGCTCTGTAAACGCGGGGTTGCTGTCGGTCCATTGGGCTGGCTTCTTCGTAGTTATTGGTCTGTGGGGCTGAGCCGCTCCCAAGGCCCTGGGATGGTGAGCTCCGGGCTGGCCAGCAAGAGCCCCACAGCGCATCACAGGGTCAGATTCTCTGTACTGGCTTTTCCCACCCAACCTCCTGTTTCTTCCCTGGCCTCCTGTGTCTGTGAGCAAAAGATCCTCGCTTTGAGGGGCCTTACCTTGAAGGGTGCCCCCACCAGCAGTGCTGACACTGACTGCCCGCTTCCCTCTGGATTAGGAGTCCATCTACCAGGATGGGGAGGGACACTGTGCCCCTTGAATGTCGGGGGTGCTTTTAATTTCTCCTTCTTCCTGTTTTTGTTTGTTTTTGTTGGTGGTGAGGCTTAAACTCACCTGGGCCTGGGCGCTGTCCCTGAGCCTCTTTGTGTTCAAGGCTAGCTAGCGCTCTACCACTTGAGCCACAGCGCCCCTTTCATCTTTGGAGTGGTTAATTGAGGCTGAGTGTCTCACAGGACTTCTGCCTGGGCTGGCTTTGAACCACGATCCTCAGATCTCAGCCTTCCGAGTAGCTAGGATGACAGGCGTGAGCCACCTGCGCCTGTCTCCCCACCCCCCTTCTTATATGAGTTAGTTCAATTGAAGATGATACAGAACTCAGACTCGAGCCAAGAGCGGGCTCTGCAGGAATCGAAGCTGGGCTCCCTTTGAGTGCGCAGCTGAGGTGGGAGTGGCTGGCAGACTAGAGACAATGAGCCACTGGGATGTTTTAGAAGGAGGCTGTTACTGTACGCAGACTCCTAGACCAAGCGTCATGCCACCTGTACAGTGCGCGAGGTCCAGATGACGGTGGGAATGGAATCAGGGCTCGCAGGAACAGCTTATTTTTAGCCAGACTTCTCAGCTCCACCTGTGGCCAGGGGACCCTTCCTGCGGCCTTCACTGGCTTTTATTTGGTTTTCCTCTTTGCTGTCTCTGCTTGGCCCCTTACCTTCCCCTCTGTCTCCTCGTCCTGCTTCTTGGCTATTTCAGGAGCGTCTTCTTGGCACCTTTGTGGCTAGACGTGGTGCCTGCCAGCCTTGCCCAGACCCTGATCCTAAACCCTTGAAACTCTTGGCTCATGCCTTTCCTAGTACTGGCCTTATGATTTTTTTTTCATGCCATGATTTAAAATAAAATCACATAGCGAAGAGTTCATTCACTGCGTCAGTGCTGCTGATGTCTGAGAGACACTGGCCGCTGTCCCTGGGCCCTGCTTCACTGCCCAGGGGCCTGTGGCTGGCAGAGGATGTCCCAGGAGGCCCTGGCAGTGGCCCTCCTTCCCGCCCAGGGACCCTCGAAGCCTCTGCCTTCATGTTTTGTGAGTGATGAGTGTTGGATGCAGAGTCTGCAGAAACCGCTTCTCTGCATTGGTTTTCCATCCCAAGGCCTGCTTTGCTGCCCGAGCCTCCAGGGCGTCTGGGGTAGCAGAGCCTGCCTGGCCTTCTCCCGGGCCTGCAGCCTGGCTCTCTAGTCCTCCTTGAGCATCTGGCTAATCCCGCTTTGGCCGTTGTCATGCAGGTGTTAAGCCCCACTTACAAGCAGAGAAATGAAGACTTCCGAAAGCTCTTTAAGCAACTTCCAGACACGGAGCGCCTCATTGTCGGTGAGCTGGCGGCCTGGGAGGGGTCAGGCAGGAAGTTGCTCAGGCTGCTTCTGTGTGGAGCCAGCCCAAGTGAGCACATGCGCCTGGAGCCCACGATTGTGCCCTGAGCGGAGGGCCGACCCCAGTGCACCTGGTTCAGGGCGCTCACAGTAGCTTCCGGTACCCACCCAGAGGGAGTCACAGGCACGTATGCAGATGGAAAGGGATTGGCAAACCCCATTGGCCTTTCACTATCTGTGTGTGCCCTGACTTGAGGTGCCAGAGACTTCCTTGGTTCAAGGATCTGGCAGCCCTGGGCATGGGCAGGTGATTGAACTCCCCTGGGCCTAGTGGGAGGGTGGCTGCATGCTCCGGCACCCCTGAGCGCCCATCCTGTTCCCTGACAGACTACTCGTGCGCACTCCAAAGAGACATCCTTCTCCAGGGCCGACTCTACCTCTCCGAAAACTGGATCTGCTTCTACAGCAACATCTTCCGCTGGGAAACTCTGGTAAACACCCGGGACCCTGGCAGAGGTGTAGTTCGGGGGTCAAGCTTCAGCCTCGTGTGCTAAAGCCATTCTTGGTTCACTCCCCAGTGCTACTTAAAAGTAAGAAAAAAGAAAGGAAAAGAAAAAATCTGAAGACCTGGGAGCTGGGCTCTGGGGGCTCACGCCTGTAATCCTAGATACTTAGAAAGCTGAGATCCAAGGATCATAGTTCAAAGACAGACCAGGTAGGAACACCCATGAGGCTCTTATCTCTAATTAACCAGAAAAGCCAGAAGAAGTGCGGGTGTGGCTCAAGTGGTAGAGCACCATTCTTGGACAAAAACAACAACAAAAAACGAACACCCAAGGTTCAATGCTCAGGTTTTGAGTTCAAGCCCTAGTACTGGCACAGAAGAAGAAATAAAAAGACTTGGGACTTGCTCCCTTGGGCTTTCTCCTTGGCCGTGGCCACACAAGGCTGCCCCAGTCTCTTCCTGAGCTGAGTTTTCTCCCTGTCATTTGCCCAGTTCATGCCAGCACACGCCTGAGTCTTGAAGAGTGCCCAATTCTGAGTTCCAATGAAGCTATCTCCTCTTTCGCACATTTTCCTCCCACCTCTTGGGTGTGGAAGAGGGTATGAAGAGCATTTGCTTCTGGCAAATGCAGGAAATTATTTGGCATAAGTTGCTACTCAGGAAGATACAGTAAAGTAGGAAGGGCTTTGGCCTTGGCGCCCAGAACTGGCTTGTGTGCTTTTGAAAGCTAATTCACTGTGAATTTATGCTAGTCTTTCTTTATAGTCCATATAACCCTCATCTTATAAAATAAGATACAAACTAACTAGGTTATTGTTTGTATTTATTTTATTTTTTGTGCCAGCACTGGGGTTTGAACTCGGGGCCTGGGCACTGTCTCTTAGCCTTTTTGTTGTTGTTGTTGTTCAAGGCTGTGCTCTACCGCTTGAGCCACACTTCTGCTTCTGGTTATTGGCAGTTAATGAGAGATGAGAGTCTCATGGACTTTTCTGCCTGGGCTGGCTTTGAACTGTGAACCTTGAGTAGCTGGAACTATAAGCACCAGCAGTCTCCAGTGCCTGGCTCCCAATGGCAGCTTCTCTGAACATTTAGCAAACTGCAGAAGTGAGAGCGACAAACGCTTCCTAAGCCCAGAGCCCAGGCTCCCGTGGCCGCTGTGCAGCCCAGCTCCTACATAGCCGCCTGACCAAAGGGAATAATCGTGGGCCCCCGCCAGGGATGAGATCCGTGTGCTGTGGTGGGATTTCCTTTCTCACCTGGGGGCCCAGCAGACACGTCTCCCGACTCTGCCAGTGCCCCTCTTGCTCAGTCTGTACTCTCTGTGTCTGTGGGGATGCCAGCTGACAGTCCGTTTGAAAGACGTCTGCTCCATGACGAAAGAGAAGACAGCCCGCCTCATTCCCAATGCCATCCAAGTCTGCACAGACTCAGAAAAGGTAAACAGAGTCAAATTCTGGCCTTTGGGACCTACCCGCCCTCCTCACACATTCTTCTGCGTTTCAGCCCTAAACTGCATTAATCCAGCCCGCTGCTAAGTGGGCTGGAATGAGACGCAGGAAACGATGCAGATGCGGGCGCTGTGGGGGTTGGGGCCGAGCTGCCGGGGAGGCATGCGTAACGCTGGACTTGGATCCAGTCCTGTGCATGGAGGCGTGTTGAGTGACCTCTGTGCACCTCAGGTTTCTGGAATCTAAAACAGGCCTAGCCATCCTTATTTAGAGTCTAGAAATGATGCCCCATGAAAACACCGCAGAAAGAGAAGCCATCGCTGTCCCCGTGGACGCGGCGGATGACGTGTCTGATTAGAGATGGATTGCGCTTGTGCCTGTGGAGGGAAGGCAGGAGATAAAAGTTTAGAAGAGGGAACTCAGTGATCTTGAGCTTGAAGCAGAGCTGAGAGCTAGCAGGCCACAGGCAGGGGCATCTCCTGGGCCCGGGTCTCTCGCTCCTGTGCATTTGGGTAGTAGGGTGCTTAGAACTGTGAGATTCTAGGTTCTAGGGTCAGACAGGCTTTAGTCCCCATTCTCTGTCCGGCATGGACAGGTGTTGTCAGTGCCTGCATTGTCTAGCTTGTTCTTAGCTATCAACCCCTGCTCTTCACATAAGGCGTTGTGTGGATTTTTTTATTCTCTCTCTCTCTCTCTCTCTCTCTCTCTCTCTCTCTCTCTCTCTCTTAGTTAGTGCTCACTTATAAGGCAGGTACTCTACCGCTTGAGCCACATCTCCGGCCCCTCTGTATGGTTTTACATGAAATATCGCTTGTGAAGCACTGAGCAGATGCTCAGTGAAATGCAACACTCCATCCTTCCTCCTGAATGTTACCCCCAGCCCGCCGGTCCCTCTGGCCGCACAGACCAGGCCTTGTTCCGGTCGGTGCTGTGCCGTTCCTTCAACACACACAGCAGAGTCAGCACAGGCATGGGCACATGCACGCGCGCAGCCAGAGAGCCTGGGAGTTGCCTTTCCTCTCAGCAGCTTCCAAGCTCTCCCCTGACTAGGTTCCAGTTGTAGATGAAGAATTTTATTTTCTTTTTTATGGGAGGGATATTGTCAAACCAGAGAGAAAAACACTGAAGAAAATGTAAATTAAGGGGCTGGGAAGATGGCTCAGTGGTAGAGCGCTTGCCTTGCATGCATGAGGCCCTGGGTTCGATTCTCCAGCACCACATAACCAAAAAGAAAAAAAGCCAGAAGTGGCGCTGTGGCTCAAGTGGTAGAGTGCTAGCCTTGAGCTGAAGAGCTGAGGGACAGCGCCCAGGCCCAGAGTTCAAGCCTCACAACCAGACCCCAAAAAATAAGAAAATGTAAATTAAATTTTTAAAACAGCTGGGCGTGGGGTTGCGGTGAGGATGGAGACCCCGGGCCCCCGGGCCCAGCGCGCTGCCCGGCACTGGCTGCCTGCGCTGTGATCTCGCATAGCGGGACCCCGGCGCATTTTCGGGTGAAGTCACATCAAGGGGAGCATGCTGCGGCTTGCTACATGGGCAGCCTTTGGGGGGGGGGGGCGGAGATTGACTCCGAACCACACACCAGGACAGAGCAATTCCACCAGCTGCAGACCAACCCGCCCCCAGGCTATTATGAATCTGAACACGTGTTTCTTAGGGTTTTCTTTTCCAACCTAGCACTTTTTCACTTCGTTTGGAGCCCGGGATCGGACGTACATGATGATGTTCCGGCTCTGGCAGAATGCGCTCCTTGAAAAGGTAAGTGCTGCCCCGCCCCGGCCTTCAGCCAGCCAAGGAGGTGCTGGTCCCCGTGGGGCTTGCTTCTCCCGCGGCGTGGCACCAGCCAGCTCCAGGGGAGCCCCACGCCCTCGTGGTGCGGACGTCCGGCGGTCCTGGAGGGAGCTCATGGCCGAGAGCGTGGCCTCAGCCTGCCAAGGAAAGCCTTCGACCCCACAGTGTTCAAATGTGCCAACCCGACGTGGCAAAACATGCAGCCCCAGGAATGACTGCTGTGGAAAAGAAACAACTGTCATGAGAGAAAAGGGTGGTGGTGGTGGTTCTGTGCTGGTCCTTGGGCTTGAACTCAGGGCCTGGGTGCTGTCCCTGAGTGTTTGCGCTCAAGGCCACGGCTCCACATGTGGCCTTCTTGGTGCTTAGAGAGAAGAATCCCTTAGATGTTCCTGCCACTCTGGCTTTGAATAGCTCTCAGCCTCCTGAGTGGATGGGATTACAGGTGTGAGCCACCAGTGCCCAGCAGGAAAGGGTTTATAGTTGCAGATCCCCAGAAATATGGGGCATGGCTCCTGGGCCACATGGGCCGGTGAGGAGGCCGAGGGGCGAGGGTTCGAGAGGCCCCTGTGGGACGGAAGGGAGGGCGTGGCCAGGGTGGCGCGTGGTGTGAATAATGTCAGTGGGCCTTGGTGTCTGATCACCCCTGGCTTCGGGGAGTCAGGGCGGAGGAACCTGGTGGGTGGGGAGAAGGTAGGTTCGTGGGTGCGTACCGCCTTTGGACAGATTGCTTGGTTTGTTACACATCGTCTGGCTCTAGGAATTTTCTTGCTCTGGGAGCTTCACTCCTGTCAGCAAGGTGATACAGAGAATCAAGCTGCGGGACCCGGGGGCGGGGCCTGAAATCCTAGCTGCCCCGGAGGCTGCGGTCCGAGGAGGGCCTGACGTCCACTCGGGAAGGGGTAGCTTGGCTTTCCCCGTCCCGGGGAGCGGGCCTGTGTGCGGTGCCCCTGTGCAAAGGGGGGTCCCGAGGAAGAGGCTCAGAGCCCCTGTCTCCTCCCCGCAGCCCCTGTGCCCCAAGGAGCTCTGGCACTTTGTCCACCAGTGCTACGGGAATGAGCTGGGCCTGACCAGCGATGATGAGGACTACGTGCCCCCGGACGACGACTTCAACACCATGGGGTGAGCGAGGCCCAGGCGGGCGGCCCCGGGACTGGGACTCGGGGTGGGGTGGCGGCCAGCGTGCCCGGGGGCAGAATGGCCTTGTCCCGTGAGTAAGGGAGGCCCGGAGGACGCCAGAGGGGACAGCGAGGCACGGTGGAAGAGCGCGTAGGGGCCGAGCAGGCGGGGGGCAGGGCCGTGAGGCGGAGGGGGCCGCGGTGAGGGTCCTGCGCCCGCGGGGCTGGCCGGTGCTCCAGAGTGGGATGCGCAGGGTTGAAATTGTCCATCTCACCTCGTCACAGAACCATTCTGGCTTCTGTGTTGGAAATAACCTGAAGGGAGCAGAACAGAAGCCTTGAATAATTTAGGTAATCTAAATGAAGGGTGACAGTGTCGGGAGCAGGTTGGGGGCCGTCAGAAATGGCTGTAAGCAGTTCGGGCCTGGATTTGCTGATGGATCAGAAAGGAACAAAAGGCAACATTAAAGCTGGTTGGCTGACTTGGCCACTTGGAAAAACAGAGAGGCGCCAAATGGAGATGGACAGAAGTGTGTGCAGAACAGTTCTGGGGGAGGTAGGAGGTGGGTTTTACCAAATCGAGATGGGGGAACCTGCTAGCCAAGTGGGAAGGTCAGAGAAGGCCAGGAAACATTTAGGAGTGTGGGGGTCATGGGAAAATGTGGGCCTTGGGGCTGGGAGCGGGGGCGGGGAGGGCGCGGGAGGTACACCGGGAAGCCCAGGGGAGCAGGGATTGTCCCCGTGTCACTCGCTGGAGTGAGATGAGGAGCAATAAGGACCATGAGAGCTTGGAAAGGTGGCCATGGGGGACAGGCTAGAGGAGGACAGGTCAGGAAAGAAATGGAGTGTGTGGTGCTTAGACCTGGGCGTGGTGAGATGCCCGCAGGGACTAGTGGTGTCCTACCGACTTCACCAACACTGATGGGGTTATCTCTACCATG
The DNA here is from genome assembly GCF_024711535.1 of Dipodomys merriami. Lineage (NCBI taxonomy): Eukaryota > Metazoa > Chordata > Mammalia > Rodentia > Heteromyidae > Dipodomys > Dipodomys merriami. The sequence continues at coordinate 2,828,863 of NW_027202305.1, read as the reverse complement.
TACATAATGGTTTACCACACCATTGTGCCGCCGCTAGACATACAACACTCAAATCTGATGCTGCTCCCAATCATGATTATAAAGTGGGGGGAGGACAGAAGCACCCCCGACTTGGAGATTTCTTCTGGTGTGCACGATGCAGAGAAGTTGGTTAGCTGTCACCCAGAATTTGGTGGATACCACTGAGTCCTGCCTTAGGTAGTCTTTGGAACTTAGCAGGGCGGTTCTAGTTGTTAGGGTGGGATGGAATCCAGTGGACCAAATGGTTTGAGATTAATAAAGGGCATGGTTAGGTAGGGATAAATCTTAACAGGAAGGGGAACTTTTTCATGGGCTGGGTGGGGAGAGGTAGGGTGAGTAGGAAGGTTTTAGGGAGGTAGATTTTTTTGGTTAGAGGAAGCAGGAAAGCCTGCTTTTTAGATGGACACAGGCCCAAGTTCTAAGAAGCGTCGGTGATCTTGATCGTTGAGACTAATGTGGGGCGGCGTCTTCTCCAGATACTGTGAGGAGATCCCCGTGGAGGAGACCGAAGTGAACGACAGCTCCTCTAAAAGCAGCATAGAGACCAAGCCCGATGCCAGCCCTCAGCTGCCCAAGAAGTCCGTCACCAACAGCACGCTCACCTCCACAGGGAGCAGCGAGGCTCCCGTCTCGGTGAGAGCGGCGGGCCACGTCCCCATCCCGGCCCAGCATCCGAGGCTCTTAGATACCCGCAGGAGCTCAGCCTGGGAGCTGCCGGCAGGGGGGTGCATGCATCTGTGGTCAGTTCCTTAAGGAGGTATCAGGAGTCCTGGGGTTGTCTGTGATCTGGTGCTGGGCCCCGCGCTGGCTTTAGCTGGCTAGGTTATGTGACGTGGTTTGACGTGGGAGATTAAAACGGTTCCAAGTCCCCTGTGAAGTGGATTCTGGCTGCTCTAGATCCACCCCTCTCTTGGAAATTGGTCTTGGGCCCATATTTTTTATTTCTGTTGCCTTGGTCTGAAGTCAAAATCACGCGTGGGAACTGTAGAATGCTTTATTATTGTCAGGTGCCAGTGGCTCACGCCTGTAATCCTAGCTACTCAGGAGGCCGAGATCTGAAGATCAAGGTTTGGAGCCAGCATAGGCAGAAAAGCCCATGAGTCTCTTACTTCCCGTTAACCAGCAAAAGTGGAGGTGTGACTCAAGTGGTAGAGCACCAGCCTTGAGCGAAAAAAGCTAAAGTTTAAGGTCCTGACTTCAAGCCCCAATACTGGCATACTGTCATGTGCGCACTCATGCACACGTGCGTGCACACGCACACACATGCACACAGAACAGTTCGTCCATTTGTTTACTATGTATCGAGTTCTCTGAAGTTTATTGTTCTGCTAGTCCTGGGGCTTGAACTCAGGGCCTGGGCGCTGTCCCTGAGCCTCTTTGTGCTCAAGGCCAGCGCTCTACCACTTGAGCCACAGCGCCACTTCGGGTTTTTCTGAGTAGTCCAGTGGAGGTCAGAGTCTCACGCGTTTCCTGTAAGCATGAGGATGTCCCGGCCAGCCCGTATCTCCCGTGGGGAGGCGGGCCCCTCACTGCGTGTCTCCGCTGCAGTTTGACGGCCTGGCGCTGGAGGAGGAGGGGCTGGAGGGCGACGGGCCCCTGGAGAAGGAGCTTGCCCTGGACAACATCATAGGGGAGAAGATGGAGATCCTCGCGCCCGTCACCTCCCCCTCCCTGGACTTCAACGACAACGAGGACATCCCCACCGAGCTCAGCGATTCCTCAGACACCCACGATGAAGGTAAGCGGCTCAGCGTGACCCCCGGGTGCCTTCCGGAAGGCTTGCAGTGCGCGTCTGTGGTCTGTCCGCAGATCCCGGTGGGTGACGGAGCTCTGTATACTGAAGGGCACCTTGGTGTTAGCTACGCCCCTCTCCAGAGCCCTGCAGGGCCCATCTTCCCATACATGTCTAGCAACGCTTGTCCTGCGTTCAGACTTGTCTCAAAATGCCCCTCCTGTTAATAGCGGCTTGTCCGGCTCTGTGCCCCACAGCCACGGGAGGCCAGGAAACCTTGATATGTCCCAAGGAAAGCATCGCTCAGTAGATCCCCGGAAGTAACGCAGACTTCAACAGACTCTTCCTCAGGATAGTTACAGAACTCACTCGAGACTCGAGCCAGGGGTGTTCACTAGACCAGCAAAGAGAGAGGTTGCGCGTCGCAGGGGTTGCAGCCTTCCCTTCTCCCGGGCCCACTCGGGAAGTGTGAGGCTCCTGGAGTCCGGGGAGTGGAGCTGGTGCTCGGTGCTCGTGGAGCCAGCTGAGTCCCTGGGCTCCTCCTCTGAAGTGCTGGTCGGTTCTTTCTAGCGCGCAGACGCAGAGCTCTCTGGTTCACCTGTGCACGGTCACTCTGGGGTCACCCATGGGTGACCCCTTCTAACTTGTGCCCTCTCACCCCTGTGGCCTGGGATCTCGGCCACCACAGTGGGCCCGGGTCGGGCTGCCATCTGCTGGGATGGTCCAGCCTGGGCCCTGGAGGCTGCCGCATGCTCCTCCAACCCCAAGCATGCAGGAAATGTGGGCCTCTGGTCTTGAGGGCCTGTGCACACACAGTCATGAGGGACTGGGATGCCGGAGGCTCGAAGGGAGCACCGAGTCTCAGCACCCACCTAGGCGGCCTTGGTGGTGGCGCCGTATTAGCTCTCGGGTGCGGGCAGGTGCGGGCTGCCCCCGCGGCCCTGCCCACGCCCCCGCCTGTGCTCCGTGCAGGGGAGGTCCAGGCCTTCTATGAGGACCTGAGCGGCCGCCAGTATGTGAACGAGGTCTTCAACTTCAGCGTGGACAAACTCTATGACCTGCTCTTCACCAACTCGCCCTTCCTGCGGGACTTCATGGAGCAGCGGCGTTTCTCCGGTCAGACCGACCCGCCAGGCCGGCCCTCCCCGCCCCCACCCCCTCCCTCCCTCCACGCTTGCTCCCTGTCCTTCCTCTTTGCCTCCCTCTTCCTGTGACCCTGGAGCTCCCGATGGCCGGACACCCTCCTCCAGGCCTTCCATAAGGCCAGAGCCGCCTCAGGACCCTTGCTGCCCCGTGGCCGGCTTCCCCTGCGCCCCGCAGCGCACGAGGGCCCCCACTGCCGAGGCAGCCACCCCACTCCCTGGGGAGAGGACGTCCCCCCGAGGGACCTCAGGCCCTGGACACAGCGCCTCCAGTGTTGCCAGCACCCGTAGGAGGCCCGAGACCTCCTCCCCAGCCCCCGAACGGTCTCCACCCTGAGCCCTGCGCGCCGCTTCAGCAGTGCCACAATGAGCCTCTTTCTGCTCCCACTCACCCCTCTCCCCCCCACCCCCTTCCCCCTCCTCCCTTCTTCCGCCCCCGCTCCCTCCTCCCCAGCAGTGGGCCTCCTTGGTCCGCACAGAGAGGAGGGAGGTGATGGGGGCTCCCGTGGGAGGGCTCACGAGCCCCGGCCCCTCTCCTCACCCCAGGGCACCCCTCTACCCTCAGACATCATCTTCCACCCGTGGAAGAAGGAGGAGAATGGAAACCAGAGCCGAATGGTTCTCTACACCATCACCCTTACCAATCCGCTGGCTCCCAAAACTGCCACTGTCAGGGAGACGCAGGTGGGAGCAGCCGCAGGGGGCAGGCGGGGGCGGGGGGGGGCTGTCCCGGTGGGCAGGCGCCGGTGCCGGTGGGCGGGCGGTCTCCGTGGCTCAGATGGGCCCCACTTCCAGGGCTTCTGCACTTCCCATTCAAGAGTCCTGGGGCAGGGCGCTTGGGAAAGATGCTTTTCCGTCTTACATCCCTGGGTTTGACCCCCCCTCCCCCTCCCCCCTCCCCCCGGCCCGGGATGTGCAGACCATGTACAAGGCAAGCCAGGAGAGCGAATGCTACGTGATCGACGCCGAAGTCCTCACCCACGACGTGCCCTACCATGACTACTTCTACACCATCAACCGCTACACGCTCACACGCGTGGCCCGAAACAAGAGCCGACTCAGGTACCGGGGTGGAGGGGGTGTGGCTGGGTTCAGACAAGTGTCACCCGCTTCCTGGGGAAGGGAGGACAGAGCCTCACCGCCGGCCGGGGACTCCGCCTTCTCAGGGCTGCTGGGACTCCAGCTCCATCTTGATGGCTGGTACTCTGTCATGAGTGCTTCTCCTTCACCACGCAGCACCAGCCAGATAGCCTGCGTCACCCCCCCCATCCGTGCTTCTCTGTGGCTCATACACAAGAGTCTTAGAACGACTCCCCAGTGTGGATTTATTTCCACTTTTCAGATCACTAGTAGCTTTGGCAAAAGCCAGGTGCTGAAACTCAGCTCTTAGAAACGGCAGCCTGTGTCTTCCCGCCGCGCTCTGCCGTGTCTCGTGTGTCTCCCAGAGAGCAGAAGCCAGCTCCCCGCGCTCCGGCGCTTGCAGCCTTCTCTCTGCTCCTGTTGGAACCCCTGCGCCTCAAAGCAGTCCTTTGTGTGGGTGTGGGCCGTGCGTCCAAAGGAAGGAAGGAAGGAAGGCAGGAAGGAAGGCAGGAAGGAAGGCAGGAAGGAAGGCAGGCAGGCAGGCAGGCAGGCAGGAGTGCAGCCCCGACAGCCAGTGGGCACAGGCGCAGCGCGTGCATGCTCACTGGTGGGGCGTCTGGTCCTCACGCCAAGCACCTGAGCCTGCGCCTCCGGCTCCTCCCTCAGGGTCTCCACAGAGCTGCGGTATCGAAAGCAGCCCTGGGGCTTGGTGAAAACCTTCATCGAGAAGAACTTCTGGAGTGGGCTGGAGGACTACTTCCGCCATTTAGGTGCGCGCACGGGCCAGGCTGCCGGCTCACCCGGAGAGCGTGGGCCGCGTGGGGGGGGGGGGGGCGTGCAGAGGGGAGGACCAGGCAGTGAGCCGTCTGATGGGCTCCCCTGTGGCTGTGAGAACTGGCGGGGACGGGTCCATCTTTCATGCAACCGTGTCTGCAACTTGATTGGATGGTCGAGGGATCCGATGCCTCTGCGCACCCCCTGGAACGTCCGGAGGAGAGGGCTGGGGGGGAGGGCGGCGCTGGGGCTCCTCCTTTGGCATCCCCAGGGCCTCTGCCCACCGGCTGGCCTCCCAGGCCCTGGGGTAGGGAGGTGCTCTTGTAGGAAGTGGTCTCTGAAGGCCGGGAAGAGGAGCAGTCATGCGGCCCTTCTGTGCCTGACAGAGAGCGAGCTGACCAAAACCGAGAGCAGCTACCTGGCCGAGATGCACCGGCAGTCCCCCAAGGAGAAGAGCAGCAAGACGCCCGCCGTGCGCAGGCGGAAGCGGCCCCACGCCCACCTGCGGGTGCCCCACCTGGAAGAGGCCATGAGCCCCGTCACCACGCCCACCGATGAAGACGTGGGCCACAGGACCAAGCACGTGGCAGGTGGGTCCCGGCTGGGGCTGGGGCTGGGCTGGGGGCTGGAGCCATCGCTCACGCACACGTGCACACGTTTGCACATATACGCAACTTTGCACCTTGAGTGTGATCTGACTGTAACAAGGGTGAGGCTCCCCGGCTCTGGGCCCTGTTTAACACTTTCATGTGCTCTTACTAACCTCCTGTTGGCCCCGAGCTCAGGGGCTGACCTCATCCTGGGGGGATGGACTTCCTGTTGACCCCATCCTTAGGCCCACCTCCTCCTGTTGTAAGTCTGGGCAGCATCCGGCCAATGTCCCAGGGACCAGCGCCGTCCCGGCGGACAAAGGGCTCTAGGGGCATCTGAGTGGCCTCTTTCTTCTCGTGCAGGTTCCACGCAGACGCGGCACACCCCCGAGGACACCCCCAATGGTTTCCACCTGCAGAGCGTGTCCAAGCTGCTGCTGGTTATCAGCTGTGTGTAAGGAACTCGACGCTCCCTGCCCCCGCACGCAGCCCCGGGAAGACCCCTGCCACCTCTCCCGCACACAGCGGCCCTTCCTCGTGTCCGTTGTTTGCTTGGCCCTCTGGTCTTCTCTGTCTGCATCGCGGTCTGTCACTTCTTACCTCTTACCTCTCTTCACTTAGCACCTAGTGAGGCTGCACACGGAACTCCGACCCTTCAGGACACAAACGCCAACAGTGAGAGAGGCAGGGCCGCTCCAGAGCCCCAGGCAGGGTAGAGCTGACTGAGGCGAGCCCACGTTTCAGGAGCCCGTTCACTTGCAGCAGGGGCCTAGCTGCCTGCCCTGTGCTAGGCACTCACATCCCAGAACCATAGGAGGTGGAGCTGGGGGGCACTGCAGGTTCAGGCCAGCCCGAGGGACTCCACCTGGGATGGAAGAAGTTGGGCGTGGTAGCATGTGCCCGCCATCCCCGCTACAGCGGGAAGTGTAAAATAGGAGGATTGCGGTCCTGAGGGCGGGGGGGGGGGGAAGGGGGGAGGAGAAGAGGGGAGAGTGAGACCCTATCTCAAAAACAACTAGCATGACATAGAGCTGGAGATGTGGCTCAGCAGCAGAGCACCCGCCTAGAGAGTGAGTTCAAGCCCCAGTACCACCAAAATAGGGTTAGACATTTTTAAGGGAGGACCCACAAGCTGTCCTCAATCCTGAGTGGCTCTGGATTTACTCTCTTCACTTCTCCGCCATCTCATAACGTTCAGTCCCAAAATGACCCAGGCAGCCCCCCAAGCTGGGAGGAGAGACACACACACGCACACACACACACGCACACACACACGCACACACACACCTGCATTACACACACACACACACACACACACCGTCCTCCGGCCCCTGCGTTACCCTTGCACACACACACACACACACACACACACACACACACACACCCGTCCTCCGGCCCCTGCGTTACCCTTGCTCGGCCTCCCTGCCTCACACCAGTCCCCACGCAGCTCTGGGAGGCCTCGGCTGGTCTCAGCGAGCCCAGGCCCAGGCTGTGGGGCCCTCTGCAGCCGGGAGGAGCTGCCCGAGGCCGGAGGCTCGTCTCTGGAGTCCCAGCGGGAGGCAGGGCGTTGTCTCCTTGCCCCATTTTCCCTTGCTCTCTCCTTCCTGGACTCCTTCCCCTGTGGTCCCAGCGCCTCGTATCTCTTTCTCATGTACATTCACTTGTTCTCGGCCCCCGACCCCGTTCCCCACTCCTCTTTCTAACCTCTGCCTCCTCCTCCTTTCTCTCCCTCGCTCCCATCAGGATCTGTTTCAGGTACTGGCTCTTGGATGATGCCCCTTACACCCCTCATCTTCCTTTCCAGCTTCCCTCCCTTCCCCCTCCCCGTGCCCAGTACCTTCGCCCCGCAGCCCTCTCCGCACTCCCCTGCTATGCCCAGGCTCCTCCAGACCAGGCTGCTGCTCTCGCCGTTTGCTGCTTCCCTTTGCTCATTTCAGAGGACGCAGCTGGGCAGGACCAGCACGGGGGCGGGGCGGGGCGGGCGGGGCGGGCGCAGCTCCCACCCACAGCCCGGCTGCTGACGGCCCTCGCTTCTCCTTCTTCATCTGTCTTCTAGTCTGGTGCTGCTGGTCATCCTCAACACGATGCTCTTCTACAAGCTGTGGGTGCTGGAGTACACCACCCAGACCCTCACCGCCTGGCAGGGGCTCCGGCTCCAGGAGAGGTAATCCTGGCCTTGCCTCCTTCTGAGGCCTAGCTTCCGCCCCGGGGCCCTTGAGATGCCCTCACCGCCCTCACAAACCAGGGAGGGGGAGGCGGCTTTGGGATGAGCCCGGTGGAGAAGCCCTGGCAGCTTCCGTCCGCTGGTTTGGGGCGCCCACTGGGCTGTGAGGGCCGTGAGCAGAGGACAAGGTGCTCTGATGTGACTCTCTGTCCTAGGGGTCTGGGAACACAGGACGGTCCGCTGAGCATAACTCCAGCTGCCGGGGCGCCCCCTCTACCCCACAGGTTACCCCAGTCGCAGACAGAGTGGGCCCAGCTCTTAGAGTCTCAACAAAAGTACCACGACTCTGAGCTCCAAAAGTGGAGAGAGATTATCAAATCCTCTGTGATACTGCTTGACCAGGTACGGTGCCTGAGCATCTGCCCGTCCCCGCGTCCCCAAAGTGGGGGGAGGGGGAAGGGACAGGGATGCTGGGAGAAAGGCCTTCATGCCTCCCGCCCCGAGGCTCGCTCCTCTCCACCAGCGCGTCCACTGTCCCCGCTTGAAGCCATCCTCGCACGGGCATTAGACACCCAGGCATTCCTCAGAATAATGAGGGTCAGTAAAATCACACGTTGACTTCACACCAGGAGGGCTGTAAGTTAGTTGAAAACAACCTTTTTCTTATGTATCTACTTATGTATTTACTATTTTTATAACTTGTAGGCCTTGCACAGGCATATTTGTCTGAGGTGTCTCTGCTTTTATGGATTTGTCTTCTCAGCAGACATCTGCCATTTTCCTTTTTGTTTCGTGCCACTTCTGGGGCGTGAAACTCACGGCCTGGGCGCCGTCCCTGAGCTCTTTTGCTCAAGGCTGGCACTCTACCACTTGAGCCGCAGTTCCATTTCTGGCTTTTTGCTGGTTAACTGGAGATAAGAATCTCTTGGACTTTCCTGACCCAGCAGGCTTTGAACCACAATTCTCAGCTCTCAGCCTCCTGAGTAACTAGGATTGCAGGCATGGGTCACCAACTAGAGAAAGTTCTAGAGAGATGCGGCGCTTAAGACAGTGAGCCTCCCCAGGGTGGCCAGTGAGGAGCTGACTGAAGCACTTTGCATGAACTCCCTGCTCCCACCGTCCCGTGGCCTTGGGGACCTGCCACAGGGGTGCGTGACCGCCGCTGCCGCGTGGAGACACTCCCTAAGGGCCGGGCCCCTGTCTTACAGATGAAGGACTCGCTCATCAATCTGCAGAACGGCATCCGTTCCCGGGACTACACGTCCGACAGTGACGAGAAGCGGAGCCATTACCACTGACAAGGCAGGAGAGGGTGACCGCAGAGACCTGTGCAATACGTGTACATAGACCCTATAAATATATATATATATAAATATATATATATACAGAATATAAATATATATATTATATACAGATTTTAAAGAGATCATACCTATGTACCAGGGAGAAGGCGCGGCCCCCACCCCCCCACCCCCCTGTCCAGCCGGAGCACTGGAGGGCTGAGGACAGGGACCTCCTCTTAGCACCCACCTCCCCCATCCTCCTCCTCCCTCCATTTCTCACCGTTCCCTTGCTGGCCACTCTTGGCTCTTGGAAGGGAAGTGTTGCTGAGCCAAAGTCAGGCCTGTGAAGACCCGCGGTCTCGAGAGAAGTCTCGAGGGGGCATTGCTTAAGGTGCTTCATTCCCTGATCCCTTTTTGATTTGTCTCCAAATAAAAGACAACCTGTTCTTCCCCACCCCTTGCTTCCCCAGGCCTTCTCTCGCGAGCCCAGGAGCATGGGGGGCAAGAGTCAAATCCAAACTTCCACCCTGGCGGCCATTGCGGGGGACCCCTCTGAGGCCTGGGTGGGCGGGCAGCATCAGAGGGCCTGGGCACAGAGGCCACGGGCCGGCCCAGGCCGCCCTCTCAGCCGGCCCTGCTCTGCCCTGCGCTGTGCTCTGAGCTGGGCTGGCTGTGGTCCCTTTTTCTCTCTGGTTTTTTCTCCCAGGCTGGATCTGGGAGGAGTGTCACTTTTCTAGTGCCTAAAGTCCTATTGTTTCTCTGTGCCCTAAGAGCACGCTGTCTATTAGCCACGGGGAGGACATTTTTGACCTTGTTAAACCCAGGTTAGTGGTTAGAACCCAAGTCAGATCCGTAGCTCTGATCTTTCGCTGTGAGCTGTGAGTTTGAATCTGGGATGTGCTTCAGGGTGTCCTAGACTCTCCAGGGTGAGCAAGACTTTGAAAGAGAGAGAGAATGCCCTAGGATCGTGGGTGTTGGCAGGCCGTGCCCAGCATTCTGTAGTGAGCGCCCCAGCCCAGCCTCTGTGGGTCCCGGCGTCTTTGGCGTCAGCAGTGGAGACAGCTCCTGAGACCGTGGAAGGAAGGCTTTGGCGCAAGTGCTTGTGTTTGGACAGAAAAGGGGCTCGAAGGAGCCACTACCCACAGGAGGCCGTCCCATCCCATCCTTGTGTCTCTGGGCTTGTTTGTGTGCGTGTGTGCAAATCCTGCAAGTTTCTGGTTCCAGAGAAGTACGAGATTACCAAGAAGTAGAGGGAAGACGCCGAATTAGGAGCGTAAGCCCGCCAGATTTGGCCTACTTGGACTGCTGGCTTTCTCTGATCACGGGAGGCCCTTGTGGGCGCGTCCATGGCCCACATACTACTGGTTTTTTCCGCCATAACCATAGGAATGCTGCCAGCCCTGGGCAGGGCTCATGGACATCCCTGGCGCAGAACCCCGGTTCACCTGGCCAGACGCGCTCCTTCTTCTCCTGGGCCTCTTGACACAAACGGCAGAAGAGCCCAGAGCCCAGCTCTCCCAAAACACCAGCGCCAAGGAGGGAAGATGTTACCGTGACCAACTGCAGCGGCAGGCTTTTCTTAGAATGGCTTGGAACATTGCATTTTCGGAAGTGGAAAGCTTTTGACTTCTTTGGGTCTTGTCTGAGAGCTAGGTCTTGGTATTTTCCAGAGGGACGGTGAGGACGCCGGGTAGCTGCCCGGCCCTCGTCCACGGGAGGAGGGTGGAGAGGTGAGATGCGTCCCACGGAGGCTGCGCATGCCCCACCACAGTCGCTCAGCACGCAGTCCTTCAGCCCGGACTCTGAGGCAGACGCTGGGGACCGCAGTCAGCACCGTGAGCCACACCGAGAAGGAAAGGTGCAGATGCCAAAGAATTGCCCCTGGGAGTAACCCGGGGCCCCAAATCACCCCCAGAACTGTTCAATTGATGGCGTACGTGATCACTGAGCCTCATTATTAAAGATGACGTGAGTCCTACAGAATGGCGTAAAGTGGGTGTGTGCGTGGGGGGAGGGGGTGGCGGGAACAGAGTTGGCACAGAGTCCTGCTGCCGGCACGGCCCGCTCGGGTGTCAGAGGAGCTGCTGGTTTGAACCCCAGAACCCCAGGAGTGATGTGTGTATCTAGGGTGTGTCTCCTTTAAAAAACACCATGGATCTCTTGTGAGATTTCTCTGTGCTTATCGTTATTATCGTGATGGCCGTTCCCGGGCGCGAACCCTCGGCGCTCCACCCGCGTCGCAGCCGCAGCCTTGTTTTGGCTTTGAAACTGGAAAACACAAGAAGTATGCGTTCCCCCGAGAAACCGATTTCCATCCTTAGGCAGTGAGTTGTGAAGAGAAGGCTCAGTGGCTCCTGCAGACAAGCCTGGGGTCAGCCCTGCCGGCGTGGGCGCCTGCGGGCCACCGGCTTTTATTTTAGTTGTAGTTAATAATGGAGGAATGCTGAGGGCCCCGCAGACCTCTCCCTGTGAGGATTCGTGTGGGAGAATGGTCGAGAGGCTGCGCTCAGTCCTAATGTGCAGTTTCTAACCAGATGAAGCACAGCTCCAGGATTATAGACTTCCATTCCGGCTTACTATGGCGGGACCCGCACCACCCGCCTCCCAGCAGCCGTGTAGACAGCTCCTCTGCCTCCCCGGACGAGGGGACCGCGGCCCAGGACCGCAAGGCCAGCCGCTGACGCTGAGCCGGGCGCTGTGGTCAGCCGCAGTGTCCGCGGTGACAGGCGGAGGCCGGCCTCTCTGGGGTGGAAGCTTGCGTTGGCTTCGCTTGCAGGGTAGGCCCCACACCAGGCTGCGCGTCGTGAGTTAGCGTTAGAGGCTCTCTGGTCACTCGTGAGCACTCGGGCAGCGTGCGGGTTTCCCAGAAGCGGAGGTGGCTAGGCGTTGTGCTCGGGGGCTGGAGGGCTTGGGAGGCCCCGCAGCAGACGCCAGAGCCGCCGTCTGTTACCCTGGGAAGGCGTTTCTTCCTCCTTTGGCGAGGAACTGGGAGGAGAGGGTCGGGGACAGAAGAGCACTATCAGGGATGCGCCCGTCCTCCATCTCAGTACCGTGAAGTCTCGTCGCGCCATGGCTCCTCACGGCAGAGGGCAGAGTGGTGTGAAGCCATGCCCAGCCTCACCGGCCTCTCTGGGCTCAACCAGAACCCTCCTTGGCTCGGATCAATTATATAGCATTGGCCAAAGCCCTGCAGTTGGTGTAGGCCCTGGAGGGAACGTGGCCCATAGTCTACGTGCATTGGGGCCGAGTCTGTAGGGTGAGGTCCTGGGAAAATGACCGGCCCTGGCCCTACCCTGCCGTGGTCCGAGGGCCCTTTCTGTGTTGTGCTGCGCGGTGCCCGGCCACCGCCCGCCCCGTCTGCCGGGGGTCTGGGACTGGCCCTGGGGGAATCTCCCTCTGGCCCTGTCCCGGCCTGCAGGAATCCCCATGGACCTCCTTCCAACTCCACCCTACCCGTCTCCCAGCTTCGGGACAACCATCCCCACCCCCAACTTCCAGCAGGCCGGCCGATCCCTTGTCTTTCCAGAACATGCATTCTGGGCTCACGAGGAGGGATGGTTCTGGCTTTGGATTTTTTCCGGAAGGCTGTCTGCCCGTCCTGCTTTGCAGAGTGAGCCGGCAGCGCGTCTGCGTGGGGTGCAGCGCTCCCCTCCTCTGCTGGCCGCCTCACCCACCGGGGCCCCGTCTGCTCCCCGCTTCTGCCCCGTGCGACCACTCAGGGGTCTTGTGACGGCGTGTGGCCAGCCGGATGCTCTCCCCGCCGCACGGAGGGTTGAAGGACATGGCCGCCTCCGCCCCGGGCCTTCTCGCTTCTCTCCACACCGGAGACCTCGCAGCGCGCCAGGCGGTACGGCTGGCTCTGTGGGGACTGGCCCCGGGCGCCGGCGCCGTGTGCGCAGCTGCGCGGGGACCCCTCCCCCCACCGTGTGCGCAGCTGCACGGGACCCCCTCCCCCCACCGTGTGCGGTGCTGCGCGGGGACCCCCTCCCCCCACCGTGTGCGCAGCTGCGCGGGGACCCCTCCCCCCACCGTGTGCGCAGCTGCGCGGGGACCCCCCCCGTTTTGCCAACCAGTATGTGTGGCACCCACATTTCCCTCCCTGCACCAGGGCCAGACCACTGTCTGCAGGGACCACGCCGTCTTCCCCACGGCGGTGCTCTCCCCTCACTCAGCCTGGGCTCCGCGGTGGGGAGGACCGGGCGAGCGGCCCTGGCGGCCCCTGAGCCACGCTGACGGGGCGGCGTGGGGTGGGGGAGGAGAGGGAACAGCGCCCACCCTCACCCCGGCCCCGGACGGGGAAGAACGCGGCCGGTGCAGTGAGTTGTCTGGTTGGCACTGCGCGGGGCCGGCGCCGTGCGCGGGGCCCGGGAAGCTCACTGCTAGAACCTAGAGACGCGCAAGGCCGCCAGCCAAACCTCGGTGAGGCGCCAGCGCCGTGGCCGCGCGCGTGCACTAAAGAGCAGAGCACTGGATCACGCGTGGGCGGTGCGCGTGGCTTCTCGTGTGGCCGCGGTCCTCGTGGCGCGTTCCTGGCGTGCGCGCCTGTGTGCGCGGTGCCCGCCCGGGGCGCGGAGGCCGGATGCGCGTCGTCGCGCCGCCCAGACCTGGTGTGTTGAAGATGTTCTTCTGCAGCGCATGTGACTGCGGGCCTCGCGCTGGCCAGGCAGCCACCTGAATGACGTCCACGGCCCTTTCTGTTCTGTTTTTCAAATAGGGTCTGGCATCGGTGCCTGGCTGACCTGGACCACAATCCTCCTGTTTATACCTCCTGTGCAGCCCGGCCGCAGCAGCACACCACTGCGCCCAGCCTGATTGCTTGGAGTCGGTGACATGTTCCCCATCTGAGCCTCCCCCGCAGACTGATTTTGTTTCGGCTCAGTCTGGGCTACTGTAAGAGCTGTGGTGGCGGAATCCAGTTTCCTGTGGTACTTTTTCCCTTTGGGGAGTCTTGGCACTTCCAGGACGAGGGAAATCAGGAGACGCTTTGCCTTGCATTATGCGCCTCGGGAAGCGGAGGCGAGAGCCCTGCCCCCCATCTCCCCGAGTTCCCTCACCACTGGCGTCTACCACCCGGTCAGCAAAGTTGCTGCTGGGTGAGATGATGTCTCCTGTGTTCTGAATCTTAGTAGAGGAAAAGGGAATAGGCAAGATCACACAGAGCCATGTTTCCTGGTAGACTAGGGAGTGTTTCGGTTCTCTGGGTGTGCTCATAAGGTGTAGGTGCTGGGTGGGGGAAGGGGCTGGAGTCTAGCACGGGGTTCCATGAGGTGCTGAGGGGCGCCAGAGTCTACGCAGCAGACACAGAGCAGAGCAGAGCAGAGCCAGCTTTATTGAGAACAGGAAGGTTATTGAAAGAAAACACTACGAGCAGGCATTAGGCTGGGGGCATGGGTGGTCTCGCAATGTTTCTGGGGTAGGAAATGCAGGAGGTGCTGTGGGGTGACCAGCAGGGAAGATTCCATCTACCGTCGTGCCGAGTTTGCTAGTTGTGTGTGATGGTGGTTCACAAGCACTGGTCAGGGTGACCTCCCTTCCCGCCCCACCCCCTGCCCTCTGCACCCGCCGCACCCTGCCCGTCCAGTCCAGCCAGCAGCGCGGACGCAGGGAGCAAGGACGGAGCAACTCGGGCTCCAGGTGCAGCCGGCATGTGCCCGAGCTGTGGTCAGACTTGCTCACCATCTACCGTGGTACCAGAGGGATGAAGTAGGGTTTGGATGGTGGCATTTTCACGCCCAGGATCTTCGAGTGTAGACGGGTGGTACTGGATGAAGTCGGGGAGTGGATGGTGGGAAGGCCGATGGCAGCACTCCAAGCACTGTCTGCACCCATGTCCAGCGGCCAGCGGCCACGGAGCCGGGGCTCCGTCTGTTCGCAGGGGGAGGCGGGGGCAGGGGTTTCTGTTGTTTTCTCCTCCCATTACTCTTCCGCTTACCGGGAAAGGGGACGGTCAAAGACGTGTCTGAAAAGTTAGCCCTCGGCCCTCCTTCCGGCAAGGCTCTCGGCACAGCCTTCTCTCTTGGCTTTGCTCTCCTCTCTCCCTCACCTCCTGTGTTAGACAAGGCTGTTTTGCAAGGTTTACCTCTGACTTGTGGGCTCCAGCTTTCCTCCTGCCGCAGCCTCCTGATTAGCTGGGACTGGCGTGGACTACTCTTCCCGACGCATGTTTTTATTGTCCTGTGTAGGACTAGAAGGAGACAGAGTACTTTCTCCTCCCCTTCGCCATTCACTGTGGGACATATTTTCCAGTGTATTTCCTCCTTGGGAATTTTCCTTTGCTACTCACAGGTCTAGTTTGACATTGAAGGCACGCCCAAAAACACCTTGAAGAAAAAAAAGCTCTATATGCAAATGGTTGGAGATGAGAATGGAAAGGTAAAGGTCAACAAGCTGTGGAAATGGAGGCTGAGGGAAGGACGGGCACTGGCTGCCAGGTCTCCCCACCCGAGGTCGGAGCTCTGCCACCAGGCTGCGCTGACAGTGTAGGCCCACGAGGCGAGCGAGCGGCCTTGGAGCCCGGCGGGTTACGTTCGCGCGGTGAGGCAGTGGGTTGGGCAGCGCCACCCCCAGCCCCGCGTGGCCCTGGCTGAGCTGTGTTATTGACCATCAGCCTTGGGAAGTCCCAGCGTCAGGACGACAGGTGCGGTTCACAATGGCTCTGGCCCCTGAGAACTCTTCCAAGCCCTTCGATAAGCAACAGCATGCCAGATGAAGCTTCCAGAGCCGCACGTGTGTAGCTGGGCCTTGTGCAGGAATACGGGAAGAGGGAGAAGGGTGAAGACTTAAATAGGCTGGTGATTTATCGTCACGGTCAAGGCTCCCGGGAAGGAGATGAGCTGCAGCTATGGAGAGATGAAGCGCAAACCCAACTCGGGCAATGAGAAAGATCGACTCTCACAGGCACCGTCCTGCCGTCCAGCACGCCGCGCAGTGGTGGGGGAGGGGAAGAAGAGGGTGAGGACTGGCCGGAAGCAAGAGCAGCGAAGAGCTCGGTGGACGTGACTGACACAGAGGGGCAGGAGGTGGCAGTGTCTGGGCAGACGGCAAGCCAGGCTGGAGGTGAGAAGGCTCAGATTCTGGCTCCCACTGATTATCTCTAGTGTCATGATTCAGTAAAGCTGCGTGTTAATTAACGTCCACCCCAAGAGGTCACTGCAGAGGCATAAAATGGCCTCACAAGCCATACGCTCAAATGACAGCATCCACAACGCGAGGGGTTGAAGAGTCAGAAAAAGGAAGAGAAAGGTAACTTGGATAAACAATGCGTGTCATTCAGCTTCATTAGAAATCACTTTGAAGACATTGGGGTGGGGCTTTAAAAAAAAAAGTGATGGGGAAAAGAAGTGCCCGGAACTGGTGGCTCACACCTGTAATCTGAGCTACTCAGAAGGCTGAGATCTAGAGGACCCAAGGCCCAGCCCGGGAAGGAAAATCTGCAAGATGCCACCTCCAAAATAACTGACAAAAAGTTGGGCTGGATTCAAGGCTCAAATGGTTGGGTGCCAGCCAAACAAGCAAGCAGAGCAAGCTTGAGGCCCCGAGTTGAAACCCCAGTGCAGCTAAGCAAGCACGTGCACAAAGAAAGCAGGAAGAGAAAAGCAGTCATGCAGACCACCTCACTGCAAGCTACCTGCCCGGTCCACTGGAACCAAGCAGAAGTGGTGTGGAAGGAAGAGCTTGCTGCTGGGGGCGGGTCTGGACTGGTTGTGACTAGGTAAACCTGTGCTAACCAGACTTGTTTCCTACTGTAACAGTCTATCCCCAGTCTCTGAAGGATAGCGTGGAAAATTACTATTAAGGGTTTTGGATTTATTGCAGTATTTCCTTCTGACTTAGGTGTGTGGGGTCTCATTTCAAGGACATCTCTGGGATGGAAGAGATGGAAAGAAAATGGGCTTGTTACATGCAGCCCAAAGCCCAAGGAAAATGGCCTTGTGTATAAACCTCCCAGCTCCGAGGGGCAGGGCTCTGGCTGGGCCTCAGACACTGCCATCTGGCATCTGCTAAGACCCCCTCCCCTCTCTCATCGCCGGGTATGAAGGGTATTGCCCTTGGATCAGTCTCTAAAGTGAAAATGAGGTTGACTAATATTTTCCCCACTGTTTCTCTGCTCTCTTTAAGGACAGAGAGAAATCCAAACAAGATCAGAAAGGTGTCATGTGACTCCGACGAGCTCCTTAAATTGCCCTTCATCCTTGGTGCCTCAGGACTGAGTCCAGGTCTCCAGAGACCTGTCGGGCTCTCGAGCTGGAGTACTAAGCTCCAGAGAACACCTTAGTCCGTATAGAAGGAGAACCTAGAGAGGCATGCTTCTCTCTGGTGCCGTGAACGGGGGACACTCGACCTCACAGTGCCCCGGTACACAGCAGGCTTTTGCTTTGACCCAGCCGAGTCACTGCTTGCTTCCGTCTCCTGCAGCAATGAGGAAGAGCCGGCCCCGGCCGGGGGAGCGGAGGGACGCACTACCCTCCAGCACTTCTGCAGCACTGGCTGCCCACGGGAGAAATCCGGCTGGAAAAGGCAGGAGAGGGTGAGGTTGAGTCCGAGGAAAATGCCGGCTCCTCCATGGTGGCAGAGTCTTGAGAGGTCGGGAGTGAAAGGTCAGACGCGGTGGATGCACGCCGCGTGGGCAGGGGAGAGGTGCGGCTGCAGCGAGGGCGGGCTGGGCTGGGCCTCCTCCTGCTGCCCTCCACCTCTCGAACTCTGGAAATCCTGTCCTTGGGTGCGGAGGCCACCTACCAACGACAAAACAACTCACTGAGAACTTCTGGCCCCGGTAGAATCCAAACATGTGCTGTGCTCAGAGAGGGAGCAGGAGAGGATCGGATGCTGGGGAGGCGGGGGGGGGGGGTGAGGGGGGAGGGGAATGAGGTTTCCCCACGGCTCAGGTCACCCCTGAAGGACTGGACACCTGAGCATCAACCAAAGAACCTCAAGGGTGGGGATAACCTGGCCTAAGGAGCTAGACGTGAAGTCACTGGGCTGCGGGTGCCCCAGCAGCCCAGACCCCGCAGTCCCCGCCCCTCCACGTCCTGGATGTCACCTGGAGCCACCGCGAGGCCCTGGCGCTATTCCTCCACGGGGACCGCGGCGTTCTCCTTGTGCTCCGACGGGATGGCAAGGTAGTCAGACCTACAGGTGGGCAGGGAGGAGAGCGTGGCTTGCTCGTGGATCAGACGGACATGGAGCCTGCAGGTATCAGTCTGGGAGCATACTGTGAGATGGTCTGTGAAGAATGACGTCTCCCTTGTGTCCATGAGACACACCAGGGCACTGCCTGAGACGCCTCCCCTTGAGTTCCTCATCTCAAAGCTGCCTGGATCACAGGAGTCCTATCAACTAAAATCCAAGTACCATGAGGCCAGGTTTCTGGTTACTAATTCTCGAGACTCTTTTATGCTTCTATGTGGAGTCAGGGTAAATTTCCTGGACTTGCCTCTGGTCGATGTGGATGGGTCACAGCTCTCTGGGATTCTGGTTCTTCTGAGGGTCTTAGTCCTGTATGGACCCAATCTAGTACTTCCTAAGCCTGGGCACTTCCTGTCTAAGCATGAGCATTTCTAAGCAATTAAGAAATCACAGCCTGCTTCAGCATAATTTTTTTTATCTGTATATGATCATATATATTTTTTTACTTTCCTGAGGTCATAGATATTGTGTAAAATAGGGTTTTATTTATGACTTAGTGCCAGTACTAGGCCTTGAACTCGGCCTTGCGCTCTCCCTTGGCTTTGCATTCTACCATTTGAGTCATACCTCTGCTTCTGGCCTTTTGCTGGTTAGTTGGAAGTAAGAGTCAAATGGGCTTTTCTGCCCAGGCTAGGTTCAAGCCATAATGCTCAGATCTCAGCCTCCTGAGTAGCCAGGACTAGAGCTGCGCGTGCAGCATCGTACGCAGCGTTTCACACACGTTTCCAGGTGTTACCAGCCCTGGCTTTCCAGGCTGTTGCCTGAGTGACCCTGAGGTCTGTGTTCTCTTCTGTCTTTCCTCTCCCCACTCAGCCTGCCAGTGTGGTCCCTTAGACCCTTCTCTCTCGTGTCCCTCATTTCTCGTATGTGCTCTTGAGGGACCGGGGTCTTGGTGGAATGAGGGAGGTGTGGGCTGGACAGGAGAAGTTTACAGCCCCCGGGTGGGGTCTTCAGTGGCTTCGAGGTTCTAAGGGAAGAACGCGGGACTCGGGGTAGCGCCCTGGAGGAACCAGCTGACCACCACACAAGGAGTGAGAACGGATGTGAGGGACAGGGAGACTAGGTTCAAATCCCACCGTCTCCATTCACTGTGCCCAACCCCAGCAGGCCACTTGACCCCTGCCTGCTGCTGGGGACTGTATGGGCTGCTGGGTGGCAGCGGCGGCTGGTCCTCTCCTCACTGGCTAAACGCAGGCCAGCGTGCAGCAGGGATGGGCTGGCAAGGGTCTGCGGGCAACTCTCCCCGTTTGCTGTTGCTCATCTGTAAATGGGGGCAATCGTGTTGCCTGCGTGGTGGGCTGTCCTGACGGATGCCCAGCCATCTCCTCGCCCCTGACAGCTCTCACCATGACTTCGGTGGCTCTGGACTCACGCGTTCTCTTGGGCTGCCTCCTCGGCCTTCGAGACCTTTCTGTAGCAGTATATCATCTCAATGAGCAGCCACAAGGTGAGGAAGACCAGCAGGATGTACATCATGATCTCCGAGACCACAGAGGTGAAGTCCTCTCCAGCTGCGAGGAGGAGGAGGAAGAGATTCAGATGTGTGTCCCACATACCCGCACCTGCCGTGGGGGCCTGTTCTGTGTGCACCAGTACTGGGGCCTGAACTCGGCGGCGCCTCCTCTCGTCTGGCTGCTTGCTCACAGCTGGTGCTTTCCCACTCCAGCCATGCCTCAATCCAGTACTTTTTTTTACTGGTTAGTTGGAGACAGTCCCTTGGATTTTTTGACTTTAACTTTGATCCTCAGATCTCAGCCTCCTGAATAGCTAGGCTTACAGGTGTGAGCACTGGTGCTGGGCTAAGTCTGGCTTAACTGAGCATCAACGCTTAAAGGAGCTCCAGCTTTCACTGGCTTTCACTGGCTGCTTCATTCAGGGTTCCACCCCGGAAGCTGTTCTCGGGGTTGTTTGTTCTTAGTGGTGGCACTAGGGTTTGAATGCAGGACCTTGTGCTTGTTAGGCAGGCGTTCTACCCCCTTGAGCCATGCCTCCATGCCCCTTCTCAGTGGTTTCAGTTCCTCTAGGTAAAGAGGCTTTAGATTTCTATTCAGAACAGGAGCCAAGAGCCTAAGGCCAGGAAGAGTCCAACTTGAACAGAAAGGCCCGGGGATGGGGGATGGGGGAGATGGGGTCGCCACCTCTGAGCAACCAGAGGATGGTGAGGGTCCCATGGGAGGCTGCCAAGGGACCACAAGGACAGCAGGGAAGAAAGGAGAAGACACACAAAAGGCGGGTGGTGGCGTGAGGTGGGAGGAGGGCAGGCCGCTGGGGTGGGTAAATGGATTCTGCCCCCGCCTCCCTCTCCCTTTCACACCCGTGAGCCAGCCCCTCACTCACGGCCCCAGAGCTCCCTCCCTCCTCCCTCAACATGACAGACAGCACCCAACCCACTGAGTTCGCACCTGCAGCTTTGAGTCTGGCGGCCTGTATTTGAGAACGCCTCCCGGGGAGCCTCCACACTTCTTTCCAACTGAACCATCCAAGCAGCTCTGAGGTTCTAATAACAACCCTGTCTCCCCTCTCTTCTTACCCAAGGCTGCCTGGCTGCCTGGCTAGCTCACTCCCCCCGGGCCAGGGGGCCTCTGGAGGCAAAGGCCTCGGAGTGGCATCTACCTAGATCTAGAAGGCCGCAGCCAACAGTTCCGGAGGTTGAACAGCAGAGGGCGCCAGGCTCCGGTCCCCAGAGAGGAGCGGGCGAAGTAAACAGGAGAGGAATGGAACTTTTGAAGAGAAGCTACTCCAGAGAGCCGCCAGCCGCGCCCTGCTGCTCACCGCGGACACGGAGAGGGGCAGGGACTCACCCCTGCACTCGGGTGCTCTGAGCATTTTCTGCCTCCATAAGGGATCCACCTTCCACTTTGATCTTGGTGTACCTGCATCTTCTCTGCCATTCACTCTCAGGACGGGACAACCTTCACCTCTTTATTTTTCCCCACAATATGACTTAAAAACATCGACTGCGTCTGGGCGGTCAGGGATCCTGGGTCACTGCTCTAGGCAGGATGCTGACTTTGACCTCACTTGCTTTTTTTCATGACCCAGGCCGCAATGAGCTCACCCTTCTATGTCTAAGGGCAGCCATGATGCTAAGAACATGCTAGGAACATGCTAAGGACATGACTGAGCGGCCGCTGGGAGCGGCCCCTGGTTTCGCTGATCACACGCTGGCGTGTGAAGACACATTTGCAAGGAGCTGGAAGCACAGCTCCCGGGCCCGCTGGTGAGACTACAGGAGGGAATGAGGAGCTGGGCGTCCTGCCTGGGTTCTGGGCTTGGACCGTGTTCGACTCACAGACACGGCCGACGCCAGAGGCGTCCGCAGACGGTGCCCTCGGACAGCTCTCGAGGGTCACTTCCAGCCAAGAATGGATATATGAGAAGAAAAATGCCACAGGTGGCGAAGGGTGATGATTGCGGCAGAGAAAGCCAGACGCCAAAGCCAAAAAAAGAGATGGTTCAGAGAGCGCGCTCACAGCGTCAGCATTCCCGGGCGGTCTGCTGGACGGTGCAAATTCTACAGAATCAGAAAGTGTGTGTTCTAAGAAGCCCAGCGTGAAGGGCGGGTGTGGTGTCGGCCTGGGGCACCCCGTTCTCAGTATGGGGGGGAGCGAGGCGGGGAGCCACAGTGCAAAGCCAGCCCCACAAACCCTGCCTGAAAAGCAGTGACAGCGGCGAGGGCCTGGGTGAGGCTCGACTAGCAAGCACAGGCACGAGTTCGAGTCCCACTACCCCAAGAAATAAAAATGAACTACTGCATCTGGCTCTGGGGCTTGCTGAACCCTGAGAGCTCTGCTTTGGCGCTGTCGCTGGCTTCCGGGTGGGAAGGGAGAGAACTTGTAGATAACCCCACGGCTTCTCTGAGCGTCCACGCAGGCCCCGGCTGAGGGAAGCGCCCTCCACCGCTGGCTCTCGGCCCCCGCTGTCCTCGGAGCCTTGGCGGGGCAGAGGGGCGGCGGTGAGGCAGCGGGGGGGGGGGGGAGCAGGGCCCTCCTGCAGCCCGCAGCGTCCGCCAGCCCCCCGCCCCCCACCGCCCGGCCCTCCGCCTCACCTTCCTCCGTGACCCGGAGGGGAATCAGCCGCGTGGTCTTCACAAAGGGCCGATGTGCCTCAAACTCGAACTCGCGGGACACGTTGCAGGTGTAGAGCCCCGAGTCGTTGAGGGTGACGTTGAGCACGGTGATGGACACGTCCTGCAGGTCCTTGCTCCCGTTCCACTGCAGCCGCCCCTGGAAGGGGCTCTCCACCTCCTGGTGGCCATTCCGATACTCAAAGATCTGCAGGCAGAGGAGCGGGGCAGGTGGAGCCAGGAGAGGGGGCAGGGGGGAGGGGGCGGGGGCTGGGGGGAGGGGGCAGGGAGGAGAGGAAGGGCAGGGGGCGGGGCAGGGGCGTGAAGGAAAGGTGGGAGGGGCAGAAGGGGCCATGTCCCCAGGAGAGCCACACTGCGGCAGGGGTGGAACGGTAGCGGAGAGGAGGCAGACAGGTGTCGACAGGGGACCCACAGGGGAGAGGCGGGGAGGGGTGAGTGGGGAAAGCCTGGCAGGAAAAGCCAGGGGAGAAGGGGGAAGGAGGGAAGGTGGCTGGTGCTTTCTGGGGCCCAGGAGCAGGGGCAGAGGAGGGGCAGCAGGAGGTGGGCAGGAAGGCGGAGCGGGAGGCATGGCGGCCCAGCCTGGTGGCCCTGGGCAGGCGGCAGCTGGCCTGGCCAGGGCAGGACCCAGGGTCCCCCGCTGCCCCTGGACATCTGAACCTCAGGTTTTCATGTTGGGCCCAAGGACTGAAATTCCTTCGTTTTCCGAAGGACTCGTGCCACCGTGCCCCTCAAGGGTGCGCACCAGCTGCGGCTGGACCAGTAGGATTTCCCCGGCAAGGTCTCCATTTCCTGCTCTGCCAGGAAGGTAAAGGGCGCTGCCAAAATGGCTGGGCACTGTCCCTGGGCTTTTCAGCTCAAGGCTGGTGCTTGACCACTTAGGCCACACTCTACCTCCAGCTTTTTGCTGGACTTTCCCGTGTGGGCTGGCTCGAAGCTGCCATCCTCAGATCTCAGCCTCCTGAGCAGCTGGGATGATGGGCGTGGCAGGGCGCGGGCATCCTTGGCGCTCCAGTCGCTGTCTGGGGGGGGGGGGGCCTGCGCTGCGTCTACAGGGAGGCTCTGCTCTGCTCTGCTCTGCTCTGCGCTCCCTAACCACGTCCCGGGACTGCGGGGAGGACGGGACAGACCAGAGGCCGCAGGACAGGCGCTAGCACACCCAGGCTCTAAGCAGGGCTCCTCGTGCTCCCCTCCCTCCTCCCAGCCAGGGCTGCCTCGGCGGCCGGCCTCTGCCTGCCCGCGGCTGAGCTGAAGGAAGAGAGGCCGCGTGGGAGCCGGGGAGCGGCCGCACAGGCCGGGACATACAAGGAAGTCTTTACCGCCCTCCGGCCTGTAGAACCACTCGACCACCGTGGTGGCCTCCACCTCCTCCCTCTTCATGCAGGAGATGCAGCGCAGCTTCATGGGCTCGCCCTGGACCGCCTCCGTCTCGGAGGGCACCTCCACGCACACGGGGAGGCAGACCCCAGCTGCAGAGGGGGCAGGGAGGAGGGGCAGAGAAGGGAGGCGTGAGGCCGGGCGTGGCCTCGCGCACAGCGCACGGGCGGATGCACAGACGGACGCACGGGCGGACGGATGACGCTCGCCGGGTCTCCCCGTCCAGGCGGGGCACGGGCCTGGCTTCCAGCCAGCAACCCACCAGCCACGGAGTCCTTCCACCCTGCGCCACACCCACGGCCACACGGGCGTGTGCATGAAAGGACCTGGCGGAGCTCTAACCACTTCCAGGCCTCTACCCAGGGCCAAGCAGCGCAGCAGGCGCTGTGTTGCTGGGCGGCGCGGCTCCTTGCCGCTGGGCGGGCCTGGCACACGCGTCTGGAAAGGTGGACGCGACTGTGTTGTTTGTTGTCTGAGACTCCAAGTTCTCTAAAGCTGTCGGGAGATCTCACCCTATCTGCACTTTAGGAAAAGGAGGGGGGGTAATGTGGGGGTGAGGCCTGGCGAAAGGCACCAACCCGAGGCAGGTCAGACAGTGCCACACCTCGCGTGCCCCCGGGGATCCTGTCACAGGTCCTGCCCTCCAGACGCGCAGACCCACGTGGGCAAGGCGAGTGTACCAGATCTCAGACTCAGGCTTAATCCAAAGTGGGGCACAGCTGGCAATAAAACAAACGCAAATGTGGGCGGCACTGACAGGCAGAGGCGGAAGGAGTTCCGCGGTGTTCAGAACAAATCTGCACGGTCGGAACCTGCCAGGGACATGGCATCTCACAAAAGGAAGCTGTGTGCAGCCGCCGTGCCCACGGGGGAACAAGACGCTGAGGGCCTGCGGGCAGGGTCTGGTGAGAAGGAATGCGTGCGTGTGTGTGCATGTGTGCGTGTGCATGTGTGCACACTCATGTGGCGTCCAGCATGGACAAAGAACATAGTCATTTAAAAAAATGGAAAGATCAAGCCGGGCGCCAGTGGCTCACGCCTGTCATCCTAGCTACTCAGGAGGCTGAGATCTGAGGATCTTGGTTCAAAGCCAGCTCAAGCAGGAAAGTCCTTGAGACTCTTATCTCCAATAAACCACTAGAAAACCAGAAGTGGCGCTGTGGCTCAAGTGGTAGAGCGCTCACCTTGAGCTTAAGAGCTGAGGGACAGTGCCCAGGCTCAGAGTTCAAGCCCCATGACTGAGACACACACACAGACACACACGAAGGTGATTTAGCCTATTAAGTATTTGTGGGGGGAAAAAAACGAGAAAGAAGAATAGGCTGTGTTAATGGCTGCTATATTTAACCAAAGAGAACCAACTCTTGTGCTATCACCAAGTCTCTGTCCATTGTCACACTGCCTTTCCCAAGATCGCTCTAGAACACTTCCTTTGCAGTAAGAGGTCTTCATTAGAATATAATTACCAAAAGAGGTCATACATGAGAGGTGCTGTGGCTCAAAGTGGTACAGCACTAGCTTTGACCTAGGGACAGCACTAGGCCCTGAGTTCAAGCCTCACAACCAAAAACAACAAAAACAAGTTATTTGCTGGCCCCCAGTGGCTCACACCTGTCATCCTAGTTACTCAGGAGGCTGAGATCTGAGGATCACGGTTCAAAGCCAGCCCAGGCAGAAACAGTCATGAGACTCTTATCTCCAATAAAACGCACCAGAAAACCATAAGTGGAGCTGCGGCTCAAGTGGTAGAGCGCTAGCCTTGAGCTGAAGAGTTGAGGGACAGCGCCCAGGCCCAGAGTTCAAGCCCCACAACCAAAAAAAAAAAAAAGATGTCAGGAATGGGCTTATTTTTAGACGTCAACATCCTGAAATGATTTGCCCTCTCAGATGAACAGTTATGCTGCTGGGCCTGGAACGGGCAAGATGGGGAGCTGTGGAAGAGCAGGCCTGCAGAGGCCGGTCCAGAAGGCACAGGAGCTAAACGGAAGGGGGAGGCCAGGGAAAGCCGAGGGCATCGGGGATGAAGGCTAGGACGGGGGTCTGTGTGCCCACCGCGGTCTAGAAGAGGCCAGGCAACACTGGAGTCAGCAAAGAGCTGCACCTTGCTGCTCCCCGAGTCCACGGTCTCCTCCCTGACTCACCACCCACAGCACTGCCACAGGGAGTAAAGGAAGCAGTGAAGATCGCTTTGTAAGCTGCTTCAGCCGCAGGTGGAGGGCTTAAAACTATCACGTGACAATAAAAGAAATAAGGGAACTTCTCTTTCCTTTCGTGCAGAAGGTCCTCAGAAAGTTGTTTCCGCACTTTGTGGGCGTTCTATGCAAATATGGCTTGAAAAGAAGAAGTACATTAACGCCAACTTATTTCCAGAATTCCAATCCCATGCAAGCCAAGTGAACTTGCATTTGTGAGTGGGGATCATTTTCTTAGTCCTAGCACTGTTGGATAAAGGGATGCTAGCGATCATCTGTGCCAACTTCTAAAGTCTACCTATGAGGAGGCAGCTATGTTGTTTTGTTTTTGTTTGCCAGTTGTAGGTCTTGAACTCAGGGCCTGGGCACTGTCCCTGCGCTCTTCCTACCACTTTGAGCCACAGTGCCACTTCAGTTCTCTGCTCCTTAATTGGAGATCAGGGTCTCACAGACTTTCCTGCCCGGGCTGGCTTTGAACCGCGATCCTCAGATCTCAGCCTCCTGAGTAGCGAGGATGGCAGGCGTGAGCTAGAGCTTCAGGTTTCACCTGGCAACGCAAAGGACAGAGACGCCAAGCTGCTAGGTGCATCACTGCATGGCGGCACGCTGGTCCCCGCCACTCTAATCCAGGGGAGGACTCTCACTCAAAACGTGGAAAGAAAAGTCTCCCCTCCATCTGCACCCCCAGCCTCTCAGCCTCTCGGCGCGGGCCTCCCTGGGGAGGCTGCGGCTCCGCTCCCCTCGGGTCTCCTGTGCCCTCGGGGCGCGCGGCGGGAAGGCTGCCCTTGGGGCTTGGTGTTATTCTTCCCGTCCGTTCCGCGGGGAGCCCGGCCGGGCCCCGGTGGCGCAGCCGCCACGCCGAGGCCTCCGGCGGGGCCCGGAGTGACCGCGGGCCTACGCCAGGGGTGGGCGCGGGCGGGGCGCGGCCTCCGCCCAGAGACGCCGAGGTCGCGCAGGCCACGCGGCCACTACAGGCCCCGGTCCCGCTCGGATTCCACGCACGCGCCGCTGCGCTCCCGCACACGTGCGGGCTCCCAGGCCCAGGCGGCCGGTCACGCCCGGCCCCGCCCCGCCCCGCCGCCCAGGCCCGCAGCGGACCACAGGGGCGTCCACCGGGGACCAGCGGCCCCGGGCCCGGCCCCAGGCCGGCGAGCGGCGGGCGGCCCGGCGGGCTTCCCGGTGGCGCTAAGCGGACCCGCGGGCGGCGGGGCCCGGGGCCCCTCTCCCGGCTCCCGGAGCCGGCGCCGCCCTCCGGAGCCCGGCCCCGGCCCCGCGCCCCGCGCCCGACCGCGGCCGGCGCCCACCTGATGCCCGCGGCGGGCCGCACTTACCCCAGGAGGCGAGCAGCAGGGCGGCCGCGGGGAGCGGCGCGGCGCGGGCGCGCATCCCGTCGGCGGGGTCGCGCGGCCCGGCAAGGCTGCGCGCGCCGCGATCCTTCCAGAACGCCTCCGGGACGAGCGGGGGCCTGGATCGGGCCCGGGCCCGGCTCAGCACCGCGGCCAGCGGCCTCCCCGCGCCCCCGCGCTGCGCGGCCCGGCCCGGCTCCGCCCGCGGCGGCCCTCGCGGGGCCTAGGAGGCCGGGCCGTCGAGGGGGTCCATGGCCGCCCGCCGGGCCGCCGCGGCGCGGAGCTCGGGGCTGGGCGTGTCCCCCGGCCGCGGGATCCGCCCTCGTCGGCTCCGGACGCGGGGCCCCGGCTCGCGGGGGACAGCGGGGCCGAGGGACGGAGGCGCCCGGGGGCGGCGCGGCCGGAGACGAGCCCCTTCCCCTGCAGCGCGGTCCGCGGCCGCTCCGGCCCCTCCTCGGCGAGCGCCGTCGGTCTGGACATGCGCGGGGGCTCCGCCCGGCCCGCGCGACCCTCCCCCGCCGCGGCCACGCCCCCCACCCCGCGCGGGGCGGAGCCGGCGCCGAGGACGCGCGGGGTCCCCCGGGGCCCCCGCCGCGGTGACGTCACCGCGGCCCAGAGCCGGGCTCCGGCGTCTCCCGCGCCCCCGCCCCGCGCCCCCGCCCCGCACACCCCCCCGCACCCCCCCCCCCGTTCCCCCTCTCACCCTCACCCTCCCAGGCCAGCCTAGGGCCGGCATCAGGTGAACTGGTTCCCAGCGCCTCGAGCGCGAGACGCACCTGTTCCCCAGTCCACCCGCGGTCGAGGAGCGGCGCCCCATCCCTGCGCCCCCCCCCGGCCCGCGCCCCCCCCCCCCCGCCTGCGCCCCCTCCGCGCCTGCGCCACCCCCCGGCCTGCGCCCCCTCCGCGCCTGCGCCCCCCCCGGCCTGCGCCCCCTCCGCGCCTGCGCCCCCCCCCGGCCTGCGCCCCCCCATCCCTGCGCCCCCCCCGGCCTGCGCCCCCCTCCCCGCCTGCGCCCCCCCGGCCTGCGCCCCCCCCGGCCTGCGCCCCCCCCGGCCTGCGCCCCCTCCGCGCCTGCGCCCCCCCCCGGCCTGCGCCCCCCCCCCCCGCCTGCGCCCCCCCTCCCCGCCTGCGCCCCCCCCGGCCTGCGCCCCCTCCGCGCCTGCGCCCCCCCCGGCCTGCGCCCCCCTCCCCGCCTGCGCCCCCCTCCCCGCCTGCGCCCCCCCCGGCCTGCGCCCCCTCCGCGCCTGCGCCCCCCCCCGGCCTGCGCCCCCCCCCCGCCTGCGCCCCCTCCACGTTGCTCTTAACACTCGTTTCCCAGCAAGAGGGCGGTGGCGTCTGGATCCTGGGCATCGGCCGGCCGCAGCCGCGACGCAGATGGGAGGCTGAAGTTGGCTTCACCAAACTCTCGGGCCCAGGCACGCGTGACCCTGCTCCTGTGCGTGCTGACCCCCGCTCATGTGGGGTGCTGACCCCCCCCCACTCATGTGGGGTGCTGACCCCCCCCGCTCATGTGGGGTGCTGACCACCTCCCCGCTCATGTGGGGTGCTGACCCCCCGCTCATGTGGGGTGCTGACCCCCCCCCCGCTCATGTGGGGTGCTGACCCCCCCCCCGCTCATGTGGGGTGCTGACCCCCCCCCCGCTCATGTGGGGTGCTGACCCCCCCCCCGCTCATGTGGGGTGCTGACCCCCCCCGCTCATGTGGGGTGCTGACCCCCCCCCGCTCATGTGGGGTGCTGACCCCCCCCGCTCATGTGGGGTGCTGACCCCCCCTGCTCATGTGGGGTGCTGACCCCTGCTCATGTGGGGTGCTGACCCCCCCCGCTCATGTGGGGTGCTGACCCCCCGCTCATGTGGGGTGCTGACCCCCCCCCGCTCATGTGGGGTGCTGACCCCCCCTTCCCCCATGTGGGGTGCTGCCCATGCCCCCCCACGTTTGTCCATTTGAAGGCCCAAGGAAGTGCTGGCGTACTTCATCCCCCCACGTTAGAAACGTGGCATACCGTTTGCGTTTAAAGCCAGCTTCCGCCATCCACGCATCCGTGGAGCTTCATTGCCTCTTCCTTTTTTTCTTCCTTTTTTCTTTTTTTTTTTTTTATTTTGGGTCGGTCGTGGGGCCTAAACTCTGGGCCTGGGCGCTGTCCCTCAGCTCTTCAGCTCAAGGCTATCGCTGTACCACTTGAGCCACAGCGCCACTTCCAGTTTTCGAGTGGTTCATTGGAGATAAGAGTCTCACGAACTTTCCTGCCCCGGCTGGCTTTGAACCCCAATCCTCAGATCTCAGCCTCCTGAGTAGCTAGGATTATAGGCGTGAGCCACCGGCACCCGGCTCAGTGAGACTCTTATCTCCAGTTAGCCAGCAAAAAGCCGCAAGTGGAGCTGTGGCTCAAATGGTAGAAAGCTAGCCTTGAACAAAAAGCTCAGGGACAGCGCCCTGTATTCAAGCCCCAGGACTGGCAGAGGAGGAGGAGGAGGAGCAGCTGCTGCTCAGGGGGGGGGCTTCCACACTGATGCTTATAGTTTCAGAGATGTTGACCCATGAGGAAGCCGCAGAGAGGCAGAGGCAGAGCAAAGCTGATCTAATGGTAGCAACAGGAAGCGGCACAGCAGGGAACAGCAGGAAGCAGGTGAAGAAGACAGAGCGCTGGCCACACGTCCTGCGGGACCCACTTCCTCCAGTGAGGCGCCATCTTGCACACTTCCACCATCTCCCATTTTGACCCCATCAGGCAGATGAAGCCCTTGGTGCCACGCCGGAGTTCTGGTGGACGGGACCCTGTGCCGAGAGGAGCGAGGGAAGAGTGAAGCGTGGAAGCCAAAATCAATACAAGGATCAGAAGAGGTCTGTCAGAGACATGAGAGAGCCCTGCAAGGTGGGCTGCCAGACAGGCCAAGAGAAAAGAGAGGCCCAGGGCCGTGCTAGCTGTGCTCAGAGACTGAGAAGAGGATGGCACGGAGCGTCTTCGGGGGAGGGAACAGCATGAGGAACAGCGTGCTGGAGGGGGGTGAATGGCATCTGACACGTGCAGGGAGGGGGATGTGGGAAGGACAGCAATAATGAATCTGACCTGAAGGCTCACACAGGGGGATGGTACCACCAGGTACCAGGAGCCCTGTTACCCCTGACTGCTGGAGGGGGCGGGGCGGGGGACTGTGGGAGAGGCAGGTGGTCTCAGCCATGGGGTCCCCCTCTGGAAACCCAGAGAAATGCCAAGAGGAGCATTTGAAGATCAAGAGGTAGCTGAAGTCCGAGTCAAGACGGGAAGTGCAGCGACCTGCCTTTGCCATTCTGAGGAGACTTTGAACAGCAGGGCATCCCGCCGCCGCTGGACAGGGGAGGGAAGAAGGGTTTACACCATAGCTAGGAACACCGGGAATTAAGCCCCATGGGGTCTCCAGGCCGTTCCCTCATCCGGCCTGCCAGCCTGCTGTGCACTGCTGTCACAGCAAAGGATGCTGGGATGAGAACTGGAAACGGGGACCTGGTGATGGAACTATGCAGACCCTTCCTGGATTCACACGGGGGAACCCAATGGTGAGAGGATCAAGGCATCCAGCAGATGGCTTGCATTTCAGCCAGGATTCAGAGGCTCACGCCTGTAATCCTAGCTTTTCTAGAGGCTCTGATGGAAGACCAAAGCCAGGCCCGAAGCCCTGCACCCTTGGCTCACGCCTATAATCCCACCTGCTCAGGAGGCTGAGATTTGAGGATCAGGGTTCAAAGACAGCCCCAGCAAGAAAGTCCTTGAGACTCCTATCTTCAGCTCAAGGCTAGCGCTCTACCACTTGAGCCACAGCGCCACTTCTGGTTTTCTGGTGGTTTATTGGAGATAAGAGTCCCTGAGCTGGCTTTGAACTTTGATCCTCAGATCTCAGGTCTCTGGGATGACAGGCAGGAGCCACCAACGCCCAGCTGAGTATGAGATTCTTATGGGAATCACCAAAGAGTCCTTTAACTCTGTTTTCAATCATCAGGAAGTGACTAAAAACTTACCTAAGACAAAATAAAGATGACTTAGATTTTTTAAAAAGACAACTGTACAGTCTAATTCACACTCCGGAGTTAAACGTTCTATCAAGAGTTCCAGGCATATTGCAAGTGTCATACAAGTGTTTATTATTATTATATTTGTAGCTTTTTTTTGGTTGTAGGGCTTGAGGACCTGGGCGCTGTCCCTGAGCTTTTTTCACTCAAGGCGAGCACGCTAGCACGTTGAGCCACAGCTCCACTTCTGCTTTTCTAGTCATTCACTGGAAATAAGAGTCTCACGGACATTTCTGCCTGGGCTGGCTTTGAACTGGGATCCTCAGATCTCAGCCTCCTGAGTAGCTAGGATTACAGATGTGAATACTAGCACCTGGTATTTATAACTTGTTGAGCTCTGAATTGTAGAGTGTCATACATACTACCTAATAAGTGTGTATTATTACTATTTGATAGACTGGTAGAAACTTTATTTTACTAGTTGATATTGATTATTACTAACAGTGAATAGCGATAGTGGCTGTTTTATTGGGAAACTGGAGCAGAGTAGCAAATGGGCAAGATCTGGGTTCAAACTCAAGGTTGTCTGATTTTCTCCTGCAGTAAAGTGTTCACCTCGGTCATGATCTTACCTCCCTCCTTTGTAGCAGAAGACTTTCTCTCCCAGAGGAGCAAATCCAACCTGACACTAAATGACAACTGCAGACACTTGACTTTGAGCAGAGAAGAATTCCTCAGTGCTTAAATAAGACACAAAATCCAGTGTGCTTAGCATCCTTAGTTTTAGGTTTCTCTCTCTCTCTCTCTCTCTCTCTCTCTCTCTCTCTCTCTCTCTCTCTCTCTCTCTCTCTCTCTCTCTCTCTTTCCCTCCCTCCCTCCCTTTCCCTCTCCCTTTCTCTCTCTCTCTTTCCCTCTACCTCCCTCCCTCTCCCTGCCTTTTTTTTCCCTCTCTCCCTTTTACTCCCTTTTCTCTCCCCCCTCCCTCCCTTCCTCACCTCCTTCCCCCACAGGAAGGAGACAGGATGACAGAGAACATGCTGGAAATGCATTCCAGGTGAAGTCATGGGCGTATTTTGCTTCGTGGTGTCCTGCAGACCGACCTCCTCCCCCTGATCAAGCCCCTGGCTCCGCCGGCTGGAGAGCGAGGGAGCGGAGCTGGGGCGCAGCTTTCGTAGAAGTTCCTGTAAGATGAGCGCCGCAGCTGCCACCCTGGAGAGCTTTATTTAGCTTCACTCAAAACAAGTCCCTCCCTGCCCTCCCTGCCACGCGTGCTTCCCACCGGGCCAGGGCGGAGGCGGGCAGCGCCGGCGGCGCAGGCTGCCCGGCGTCAGACCAGCCTCTGCGGCCGCGCAGAGAGGGCCGCGGTCCCTCACCTGCAGGACACCAGCTGCCGCTGGGCTCTCCCTGCTCGCCTCGGTCCTCCAGCACCTTTCCTGCCCCGCCCTGCCCAGCCTCAAGGCCATTGTGGCCTTGATCTTGCTATTCTTGTGTCTGCCCACAGAGGGAGACACTTCTTTCGTGGGTCCCAGATGTGAAGGAACAAAAGAGGGCGCACAGCCGCCCTGGGGAGCAGAGACCCTCAGCTTTTCAGGAAATCGGAGCACGAAGGAAAGGATGTGCAACTCTGGGAGCGGGTGGCATTATGCCAGGTTTACACAAGCACGGGCAACGGAATGAGTAACCTCATCTTCCATCTTTCTTAAATCCCGCCAAGGTTTGCCTGCGCCGTGAGAACGTCGTTCTCATCCCACCTCCCAACATTTTTCAGCAGACATCTGGAACGTTCTGCTCTGGGCCTGTCTTCCAGCCTGGGGATGAGCAGATCCTGCCCAGGGTGAGCGGGAGATTGCTGCCCTGCAGGGCACAGGGGCCCGGCTCATGAGCGTCTGGCTTCCTGGTCTCCTGGGTACCGCTTCTAACTACATCGCTTCCCTCGGTTGCCATGGAGATAGGGGTGCGGGCGCCCCCTGTTGGCCTGTGGAATAACACAGTCTTCATTGGCTTCATCTTCCCTCCCACCTCCTTCTCAGTCCTCCTAACTCCTACCTCAACTGTAGACACTCACACTTGTGTCAGAACAAGTTACCCGAATAGATTTGCCTTAAATATATCACAGAACAACAGAGAACAAACTGGTCCAGATGAAGTCATCTGTGCACGCCCAGCAGGAAGTTTGAAATACCCAAAGTACCATCAGATACGCTTTCCTACTTGAGTCTCAAGTTTACTTCATCTGTAGAAGGTGAAGTAAACGTCTCAGGCACTGGTCAAAAACAAAGAGAGCTAAAGACATGAGTGGGGCTCGTGTGTGATCACTGTGGTGTGCTGCTCACAGACGTGGGGCTCGTGCGTGATCACTGTGGTGTGCTGCTCACAGTGGGGCTCGTGTGTGATCACTGTGTGATGTGCTGCTCACAGACGTGAGGCTCGTGCGTGATCACTGTGGTGTGCTGCTCACAGCCGTGGACGCGTGACCGCTTGCTGATCCCAGCGCTCTGTGGGTTCTCGCAGGATGGAACAGAGGCAATGCGACCATCGCAGTGTGGGTCGCAAGCTTTCCCCCACAGTGTGGCGGTGATGTGCTCCGTCCCTCATCAACTGGCAATGTGTATGAACTGCACCCCCGCCCCCGAGGGCCTGCTGAAAGAATATGCTTTGGTAAAAGGTGGAGGAGTGCCTTCTGATGCTCACACAAATCGGAACCGTTTTGGAAAGTTTTCACAGTGTGGCGATCACATTCTATCACGCACGCTGTCGAGAAGGACGCAGGCCTGTCACGGGCTCAGTGAGGACCACGTTCCCCGCACGTCCTCCGTGCCTCCAGACCAGCTTGTTCCACGCAGGCGCCCCCCCCCCCCCATCACGGGTCACCGCGAGCATCCTCAGCCCGGACCCTGCCTGCGGCTGCCAGTTCATGTGTGGTCACTTAGCGGCCTACGTCCGCCCGGCCATCACCCGAGGCCCAGCATGAGCTAACCATCCTCCCACCCCTCATGCATGCCACCAGAGCCCACCAGAAGCTAACGATCATTTCTGTTGAGTGCCAGCACACGATGCCACTTTGAACATTCGCATTTCCTCTCGTGAAGAAGGAAGCGGAGGGGCAGGTGGAGGAGGAGGAAGGCTCTTTGGCCAAGGGCGCAGGCAGGGAAGCAAGGCGGTAGGAGAAGCGGCTCTGTCTCGGAGCACCGAAGCTGTCAGGCTGACATAGCTAAGACAAATCTATTCGTGTCACTTGCTTCATCCTTCCTTGTGCTGCATCCCAAGGAAGGGAAGGAAGGAGGAGAAGAGGAGGGACGGGGGCCTGGGGCACAGTGCCAGTCCTGTGGTCTTCTCTTGGAGCAGGAACAGGAAGAACCAGGGGTGGCAGAAACAATCAGTGCAGGCTCCTCAAATAGTAAAACCCCAGGTTGTTCCGAGGGGAAAGTCTATGGTGCCACATCAAACGGAATTTGGAGAAGGAACGTTTCTGCTTTTCTAGTCTACCCTTCCCATGAATAAGAGGCACCTCCTTGAGCAAGTGGCTCCGTTACTTCCCTGGAAATGCTTTTCCTGTCTTTTTTAAAATGTTTCCTTTTAGCCGGGCGCTGGTGGCTCACGCCTGTAATCCTAGCTACTCAGGAGGCTGAGATCTGAGGATCGCGGTTCAAAGCCAGCCCGGGCAGGAGAGACCGTGAGACTCCTATCTCCAATAAACCACCAGAAAACCAGAAGTGGCGCTGTAGCTCAAGTGGTAGAGTGCTCGCCTTGAGCTGAAGAGCTGAGGGACAGCGCCCAGGCCCAGAGTTCAAGCCCCACGACCGACAAAAAAAAAAAAAAATGTTTCCTTTTGCTCCACGCCTCCCTTTCTTTTGTGCTAGTACTGGGGCTTGAACTCAGGACCTTGCACTCTCACTTGGCGTGTAGGTTCAAGGACAGCGCCTACCGCTTCCAGCTTTTTGTCCACTCAGGCTGGCTTTGAACATCATTCTCAGATCTCAGCCCCCTGCTGGGCTAGGAGTATAGTTGTGTGTCACCAGGGCCTGGCTTCTGGAGATACCATGAGTGCAGTTCCTGTTTCAGATGATTTCTTGGCCCTTTCGGTTCTAGAATTCATTCATTGTTTATTCAATAGCAATCAGTATTGTCTGTTCAACTACATCCTGAACACAGTTCTTGGCACTGATACAATGTATGAGAAAGAATACTCACTCTCAAAGCAATTCATTCCCTAATGGTCACTCTTGATTTGATTGGATTGAGAGATGTCTAAAACACTCTACTGTAGATTGCTGATTGACATGTGGGTGAACCACTGAGGGAGTGGTCAGAGGTGATTGACGTGTAGGAGAGCCACTGAGAGCCTCCTGAATGTTGGTGGCACCATCTGGTAGGCTGCGGGCCCCAGATAGAATAGAACAGGAGCCTGTGCAGGTTTTCTTTTGGTCTGGGCTCCCTGGCCACTGCGTTAAGCGCTGCCCTGCTTGGCCGAGCCGTCCCGGCTCCGCGCCGTGAGACCGCAAGCCTTCCCTTCCTTCATCTGTGTTGCTCAGGTGTTTTGTCCCAGCAATAAAAGTATAAGACCGCCTAGTGAAGAGGACAGGCCCCTGCGGTGACACAGGTCCCCGGGGACCGCGGGAGCACAGGGCAGGCCTGGAGAAGCCCGTCCCAGAGGTAACTCGAGTTGCTTTTGCTTGTAACTCAGAGATGCCAATAGCCAGTGATAGTGGGAAGGCAGAAGACTCGTGTCAGCTGCCAGGCGCTGCCAGCGTTCCTGGAGCTGGTTAGCAACCCCGGCCCGTAGGTCTCAGGGTGCGGAATGGGAAGAAATGCAGGCTCGGGGGCCCATGAACCCCCCAGGCCCACTAGGCAGTGGTGGGCGCCCGGAGCCAGGCCCTGGGCCGGAGGGCAGAGGCAAGGCCAGGAATCCGAGTCATGATGCCTGCCATCCCATGGCCGACCTGGTCGCGGAGCCTTCCGTCCTCAGAGCTGGCCTGGGCCTGGGCAGGGAGGGTGGGAGTCGCCACAGGACGACTGAGCACTGGGTCAGGATGGCGGAGGCATCAGAAGAGAGCCTGGTGGAGGGAGCCTTTGTGCTGCCTGTCCCCGAATGTTGTCTAACCCTGTGCTTCCTTGATGAGGCCTGGGCAGGGCAGACCAGTGTCCTAGACATTGTTTCAAGATGGACGTTGGAATCTGAGTGAGTAAAGCTTTGGCATGAAAGACGAAGAAAAAAAAAGAAAGAAAACCCTTGGTGAGCGTTGATTGATCTGAGGCTCTCCGGGAATGGTGGGGTGGGGAGAGGAGGGCGGGGAGGGGGAGGGGTGGGGAGGGGGAGGGGGGTCCCACATCTCGGCCTCCGTGAGTGGCCGGTGCTTTAGCTCCTGCTTGCAGACGTGTTACACATCAGACTTGCTGCCCCTGAACGCGTTTCCATGGCAACCTTCCCCAGCAGGCAAAGAGCAGCATGTTCAGCCCCAACTGGGAGGCTATGAGATAAAAATAAATTCTGATGGATGTAGGAGGAGCCGCGGGCGCCTGCGACCCGGGGATGGCCTGGTAACAACACCAGACGGAGCGAACTTTCCTATTTCCCTTGCCTGCCTTTTTTTTCTTTTTGCGGTCATGGGGCTTGAACTCTGGGCCTGGGCGCTGTCCCTCAGCTCTTCAGCTCAAGGCTAGCACTCTCCCACTTGAGCCACAGCGCACTTCCAGTTTTCTGGTGGTTTATTGGAGATCAGAGTCTCACAGACTTTCCTGCCTGGGCTGGCCTTGAACCTCGATCCTCAGATGTCAGTCTCCTGAGTAGGTGGGAGGGTGGCTCCATGGTGGAGCGCTCGCCTAGTGTGCGTGAAGCCTTGCGCTCGATGCCTCAGCGCCACAGACGCAGAAAACGCCGCAAGTGGAGCTGTGCGCCAAATGGTGGAGTGCTAGCCTTGAGCAAAGGAAGCTCAGGGTCAGCGCCCAGGTCCTGAGTTCAAGCCCCAGGACTGCTCCCCCTGCAGCCCCCAAAAGGAGGCAAGCATCTGTGCAGTGCAGGTTGTGGAGATGCGTGCGGCACAGCAACTGGGGAAACGCAGGCGTAGCCAGGGCCGGAGGATCGCATCCTCAACCTCCTCTCCCCGTCAGGAGCCCAGACCAGGGCACAGCGCAGCTGGCACTGACCGGGGCCCCCAGTCCACATGAAACCCTAACTTCCTGGCAAGGTGGGATTCCGAGGCCAGGCTTTGCGGAGAAAATCAGGTTTAGATGAGGTCCTGGGGGAGGAGCCTCCCGATGACCGGGAGCTCCCCAAGAAAGACGCCGTCTCCACACTCACATCCGTGATAGCAGCTCCTCAGGAGGTGGAGAGCTGAGGATCCCGAGAATTCCACAATACTCCACTTCCAAAATAACCAGCAAAAAGTAGAGTTGGAAGCATGGCTCAAGTGGCAAGCACCAGCCTGGCAAACCCGAGGCCCTGGGTTGGAAGTGAAGGTGTGGCTCAAGTGGTAGAGCTCTGGCCTGGCTTGAAAGAGCGAAGGCAAGAAGCAAATAAGGCTTGCGTTCATAAGCTTGGGGGGAAAGAGGGAGGGAGAGGAAGGAGAGAGATGGGAAGATGCAGAATTCAGACGCTTTTTGTCACCCCAAAGGAAGAGGCCACATGAGCAACAAGGGGGAAGTGGCCATCTGCAACCCTAGGAGAAAGAAGTCTCCAGAAACTAACCATGACTGTACCTTGTTGCCGGAATCCGAGCCTCCAGATGGGTGAGATCATTTCTGTCGTTTTCAGCTGCTTTATTTTGGAGACATGGCTTGCTGTCCAGTCCGGGAGACCGGTCTGGAGCCTCACAACCCCCTGCCTCTGCTGACTCCCGGCATGCACCGCCACACCCCCTGGAGGGGTCCAGGGCTTTCATGGCAGACGAGGCAGTAACTTGATCATCGCTTTCTCCTAGACGTGGTCCAGGGTCCCAGCATCACCAGGCGTGCTGAATGACATCTCCTACGTAGTCGCAAACCTGCCAAACCTTCCCGAGCAGCAGAGGGCTGAGGTGAAAGGCTCTTATCAATAATGCACCATCTTAGATGAACAAAGCTGGGCTAGGCAAAGATGTAGGCAGATGGACGTCTTAGAAGTGGGAGTTAGAAAACATACTAACAAGGAGAGAAAGTCAAAAGGGTTTCTGAGTCCCAGGGTTCTCTGTGCATGGTTACCAGGTTGGCCCCACCTAGAAATAGAAGACCCTCGTCTCTCACATGGGCCTGGCGGCCCGTGTTCTCCCTTCCACTCCTTTCCTGAGCAGATCGGAGGCTGCCCCCACCATTCTATTAAAGGACTTACATGTAGCCTGTGCCCACATTCCGGGGAGACAGTCATCCGGCGGCGAGTGCGTGCGGGCGGGTGGAGCGCCGATCCAGGGCTCTTCCTGGGCAGAGATCAGCTGCGGGGAGGGGCATCTTGTTGCTGGATCTCCTGTCCATTTCCTGGCCCGGCCTGCTGTGTGCCTGTGGGCAGACTTCCTGTCTGCGGGCAGATGAGGCTCAGCTAGCGGAAAGGAGCGTGGAAAAAACCTACCAAAAGATGCATGGTTTATCTGCGTCCAAGACAAGCAAACAAATGAAAAACACCAAACCAACCAACCATAGGTGGCTTTTCTGCCTGCGCTGCACTGTGACCTGGCCAGCGTAGGCCCTGTGGAGGGCTGCACCGTGGCCTCAGGACTCGGCTTTGGATTTGTGGATCTGGGGATGCGTTTGCGTCTGTGGCGGGGAGGGGGGAGCAGGGGGGGCTGCGGCCTCCGGCAGCCCGGTGGCTCCTCACTAGGCTGCGTTCAATGCGGAGCTTCGAGGCTGTTTGGGGCCGATGGTGAGCAGGGATTGTTTAGACTCCACTCCATCCTGATGGGGATTCATTGTCTCCCTGATCCCAGGCCCGCCTCGCGGGATGATGCTGGGTGACAGCGCAGGCTCCATCTTAATTGTCTGACTGCCGCAGGCTGCAATCTTTGCATGTGAGGGCCGGGGCTCGCCGGCCTCTCTCCCTCCGAGCCGTGTGGGGAGGCCAGGGAGGCCAAAGCGGACCCCAGCAGAGCGGCCAGCCGAGGGGACAGGGGACCAGCGGAAAGGGACAGGGGACAATGCTGGGATGGAGAGGAGGAGTCAAACTCTGGCTCAGCACACGCGGCAGCGTGGGGCGCGTCCTCAGCGCTGCGCTACTTTACTAGAGACCAGGTGACGGGGGTCGCCCCCCCCCCCCCGCTCTCTGGGGTTATCTGGGAAGGTCCTAAATGCTCCTGTGTGTCACTGCAAGCAAGAAGCAAAGGAGGGGCACCGCAGGGCAGGGCACGGGAAGAGGAGGCAGCCAGCACTGGGGCTGGAGGGGGGGGAGGGACAGACGCCCCCCCAGGCCCCCAGAGGGAGGGAGCTGGGGGGACCGGCTGCAGAACTGTGTTACCACAGAGGGTCTGACAGCTGATACAGATGCGGGCGACTCCACAGACCGCCGCTCTGAGACGAAGCCGCCCGCATGCGTGGGTGAGGCCGCTGATACATGGAGCAGATGTCTGCAAGGATGGCAGAGGTTGCAGGAAACACTGAACCAGGCAGACAGGAGGCGGGAGGGGAAGGGAGGGGAGGGGAGGGGAGGGGAGGGGAGGGGAGGGGAGGAGAAGGGAGGGGAGGGGAGGCTGCCCAGCCCAGCACTCTGGCCCGGCCTCTGAGCCTCCGATGAGCATCTCTGGGTGCTGAGGCAGCCTCCCAATCCATTCCAAATCGGATTTTTTTAATGCCTTAATTAGACTTTGCTGAAACCATGCTTTTTGCTTTTCCTCCCGCAGTCTGAGCTCCAGTCCTGAAATGGCCCCTGGGTTCACATCCGTGGGTTTCTCATGCATTTCTTCTGCCTGTGTCATGCGGGTGTTGACGGCTGGCGAGTTCCATGACCTGCAGTTGTTGGCATTGGATTTGAGATGGCAGAACGGGGCGGGCCGCTGGCGCGCCTGCCTCCTCCAGCCCCGCCCCGCGCTGGAGCTCCTGAGGCTGAGGACGCTTGAGAAGGCCATCGGGGATGCTTGCAGGTCCTGACCTGGGCCTCCCACCAGCTAGCCGGCGAGAGGCGGTCTGGTGAGCTTTAACGCCAGGCTGGTCATGAGCTCCGTCCTTCCGGCCTTGGCCGCCACGCAGCTGGACGGCAGGCATGAGCCGCTGGCCCCGGGCTGTGTTGGATTCTGAATCTGCAGAGTCTGGATGTTTGTAATGGTGACCACTTCTCTGGTTGTTTTTGATTCTCTCCTGTGAACCGAGAAGCCTTTACTCTTCTAAAATGTTATTCTGTAGCATCCTTACTTTCAGATTACCTATGTATCTATTGTCCCAACAGATGATAAGCTCTTCGTATATTCAAGATCTTTGTTTACAAATTTTTAGTGCCCACCTTAACTCTCCTCCTGGACATTTAATAAATTCATGTCTGGGACTCCGAAGATGCTGGCAAAAGGTCGCCACCTGGTGTCCGGAGTGAGGGAGGGGGATCGGAGGCAGTGGACTCACTCTGAGGTTTTTTTTTTCCTTTTTGGTCTGGTCGTGGGGCTTGAACTCTGGGCCTGGGCGCTGTCCCTCAGCTCTTCAGCTCAAGGCTAGCACTCTACCACGTGAGCCACAGCGCCACTTCCGGCTTTTTTTTCTTTTTGCTTATGTGGTGCTGAGGAATCAAACCCAGGGCCTCATGCATGCAAGGCAAGCGCTCTACCACTGAGCCACCTTCCCAGCCCCTGAGGTTTTTCTTATATATGACTTTTAAATTACAGCCCAGATTACTTTAAGCTTTCTATATTTACTTTCCTGTTTTGACACTTACCATTTTGAGTGGCGAGACTTTTAACTTCTTCAGCAATTATTTACATTTCTAAAGCTGAGCGTTACAGCCAAGGCGGTCAGTGCTGAGGATCCCGAGGTGGATTCCAGGCCCCGGAGGCTCTTGTGGGCTTGCAAGGTGGACAGGAGGCAGCTGTCCATCCATCCATCCTCCCATCCGTTCACTCGTTTACTGTTCAATACCTACTCCTGAGCATTCGCTGTGTGCCGGACCTAACAGCCAGGATGGGAAGATGGGTGCTCCGAAGCTTGCTGCTCAAAGCAAAGACCGGCCTTAGCTATGTCTGAGTGCACGCCCCTGCAGAGCAGGCCAGGGGAGCCCCGGACTTCACTGGGCTTCACACACAACAAGATGGTTCTACATAATTTTTTTCATCAAACAGCAATGCTTCTGTTTAACACCTTAACGATAAAACTACCTTAAAAAATGAAAAAAAAAAATTTTCACCATAGCCAAGTTATGGAAACAGCCCAGACCACCCTACAATGGAAGAGCGGATCAAGAAAATGTGATTATGTATGCACACAGGCAACACATACACATAAATGCGTGCGAGTGTGTATCTATATATATGTGTGTGTGTGTGTATGTACATATATATATATATATGTATGTATATATACATATAGGTGAGAGTGGGGGCAGACAGCAGAATTGGCACGAGAAAAGGCCACAAAGCGGAGTGTGTGTGCCATCCTGAGCATGTGGGAGAGTCAGAGCCTGGTTTAATGTTTTAAGGAAGTGAAGGTCTGATTCAAGCGGTAGAGCATCAGTCCTGAGCAAAAAAGTTGTGAGGATGATAAGCCCTGAGCTTATCACACGTGAGGAAGGAGGTGGAGGGGGAGGAGGGGGGAGAAGGGGGGGAGGGCGTCACTCACCGGGGACGCGCATGACCCCAGAGTGGCCCAGAGTCCTGAGTGCCCTGCAGAACCCACACAGTGTCGGCACTCCCGTGCGGGAGGCGTGCGAGGAGGAGGCCGAGGTGGGTGGGACAGGTCACGGACAGGTAAGTGGAGGAAGGGAGAGGGAAGAGTGTGGCACAAATCGCCGGCTTGCGCTGCGCAGCCTCCCAGCTCGGGTGCGACCAGGGCTCTGGTCTGGCAGACCCTCGTGCCCGCACTAGACATCTTTGTACTTGCACCTCTTGCAAGTTTGGCGCAGCGCCAGGAAGCTTTCAAACACGGGATGCCAGACATCTCCCCATTGCCACCCAGAACCTGGACCTGCAGACCCCCAGTCACAGCAGCCAGGGAGTCTCTGGTAAGCCCTCTAGTGGTGAGTTCTTAAACTACACGTTTGACCAAGCGGGGATCCTGCTTCATTTTCTCAAGGGCTCCGGGAGCCTGGGGCTTTGGTCCCA
Organism: Dipodomys merriami; assembly: GCF_024711535.1. Taxonomy (NCBI): domain Eukaryota; kingdom Metazoa; phylum Chordata; class Mammalia; order Rodentia; family Heteromyidae; genus Dipodomys; species Dipodomys merriami. The sequence continues at coordinate 2,786,713 of NW_027202305.1, read as the reverse complement.
ATACCAAGATTGGCTTCTTAGTGATCTACAAGTGTCCACATTTTACCCACAGAAGCCTTAGAAGTGCGAAGTAACCCATGTGCCCCAGGTTGCCCATAACAGAGGCAGGATTTGCACACAGCTGCAGATGCCTGCCCAGGGCCTGTGTGGGTTTAATGCCATGCAGGGCACACAGCAGGTGTCCACGGATGCTTAGCAAATACATGGATGCACCCAGGTCTGCTTTGGGATACACACACGCACACACATACACGCATGCACACACGCACGCACACACACACACAGGCTGACTCCATCTCTTGGCATTTCTGGTAGTACTTGCTCAGAGATTGAGTGATTCTTTGCCGGTCTATGCTGGTCTAATGCCCTTGTCAATTTTAATTCTGAGATGGGCAGGGGAGCACATTCCTGCAACCTCCTACTTGGGAGACTGAGAAAGACGGTCTCAGAGATGAACCTGATTTCTAAGGAAATCAACATTGATGTTGTTGCTCAACACAACTGTTGCTCCTTTGCTATGTCAGGTCCCTGCCCCGCTGCTGCAGACACGGGAGATGACACACCCTTCCGGAAGCGAAACTCCAGCGGGTCAGAGAGAGGACGGAGATCTAGTGTCTGCATCTGAGACCTTGTCGGGGAAGTGAGGGTGGAGATACTGGTGTTCCAACCAACCAGGCCGGCCCTGGCCCTTCCCTTTGGCGCTGGGACATCTCAGGGCAGACTGCGCACCGTGCTGTGTGGACCTGCGCCTGCTTAGCAGATACTTCCCTAGCCAAAGGCAAGGCTCACGTCTTAACGTGCATTACGGACTCCCAACTGTCACTGTGCTGGTGGAACATTCTGGACTCCAGATCTATTTGTAAGGAGGAGGGGCTTCATACGCCTCAGGATAGGAAGGCCTGGAAAGTGAGTGGACAAAATGGAAAGCACCAGAAAACGACCTCACGTGGCTGTGAGGATCACTTTATTTCACATGTATTTCCGCAAGGGCTGCGGCTGCCTGGTGTTCAAACGCGGCCCGCGCCTCCCACCACGACAGACTTTCCTTAGTGGACTGCTCGGACGCATGTGGCACGCACGGGGCCCCGGACTGTGGAACAGGTTAAAAGAAGCGGGGCACAGGAGCCGGCCCTGAGGAGCACCCCGCGCCCTCCACGCAGGTGGCTCCCCGGCCACCCTCCCCTCATGCCCACGGGCGCGCGGGCTGCCCTGAGGCACTGCTTGGTTCTACAGAAAACTGAAGTCACGAAGCAAAAGCCAGCCACACACAGACGTGGGGAAACCCTTCACCCCTGCGAGCGTCGGGCCGAGGCCGGAGGAGGGGAGGCAGGCAGGCCCGCCTGTGTGGCCGACAGCAGCTAGAACAAGACAGCTGATCAAAGAGGCTGCTGACGAGCCCCCCTCAGCCCTCCCCGCTCCCAGCACCACGACAAGACAAGAGCGGGGCCAGAGGGATGGCGGTGCCGTGTGGCGAGGTGGTGGGGCACTGAGCGAGCGCCCGTGCGGAGCTCAGGGCTGTGTGCTTTAAGAAAGCTGCAGGTGCAGCCGACCCAGCCAGCCAGCCAGCCAGCCAGCCAGCCAGCCAGCCAGCCAGCCCCCAGCCATCCAGCCAGCCCCCAGCCATCCATCCATCCATCCATCCATCCATCCATCCATCCATCCATCCAGCCCCCAGCCATCCATCCAGCCAGCCAGCCAGACCCCAGCCAGCCAGCCAGACCCCAGCCAGCCAGGCCCCGCCGCCGGCCGCTGTGGGTGGCGCTGAGGCTCCGCCGCTGGCCCGCTCGGCGTGGCAACACACCCCTATCACTATCGCCGCAGCTATCACTGCCTGACCATCTGACCCAACCCTAGGGACCGTCACCTGTCACCTGTGTTCAGGGTGTGCTTGGCGGGGGTGGGAGGTGAGGGGTGCTGGTGGGGAGGGGTGCAGAATCGCAGCAGGTGGAGTCCATTTGCAGAGGGGGGGCTAGGTCTTCTCCTCGTGGGTCCTCCGGTGGCGGTTCAGGTGGTACTTCCTGCTGAAGCCCTTCCCGCAGGCCGGGCAGGGGAAGCGCCGCTCCTCGGCGTCGCTGTGCTGGCTGAGGCTGAGCTCCCTGACCACCGCGTGCACCTCTCTGTGGGCCAGGAAGCTCCGGTGGTCCCCGAACTCCTCCCGGCACTCGCAGCAGACGTAGGGCTTGTCCCGGTGGGTGGCCTGGTGGCACACCAGCACGGACTTCTGGCCGAAGCTCTTGCCGCAGGTGGCGCAGTGGAAGGGCCTCTCCCCCGTGTGCGTCCGCCGGTGCCTGGCCAGGTCCGAGGCCCAGCGGAAGCACTTCCCGCAGTCCCCGCACGCGTAGGGCCTCTCCTTGCGGCCCGCGGCCTCCTCCCCGCGCCTCCGCGGCGGCGGGCGCTTGTGCGCGCGTCTGTGCACCTTCTGGTGTCGGGCCAGGTGTGTGCTCCGCGTGTAGCTCTTCCCGCACTCCACACACTTGTAGGGCCTCTCGCCCGTGTGAGTTCTCAGGTGTCTGATGACGTGCGAGTTGCACCTGAAGCTTTTCCCGCACACGGGACAGCCACGGCCCTGCTCCGACACGGGGGGCGCGGGCGTGTCTTCAAGACTCGTGACCCCACTTACTTGAGAATTTCTCCCCCCGAGTCTCCATTTGTGAAGTCTATCCCTGCTGTCCTCAACTACCACTTCGCAGTCTGGAGTCCGGGGGGCCTCCTGGTCTCCCCGGGCGGGCCCGCCTGTGTCCTCCGTGCTCCCGCCCTCCTGTGCTGCACACTCAGGCTCATCTCCGCTTCTGTCTCCTACAGAAGAGTGAGGGGAGAAAAGCAGGCATTACACCGGCTCGCGCAGCGCTCTCCACACGAGGTGCTCGAAGGGTACTGGGGGGAAGGGACTGCAGAAGGCACCACCAGCCCCACGCAGCCTGTCCCAGCAGTGCCTGTCCCGTCGCCAACGTCAGCAGGGACACACGTAAAGGTTTCAGCAGCGAAGGGCAGAGCCGATTCCAGGCTAGTCGTGATTCTTTCTGCACCGCCTGGCAGTGTGTGTGTGTGTGTGGGGGGGGGGGGGGTGAAGAGGACAATGGCAGGAATGACAGACTTCTTAGAAGCAATGAACCTGGTGTCCCAGTGCATACCCGTAATCCCAGTGTGGGGACCACGAAATGGTAAGACCTCGACTCAAGCAGAAAACACAACAATCCCGAAACAGCCCGAGACACAAAAACAACGGGTGCGAGGCCCAGGGCAGTGCCCCACTCCTCACCCATGTAGGTGAAGCTCAGAATCTCCGGCTCCTCCAGCTCCTGGTCATCTGGGACCTGCGGCTCCCCCTCTCCCAGTGCGGTGTCCTGGAGTCTGGGGATCGGAAACGCTGCTCGAGAGAGGGGAGAGGAATCCCGAGTGAGCCCGAAGGACCCTGGTCACTGCAGCCGGTCAGTCAGATCTCTGGTCTCTTCAGCCCGAGCGCCCAGGCTGAGGAGCATCTCTTGCCTGCAGATCTTGCTCCTCCCCCACGCCGGGGAAAGCGGGTTAGCCCGTCTCTCCTCTCCCGGTCTCTATGCTCAGACTCTATCCTAGCCTCCAGCTCCTATGAGGATCCACCTGCCTTCCCAATCGTTTTCCGTGGAAGCAGGCTCTTCAGCTAATCATTCCTTTGATCTCATTGGTATGAGAAATCTTAAGTTCAGTGCTTATAATTGCTCACATGACCCCAAATTTCCATTAAAGACCTTTGCTTGGCTATGCCAGAGTAACCCCAACTTTCCAATGAAGACCTCTGCTCAGGGCAGGCTGGAGACAGAGGGAGCCGCGGGGAGCTGCTTACACAGCGAGACCACGATGCCGCAGTCCTCTTCCAGCACGTACTCGCCGTAGAACTCCTGCGTGGGCTCCAGGTCTCCCCACTGCTCCTGGGACAGGTACACGGCCACATCCTTGAAGGTGGCCAGCCCCTGGAACAACACACGCGGCCCACTCAGAACCTGACACGTCAGGCAGCCTCCTGCTCTCCACCACGGAGCCACGCGGCTCCCTTGCCCCACCCGGCGCCTTCAGGGACGCCCAGGCCCTGCGCGCACTACTCCACAAGGCTGCCCTCCCCCAGGGCCTGTGCCTGAAGCAATTCTACCTTCCTGTCTTCAGGTTTTCCTCTCCGGGCATCCCTGTGTCACAGCCCTGTGTAACCCTGCTCAGTGCTGTCACTCAGTCTGTCTCGGCAGTGCCGCCAGCCCTCCCTACAAACAGCTAACACGTTCATCTGTAAAGACAGAGCGCTGCCCGGCTTCGCTGGCTCTAAGCACATACAGAGTTCACACGGAGCGGCGCAGCCCACCCCGGCCTCTTGGCACACGGCAAGGCACGAAGGGGGGAGGACGCACCTGAGAGAGCGCGGCGAGGAGGGCGGCCATGCTGGGGTCTCCCAGGCCCCTCTCCACGGGAGGGCCCGGCTCCTGGGGCGCTGGCACCTCTAAGAAGAAAAGGCGGCAGAGATCAGCGACACAGTGCAAAGCCGAGCACTGCCCCAAACTCCCTCTGAGGGGAACCCCGACACCCCAGTGCCACCACCTACACAACCAGCAGAGTGATGAGCACAAATAACAGCCCCGCGCTGTGAAGCCAGCCCGCTCGGGGGCCTCCCAGCCAGTGTCCAGATTTCTTCCCACCACCGCCTCCCAGCCTCGGAAACAGAACAGCCCCTCCCGCCCGGGAGCACCCTCCCGCCCGCCCAGGCTGCCCACCGCTCTCTTGTGGGGGCGGCAGCCCCTCTTCACGGCATGGGCTCCGCTGCTCGGCTGCCCCCTGGTCTGGACTCTGGATGGCGCTCTGTGCTGGGCACACCGTCTCTTCCGACAGGACCTCCTGGCCCTGAACATGGACAGTCACCTGGGGACGAGCCCAACTTCCAGTGACCACGCGGTCAGAAGGAAACTTCCGGTCATTTCAGAAGCTGCTCAAGCAAAAGCTCCCGGGGGGGCGGGGACAGGGCTCTGGCTGCCCAGGCCACCCCACCCAGATGGGCAGAGGAACCACCACTACTCTGCTCTCCTCACCCCTGCTCCCACATCCCAGCTCACCGTGAGGCCCCCCTCCCACCTCACCCCAGCCTTCACCGCGTCCCGCCGCCCTCCTGGATGGCAGGTCCCGAGGCTGAGGGTTTGGGATAAACTTTGATGAAAGTCACAAAACCCCCCTCCCAGGAAGCCAAAGAAAGAAATGCAAAGACCAAGGAAGACCCTCAGTGAGCCCCAAGCAGGCGTTCCAAACCCCAGCAAGTCACGATGACAGGCGCGCGCGCACAGCCCTTCCCAGGGCTCCGGGATTAAGAAGAGCCCCGGGCAGAGCCCGTAACACCGGAAGGCAAGACACGAGGCCCTGCGCCCGCCGCGCCACACAGGTCAGGACTCCCCCTCCTCACCCACCGCCTTGGGCTCCTGGGTTGTTTCTGCAAACCCTCCACGAGGGTGACTGCCTCCTCTCCGCTTTCTGGCCGCTGGCCCCGCACCCAGCTCTGCAGGTCTCCGGGCAGCACCGTGAGGAACTGCTCCAGCACAAGCAGCTCCAGGATCTGCTCTTTCGTCCGCCGTTCGGGCCTCAGCCACTGGCGACAAAGTTCCCTGAGTCTGGTGAGCGCTTCCCGGGGGCTGGCGGCTTCCTGGTAGCGGAAGCAGCGGAAGTTCTGGTAGGAGGTCTCCAGCACAGGCTCCTCCCGCCGCGACGCAGGCCCGCAAGCCAAGTCATCTTCCAGTTTCACCATCAGAATCCCCTCTTCCTCCCACAGCTCCTGCTCCTCCGGCTCCAAGGCTGCGGCCATCTCCCAGCTGCAGGGGCTTCACACCATCGACAGCTCACACGGGCAGTGCCCCTCGGCCCAGCCTGGACACCGCGGAAGGGCTGCCCCAAGGGACCTGGGACAGAGAAAGAAAGATGAACAAGAGCAAACGCCGGAAGCGAAGCAAGGCATCAAGAGTTCTGACTTTAACTGTAGTCCTTTACACACACAACTTCACACGACTACCCTGGCCCCCAGCCCAATCTCCACGACCACACCATGGGAGGAGCTACCCGGGGTGGGGTGATCATGACTGAACTGTGGCCCTGTACCGCCTGGCCTAGGCCCGGCATGGTCCGCCATCATCTCTTGCCTGGACCAGTGCCCCACGGGCTCGCGTGCCCACGGGAGCACTCAACTGGCCAGGAGAACGCTCACAGCAGACGGCTAACCAATGTGCTTCTGACCGTGGTCTGTTACACTCACCATGGGTTCAGATGCGCCAGAATGCACATTCTAAGACACCACAGGCCAGCGCTACCCTCTCCAGACCAGAATCCCTGCAGTCCCGCAGGACTGCAGCCACAAGACTCCCTGTGAAGCTTCTGCCCTGCGTCCTTCTACAGTCGCGAGGCACATAAAGGTGAGCAACAGTGAGAGTAAAGGGAGGGAGGAGTCTTCAGAGGGGGAGGATGGGAAGCGGGCGAGGGCTGGCGGGGTTAACGGCCCCGGCCCAGGTCCCCAAAGAGGCACATTCTAGCTCCAGATCTCCGGGTCTCACAGACAGCGCCGGGCAGCGCGGCCGACCGCCTGGCCCAGTCCGCCGGGCCCCCGGCTGCGCAGAGGCCAGGCCCGGGGAGGCCGCCTTGCAGGGCGGTCGGTCCTACTCTAGGTCTCTCTCCAGTGTCCGTCCTCTGAAAGGCTCCGCGGCCCCACGCACGAGGTCGGGCCAGGCTGGAGGCCCGGAGGCGCGGGGCCGCGGACATCTGCCTCCCCCGGGCCTCAGCCCTCGGCGCACACGGCAGCGCCACAGGCAGCGACGCTGGCGACCAAGCCGGCCCGGCGCTCCCCGCGCGCGGCCCTCGGCGCAGCCCCGCCACCCCGGCTGCCGGGGCCCCGCCGCCTTCGGAAGTAGCTCCGGGGTCGGGGCCGGGGAAGGGGCCGCACGGCCGGCCACGTCCCCGGCGGCCTCCGCTGCGCCCGGGGCCCGCGAGCCTCCCCGTCCCGGCGGGCCGTCGGGGCCGGGGCCGGGGGTTAGGGGTCCCGGGGTCGGGGGTCAGCGCGCCACCGCGGAAGCCGCGGCGGGGCCGAGGCCGGGGCCCGACGTCGGTCGGCGCCGCCCCCGCCTCGGTTCCCGGCCGCCGCGCCCCGTCGGCCGCGAGGGCCGGCGCCTCCCGCCTCGCTCCCGCCCGGACTCACGGCTCCCGCGGCTGCGGCGGCTCCGCCCCGCCCGGCCAATCCTCCCCCGACGGCCCCGACGGCCCCGCGGAACCCGAGCGGCGCGGGCGCCCGGCGCGTCGGAACACGTGGGGCCTATGCGCCCGGAACCGGAAGCCGCCGCTCGCCCCGCCTCCCGGCCGCCCCGGGGCCTCTCTAGGCCGCGGGAGGGCGGCTCCGCTCGGTGACCCGCGGAGGGGCGGGGCCCGCTGGGTGCGCTCCCCGCGAAGTCGGTCGCGGACCCCGGCCTCGCGGCTCCCGGCGCCGGGGCCGGCGGCCAGGCGGGGCGGGCGGGGACGCGGGGCGCTCACAGCGCGCACGCGCAGAGCACGGGCGCGGGGAGGCCGCCGCTGCCCGTCTGCTCGTCGGTCTGTCCGTCTGCTTGTCGGTCTGCCTGTCTGCTCATCTGCTTGTCGGTCTGCCTGTCCGTCTGTCTCTCTGCTTCTCTGCCTGTCTGTCCGTCCCTCCGTCCGCCTGTCTGCTGCCGGCTTGCTCACTCACCACAGCGCTGCAGGTCTTCTTAGCATTTAGGATTTGCCCAGAAATTCCCATCCTGAGCCCGCGGTCCGGGACCCCACGTGGGGGGGCTGCTCTTAGAGGGGACCCCACAGCCCCCCCCATCCGCGGCGGCCCTCCGCGCTTCCGCGGTGGCTTTGGTGAGATGGCGACCTCTCCTCCCAGCGGCGCTGTGCCCGGCCGCGGCCGGCGTCTCGGATCCTCGTCCTAAATTGCGCCCAGCTTGTAACCTGAGTAACACCGTTGTTCGGGGAAATGGGTATTTTGTCTGTCTTGTTTCAAATGTAGAGGAAGCTCAGGGAAAGGGCAGTTGGGGCTCGCCCCATTTCCTCCGACAGGTGCTGCTGGTGCTGTTCTGGGTGGCCTCTGCTTTGTGCCTCTTTCCTCGGGGTCGTACCAGTGACACTTCTGCTCCTCTCTGACAATTTCTGTTACTCTTGTCCCTTAAGTCACCTTTTCTAGTTGCCACGTGCTAGCCTTCCCTTCTCACCCATGTCTTGTCTGTCGACAAGAATCTATTCATCATGACTTGAATGATGCTATTAACCCTTCCTGGTCGAGAGAATGTGTCAGGATTTCTCTTGAGAGGTAGAACCAATAAAGTCTAGAGATGAATAAAAAATAGTATTATGGAAGCTGGCTTATGCTATCATAAAGGCTGAGATATGCCGAGATCTGCCCTCATCAAGCGGAGGAGCAGGAAGTTGGTGACACAACTCAGCCCCAGGCCGGAAGCCTGGGAGCCGGGAAGCAGGGAAGGGAAGGTGCTAATCATTGAGTTCTGGCCTGTGGGGGTCAGAGAAGCAGGTGTTCCAGGACCTGGAGGGCGAAGGTCAGAGAAGCAGGTGTTGGGTATCTGGAGGGCGGGAGGGATGGGTCCCAGCTGGAGGGGGCGGGTTTGCCCTCCCTCTCGGGATGTGTGGGGAGTCCCAGTTCTGGAAAGTGGACCCTGGACCGTTGAGGAGAAGGGAGCTTCGGGGTGAGGACGCAGGCCGGCCGCCAGGAAAAGCCCTGCCACCCCTCTCCTGAGCAGTCCTGGGAGACGCCCCCGAAGGCTCCTCCCGAGTGTCAGGTCGCTGGGGGAAGCAGGCAGCCAGGAAGATGGCAGGCTGCGAGGGGAAAGCAGGCTGCTTCCAAGAAAGACCACGTCCCACCAAAAACACCATCTGAGTCAGCCATGGTTCCAGGGCACTGGCCTAAGACGGCGCCGACTGGCCACACAAGCTAAGAGCCCCAACTCCCCACTCACTACAAGTGCTGCTTTTACCTCGCCTGTAAAAGCTCTGCTGCAGCTACACTCAGGGCGACCTCTCTGATCCCGACCAGGGAGCTCGCCTGGGAGCGAACCCCAATAAACTTCCCTGTCAACCTTTTTATTTCTCTCCGTGTGGTCCTTTTCCCGCCTAAAACGTTAACTCACCACTTCCCAGGGCCCCTCCTCCTGGGGGTTATCAGTGGTCTGTTTACAGTGAGGATTTCTTCCTAGGAGTAGAAAACCTTCAGGCCCAGTTCAGGCCCAGCAGAGGGGCTGGTGCGTGGAGCCTTGGTGTCTTTCGCCAGACCTTTCCACAAGGAACTCTCAGAGGACGGCAGCCTGGGACTCATGCAGATCCCTCCCAAAACCTGCCAGGCTGCCACCCTCATCCCCCTAAGGACAGCCCATTGTCATTCCTGCGAACCACTTCCATAAGCTTTCAACCCCAGAAAATGGAACTTTTGTTGTTACTGGTTGTAGAGCTTGGACTCAGGGCCTGGCGCTGTCCCTGGCCATTTTTGCTGAAGGCTAGCGCTCTACCACTTTGAGCTACAGATCCACTGCTGGTTTTCAAGGGGTTCATTGGAGCTAAGAGACTCATGAACTTTCCCGCCTGGGCTGGCTTCGAATCGAATCCTCAGAACGCAGCCTCGTGAGTAGCTGGGGTTATTTTTACTTTGTCACTTGGCTTTGTGCATGGTGTGCACCCTATTGGAAGTGTTTTGTTTTTTTTTTTTTAAATTTTAAACCGTGTATTTCTCTCCAACTTGCAGTCCACTACTTCTCTCTTCACACCTTTCCCAGCTGACCTCTGTATGTTTGTCCCCATTACTGATTAAATAGTTGTTACTGATTAAATAGTTGTTAAAGATATTGCAGCCAAGCCTCTGCATGCAGTCCAGGATAAACACAGGGCTGCCGAAATAGTCCCTAAAAGTGACCACTGTTCACTTCCATAAACATCTGCTCTGCAGAACTTAAGCCTCCTGTCCCCTCAACAGTTTCCAAGAAAACCAAGCTTAGACTCCGCCCACCCATGGCAGGCTCAAGGTCCAACAGAAGAAATCTCTTTGGTAGGGCCTGGAAGGTTCTTTCCTTTTTTTTTTTTTTTTTGGGTCCGGTTGTGGGGCCTGAACTCTGGGCCTGGGTGCTGTCCCTCAGCTCTTCAGCTCAAGGCTAGCACTCTACCACTTGAGCCACAGTGCCACTTCCGGCTTTTTCCTTTTTGCTTATGTGGTGCTGAGGAATCGAACCCAGGGCCTCATGCATGCAAGGCAAGTGCTCTTCCACTGAGCCACCTTTCCAGCTCTGGAAGGTTCTTTCCCATTAAGCATCTAAACTCTTGTCAAAAATAAAAACAAATGAAGCCGGGCGCTGGTGGCTCACACCTGTAATCCTAGCTACTCAGGGGGCTGAGATCTGAGGATCGCAGTTCAAAGTCAGCCTGGGCAGGAAAGACTGTGAGACTCCTATCTCCAATAAACCATCAGAAAACCGGAAGTGGTGCTGTGGCTCAAGTGGTAGAGCGCTCGCCTTGAGCTGAAGAGCTGAGGGACAGCGCCCAGGCCCAGAGTTCAAGCCCCACGACCGACCAAAAAAAACAAATGAAATAAACCATATTCATAGTTATAGACATTTGGCTTTCCAATATTTGACCCCCAAGGGAACCACTCATTAAAAAATAATCCATGTCTCAAGGAAGAAATGTCTAGGCAGTTTTCAACTTTGCAATTGTTTTCATGCAAACGTTATTCTTAGAAAGGGAAGTGGAGAGAATCTCAGTGTTGTGAAATGTGCCGGGTGGTTAGAGGAGCGGGCTGTGGAGCGTGGGGAGGGCCGGGCTGGCGCTGGCGGGAGGAGGAAGGCCGCCAGGGCTCGAGCCCGGACTTCTCCTGGGTGGATTTGTGTCCTGCCTGAGGGGGGTCGAGTCCTGAAACTCGGCTGGAAGAAGCTGCAGTGCTGGAAACTTCTGGGAACCGCCTCCCCACAGCTGCAGGCAGATTGTCCTTGGCTGAGCCGAGTGGCCCCAGGGTCTCAGCTGTGGGCTGTGGGCAAGGAGGCTGCGGAGGGCTGTTTTCAATGCTAGACCTAAAAGAAACGTCAACCCTGCCTAAGAGACAGCGGGCGTGGGTAGAACTTCGCAGGAGATTAGACTGAACAACAGTTATTTTGTGAGAGTCGTGTGTGTGTGTGTGTGTGTGTGTGTGTGTGTGAATTGTGGGGCTTGAACCCGGGGCCTGGGTGCTGTCCCTGTGCTGTTTGTGCCCAAGACTGGCGCTCTACCACTTGAGACACAGCAGTTTTCAGAGAGTTTATTGGAGATAAGAGTCATATGGACTTTCCTTCCGCAGGCTGGCTTTGAACCATGATACTCAAATCTCAGCCTCCTGAGTAGTTTGGATTAGAAGTGTGAACTGCTGGTGCCCAGCCTAGAGTGTGTGTGCACGTGTGTGTGTGCGCGCGTACGTGTGCACACATGTGTGCACACTGGTAGTGGGGCTTGAACTCAGGGCTTGGGCACTGTCCCTGACCTTTTTTCAAAGTTAGTGCTCTAACACTTGAGCCCCAGCTCTACTCTGGCTTTTTTCTGGTTGATTGGAGAAGTGTCTATTTGAATTCTAACAACTTTCACAACTCTTCACCCCTATCCACCTTGAGGGGAAGGTAGAAAAAGAAATCCAGAGCTTTCCAACTGGAAAGCCACCTGGATGGCTTCAATGGATCTCTGTTACCTGGCTGTCTAAGATTCACTGGACCACTGTGGCAAGTTCATTTTCTAACTCCTTAAGCCTTTGTGAACAAGACCCAGCCCCACCCGCTTCCAGGTGAAAATTCCCGAGAGCTGCTGCTGCTCACCGCCTCACACATCTCCACCAACGCTGATACCTGGGAGAGTTTTGTTTTCTTTGGCAGATATTCACACCAACTTTGGCCCCAGCGCTTTAGAGTTTCATCTTGTGCTTGTACAACGTGATCCGTGTTCTCCGCATCATCTCCCCCATCAGCCTGAAGGGGCCGGGAGTCGCCTACGCCACTGGGAATGCTGCAAAGCAAACCCCAGTTCCTTCCTACACACAAAGCGTGGCACAGAATCTTGGGGCACCCTGTCACAGGTGGGAAAGATCTAGCCATTCATGGCGCTGTGGCCAACAGGCTCGCCCTGGGATTTATTTTCGGGCTAAAGTTTGCGAAGCACTATTTTAGCTTCGGATGAAGCTTGATCTCACCAACAACACAGCCAGTACTTGTCACTGATTGAGACAATTGGGAAAACAGAAACATATTGGCTTGCTGCTTAAAGCTCTGTTCTAAACCACGCACTGGTGGCTCATGCCTGTCATCCTAGCTACTCTGAGATCTGAGGCTCTTGGTTCAAAGCCAGGTCGGGCAGGAAAGGCTGAGACTCTTATCTCTAATTAAACTGGAAGTAGAGCTGTGGCTCAAAGTGGTAGAACGCTAGCCTTCAGCGAAAGAGCTCTGGGACGGCGCCCAGGGCTCTAAGTTCAAGCCCCATGACTGACCAAAAAAAAAAAAAAGCTCTGTTGTAGTTTGTGGAACACGATCAAAGCTCAGCGAAACTGATTCTCGCTCACTCAAGCTCCAGCCTGCCGCCCAGCTGCCCATTTCCAGAATTCCCAGGATTTTCCTCTGGTTGGGCTTTGACGTTTCTATTCTGCATTCATTGGCCTTCAGGGCCAGCTACCCTTGAGCTGCGCCTGCTTCTGTCAGTCTCTGACGGGTCCGTGCGCCCCGCCGCGTGCTCTTCCCGCCGGTGCCCGTCCTGGCCCGGTGCGTTTGCAGAGTTCCAGCACGTGGAGCACAGCGTGTGCTGTCAGGCACTGCAGGAGCCCACGAGCCGCGTGACTCCGGCCCTCACCGCAGGATGACGCCACCTGGGTCTGCCTGAGAACCTCAGACCCCCAAGGAGACGCGTTCTTTCTATGGGGCCGTTGGATAGAAGTCATTGCTGTTTGTGCTTGCTTCGTGGGATGGCAGGCTCCTTAGCGGTGTAGGACAAGTGTCTCTTGCTGTTCTGTTGCACAGTCGTGACTCCCCGTCCTGTTCCGATGGAAACCTTGGAATCTGGCAGCGTGGCTTGCTGCTGATTTCTACCTCTTGTGCACACAGGCTTCCTTTCCAGCATCAGGTCTTGGTCCTCCCCGTTTGGCTCAGGTAGCTACCCGGCTCTCGGTCTCGTCTTTAGCATCATCTCCACAGAGGAGGCTTCCCTAACAACCTTATTTAACCCTAAAACTCATCCTGCGCACCCTCTCTTCCTTTACAACCATGACCAATGCCGCACGATGGCCAATGCCAACTCTGCCCTCCGGCTGCGGGAGGCTCCCGCCCTGGATGACTATCAATGATCACTCCAGCTCCAGTCTCTTCCCAAGCTCCAAATTATGACCCAGCGGACGACTTACATCACACATCTCACAGGGACCTCCAGTTCGTTTAGTCCACCACTAACTCGGCCCTCTTGTGTTTCTTGGCTTAGCAATAATCTCCTTTTCTCAAGTACAGAGGGAGACATGATGCATCTGGAGCTGCATCTCTTTGTGCCTCACCTACCTGCTGACCACACTCTTCCTTCATCTGATGAAGAGAGGGCAAACCTTGGTGTCTTTGTCGTGGGAGAGTCCACACGACACAGTACAGCCAACAGAAAGTCTTTAATACCAGCAGTTGGGCACCCAAAAGTGCAGTCCTGGCTCCCCTTTTGGGGCTGCTTTTAAGCAAAAATGTACATCCTTGTTTGCTCAGTGGTGGAAAGTCCCTAACTGTTCTTTCCTGCAGGTGCAAACCAAGCCGAAGCGACCAAAGTGTAACGGACGTTGCTGTAGGCAGGTGTGGAGCGAGGGCAGCCGAGCCCGATTCTGTGCTTGTCTCTAAGACCTAGAAACACAAACCTAGAAACACAAACACAACAGTGGCTGCATATACCTTTAAATGTCAAACCGTAAGGCACTAGTCCCAGGAGTGGGTGCAGCCCACAAACGGGAAATGGAGAAGCCCCACCACCTCTTGAAATATTCAAGAATGCCTAGCAGGAAGCGGAAAGCTCTAACATTTCTAATATTTTCTTCTCTCTTCTTTCATTCAGAGGTGGAGACTGTGGGGCTCAGGTAAGTTGTAAACAGACAACCCAGGGGCCTAATCAGAATTAGAATTGGCGGCCTGTGAATCACTGTGGGCGGCAGTTCCTGGTTTTAAACGAGAAATGCACAAGGTAACACCTGCGGAGCCCCACTCCGGTCCCAGGGCCCCCGGTGAATGCCGGGGAGGGCAGAGAGGGTCAGGTGAGCCCCTTGGCGGCCGGGTGTCCACACCGGCCATGTGTAGAAGACGGGCGGGCAATGTCACAGAAAAGAGGGTTACAGTGATCTCTGCTGTAATGTTTATATAATTTATTTCCTGCAGTATACCAGTACAGACAGGAAGACTCCCACCCAGCACCCAGCACCCAGCACCCAGCGCCGGTGGAAGCAGATTCAGCTGCTCATGACCATGAGCAGGGGTTGCAGGGGCCCAGGTGGAGGTCAAAGGTCATGACAGCCAAGAGGATAAACGCCACTGTCCCCAAGAGGAAGCGGCTGTGTGGGGGATGCATGCTGCGAAGGAGGCAACTTTGGAGCAACAACAGAGGCGCAGCTGGGTCCAGAAGGCACGGGGACGGGGACGGAGGAAAAACAATGGGGTTTGCACACGGACACCTGCGCATCTCAGGGTGGCGCATCTCAGGTGACATTTGCTGCCGCTGTTAGTGCGTGCGTAGGTTTGCTTTAGATGTTATGACGCGTCCACAAGTGTCCACTGGATTGCCTTGTGTTCACTTCCACTTGCACCATAAAAAAGTATTCTCTACCATCATAAATCTCTGTGAAGGAGAGAGTTCGCGGTATAGCAAGTATGATTTATAGAATGTTTATTAATAGCGTGTTGCGGAAGAAACTATTGGTTTAGCCAGGATTTTATTTTTTTAATAAGCCATCTCCCAAATCTTCCTTTGTAGACTCCCAACCACTCATCGCCATTCACATAATGCCAAACACAGGATGGCTTGGAGATCTGCACAGTACACACACCACACACACACACACACACGCACACACACGCACACACACACACGCACACACACACGCACAGTGCTGTTCCCCTCTGTTGGCATGGACTGAAAGATGCAATCAACTCCCCAGATCCCAGATCACACGGCCCAGGACACGTGGCGCTCCTGGGCGCTCTGTCTGTGGGGTACGTCCTCCTCCTTGGGGTTGGTGCTGGTGGAGTGCACCCGGACAATGCTCCGGGGCACGGCCGTGTATGCGGAGATGACCTCGATGGAGCTCCTGTCCAGGGGAAGGTCCTCGTTGGACTCACGGGGCTGCAGGCAGCTGCAGTCTTGGAGGGACGGCTTGCACTGGAGGACGGAGAGGATGCCTGGGAAGCACACGGAAACCATGGCGCTGGCGACCAGCAAGGACCCCGCCCGAGCCGCGCGCCCCCCATCCCCAACCACCAACCACCAAGGACCCCGCCCAAGTCACACCCCCCGCCCCCAACCACCAAGGTGTTGGGGGCTGTTGCTCTGGTGGAGACTGGGCTGAGTAAGCGGGTTATTCTTGGAGGACAGGCTGCCGCTGGCTTGGGAAGGGCGTCGGAGGCAGGCAGGCAGAGGCTGCAGCCAGGCCTGACTTCTGGCTCTCTCCTTACAGACACTGTCCTTCCAGGTTGGACCCAGGGCCGGGGCAGCTTTCTCACTCAAGGTTAGCACTGGAGTCACAGCACTGTGTATTTCTGGTGGCTGATTGGCGTCCCAGAGCCTTTCTGTCTGAGCTGAGCTGGCTTCAGAACCCCCTCCCTTCCTCCCCCCCTCCCCGCAGGCTCTCCCCCCAGGCTCCCCCCCCCCATGATCTCAGCCACCAGTACAGCATAATACTGCGCTTTTTAAAGTCACCGTGCCGCTTTTCTTCCGCAGACACACCCCACCTTCCATCCTGTTCTCTGTCCTGGGGAGCTTGGTTCTCAGCGCTCTCCAAGCGCCCAGGGACACTCACCGCAGGTAAGGAAGAGGATGACGGTGAAGCAGGCCGCGATAAAGACCCAGGTGGGCTTGAAGCTGGAGAAGTACACGGACTGGCCCTGCTTCAGCTTCAGGTAGTACTTCACCAGGGCACAGAGCAGAAGGAAGCCTGCCATCCAGAGCAGAAGGACAGAATCCCTCCTCAGCAACTTTGGTTTCTTGACTCAAGTTTTCACCCACGCAAACCTGACTTCCCAGCCTTTCCCACCGCCCGTCTCGCCTGAGGCCCAGACCCGCCTCAGAAGCTGGGTGTACACCCGAATGGAGCGCTGAGACGGCCAGATGGCCGGACGGCCCGACGGCCGCAGCCTGGGGCTCAGAGCCTGCACTCCGCCCCCCACGAGGGGTGCCCGGAAGTTACCTGTGAAGAAACTGAGGAAGGCAATGGTGAGGTGGATGCATTTGTTCTGAGGAAGCATGGAGGTGAACTGCAGACCCATGACCAAGTTAATGTGGAAGGACAGGCCAAGGACCACCATGAGCATCATCCTGACCGCCTCCAGGCCGGCTGCTGCAAAGCAGAAGCTGTACTGAGAGAAGGACAGCTATTTCTTCTACCCTGGGCCCACCAACGTCTGGGCAAGGACGGGGACGGGGTGAGCGAAGGGTGGGAAGAAGAGGGGATGAGGGAATTAGAAGAGGTTGCTCTTGGTCTCAGGGTCCTTATAAACCTCGTCTCCTCTCCTTTTCTGAGAATTCATTACTATTCAATACCGTCTCTTCCATCTCGTCTCATCCAGAAGCAGAACCGTCTGTTTCTCTTCTTGCCGCCCCCCCTCACCCCTCCTCTCTCATTCTAGTTGTGTTCATCACCCTGCCAAGGCTTCTCGATGCCCAGTGACTGAGACTAAATGCTTCCCATCGTTCTCCCCGGCATGCCGACGGTGAGACGTAGGAGTCTGAATTGCCTCGATGGTCGTGGCGGTGGGCACACGGCTGCCCCAGGAGGCGGCCCCAGGAGTTTTGGGGGTGAACGGAGGTGAGGGAGGTCCAGGGGAGATGGAGCCCTCCTCTCCACCCAGCCCTGTACACGGAAGAGTCCTGACCTGGCCAAATGGCAGTGCAACACATCATCCAGGGACTGTGGCTAATCTTGTTCTTTTTTATTTTGGGAAGCAACTCAACCCATTCCTCCATGATGAGGCTGATCACCATCAAGGTTAAGGCCCAGGAGGAGAAGAGGATGTTGATGGTCTGGATATTCCTGTTCTTTAGGACCATCGCAAGAGGGGGTGTCTAGCTGAGGCCACCACCAACACTTCATATGTCTCTTCTTTGGTCTGACTGCTCGCAGGGAGAGGGGGAAACTCGGGGCTTTAGTGACGGCGGAAGCATGGGTAGTGGCGGAAGCTGAAGTCGGGTTTGGAACGGAAGCGCCCCTCACACCACCCCTTTATTGAGAGAGGCCTGTCGTCAGGGCTACGAACCGCCTCGGAATTGCCTACTGCTTTGACCTTCGACCCTGGAGCCTGGGGCAGGGGAAGGACCAAGGTGCTCAGGGATCCTGAGAGAGCCAATCAGATGCTGAGAAGGGTCAGAGGCCACAGATGGAGAGAGTTACCAGATACAGGGGAAGCAGAGGCCTTGAAGACACAAGCTCCATTACAGAGGTCCTGTTTGCGTTGTTCGAATGGCTGGACCGATAGTTGGTGGGGTCCTCAGATACTCCAAGATCAGCACGAGGAAGAATCATGGAGCCAGAACTGCAGAAGGAAACACCGAATAAACATGGGTGCTTTCTAGGCAGGTCAGGAAAAAGACCAGGGCCTTGAAGACTGGAGAATACACTCAATGCGTTGCCTGGAGTGTTATTGTCAGGACCGACGCTCATCTCTTGCCAGAGTTGCCTTCATAGTTTGCAGAGAAGTCGTTGGGATTTTTTGGGTTCCATGGTGTCATGGCATACAGCAGGGTCCCTGGAACACACGGAGCACACAGTAGGTACACACGGAGCACACAGTAGGTACACGCAGTAGGTTCAGAGCAATACCCAGGCAACCATCTCCGAAACGCCTCTCTCGCCCGTTTCCCTGATTCCCGAATGGGTTCTTTCACTGCCTTCACCACGCCACGCCGCCTCTCCGACCTCTTCCACACCTTTTATCACCGTTGTGTTTTCTTTTTTTTTTTTTTTTTTGTCGGTCGTGGGGCTTGAACTCTGGGCCTGGGCGCTGTCCCTCAGCTCTTCAGCTCAAGGCGAGCGCTCTACCACTTGAGCTACAGCGCCACTTCCGGTTTTCTGGTGGTTTATTGGAGATAGGAGTCTCACGGTCTCTCCTGCCCGGGCTGGCTTTGAACTGCGATCCTCAGATCTCAGCCTCCTGAGTAGCTAGGATGACAGGCGTGAGCCACCAGCGCCCGGCCATTGTGTTTTCTTGATCTTTCCCATTTCTTTAAACACATAGGATATTTAATCTCAAGGCTTTATAGTTAAGAAAACGGACTCGAACGAACTGAGCGGAAGTGGAGGTGAGTCGGTGCCGCAATGGAGGGAATCTGAGCCAAGCCCCCTGGTGTGCTGGGTCCCAGAATCTCCCAGAATCTTCCAGAATCTTCACGGATAGAGGCAAGAAAGCCAAGCTGTGAGACTGGGCACCGTTTGGCCCTGAGTGCCATGTGTGCGTGGAGGTTTCTCTTCTGACTCCAGTGTCTGAACTCTCAGCAACCGCACATGTCGCAGTCAGGACCCTGGCCGCGGTGGGAGAAGCTTCCAGGACTCCCATGTCAACCCCAGCTTACCGCAAGCTCTGCCGGCTGCCTGGGAATCTGTCCTCTATGCTTTGACCTCCTGACTGGACAAGGACATTTGCAGCTCAATCAATGATATTCTTCTGCATTGATTTTTGTTTGTTTGTTTGTTTGTTTTTTTGTCTGGTCTGGGCCTGGGCGCTGTCTCTGAGCTCTTTCACTCAAGACTAGTGCTCTACCACTTGAGCCACAGCGCCACTTCCTGCTTTTTCTGTGTATGTGGGACTGAGGAATCGAACCCAGGGCCTCATGCATGCTAGGCAAGTGCTCTACCACTGAGCCACCTTCCCAGCCCAAGAACTGTAATTTTTATGTCTAACATCAACAAGGAAACCTTGACTTAGAGAGATTTGATGCCCAAATGCTGCACACAGATAATAAGTAGCAGATGTGGGCCTAACACCTCCAGAGGATGAAAAGCCTGTGCGTGCATTCTCTGTCTCTTTGTCCACTTGTTACATCCAGGCTTGGCCATCAGGTTATTAAGGTCTTCAGGAGAGCTGCAGTGGGCAGGCTGACACAGGATCACGTCACCTAAGCCCGGAGGGCTTCGTGGGGCTGGGCGGTGTGGAGTCCCCGGGCACTGTGTAGGTCGCTAAAGAGTTTACCCTCCCGCCGGCTTCTGGAGAAGTCGGAACTAATATTGTGGCATTAATGATGGCAAGATTCACTTGTGGATCATGGGACCTAGTCCCTTCTGAGACCATTAAAGCGTTCCCTAAATGCCACGCGCTCTGGGGACTGTGCGGAGAAGGGAGCTGCTGTTGTGCACGCCGGTGCCCGCCCCGCTGTGAGCCAGACCGCGGCCGAGCGGGCCGGCCTGGGCCCGGAGGCCGCCGCCGACACTGGGCCGAGCAGGCCGGCCTGGGCCCCGAGGCCGCCGCTGACCACTGGGATTTCCTGGGGTGGAACAGTTTGTCCCGGACGCTCAGCAGACCCTGTTACCTTGTATAATGTCTAAATCAGATTGATTCAATTGATTCAAACATCGTTCCTTTATGCTCTAATCTTCCACAGCCTTCTCTTCTAACTGCAAAATGCGCGTTTCTTTACTGTTACTAGAACATTCTCCCTTACAGTAGCACCCAGAAATTCTTCTTCCATCTTCCCTTGGCCTGCCTTCCCAGGCCTCTCCTCCCACTTTCCCCGGCTCTGGTGACAGCCGTTGTCCCCCTTGTATTTGGTGATACTGGGGACTGAACTCAAGGCTTCACACTCGCTAGGCAGAGACGCTACCTCTTCAGCCATACCTTCAGACTGTTTGCGAATTATTTTTACTTACTTTTTACTTACTTTACTTACTGGGGCTGAACTGGATGCTGTCCCCGAGCCTCTCTGTGCTCAAGGCTAGTGTTTTACCACTTGAGCCACAGCGCTGAATCTGGCTTTTTCTGAGTGATTCACTGGAGATAAGAGTCTCACAGACTTTTCTGCCTGGCCTGGCGTTGAACCTTGATTTTCAGATCTCAGCCTCCTGAGAGCTAGGATTACAGGTGTGGGCTTTGGCGCCTGGTACATTGACCGTTTTTTGAGATAGGGTATTCTTTTGTGCCCAGGCCAACCTGGGCTATGATCCTCCACCTGAGCCTTCCTGTGTCTTGCTCCCCGTCCACTGGTTGAGACAGAGTCTTGCAAACATTCATAATTTCACTCCTCTTCTTGTACCACGTCCTCATCATGCGCAGGTGATTTCTTTCCATGAACCAGCTGTCTCACCTGGGGATTGCTTTGCTGCGTCTTCAGGTGGTTCTTTCTCAGAGGGACAAGAACACAACCCGCCCTGACCGAAACAGAACACGACGGGGCCGTGTGTGCGGCAGAAAGCATGAATTCCCCCTGAGGTCGGCCATGGGGCCTGCCAGGCCCTCGGAGCACAGGGGAAACGGTCCCTTGTTTCAACAAGCTTCCAAACGCCAGCGAAGACCACGGCGTCCGTGGCGGTGCTGGGAGGAGGTCGGCACAAAGATGGCAGTCCCACAGCACTTTCCCAAAGAACAGATTGGTTGGAGAGCATGTTTAACACCCACACAATACAAGTAAGAGCCGGGTTTCATTCGCCTTTGCTCTAATCCCAGAAATTTTGGTTTTAACCCGGTAGGTACTTTGTAGCTGAGGATGAGGTACTATGAAATAATCTCACAATTTTCCCCATGGATAGATTGAAATTCAGCTGTTTGCTTCTGAAAATTGGGGGATTTTTTTTTTAAACAAAAGTACGTATGTTTACTTCCAGGGTACCAGGAATGGTTCATCTAAAGATGGCCGGGTCTACCAGATGTCCTGGAGAGCCCGCCCCAGGTCTGGGGTGGGGTCCAGGGATTCTTGCTACTATTGGTTTCCATGGTTACCAGGCACTAGAAACATTGAGTCTTTTCTTCTCAAGGAGCCATTCCCAAAGTTCTTCATGCAAATCTTTATTTTCTATTTCTCAGTTCCTCTGCTTGTAACCTTAGCTACACTTGACTGTCCCTTTCAGATCTCCTCAGGTACTTCTCTCCACTAGTAAAGTCTCAGTTTTAAATCAGTCATTCCATAGAGGGAGTCTTTATAGCAACCAGCCCGGCGCTGAGCTCAGACGGCGCAGCACTGGGCACTGCCCCCTGCACTCCACAGACTCCAGGACACATCGGCTCCCGCGTGAGGGACGTTCTGAAGGGCCTCACGCGGAGCTTCTTGCAGTGTGTCTAAGCGATGGTAGAAGTCCCAGGTGGCCGGCCAGCCTGGGGACAGTGCCTACAGTACCGTCTTACGTCAGACCTCAGGAGACAAAGACCCTCAGGGACTACTGGTTGTCTTCTTATTTCTAGGAATAAAAGACCCAGGTCCTTGTTACCTGCAGCTCTACAGATACTTTTCAAGCAAGGCATATTTACACACGTTAGGAGAAGAAGGTGGGTTTCAGAGTTATGATGCTTATCTTGTAGGAATATTACAATGGATTCTAAACTTCACTCCTCAGTGCCCACAGGAATCCTGCACATTTGCACCCCGCTGAGTCACCGGAACAGAAGGAACTGGCCACCGTGCCTCCCCTGGACAGGTGTGGGTTCCATTACGGTCTGTTCACACTTATTTACTTTGCACAGCAATGCCTTAACTGTTTATTACTCACTATTATTTACTTTTTTTTTTTTTTACAGACTGAAACACAAAACTCACAGAGTCTGTCATGAGTTGACTGTTACACTGTAAGACTTAACTGGGGCTGGACAGACTCTCATGACTTACATGTAGTTCAGTGCTTTCCTGCCACCCATGCACTCCTGGGACAACTGAGATTTCATGTATATATATATATTCACATTCTAACCTTTTGCTGTCTGAGCGTACAGCACTAGCTGTTGGGCCCGAGTGAGTCTTCAGAGTGTGGCTAGTTCAGCTGGTGCTGCTGTCAATATAAAATACAGCATGCGTGTCAGGACCGGCCTCTTCTGCAAAACATTGCAAAATACCTCATTATAATTCTTCTATTGTGTACACGTTGAAGTGGTATTTTGAATATAAATTAAATAAAACATATTATTAAAATTAATTCCATCTGTTTTTAATTTTTTAAATTAGGCTCATAGAACATTTTATGTTGTTTACTTTTGTTAACATGTATTGTCCCAAAGGGATTACATGATGATATTTCTGTGTGTGTGTGTGTGTGTGTGTGTTTGTGTGTAATTTTAAAAGTCTGTCACAGTGTTTAAAAATAACCTGCTTTAAAATGGCTAAAAATACATTGGCTCTGAATCAAGGCTGAATCAATGTAGTAGAAAAGTTTGACTAAGGGGCTGGGAAGGTGGCTCAATGGTAGAGCACTTGCCTTGCATGCTTGAGGCCCTGGGTTCAATTCCTCAGCACCACATAAGAAAAAAGCCAGAAGTGGCGCTGTGGCTCAAGTGGTAGAGTGCTAGCCTTGAGCTGAAGAGCTGAGGGACAGCACCCAGGCCCAGAGTTCAGGCCCCACGACCAGACCCCCCCCCCCCCAAAAAAAAAAAAAAGAAAAGAAAAGTTTGACTAAAAAAGTTTTGGCCTTAGTCTAGTTGCATATCCTTTAGTATCTGGTTAAATAGACACGGCTTATTACTGCTCTGTGCGAGTGTGTGCATATATACACACGTGTGTGCATGTATATGTGTGTGGGTGCTCATGGGCGTGTATGTATGTATGCACTGGGGCTTGAACTTAGGATCTCAGCTCTTGTTCAGCTTTTTTATTCAAGGCTGGTGTGCTCCATTTGAGCCACATCTCTACTTCTAGCTTTTTGTTGTTTAATAGGAGATAAGAGTCTCTCAGATTTGTCTGCCTTGGCTGGCTTCATATGGAGATTCTCAGTTCTCAGCCTTCTGAGTAGCTAGGGTATTACAGGTGTGGGCCCCTCACAGCGGCTACTAGTGCTCATTTTTATGTCTTAAGTCAAGCTTTTTATAACATTTCTATCTAAAACACAACACAATGTGTTGTTACAAGCTATTTGACATACACAACACCTGTGGTATCTCTGAATTCAGAGATAGTTAACAAAATGCTGGAATATAAAACTTGTACAACTCCTACCCTTGATCCAGGAAGGCTTTTGCTGAGAGCATTTTCCAAGTCAGGCCTTGCATGAACCTGGAATGCTTTCTGGTCCCGAGAAAGAGGGTCAGGGGAGGAAACAAGCAAGAAGGAAGACGATTTCACATCGAGGGGAGAATAACCGAAAACGACCCCTCCAACTAGCGTGCAGGACTCTGGTTGAAATGCCGGAGCCGGCATTGTGTGCTTTGCCACGTGGCTGGGGCCGTGGCTCAGAGCAGCGAGGTCCGATAGGCATCTGCCACCCGCTGCCCCGGACGCGGCGGTGGGAGGATCTCCATTCAAAGCCTTCTCTGGGCGAAGTGAGAATCTACCTAAAAAAGAAAGCAACAAGGGCTCGGGGTGTGATAGGACTACTGGTGATACACGGTGATAGACTACTGGTGGCACTGGCTTGCCTAGCCAGCCCTGGGTCCTGAGTTCAAATCTCCAGTAACACTCAGTATTTTTCTGGCTGGAATGCCTGGTCCTGGGGAACTGGGGGCAAGCTGGAAGTCCACCCGTCTAACCCGACTCTTCCTTTCTGCTCCGTAGATTTCGTGGGGGAGCATGGGTGTACACAATCACTCCGTGGTGACTGAGTTTCTCCTTTTGGGACTCACGGAGCAGCCCGAGCTCCAGCGGCCCCTCTTCTGCCTGTTCTTCGGGGTTTACGCCGTCACCGTGGTGGGAAACCTGGGCTTGATGGCCATTATCAAGTGCAGCCCTCAGCTCCACACGCCCATGTACTGCTTCCTCGGCGCCCTGTCCTTCATCGACCTCTGCTACTCCTCGGCCGTCACCCCCGGGATGCTGGCGGGGTTTCTAGGCAGGGGCAGGACGATCTCGTATTCGGGATGCATGGCTCAGCTCTTCTTCTTCTGCCTGTTTGTCATCTCCGAGTGCTACATGCTGGCGGCCATGGCCTACGATCGCTACGCGGCCATCTGCCACCCCCTGCGCTACGGCGCCATCATGTCCCCCCGCCTCTGCTTTCTGCTGGTGGCTGCCGTCTTCTCCGTGGGCCTCGTCGACGTGGCGATTCACGGAGGCTGTATCCTAAGGCTGTCTTTCTGCAGCTCAAACACCATTAGGCATTATTTCTGTGACATCGTCCCCCTGATAAAGCTCTCCTGCTCCAGCACGGCCGTGGACGAACTTCTGATCTTTGTCATCGGTGGGTTTAACATGGGAGCCACCAGCCTGACCATCGGCACATCCTACGCCTTGATCCTCGCCAGCATCCTGCGCATCCATTCCCAAGAGGGCAGGGCCAAAGCCTTCAGCACCTGCAGCTCCCACCTGACCGCCGTGCTCGTCTTCTACGGGTCTCTCATGTCTATGTACCTCAAGCCTGCGTCCAGCACCTCCGCCCTCCAGGAGAAGGTGGCCTCTGTCTTCTACACCACGGTGATCCCCATGCTCAACCCCCTCATCTACAGCCTGAGGAACCAGGACGTGAAAAAGGCCCTGGTGAAACTTACGCGATGCCAGGTGTCTTCGTAATGGGTGGCTCTGTGTGAGGATCTGTTAGCACAGTCGTGAGCGTGCTGGTCGGCGGGTGATTTTTTATGGAGCCCAGATACTATATTCAATTTAGGGATGTGTGTGTTCAGGTTGCTGAACAGACGCCCACGCGAGATCCGTGTGCTAGGATGCAACGCGTGCGGAAGCGTGGAGGGTAGCATGTATTCAAAATGTAATGTTTCATTTCACTGCTGCGATTGAACACTGATCCTTGGCACTTAGTTTCCTGAATCCCGGCCCCAAAGGAGTAAAGCCTAACTTTGGTGTGTGGCATAGTCATACGAGGAAAAGACAAGCACACACGCATGACTTTCTAAAGAACATTTCTCTTACGGAAACCTGTGTAAGAAATTCGAGACAGTGTGAGGCAGCCCCTTCAAAAATGTTTCTAATAAACGTGGAAGACGTTTTTACACTGTGTAATGTTAAAGGACTTATTAAAGGGTGGTGTTCTGTTAAAGCAGAATTCTTCGGCGAAGACTCAGCACGAAGGAAAGCTGGTGTGGTCTCGGGGAGTGCATTTGATATCTGGAAACCCAAAGATAGGACTTAGGCCAGGTGCCCGTGGTTCACGCCTGCCATCCTCGCTACTGGGAGGCTGAGATCTGGGAATGGAGGGGACGGGTGGGGTTGGGACAGGCAGGAGAGAGTGACGGAAGGGGCGACAGTGACCAAAATGCATTGTACTCATAAATGACACATGGCATTGTAACTCCCTCGTACAACTACTTAAAAATAACAAAAGCACAGGGGGTTAAAAACCCAGGCATAAAAGCTGAGAAGAGATTTAAAAGAAAAAATGCTTTCCTAACAACACAAGAACCCTCTAAACTTCTACCGCAGGCTGGGGTTGATCTCAAGGATCAAGGCAAGAAGGAAATGTGGCTGAGGAGGCATTGGAGGTCCCAGGACAGAGCCCGTCCCAAAGACAAGGTATTTTTAGAATAGCATTTTGTTGTTATCTTTAAGGACTTGTACAATTTCAAGTCAGGTTGTGAGTATAATGTGCAAAAGCAAATTAAAACATTAACTTGCATTCCTCTCTTTCTTCCCCTTTCCTCCCCCATCCCTGGTCTGCCTTTCCTTTACCTCTTTCTCTCTTTACCTCTGTCTCTGTCTCTCTTCTTTCTCTCCCCTAAGGAAATTATTAAAACACTAGCTAACCATAAGCAAAAGAAACAGTTTGCTTATTTCCAACAAATGATGAGGAATTTGCCCCACAGGCAAAAAGATATGTTCACCCTCAATCAGAATTAAGGTATTTATTAAAGCCAGCACGTCAGAAAGCAGTTGAAGCTGATGTGGAGCTTGGTAGTTATCGGTGGCAAGAACGTGTTAAAATACCCACATTGGGGGAAGGTGGCTCAGTGGTAGAGCGCTTGCCTTGCATGCATGAGGCCCTGGGTTCGATTCCTCAGCACCACATAAGCAGAAAAAGCCGGAAGTGGCGCTGTGGCTCAAGTGGTAGAGCGCTAGCCTTGAGCTGAAGAGCTGAGGGACAGCACCCAAGTCCACGTTCAGGCCCCACGACCGGAAAGAAAAGAAAGAAAGAAAGAAAAATCAAATTGATGTGTTTTTGAACTAGCTGGCTGGCTGGACTTTTTCTTTTCTTTTCTTTTTCCTTTTTAAAAAAAACTCTGCACTTAGACCTTTGATCTGTAAGGTAGGTGGGTTTAAAAAAAAGATTGAGCCCAAAAGAAAGATAGGATAAAAGCAGTTTGGAGACGAATAATTAAAGCAGAACTGTTCATCTTTTGCAGGAGGAGGTGGTGGTGTGGTCCCCAGGGAGGGCGGTTAATTTATTCCCCAGGGACGGCTTCCTTGGGTCACTGCCCTGGCCCAGGCAGTCCCTGGGGACGGGGGGGGGGTAGGAGAGCCCCACGTTTGC
Organism: Dipodomys merriami; assembly: GCF_024711535.1. NCBI lineage: Eukaryota > Metazoa > Chordata > Mammalia > Rodentia > Heteromyidae > Dipodomys > Dipodomys merriami. The sequence continues at coordinate 2,759,952 of NW_027202305.1, read as the reverse complement.
CTGCCCACACCCCACATTTCCCTCCCGCTCCGTCAATAACCCTGTGTGCTTAAGCTCACCGATTCCAGTCCCAGAGCCCTCTCCAGGGCTCACCTATGTGACCAGAATTTACATCCGTAAGACAGCCATGGCGCTGCTGGGCGCAGACGGCTGCAGGTGAGTCACAGGGACCTCACGCGAGGCTTCACCTCCCCCGTTCCTGGAGCCGGCCACGCCCACAGCCATCCACGCACGCACTGCATCCTTTGGAGCTCACTGACCTTGAGGACCCCGTGTGTCCTTGAACCCCACTGAGCTCCCATTCTGAGTGGCTGTGGGTGGCCCTTCCACTTCCGGGATACAGAAGAAGATGAAAGTTAGACCAGGGGAATAGAAGTGCACGTCCACTGAAGTAGGGCACTTGGAGGAGAGATTTAAAGCTCCGTGTGGCTGAGGGTGATTCCTACGCTATAGATGGAGACTAACCGGCTCCTGAGATGCCACAGCTAGGAAACACTAAAGCCTAGATTTCATTCTTGACTTCCCAGTGCAGATACCCTATCTGATGCAGGGCCTGCTTCTCGGGAGCTGGAGCTGGGACGTGACCGCCCTTTATCCGCTCTCCTCCTACTGTCCTGTCTCTGGACCTATTTCTAGCCAGGCATCTTTATTTTTTATTTTTTTTTGGGTCCGGTCATGGGGCCTGAACTCTGGGCCTGGGCGCTGTCCCTCAGCTCTTCAGCTCAAGGCGAGCGCTCTACCACTTGAGCCACAGCGCCACTTCCGGTTTTTTTCTTTTTGCTTATGTGGTGCTGAGGAATCGAACCCAGGGCCTCATGCATGCAAGGCAAGTGCTCTACCACTGAGCCACCTTCCCAGCCCCCCTTGCAGTTTCTTAACCTGCACTTTCCTTCAAAACCATCCCTGTCTGCCCTGATTCTGACAAGAAACTTCAAGATTTAGCCAAAGTGTCACTGCCTGGCATTCTCCAGGCCCAGGCTCCACGCTTTGCACTTGTGTCTGATCTCATGTCTCACTTGAAGGGTAAAATGTTAGTATTCTGTTTAAGTTTTGAAGCAGCAAGGCAGGCACTGGTGCCCACAATTTGCCCACCTCCTCCTCCTCTTTGAGATAAAGTCTATATTACTACATAGCACAGGCTGGTGACTCTTCGTATTCAGTTCTATTATTCTTTTTTTGGGGGGGGTCCGGTCGTGGGGCCTGAACTCTGGGCCTGGGGTCTGTCCCTCAGCTCTTCAGCTCAAGGCTAGCGCTCTACCACTTGAGCCACAGCACCACTTCCAGCTTTTTTTTCTGCTTATGTGGTGCTGAGGAATTGAACCCAGGGCCTCAGGCATGCAAGGCAAGTGCTCTACCACTGAGCCACCTTCCCAGCCCTCAGTTCCAGTATTCTTATGATGGTTAGTATTCTCTGCATTATACAAAATATTGAGAGACTAACTGATCCCCTGATTGGAAGAAGTCACACACGTATGCACAGAATTGCACTTAGAAATGTGTGCTGAAGGAGGGGGTGGGGGGGAGTGGGATGGGAAGGGGAAACAAAGGAGGAGGCAACCATGCTTGATGAGAAATGTACTCATTACCTTGCCCATGTAATTGTAACCCCTCTGTATGGTATTTTCACAATAAAAAAAAAAAAAAAACCAGAAATGGTGTTGAAGACAAAGCTCTCATGCCAATAGAAAATAGAAAGTCACACATTTCTAGGATTGAGACATAATGACTTTGGAGCTTTATTGAATCAAGGAAGGTTTTAGCCATGATGAGTTCAAGTCTGAGCTCTGTGCGCAGTCTAATCTGTCACAGTGAATTGCTGAAACCAGGCTAGAGCTGGAAGGACACTGTGTGTGTGTGTGTGTGTGTGTGTGTGTCTCTGTGTGTGTGTGTGTGTGTGTGTGTGTGTGTGCGTGCACCTGCTCGCGTGCACACACACACACAGACAGACACACTTTTCACATTTTGCCTTTTTTGGTATTTAAAGTATCTCAGTGAGGCAAATAGGTTTCCTGCTATCATTTACATACAGGAAAACTCCAGTGACAGAGCTCAGCTAACTGCTCCAGTGTTACACACTGCAGTGCGAAGCCAGCCTAGGATCCAGGCTCTGGCTACAGGAAGATTTTCTTTTATCCGCGTCCTTATGAACTTTTATCTTTTGTCTTTTGGACAACAACCATTCTGATGTGCAATTCTTTAATGATTAGTGGTGCTGGGCATTTTTTCATATGGTTATGTTTGGCAATTTGTCTTCTTTTGAGAAATGCTTTTTCAGGTTCTTTGTTTTTAATCAGGTTTATTTTGTTGCTATTGATTTATTTGAGATTTTTAAAAAAACATATTTTGGATATGAATCTCTCATTAGGTGATGGTTTAAGGATATATCTGTGTGTAGGTTATTTTATTCAGAGAATGAGTAGTATGTTTCATCATGTCTCTAGCTTCCGTATTCTGCTACTTTACTGAATTCCAGATTAGGCAAGTGCTCTACCTACTGAGCCACGCCCCAATTATAGATAGGGTTTCATGGTTTTGCTCAGGTCAGACACAGTCTGTGTCTGCTTTGGCCAGGCATAGCTGGGACCACGCTGCATCACCACACTCAGCTTCTTTTCTGTTTTTCCCTTCCAGATAGGGTCTTGTGTTGTTCACGCTGTTCTCAACTGCTCTGCAGCCGAGCTGACCTTAACTCCTAGGCCTCCTGCTAGGGCCTCCACAGAGCCACACCCAGCTCTCTTTCACATGTTTCCTTGACTAAATTTAGAGAAAACAGTAGTTTTTTCACTCATCATGAAACATAAGGGCAGGGCTGGGAAGGTGGCTCAGTGGTAGAGTGCTTGCCTCGCATGCATGAGGCCCTGGGTTTGATTCCTCAGCACCATGTAAACAGAAAATGCCAGAAGTGGCGCTGTGGCTCAAGTGGTAGAGCACTAGCCTTGAGCTGAAGAGCTGAGGGACAGTGCCCAGGCCCAGAGAGAGTTCAGGCCCCATGACCGACCATAACTAAATAAGTAAATAAACAAAGTAAAACAAACTATAAGGACATTGTTTTCTATTTTGCTGTGGTATCCATGACTTTGCATCATTTTAAAGCTAAAACAAACAACAAGGAGAACACAAGTTCTGAGCTACCCCGGAAGTGGGATAGGATGCTGGGCAACTTGTGGTTTTGTTGTTTTATAAAGCAGATGATGATCAAGCACTGCAGGGAAAGTCTGCATCCACAGGGATGTGCAGGGATCCACCAGGGTCTTCTGTGTTTGCTTACACCAGGCACCGCGTCCTGTAGAGCCGGTGCCAGCCGGTGCCAGCCGGTGCCAGCCGCCTCCTGGTGAGGGAAGCAGCAGGCCCCTTGGGAGCGGAGGGTTGAAGAGAGGACGGCGCTGCTCCTGATGCGTCCTGGAAGTGTGCAGCGCTCTTGGCACACACGTCCCTCCGTCCATCCGTCCATCCATCTGTCCGTCCGTGTTCCTCGGCGGGGTCACCCACCGGGCAGATGAACCCAGCCAACCATTCTCGGGTGACGGCGTTCGTCCTCCTGGGGCTGTCTCGGGAGCGGGAGCCCCGGCTCCTCCTCTTCCTGGTCTTCTCAGCCGTGTACCTCGTGACGGTGGCTGGCAACCTCCTGATCGTGGCGGTGGTGGCCGCCCAGCCCCGCCTGCACACCACCATGTACTTCCTCCTGGGCAACCTTTCCTTCCTGGACTTCTGCTACTCCACCGTCACCGCTCCGAGGATGCTGGTGGACCTGCTCTCGCACAACCCCACCATCTCTCTGGGCGCCTGCCTGACCCAGCTCTTCTTCTTCCACTTCATCGGCGGCATCAAGATCTTCCTGCTCACGGTCATGGCGTATGACCGCTACGTGGCCATTTCCCAGCCTCTGCGCTACACCCTCCTGATGAACCAGACCGCCTGCGGGCTCCTGGTGGCGGGCTCCTGGCTGGGCGGCTTCGTCCATTCCATCGTCCAGGTGGGGCTCACTGTCCACCTGCCCTTCTGCGGTCCCGACCGGCTGGACAACTTTTACTGTGACGTGCCCCAGCTCATCAAGCTCGCCTGCAGCGACACTTTCGTCTTAGAGCTCCTGATGGTGTCCAACAACGGGCTGGTCACGCTGCTGTGTTTCCTGCTGCTGCTGGGGTCCTACACGGCGCTGCTGCTCATGCTGCGCGGCCGGGCGCGGGAGGCCCGCGGGAAGGCCCTGGCCACCTGCGCCTCGCACGTCGCCGTGGTGACGCTCATCTTCGTGCCCTGCATCTACATCTACGCCAGGCCTTTCCGGACATTCCCCATGGACAAGGCGGTCTCCGTGCTCTACACAGTGGTCACGCCCATGCTGAATCCCGCCATTTACACCCTGAGGAATAAGGACATGATCCTGGCCATGAAGAAGCTGTGGGGGAGGCAGGAGGGGCGCCCGGGTCACTCAGAACACTGAGCTCCAGACTGGAAGACGCAAAGCAAGGCTGCAGCGTGCAGACCTGTGTCAGAGGAGCTGCAGGGCGCAGAGTCCACGGGGCATGGCGGGGGGGCGGGGGGCGGGGGGTCCTGACCTCGCTTTGTGGACACAGAGTACACTTGAGAAGCTTGGAATGTGTGTGTGCGCGTGTGTGTGCATGAGCGTGCGTGTGCACATACATCAGTATTGGCACTTGAACTCGGGGCCTGGGCGCTGTCTTAGGCTGTCACTTGATTACTAGAGCCACAGTTCCACCTCCAGATTTTTTTTTTTTTTTTTTTTTTTTTTTTTTTTTGTCAGTTGTGAGGCTTCAAGAGCTAGCCCGCAAGCCCTAGCTTTACTTCTGGTTTTCTGGTGGTTAATTGGAGATAAGAGTCTCATGGACTTTTCCTGGCTGGCTTGGAATCAGGATCCTCAGATCTCAGCCTTCTGGAGGTTAGGATTATAGGTGTGAGCCACCTGGCTTCACTTCCAGTTTTTTGATGGCTATAATTGGAGAAAAGAGTCTCTTGTGCAAGCTGGCTTCGAACTGCAATCCTCACATCTCAGCTTCCCGAATAGCTCAGTTGTGATACTGAAGGAAGAAAAATGGTAGCATAAAAAAAATGGTAGTATTTAAAGAGTGGTATTTAGTAGGAAGAAAAATTTAAAGTCAGGAGACAAGTCCAGACCTCTCCTTCCATAAACTTAGTTTAACAGCAAAAGGTGAATTATCTTTCCACTTTACCATGAGCTTGTAGAAGGCCATACATTTACCTTTATTCAACCATAGTGCAAAGAAAAGGTGACTTTTTAATTAATCAATTAATGAATGCCAATACCGGGGCTTGAACTCAGGCCGCTCCCTCTCCCTTAGCTTCTTCAGTCAAGGCTGGAGCTCTTCTACATGAGCCACACCTCCGTTTCTGTTTTTTTGCTGGCTAATTGAGACAAGAATCTCTGGGGTTTGTCTCTCCAAAAGCCTTGGGCCATGATCCTCAAATCTCAACATCCTGAGTAGCTGGCGAGAAGCTAGTGATATGTATGAGCCAATAGCAGCACCCCGCTGTGACTCATTTATTTATTTGGCAATGGATACTATTTTATTTGCCAGGATCACTTTGCTGGACAGTAGAGAAACTAGGGAAGACAAGTGTACTGACTTCTATGCACACTTCCAACAGTCCCTTTACAGAACGAATGAATGACAGTTCTCCGGAGTCTGCCCTCGGCCCGCTGGCTTGGGCTGCGTTCCACACCCACCCCTGAACGAGAGGGTAATTCTGCCTCCCAGCCTCTGCTGGCCGAGGCTGCTGAAGTCTCTGGCTGGCACGGCTGGAGGGCTGGAGTCTCTGTTTGTAAGGGCCGAGTGATGCTCTCCCTCTGGCTTGATCTCCTGATTAGACACCTCCTCCTCCCCCAGCAGACGCGTTCTCCACCGGCTCACCACGCAGACTCAGCCACCTTGCCTGCACGCTGCACAACCCCCCCCCTTGGCAGAATCCATCCTGCCATAGCTCCTCATGACCCCGCTTCTCTCTGGTGGCTGGACCTCACCCCTGGAGAAGCCTCAGCCTGGAGCAGGGAGGGGACTCTGGGCCGGCTCACCATCCATCGACCCCACCTCCCAGCCTCCATTTCCTTCTATCACTTCCCTGTTTCTTTTGGTAAAATACTATTTTTTTTAAGGTGAAAATCTATGACCTAGTAAGTGACTCAGGCCTAGACCCTAATGTGTTAAGGTGACAATAAAGGGAAATAGAAAATCATTTTATTTTCTTCTTAGCCAATAGCCAACCATTCTCCTCCTCCTCCTCCCTCTCCTCCCCCTCCCTCTCCTCCTCCCCCTCCCTCTCCTCCTCCTCCTCCCTCTCCTCCTCCTCCCCCTCCCTCTCCTCCCCCCTCCCTCTCCTCCTCCTCCTCCTCCCTCTCCTCCTCCTCCTCCTCCTTGCTTCCCCGTCTCCTTCCTCTTCCTTTCCCCCTTCTTTCTCCTTCTTCTCGTGAGGTCACTCTATGATCCAGGCTGGCTTTGAACTCAGCACTCTCCTGTCCTAACCTTCTCTCGTCTGTGCTGGGATTACTGGCATGGGACACCACAACTGTTCATGATTACCATCTTGATATAGACATTGAAAGACTCAGAAGACTCTACTCCTCCCCCAGTCCTCCTCTTTTTCTGTTTCTCCCTCTCCCTCTCCCTCAACTTCATGGTGAAACTTTTGCAGTAAGAAGGTTAATGGCCAAGTGGTTTCAGGAGATGATTTGAAATGCTTGGGTTTCTTATTTATAAAAGGTTTCCCTGTGAATGACTAGATGGTTCTTACACACCACACAGTCAATACACTGCATAGCAGGGCAGAGGTTCTGGGAAGGCCCACAGAGATGACTTGGAAATCTCAGGATTTTGCTCAGGATTCACGCAGATGTGAGGCGAGAGTTACACAGCCTGGCTTACAATAAAACTCAGGAAGCTGAAGAAACGAAGGAGACTTATCATCAGAAACAACACACTTCTAGGGCTTCTGGCCAGATGGTAGTGTGTTTGACTATCAAGGGAAAAGTCCAGGGCCATGTGATTTAATGGTGCAGAAAGACTGGTAGAACAGGGGCCAACAGAGAGGTGCAGATTTCTTATCCTTCCAATAAAATTGCTTACCCTTTTATTCTGAAGTAAATCAGTGTAATTCAACTGACCCAATGTAAAGGACAAAGGCTAACATTGAGGCCAGTAAAGTGATATGGAAATAAGGCATTTAGATACACCAATTGGCATATGTGACTTAAAAGCCTACTAAATCCAGAGTGTCTTTTGGTCTTCAAATGGCTTTTCTAACACATGGAAAAAATGTTTGGTCTTTCCTGTACTACAACAGAGTCTGCCTCTTACACCTCAGCTATATATACTTAACATATACAATATGGAGACACATCTTTCTGTCTCCTTCCTTATATCTATCTATCTAGCCATATAATTTATCTACCAATCCCTATCCATTTGTCTCTCAAATCTTACTACTGAAATATAATGCTTGTGCTGGTGCTTGGTTTCAGAATCTACTAGAAAGGAGAGAGCTAGATATAATATACAGTTCCCTTAGAAACTTACAAAAGTATAGCTTGCTAGAGCCCCCAAGACTTTCTGTAAAGCGAGGCTTCCAGAGCTAGATTTAAATGCTCCATAAACCACTTAAAATCCTAAGCTAAGCCATGTGTCTGTGTTAGAAATCATTTGGAGGAAAGGTGTTACGGAGTTTATGATGATCTCAGAGACAGACATACCCTGAAGTGTTACAGGATTCAATCTTTTCATGTTTATCAACGAGGAAGGCCGCACCCAGCTGTGCTGCGTTCACTCACCGGTGCGAGGAGCCCGCAGCAGAGCGGCGGTGCCGGGGAGCCCGCAGCAGAGCGGCGGTGCCGGGGAGCCCGCAGCAGAGCGGCGGTGCCGGGGAGCCCGCAGCAGAGCGGCGGTGCCGGGGAGCCCGCAGCAGAGCGGCAGGGCCGGGCGCGGCGCCCTTCCCATCCCCACTTCCCCACGCGCGCCCACTGCCCAGCCCTTGCTACATCCCGAGCTTCCTCGGCTCTCTATCCCTGCTTGCGGGTGGCTTGTGAGGGGAAGAGCAGACGCTGGTGGCAGGTTGTCTAGGAACAATCACACCCATTATATTATGTTCCAGGAGATTCACGTGCGGTGTCAAATCTCCCAGCTCGCCTTAAGGCAGGCTGGACTATGATCACAGAGAAAGGAAGGATCGAGGAGGCTGCTGAACAGACGCGTCTGTGACCCGTCGGGGAGCAGATGACGAGGAAGAGCTTCGTAGCACACCCCTGTGCCTGGGAGCCATCGTCCGATGCAGGTGGAGGAGCACAGGAGCAGGGCCAGGTGAGGCTTGCGACGCACCACCACTGCTGTTTTACTAACACAGTGACTCGTAGTCCTGTGGCTCTCTGGCTCCCCGGCTTTGTGTACAACACTATCAACTATTCCTTTAAGTAACTGTTAAATAATGCACTTACTAGAATTTTAAAAGAGATGCAAATATTGTGGTCTATTTATTTCTTTTAAAAATACTTCAGATGTAAATGTTCTGCAACATCATGGCTAGCCCTTTAAATGTATGATAAAATTAATTCTCTGAGGAAGTAGCGCTGTGGCTCAAGTGGTAGAGCACTTGCCTTGAGCCAAAGAGCTGAGGGACAGCACCCAGGCCCAGGGTTCAACCCCACAACCGACCAAAAGAAAAAAAAAAAGAACATTTGGGGCTGGGAATGTGGCCTAGTGGTAGAATGCTTGCCTAGCATGCATGAAGACCTGGGTTCGATTCCTTAGTACTACATAAACAGAAAAAGCTGGAAGTGGTGCTGTGGCTCAAATGGCAGAGTGCTAGCCTTGAGCAAATGAAGCTCAGGGACAGTGCCCAGGCCCTGAGTTCCAGCCCTAGGACTGGCAAAAAAAAAACCCAAAATAAACAAAAATTTCTCTGAAATTGTGCTGTTTGGGTTTGGGCACTTTAGCGTTCAGATATAAAAGACCCCATTTATATAATTCTTGGCATGTAGAACTTATCTTTCCACAAAACTGGAGTGAGTAGTTTAAGGTTTTCCAAAAATCAGAGGCTTAGTGTCTGAGTTGTTAATAAAAGAAAATGCTGGACCCACTCTTGGGCACTCAAAACATGAAAAGCAAAGAAAAGACAACAAATTCAGCACTCCCGACTTACACAGTGAGCCAGGATCAAAGAGCTGGGCCCTGCCGCAGGACAGAGAGAGGAACGTGATCAGAATGGCCAGGTTGGGAGGAACAGATATGGGTTCAGTGACACTGGCCTATCTTTAAGGGGCTAACTGGCCCTCTGACAGGCCAGGCTGGTCATCTGATCTACTGTTATCCCAGTCCTGGTTTTATTTACTTAATTTATTTTTTGCCGGTTGTGGGGCCTGAACTCTGGGCCTGGGCGCTGTCCCTCAGCTCTTCAGCTCAAGGCTAGCGCTCTACCACTTGAGCCACAGCACCACTTCTGGCTTTTTCTGTTTATGTGGTGCTGAGGAATCGAACCCAGGGCCTCATGCATGAAAGGCAAGCACTCTACCACTGAGCCACCTTCCCAGCCCCTTATTTATTTATTTTTAAAGATTGTTTATAGTAGTCACTTGCTTCATCCAACAATATGTAACCATTAATATCAGAATAATGCTATAAAAGACTGCACTACATTTGCTGAAAACGGTTTTCCCCCGTGGGTTCTAACATTCTTTTTGCCTTCTAAGAGGCATAGTTTTTCAGATCATCCTTCTTCTAAACCTGGCAGCTTCTGCAATCTAGAAGTCACTATATATTTATCTAGGAATTTGCCTAATGTATCTTCTCCTTGGTGTCTGATTGGCTGAATTCATGTACACCATGTCCACAGTCCAATATACAATTCTAATCAGTATTGCCGCTTTCTGAATTCTTTGTTTGCAGTGGCACCATCAGTTACACCAATTTGTCCATTTCCGTCACCTTTGAGAGAAATCCTGCGGAGAATTCTTCTGCAACATCCTTTGCGTATCTTTATTACTTGGAACTACTCAGTAGCCATTAGTTCATTAACAGCAACGCGTGATTATTAGGATTGCCTCAGTGGCTTGCTCCACCTCCGAGTCTCTCTCCCGTCCTTCCATGTCTCCCACCCTTCTTCCTCAGACAGCTGTGTGGTCATTTCTGTGCCCAGGAGAAAAAGAAGTCTCCATTCTCTAAATCTCCATTCCTCCTGCAGCGACTGAGCCTCGCTCTCAGCGATGGAGGGTTTCCTGGCTGCACGAGTCTGAATCTGCGTGCAGGGAGTGTGCGCTGTGCCGTTGGTGACCCGGTGAGAGTCTGTGGAGGGGTGGGGCGGCCCTGGAAGGAGGTGCGGCCCGCCGGCGGTCAGCCCTTCCCTGGCGGCGCTGCTCCGATCTGGCCTGTGCCAGGGAGCCGGCAGCGGCGGGCACCTATCTTACGGATGTTTTTCTGGTCCCACCTCGGAGTCTGCAGGTGACACATTGCTACTCCAGGAGCCTCGGCGGGCAGCTCTGGGCTGGGGTGCGCAGCGGGGGGACACGGGCTGTCATCTACGCAATCGTCTGTTACATAAACACCTGCGGAGCACTTACACACGTGCCAGCCGCGTCTCCACGTTCACAGTGCACCACGTTCAGTACGGAATTTCACAGGCACACTGGAAATCAAATCATTTTGCAAAAATGCTAAAAGAATGTTAAAGCCAGAGGAGGGTTTGAGTAGCCCTGTGCACCCCTCGCCTGCCCCTTGTTCAGGCTGAAGGGACATGTGAGGCAGGTCACTGACCAAGTCATGGTGGGAGCCAGTCATTCCGAGGTCCTGGGGATGGTTTGCGGCTGCTCTCCTGGCAGGCGGGTGGAGTGGCGGGTCCGGTCGGGGAGGCAGGGAGACTGCCCGGTGGAGGCTCAGGAGTCTCGGCACAGCAGCCCCCGCAGAGCCCGCTTCATCTCCGTGTTGCGCAGCGTGTAGATGAACGGGTTGAGCACGGGGGTGATGATGGTGTAGAAGACGGCTGGGGCGCCCGCGCCCGCCCCGGCGGTGCCCGGCTGCAGGTAGATGCACACGGGCGGCGTGTAGTACAGGAGGACCACGGTGAGGTGGGCCGTGCAGGTGGAGAAGGCCCGGCGCCGGCCCGCGGCGGTGCGGATGCGCAGCACGGCCGCCACGATGAGGCTGTAGGAGGCGACGATGAGGGCCAGGCACCCCGCGGCCACCACGCCGATGTCCACCAGCATGACCAGCTCGTTGGCCGAGGTGTCCGCGCAGGCCAGCGCCAGCACCGGCGGGATGTCGCAGAAGAAGTAGGCCACGTGGCGGGGCCCGCAGTAGGGCAGGCGGAAGGTGAGGGCCGTGTGCAGGGCCGAGTGCAGGGCGCCCACGGCCCAGGTGCCGCCCGCCAGCCCCGCGCACACCGGCCTGCTCATGGCCGCCGGGTAGCGCAGGGGCTGGCAGATGGCCAGGTAGCGGTCGTAGGCCATGACGGTGTAGAGGAAGCACTCGGTGCTGGCCAGGAGGTGGAAGCAGTAGAGTTGGGCGGCGCAGCCTGGCAGGGAGATGAGCCTGCTCTCCGCGGCCAGCAGGCCCGCCAGGACCTTGGGCACCGTCACGGTGGACAAGCAGGCGTCCAGGAAGGACAGGTGGCCCAGGAAGTGGTACATGGGGGAGCCGAGGCGCGGCGTGCAGCCCACGGCCACCAGGATGAGCAGGTTGCCCGCCGCGGTGGTGCCGTAGACGAGGAGGAAGAGGAGGAAGAAGAAGGCGGGGTGCTCGGCTGTGTACAGCAGCCCCGCCAGGACGAAGTGGCTCACCGCACTGGTCTGGTTGAGGAGTTCTGGCGCCGGAGCCATCTTACACACCCGTGCATGCGCGCACGCACACCTGGACACACACACACACACACACACACGCTCACACACACACACACGCTCACACACACACACACACACACGCTCACACACAGCTAGCTGACTCCCTTCCAGCAAACCCCACATGAACAGCAAGGTGATCCGCTTTGCCCTTCCCAGAGCTGCCCCTCGGCCGGGGCGCGCCGGCCTCAGGAGCCGGAGGAAGCTGGAGCCGCGCCGCGTCCGTGCTGCTCTTGAGTCCTCGTGCTGCCGGCTCTCCGGGTCATTGTGCTGTTCGGAAGGAGCGTCTCCCTGCGCGGTCTAGGCCGTTGGCAGGGCAATCATGGACTGGAAGAGCTGGAGCCACCGAGGCTGTGTGACTCCAGGGAGGCCCAGGCTTCTGCACGCGTTCTCAAGCGGAGACTCCGGAGCCGTCCTCATCCACCGCATCCCGCGGGGACGTGTGCAACGGGGGACGTGTGCAGGCAGGGTGTTAATGCTGTGTGTCAGCTGGCAGAGCCTTGCCCGCATTGGGGTGCTCTTACGTCACCCAGAACCTCCCCCGCTGCCCCCGCCATGCAGAGGGAGATCTTTCAGATTTCATCTACACACAACTCTCAAGTGCATCGGAGCCCTGGAGAGAAGAACTAATGAGCGCCAGGACAATTTGTTCAGCGCGTTCCGTGGTGTTCCCAGCAAGTTGGGTCTGAACCTGCTGGGAATTTTCTCTTATGTCTGCTGCCTGCTCTTCCTTCCCGCAGGGCGGGCTCAGCGCACGCAGGCTCTCTTGGATTCTTCCTGTCTTTGACGTCTTAAAACTAATTCAATGTTGCATTGTGTGAACACTTTTTAATTTGCTGTTTTTTTTTTCTGTCGTGATTTTGGTCTCCCAAGCACCATGTCTGCCTTTCTTTATTTTTTAAACTTTTGTTGAGTGTGTTTCAGTAGTTGTTCAGAGGGGTGTCAATCCGCCATGGCCATTTATGAACGCAATGCCCCTGGGTCAATGTCACTGGGTGTGTCATTCTCTCCCACTTTTCCCACCGCCACCCACCGCCTCCACGGCTGCCTTCCAGTCTCACGCTGAGTATCGTTCCATGCCTGCTTCCTCTCTGGGTGTTTCTCTCCCATGGTGAGAGACTTACCTCCTGTTATTTAAGTACGTCGACATACACATTCAAACGTGTTGAAAATTGCTTGTGGATCTTGAGTAACAGTAAATGTTCTCTTACACAATGATGAAAAAATAATTCATCCATGTTCTCTCTGTGCTTGTGTGATTTTGTATTTTTTTTTTTTTAACTTTGTGGCCTACAGCAGATAAGAGATAGATCTAAGGTCATCTTTTTCCAAATGGCTACTCAGGGTCCCCGGGGCTATTCATTAAGAAGTCTATCTTGCCGGGCGCTGGTGGCTCACGCCTGTAATCCTAGCTACTCAGGAGGCTGAGATCTGAGGATCGCGGTTCAAAGCCAGCCCGGGCAGGAGAGACCGTGAGACTCCTATCTCCAATAAACCACCAGAAAACAGGAAGTGGCGCTGTAGTTCAAGTGGTAGAGCGCTCGCCTTGAGCTGAAGAGCTGAGGGACAGCACCCAGGCCCAGAGTTCAAGCCCCACGACCAACAAAAAAAAAAAAAAAAAAAAAAAAAAAAAAAAAAGAAGTCTATCTTTAGTGGCTAAGATACCGGATCTTTTCTTGCACAATACATACTACACAATGAATCATGTCAGTTGTTTCTCGGTCAGCTTTTGGTTGTACATTTCTAGCCTGCCTCATGTGGAGATGCATTTTCCTCTCTTCATGGAAACAGGTTTGGGACAGGCAATAACCTCACTGATTTGGAGTTATGCCTGAAGTCGCTTGTGTTGCCCGGGGGTGCAGGGGGTGCAGGGGTGCAGGGGTGCAGGGGTACAGGGGTGCCCGGGGTGCAGGGGTGCAGGGGGTGCAGGGGTGCAGGGGGTGCAGGGGGTGCAGGGGCACAGGGGTGCAGGGGGTGCAGGGGTGCAGGGGGTGCAGGGGTGCAGGGGGTGCAGGGGTGCAGGGGGTGCAGGCGTGCAGGCGTGCAGGGCTGCAGGGGGTACAGGGGTGCAGGGGGTGCAGGGGTGCAGGGGGTGCCCGGGGTGCAGGGGTGCAGGGGTGCAGGGGGTGCAGGGGTGCAGCGGGTGATGTTTAACTTTGCATCTCTGCTGTTCCACAGACAGCAAAGGCACTCGTGGACAACACACACTTCTTAGAAAGCCTTCAGTGTGGACCAGTCTGGACCCACTCTCCTCGGGTTCCCTTGCTCTCTTTCCCTTTTCCCCCTCTTTCCCTTCCCCCCTCTCTTTCTCCCTTCCTTTCTTCCTTCTTTCTTTTTTTTTTGCCAGTCTTGGGGCTTGAACTCAGGGCCTGGATGCTGTCCCTGAGCCTCTTTGTGCTCAAGGCTAGAGCTCTACCACTTGAGCCACAGTACCACTTACAGCTTTTACTGAGTAGTTTATTGAAGAGTCTCACAGTCTTTCCTGCCTGGGCTGGCTTCAAACTGTGATCCTCAGATCTCGGCCTCCAGCATAGCTAGGATTAGAGGCGTGAGCCACCGGTGCCCAGCTTGTCACAGGTTTGAAACCGTCCAATTGGAGCCTGGGGAACCCAGAATCCGCTTAGCCAAGGTACTGTGGTGACGTGCTGAGCGGCACGGGGGGCAGCGGAGGACCAGGGAAGCCCAGGGCCAGGCCGGCAGCGTTCCTAGAAGGCGACTGGGATGCTCTTCAAGGCTCTCAACATCTTGTAGCCAGAGGCTTGCCCCACACACCTGCCCCGCATCTGAACCCCAAAGCCACATAGCGAGCGCAGGAGTGTGGTGGCACACAGACAGACACAGACACAGACACAGAGACAGAGACACAGACACAGACACTGAGCAGACACAGACACAGACACACACACACAGACACACACACACACACACACACACACACACGTGTCCACCATCTTAGTGGAGCACTCTGGGAACAGCCATGGAAGAGCAGGGGGACCCTAATCTGCAGGAGGTGGCATTTGTGGGGGAAGAAGGACCAAGCACCCTCACCTTGACACACCCATTATTTTACCAAGTCCAATCCTTGTACACGCCAAGAAGACTAAACCTTCTCGGGCCCTGGTTCAGTGCACAGGTAGTGGGTTCCTCACATTGAGGTGAAAGTACTCCTCCAAGGTCAGGTCCAAGGTCATCTTATCTTCCTCACTGAGGTAGACAGCCAAGAGCAGGGCTTTTGGAAAAAGCCACTCACTCCAGTGAATTTCAACTTCCCCGTAGTTACAGAATTCATAAGGATAGCAACCATCTACACTCGTACCTACCGCCTACAACTGTGGTCAAAGTCAGATCGATCGTCCGCACCAAGGTTAATTTGCAGCCACACAGGGGTTAGCATCAGTAACGAGCTCGCCCACGGAGACCGCAGGGAGGCGCAGCCTTCACGGGGGACTGGCCCGCCCTAGACCCCTTCCACAGGGTGCTCCCTCCCTGAGTGGCGTGGACACAGTTCCGGACCACGACTGGGACCAGATGGCAGGGTGGGGCTTCCCCTCTCTGCCTGAGTCTGGTCGGCCCGGCGGGCTCAGCGGGGCTGGACGTCCCGGACGCCCCCCAGCCTCCGCAGCGCGGCCTTCATCTCCTTGTTGCGCAGCGTGTAGATGATGGGGTTCAGCAAGGGGGTGATGACGGTGTAGAACACAGCCACCACCCCGTCCAGGGGCTCCTGGGAGCCGGGCCGCAGGTAGATGAAGGTGCAGGGCACATAGTACACCACCACCACCGTGAGGTGCGCGGCGCAGGTGGAGAAGGCGTTGCGCCGGCCCTCGGCCGACCGGATCCGCAGGATGGCGGCCACGATGTAGCCGTAGGAAGTGAGGATGAGCGCGAAGCACGTGAGGGCCAGGAAGCCGATGTCCACGAAGGTGACCAGCTCGTTGACCGTGGTGTCGGCGCAGGCCAGGCGGAGGACCGGGGGGATGTCGCAGAAGAAGTAGTCGACGCGGCTGGGGCCGCAGAAGGGCAGCCGGAAGATGAAGGTGGTCTGGAAGAGCGAGTGCGCGGCGCCGCCCAGCCAGGTGCCCAGCGCCAGGCAGTGGCACGCGCCGCGCGTCATGATGGTGGCGTAGTGCAGAGGCCGGCAGATGGCCAGGAAGCGGTCGTAAGCCATGAGCGTGTACAGGAAGCACTCGGTGCAGCCCAGGAAGTGGAAAGAGAAGAGCTGGATCACACAGCCCCCGAAGGAGATGAGCCGGCTGTCCAGGAGAAAGCCGGCCAGCATCTTGGGGACGATCGCCGAGGAGATGGTCATGTCCAAGAAGGAGAGATGACACAGGAACCAGTACATGGGCCGGTGCAGCCGCGCGTCCAGCAGGATGGTGAGGATGATGAGCCCGTTGCCGCAGACGGTGAGGAGGTAGATGAGGAGGAAGGCCAGGAAGAGCGCGGCGCCCAGCTGGGGCGGGTGGTGCAGGCCCACCAGGGTGAAGTGAGACACCCACGAGCCGTTCCCGCCCTGCATCCCACGGGGCAGGCCGAGGAGCTGGGGAGCTGGCACCTGTGTCCGCGGTCAGGCCTGTGTCCACCTCCCAACCCTCTGTCTCCGCCTCGGCCTCTCTCTGTCCCACTTTCTGCCTGCTGTCTGTCTGTCTCCCTCTCTTTCTCTCTTTGAGTCTCACTCTCTTGCTCTTTATCCTGATTTTTCGCTTCTCCGGCTCCCACCCCTGGCTCTTGAGTTTTGCTCAGGTCTGGGGGAATGTTCCTCTCTCCAGCTGGAAGGTGTCCGCGTGTGGAGAGGCAGCCAGCCCCTGCTCACCTGCCAGCTGTCAGTCCCTCAGTGCAGTCTGGACATACCCCACATCTCTAAGACCACATTCACACCGATCTCGCGGGACTTCATTGTCCGACTCAGGCTACCATGCTGTTATTGCTTGCTGGTCTTTTACTTTGCCTAGTTTATAAATTTAACGTGACCAGCTATGTGAAGGGTGTGGCACTAGAATTTCAGGATTCTACCGATAGTTTTAGAGCCGATCTTTCACTGATGCAGGGGAGTATTGTTTCCATCAGGAGACCGATGGAAAGGCTGAGCATTCAAGTCAGGATGAACATAGTAACATTAAACTTAAATCAATTGAAGGAATACATAATATTCTTTTATTTTTCCTCCAATTTGATTGATCCACACACAAGAGAGTTAGGTTACGTCTCACTGATTTTTTTTTAAATGAATACAAGAGTTGGAGTGATAAGTTCTCATAGAAGTGAACCTAGTATATTCAGAATCTCTGAAATTTTAACTAGAAGGATCTGGGTTTGAAAATTCTCTATAAAAATGCACAAACAAGCCCGGTGCCATTAGCAAGTCTCAGCTCTCTGATTCTATCGACTCTAACATTCAATAAATAAATACTCATCTCGGAAGGATTTCCTTCACGTCACCGTACCTCGCCCTCCTTCCCGAAGACTTCTAGGCTGGTGACCACCTACACTTGAGTCCACCGTGAAGCCATTGCCCGCTGGGCTGCTCGGCTCCCTGCTGTTCAGTGCTCCTGGGCCATTTCCGAGCTCAGCAGGGCCCCCGGAACCCTACTTCCACACGCCTCTTCCTGCTGGCGCCCGGCTCTTTCTGTTCATTTATCTCCCTCCCCACCCCTGTAGACCTCGCTGGAGCCCCCGGCCGGGTATTCGGAGGCGCTGACCCCTGAGTGCTGTTTTCTGGAAGGCTGCTTCTTCCTTTCTGTCGTCCCCATGGGGTGGGAGTTGGGGGGGGCTGACACCAACTCAGCTTCATCCTTGGGGGACAATTAATTGACTATCTGGAAATAAGTTGCATTGGGCTTTGTTAACTGCAAATTCAGAACGGCAGCGATCCCAGGAAGTTCATCCTCACAGTGGGGGAACGAGAGCTTTGTGTTTCTCCGAGTCTTAGTTTCCTCACGTGTCACTTGGACATGATGCTGTTCTACCCGCTTGCCCTATTAAAGCTCTGATGGAATTTAAAAAAACCCTCTAGAGCTCAATAGAGCTCAAGGCATCACATAAATGCACATGTCAGTGCCTTTTTATTTATTTATTTTTGGGGCCTGAACTCTGGGCCTGGGCGCTGTCCTTCAGCTTTTCAGCTCAAGGTAATTGCTCTACCACTTGAGCCACGACCAACAACAAAAAAAAAGTTTTACACACACACACACACACACACACACACACACGGAATGGGGGGAAAAAACAAAAAAAGTTTAAACAGATGTCAAAATGTAAAGTACAATTTACCTTACAAAGAATTAGGGTCTTTATAAATGTTCGAACGAATCAGTAAGGAAAAGACTACTATCTCAAGAAATGAATAAAGTCCTTTAGAGCAAACACAGAAGAGGAGACAACCATGACATAGCATAGGTGCTTGCTTTGCTGGTCCAAGTAAGGAAATGAGCAGAGCAATCGCTCTTATTCAGCCTGCCCAGTAAGGACCGGTTGTGTAGCTCCATTTCTTTGAGAAAGTGACTCTAAAACCATAACAAGCCACGGAGTTTAGGATTGGGAATGCAAAGGTGGTGGAAGAGGGCTGTTCAGCTCACAGGTCTCTACACGAAGCCCACTGCCTGGACTCTCAGCACGCCCATCAATCACTGCAATGCATGCATATGGACATGAACAAAGGTGGCCGTCTTAAGGAAAACCAAAAAGAGGACTTTTCAGAAAACGGGATGGAAGTGCAAGCCGCCGGCCCTGGCTGGGTTTGGGAAGTAGTGCCTCCAGGTTGCTCGGCTTTTCCTCCCGAGTTGTGTTGCCTCTGCTCTTTTCTCCCAGTGGTTTATTTCCCAGTTTCCAGCTCTTTGTTCAAACATGGACCCTCCAGGCATTAGAATAGTGAGCAATCGCAAACATCTGAAGCGAGTTTGGATCTCCTAGTTGAAAATAGCCCAAGGGTTAGAATTCCAGAGCTCTTAAAAAAATAGAATGGAAGAAAGACAGCCTCTTCAGTAAATGGTGCTGGCAAAATTGGTTAAGTACTTGTAGAAAACTAAACCTAGATCCTTACATATCACCCTGCACCAGAATCAACTCCAAATGGATCAAAGACCTCGGAGTCAAAGCAGACACTCTGAAAACATTACAGGATGGAATAGGAGAAACCCTAGGTCTCCTTGGCACAGACTGAAATTTTTTAATAGAGACCCAGAAACACAACAAATCAAAGAAAGGTTGGACAAATGGGATTGCATAAAGTTGCAGAGCTTCTGCAGGGCAAAGGACATAGCTCGTAAGATCAATAGAAAGCCCACGGACTGGAAGAAGATCTTCACTAGCCATAAAACAGATAAGGGTCTCATATCTAAAATATACCTGGAATTTAATTTAATTTTTTAAATTAAATTAATTAAATCCCCCAACAACAAATCCTCAAAGAAACAACAGTCCAGTAAATAAGTGGGCTAAAGACTTAAAGAGAAACTTCTCTGAAGAAGAAAGAAGGATGACCAATAGACACATGAGGAAATGCTCAACCTCCCTAGCCATAAAAGAAATGCAAATCAAAACAACACTGAGATACCACCTTACCCCAGTTAGAATGGCTATAATCAAGAACTCTAATAATAACAGATGCTGGACAGAAGGGAACCATACTGCATTGTTGGTGGGAGTGTAAACTTGTTCAACCACTTTGGAAAGCAGTATGGAGGTTCCTCAAAAGACTTCACATAGAGCTCCCCTATGATCCAGCAATCCCACTTTTGGGCATTTACCCAAATGATCACAAACAAGACCACACTAAAGCTACCAGCACGACTATGTTTATTGCAGTCTTATTTACCATAGCTAAGATATGGAACCAACCCAGATGCCCCTCAGTAGATGAATGGATCAAGAAAATGTGGTATATATACACAATGGAATTCTATGCCTCCATCAGAAAGAATGACATTGCCCCACTTGTTAGGAAATGGAAAGACTTGGAAAAAATTATATTAAGTGAAGTAAGCCAGGCCCAAAGAAACATAGGTCCCATGGTTTCCCTTATTTGCAATAACTAGTATATGTCTGAGACAAGCAGAAAAGGTCAGATATGTTGATGTTAAGTGAAATGAACCCCAAGATAAGGACTCAAATTTTTTTTCTTTCTTGTGATAGTTTCTAACATATTTATAAGATGATTTCTTTGTTGCTTTGTATGTCCCTCCCCAACGGTATAACCCCTGCTTTCACTGTATTTGATGCTGGTATAATTTGTGGAGGGGAAGGGAAAAAACAAATTGTTTAAATAGGAATACAGGTGGACCCATTGCAACAATGAGATATACAAGCCGTTATGTCGAAAAATAAACTTTACAACTTTGGGGGAGGTGGGGGGAGGGGGGGAGGGAAGGATGGGAAGGGGAAACAAAGGAGGAGGCAACAATGCTTGATAAGAAATGTACTCATTATCTTGCCCATGTAATTGTAACCCCTCTGTATGGTATTTTCATAATAATAATAAAAAAATAAAAAAGAGGGCTGGGAAGGTGGCTCAGTGGTAGAGTGCTTGCCTTGCATGCATGAGGCCCTGGGTTCAATTCCTCAGCACCACATAAACAGAAAAAGCCAGAAGTGGCTTGTGGCTCAAGTGGTAGAGCGCTCGCCTTGAGCTGAAGAGCTGAAGGACAGTGCCCAAGCCCAGAGTTCAGGTCCACGACTGGACTAAAAAAAATAAAAAATAAAAAAATAAAAATAAAAATAAAAAAGAATTCCAGAGCTCTGAAATGGAATATAGTGAAGCATGCGTAGGCAACCATGTTTTAGTATAAGAAGTAATGAAAGCCAGGAGCAGGTGGCTCATGCCTGTAATCCTGGCTACTCAGGAGGCTGAAATCTGAGGATGGAGGTTCAAAGTCAGCCCAGGCAGGAAAGTCTGTGAGATTCTTATCTCCAATAAACCACAAAACTGGAAGTGGCGCTGTGGCTCAAATGGTAGAGCACTGGCCTTGAGCTGAAGAGCTGAAGGACAGCGCCCAGGCCCAGAGTTCAAGCCCCATGACCGACCAAAAAAAAAAAAAAAGTAATGAAGGAAGGATGCCAGTGGCTCATGCCTGTAATCCTGACTACTCAGGAGGCTGAGATGTGAGGGTCACAGTTTGAAGCCAGCCCTGGCAGGAAGTCCATGAGACTCTGACCTCCAATGAGATACCAACAAGCCAAGAGCAGTGCTGTGGCTCGAGTAGTAGAGCACCAGCCTTGAATGAGCACACTCAGGTGCGGGGACGACACATGTAAGGAGGGAGAGGCGGGGGGAGGAAAGGAGGGAGGAGGGGAGAATGCAGGATAATTGGTCCCTCTGCGCTGCACGTGGCATTCAGGGTCCCCGGAGAAGAGGGTCTCCAAGGTGGCTGGAGACGTTTATTCCTTCCTGAGGTGGTGGCTGGCAGCTCTGCGGCTCGGAGCAGGGCCGCCGCATCCCCGGCTCCAGGCCTGGCTGGGGCCCAGAGAGAAACATCCTGGCAGCTGAGCTAACCACAAAGGGCCAGGGGTGGGCTGGGTGTGGGCTGGGTTCACCTGAGGAGCCGTGATCCCCTCCGTTCTGAACGCGCCGCTCCTGTGCTGCTGCTGGGGGAGGAGACTACCGGACGGCGAAGCTTCACCTAAAAACCAACGCCGGGAGCCGAGTGCGCCCGGCCCCACCGTGCCCAGGGCCCGGGAGAGCGGGGAATCTGTCCCTGGGAGGTGGTTCTGCCTGCACGGGGAGTGCCTGTCCACCTGTCCCCCACACGGCCGTGCGTATTCGCTTCTGCTTTGCTGCGGGTCCAGTAGTCAGCCTCCGCGGCTCTGTGGTCTGTGCTGTCTGCGGCCTGGCTGAGCTGGCCGAGGCCTCCCGGCTGCCGCGGTGACCCCCCCCCCCCCCCCCGGCGGCTGCACCAGAGCATCTTAAAGGCGGCTTGGTTTTTGCCGGTACCGGAGTGTGAACTCGGAGCCTCGTGCCTGCCCGGTGTGCTGGCCTGGCTTCTGCTGTTGGCTTGAGCCGCCCTTCCCACACAGCTTAAACACAGTGTTGCTTTTCTTTTGCCAGCACTGGGACTTGAACTCAGATCTAGGGCGCTCTCCCTTAGCGTTTGGCTCAGCTCGAGGCTGGTGCTCTGCCAGCTGACCCAGTCTCCCGCTACTGGCTTCTTTTGGCTGGTTAATTGGAGAGGTCTCATGAGCTCTCCTGCCCAGGCTGGCTTGGAGCCTCAAGTTCAGATTCTGCCTCCTGAGCAGCTAGCATTTTAGGTGTTGGCCTGCGTACTTGGATTAAACACATTTTAAAAACAAACACAAAACCAAGGGTGGGTGGGGCAGTGTTTCACGAGGCTTTTACTCTAGAACACTGACCTCTATTGATGTGTCTACCAACGCATCCACGAGGGACGTGGAGGTTTCTCACTCACACGGAGTCAGCCTGGGAACAGGACGTGGCAATTAAACTGGGTATAGGCAGCAGTGAAGATCCTCCTAGCGCCTTCCATGCCTTATCACCGATCCGGTTACCTCCTTGGGACTGAGGAAGGGATTGGGAGATAGCTGACTTACTGAAAGCCGCACAGCTGGTCTCTCCTCTCCAGTGCTGGGGAGCAGGCACGTGGGTCTCCCCGGCTGTGCGGGATCTCTGCTTCTCCGGCAAGCCCCCCCAGGCCAGCCCTTCCGCTCTCCCAGCCCTGACCACGCGGATGGAAAACCACACGGCCGTGACGCACTTTCTCCTGCTGGGAATCCCGCAAACCACCGGCCTGGAAAATGTCCTCTTTGTCCTCCTCCTGGCTTTCTACATGCTGACACTGCTGGGGAACTTGCTCATTCTCCTGGCCCTCCTCAGCTCCCCCAGCCTCCACACCCCCATGTACTTCTTGCTGGGAAATCTCTCGGTGTTTGACATATTTTTCCCTTCAGTGAGCTCCCCCAAAATGATGCTGTACCTGGTGACCCGGGATCACGGCATCTCCTTCCGGGGCTGCGCCACCCAGCTCTTCTTCTACCACTGCCTGGGCTGCACCGAGTGCTTCCTGTACACCGTGATGGCCTACGACCGCTTCGTGGCCATCTGCCACCCGCTGCGCTACACGGCCATCATGAGCCCCCGGCCGTGCGCCGGCCTGGCGCTGGGCACGTGGCTGGGCGGCTGCGTGCACGCCTCCGTCCTCACCTTCCTCGTCTTCAGGCTGCCCTACTGCGGCCCCCGCGAGGTGGACAGCTTCTTCTGTGACATCCCCGTGGTGCTGCGTCTGGCCTGTGCCGACGCCTCCCTGGTGCAGACGGTGAGCCTCACCAACGTGGGCGTGGTCTCCCTCACGTGCTTCCTCCTGGTGCTCACGTCTTACACGCGCATCGTCGTCTCCATCCTGCGCATCCGCTCCTCGGAGGGCCGGCGCAGGGCCTTCTCCACCTGCAGCGCCCACCTGACCTCCGTCCTCCTGTTCTACGGCCCTGTGATGCTCGTTTACCTGCAGCCGGCGCCCAATCCGCGCCTGGAATCCGTGGTTCAGGTGTTGAACAATATTGTGAACCCTTCCCTCAACCCGTTGATCTACTCCCTGAGGAACAAGGAGGTGAAGTCGGCTCTGAGGAAGGCCTTACCCCACGGCGAGTGGAACTGCGGGGGGCGGACTTCGTGTCGTGAGCCGTCTTAACGCTCTGCGTCCCGCCCGCTCGTGCGGTGCGATCTGGGGACAAATAGGGAAGATTGAAGAGATTTGGGTTTGATTAATGGCTGACTTTCTTAAGACAATTTTTTTATTCAACAAGATCTTTCATAATGTATTTGCTCAACATTATTGCATGCACTTTATAAACACTGCTTTTGTAGCTCAAATAATAATCACGGGGAGTAGAAAATGTTATTACCCAATGTACTGAGCATGTAATTAAGGCCCGGTGTTACAGAGTAGGAAGTTGTGAGCTAGGGTGGGACCGAGGCTCTCAACCTTGTACTCATGGAGGATCATCCCGTAGACATTAGTGCTTCTAGCAGCTTCCTTTTAACTGACATAGATTGTTCTCTAATTTGCCAAGAAACTATACAGTCCATTAATGGACTGTCATTATTCTGTCAATATTCTGGCCAATCATACGTGTTTAGCTTGACTAAAAAGAGATTCTCTTACATTCTAGAAATAACTATCATGTACAGATTACCAACAGATTGCCTCTGATCTCAGGTAACTGTCTTTCTTTATGCCAAGGGTTTGAGTTCTGCAAATGGGTGCAGGCTAAAACACATGCACCCCAGGGCTGAATCTCGGTTCTAGAGTTCCTGGACATTCTGATATCATATGCATTTCTCCTCAAGTAAGCAGCTTTGAAAAAACTTAGTTGCAAAAATTAAAGTGAACAGAGATTTTCCTCCCACTTCTGTCCTGCCAAAGAGACTGTCCACTGGCTTTTGTCATTTTCTCAACTCTCTCATTGGTGATGTAATTGCAACTATAGCTGGAATTCAACTTCCTGTTTAGCATGCTTTCTGCTCTGTATAAACTAGATCTATGTTATTTATATTGGTATAGAGAGATGTGATCGTATTTTTTGTATATTTTCTGGTTTTAATAGTATATTAAACCTTCCAATTGCCAAATGTTGAAAACATGTGCTTTTTGGGATGTATGATACCTATGAAATGATCCGTTCTGAGTATGGGAGTCAATCATTTCTCATCCGTTTACCAGTACACGCCATTGGCAGCTACGCATTGGCTCTCGCCACCTTATTTCCATCCTTAAGCCATGCAAGCAACTCTCTCTCAGCCTGACCCACTCTAGATACTTCTCTGCAATGGAGTCTTTTGGATGGCCCCGGGGCAGGACATTTTTAAAGTTTGTGCCACAGTCTGTTTTTTTTTTAGGACTTGATAACCTTTTATTTATTTTTAGCTATTATCTGCAGATGGACTTTGGGGCAATTTCTTTTGGTTAAATGTGCTATTATTAACATCTATGTGCACAATTTCTGTTTCAACATCCAGTTTTGCTTGGTGCTCTATCACTGAGCCATGCCTCCAGCCTTTTTGGTACCTTTTTGGTTATTTATTATGTTGTCAGCCATGGGACTTGAATTCAGGGCCTGGGCATTGTTCCTGAGCTTTTCTGCTCAAGGGTAGTGCTCTACCACTTTAAGCCACAGCATCACTTCTGGATTCTGGTGGCTAATTGAAGATATGTCTCCAATTTTTTTCTGCTGGTGTTGGCTTTGGACCACAATCCTCAGATCTCATCCTCCTGAGTAGGTAGGAATACAGACATGAGCCCGCAGCACTTGGCTCCCTGGTTGTGTTTGAGATAGGGTCTTGCCTCCTGCTTGAGCATGTGCCTAGAAAGCGATTCTACAACTTGCCACCTTCCACAGTGGCTGGGGAGGCGCACGCACGCAGCCATGCCCAAGTTCCTCCGTGGAGATGGAAGTTCCAAGACTTTCTGCC
The DNA here is from genome assembly GCF_024711535.1 of Dipodomys merriami. NCBI lineage: Eukaryota > Metazoa > Chordata > Mammalia > Rodentia > Heteromyidae > Dipodomys > Dipodomys merriami. The sequence continues at coordinate 2,734,693 of NW_027202305.1, read as the reverse complement.
CAGGCTGGCTGGGTGCCACAATCCTCCTGTCCTCAACTTCTCCTGAAGCTGGGATGACAGGCGTGTGCCACCGTGCTCAGCGGTCAATCAAGAATGGGTTTCTCATGTACTCCCAGGCTGGTCCCCTCAATCTCAGCTTTTTGGTGATTAATGGGAGACAAGAGTCTGAGAGACTTCCCTGCTGGGCTGGCTTTGAATTGGGATCTTCAGACCTCAGCCTCCTGGGTAGCTAGGATCACAGATGTGAGCTATGACTTCCAAGAAGCAGGAATCTGAGCCCCTACCAATTTGCACCACAATTAACACAATTCACAAACACAGCTGCTCAGATACATGCAAATGAATGTATACATGGAGCAAAAGGAACATTAAATGAATTTACCCAGGGATACAAAAGTTTACTCTTTTTGTCTTATCTCAAATAGGTGCATCCTAATTATAAGCCACAAATGTTTGTGAGGTACAGCGGAGAGTTAATATGGATGAGGTGTATGATGGTCAAGCCGGGAAACTTGCCGGGGAGAGGAGAATCGTATTTTGCCCACACTTAGCCACCAGCCTTTCTTCTAATAATTTACTTGTATGACTTTGTTTTCTAACACAGAAAGAGGTTGAATTTGGCCATTTTAAAGCATTCTTTATCATATGAAAATTGTGTGTCACTGTAGGGATGCTTATCTATTAGGAGCTGGCACCGTTTGGGAAAGCAAGTGTCCTGATTTCTGCATGTGACACCCACTAGCCAATATGGAATCTCTTGGCTGTGAAATCCTGCCCTGAATCAAGGTGAAGTGACCCACTTTGTCCAGCAGGTGGCAGCACGGGGGCACAGTAAGCCAGAAGCATCTGTCATTGCCACTCTAGTGAAAAGCTCCAGGAACTGAACTGATAAGATGGAGAACAGGGAGAGGGGAGGGCAGAGAGACAGAAGAGGGTTGAACAATATTGTATAGAGAAATTTCAATTCAATATATCGGTGTATGGGTACAATGCCTCTTGATCAGTGTCACTTTGTTAATTTTGTAAAACATGTTTGGTTACAGCCATGTAGAACAAATCCATAAACTAGGTAGGCTTACTGTATTTTCTAAATAGATGAAATTTGTGTGTGTGTGTGTGTGTGTGTGTGTGTGTGTGTGTGTGCGCGCGCCAGCCTAGGGCTTGAACTCAAGGCCTAGGTGCCGTCCCTGAGCATTTGTGATCACGGCTGGTGCTCTACCACTTGAGCCACAGCTCCATTTCTAGCTTTTTGGTGGCTAATTGAAGAGTCTCAGCCCTACCAGGGCTGGTCTTGAACTGCAATCCTCACATCTCAGCCTTCTGAGTAGCCAGAATTACAGGATTATAGGACACTGACTCTTGGCTTGATGATAAAAATTTCTATAACATTTCCATAAAGAATATTTAAGATCACAAAACAATGAGAAGAGGGCCGGAGCAGACAGAAGGGGAGATCCCCATCTCCCGCTCTAATTACTCCCTGTGCTCATTCTCGCTTCTAGGGTCTAGGGATTGGGCCCTGGGGATATTGTCTCAGTAGAACCCAGAACCGTTCATTCCCTCCAGTTTGAGAACATCATAAATTCAGAGTTTCAAGATCAGCTGGACAGCCGGGCAGAGGGCCTGTGCATGTCTTGGATTTAAGAGGAGCAGGTGCGGAATCCTGGCTCTTCACCATGGCTTCTTGCGCTCAATAGGGCTAGAGTTTGGGAGCTCGCCTCTCCCATAGAAACTGCAAACGACAGCTCCCCAGCCATTACATGTGGGTGGTTTTTTTCTTTAATCAGTAGGGATGTGTCTGAAGCACCGCCTGCTCTGTGCTTCCTCGCTTTCCTTCCTCCCCTCTGTCCCACTGAGAATGTTCTGTGTCCTGGTCATTTTGCCAGGAGGACCTGGGATCTGAAGACATGTTGTTTCACAGGGTTGACACGGTGCTGCACGAGTATGCCAGCACCAAGAACGCACGGCCGGGGGGAAGTGCCAGAGAGAAGTGTGTGTGTGTGTGTGTGTGTGTGTGTGTGTGTGCACGTGTATGTGAATGCACACATCTGTGCACGCACACCCGTGTGTGCCAGAGAGAAGTGTGTGTGTGCGCGCGTGTGTGTGTGCACGTGTATGTGAATGTACACATCTGTGCATGCACACCCGTGTGTGCCAGAGAAAGAAGTGTGTGCGTGCGCATGTATGTGAATGTACACATCTGTGCATGCACACCCGTGTGTGCCAGAGAGAGTATGTGTATGTGTGTGCATGTATGTGAATGTACACATCTGTGCATGCACACCTGTGTGTTAAGAGAAGGGCCTTTACCAGGAAGAACGGTGTGCACGTGTGCATGTGTGTGTGTGAAGAGAAAGGCTTTTGGGGGAAATAGTGTGTGTGATGTGTGTGTGTTAGGAGCAGGGTCTTGTGAGAAGCCTGGTGACTTGGGAGGCGGCGGGTTCTGTGTTCAGGAACCCGACTCTTCAGTTCATATGAACATTATTGTTAGGAGAGCTCAGGCGGACGGAAGGAGAGAAAGGAGGCAGAGACAGCAGACCGGAGCGGGCGTTAGTCACTGCCGCAGAGTGGCTGTGTGTAACCAGAGCGGATTGGGGGGTGAGGAGCAGGAAGGAAGGGGTCCAGCACTTAGGCACAATGGGCCAAGGACACGCGTAGAATTGCAGTGAAGGGCGGCGGCGGCAGCAGTCACAGACACACGGCGAACACTGAGGCCAAAAGATGTCTTTATATTTCTAGCAGGCGGCAAGAACATGCGTGTGTGCGTGTGTGTGCGTGTGTGTGCATGCATGTGTGTGTGCGTGCGTGCGTGTGTGGGCATCTGTGTGTGTGTGTGTGTGTGTGTGTGTGTAATTGCATGGATGGTTATGACCCAAAGTGAATGCCTGAATAGTAGTTTGAGCTGGAAAGGAATCTGTTGTAAAAAAATTAGTCTTATTTTTAACTAGTGTAAGGAGGTTTCACTGTGATAATCGCGCACATGGGGACAGAGGGACTGGAGAAGGCCACCAGCCCTTATAGTCCTGTGTGTCAGCCCTTCCTCCTTGTCTGTGCCAGTTGTTTGGTGGATTTCACCTTGGCGTCTGTGTGTGTGTGGGGTGTGTGTGTGTAAAGGCTGGCTGGCTGGGGGTGAGCGGGCTGGAGGGAGGGAGGGATGCTGGAGTCTGCCTGCACCACCTTCATCTTTGCTAGGAGATTCCAGCCTGTCTACACACTTCTGCAGTTCCAGCCTCAGAGCCCGGAGGGAGGGGTGAGGTCAGCTTGCGGTCTGAGAGCCCTGCTCCCATCACCTCTGCCATTGACCGGTAACCACCCTTGCGATTGGATGCTCATTTTCACTCACAGCACAGCACTTACACTGGTCAAATTGGAAACAACGTGGAGTGGGGCCGAGTGAGCAGAGAGGTGAGACCATTTCTTGGACACAAACACCAGTGATAGTGGAAGAAAACGAGAAATACCTAGTGGTGACATTTGGAGGGAAAGATAAAGAGGGATGCGGAACACAGAAGGCGAAGTCGGGGATTCAGAAAAGATAATTCAGGTATTCTCCTTAGGATTGTCTGACACCGATGGAAGTGAATAGAGACCAAAGGTGCCCTTGGCATTGACATTTGCATTCGTGAGAGAAAACCTCCTGAAGGGGGACATACGTACAAAGAAGCAGACGGTTCTGTCGCCTCCCTGGGGCCACAGGGCCTCCGTCTTTGCCACTGTCCTGCGTGCACGGGGCCGGGCCGTGCAGCCCAGACTCGTCTCTTAAATACACATCAGGACAGGTGGCAATAAAATGGCTGCAAGGTCAGAGTCACCGCAGGGGTTCACATGCACAGGTTGGGGTCGAGGCCTGCTTGTGAGCAGACTATAGCAAGGCTGCTGTTGACGTGGGATCGTTAGCTGCTAACAGAGGTTGCACAGGGGTGATGGATGGTTCTGGAAGATGCTGGCTCGTCAGGTGATAAAGCAGACAGGAAGAGATGAAGGGGGACTGGCAGGAAGAGCTGGTGACTGTAAGACGTTGCTCAACCTTACATGATTCTGTCTTCTCACTTCTCATAGAGACAGAGCCGGCGAGACACGGGGGGAGGTCAAGGTCAGGTGTAACTCCTCTCCCTGGCCGCCTCTGGCCTCAGCCTCGGCCCCCACTGCACGCAGCCCCTCTGCACCACCGCTCCGCCCCTCCCTGCGGCCGGTCTCACGTCACCATGGCTTTGCTTCTCCAGGGCCGCCGCCGCATGGACCGCAGCAACCGCACCTCGGTGACGGAGTTCATCCTGCTGGGCATCGCCCACTCGGCCGGGCTGGAGACCATGCTCTTCCTCTTCTTCCTGGCCTTCTACCTGTTCGCCCTGCTAGGAAACCTGCTCATCTTGCTCGCCATCCTGGCCTCCTCCACCCTGCGCACCCCCATGTACTTCTTCCTGGGTAACCTGTCCGTGTTCGACCTATTGTTTCCCTCTGTGAACACCCCAAAGATGATGGGGGCCCTCCTGGGGCGGGGCCGTACCATCTCCTTCCAGGGCTGCGCCTCTCAGGTCTTCTTCTACCACTGCCTGGGCTGCACCGAGTGCTTCCTGTACACCGTGATGGCCTACGACCGCTTCGTGGCCATCTGCCACCCGCTGCGCTACACGGCCATCATGAGCCCCCGGCCGTGCGCCGGCCTGGCGCTGGGCACGTGGCTGGGCGGCTGCGTGCACGCCTCCGTCCTCACCTTCCTCGTCTTCAGGCTGCCCTACTGCGGCCCCCGCGAGGTGGACAGCTTCTTCTGTGATATCCCCGTGGTGCTGCGTCTGGCCTGTGCCGACACCTCCCTGGTGCAGACGGTGAGCCTCACCAACGTGGGCGTGGTCTCCCTCACGTGCTTCCTCCTGGTGCTCACGTCGTACACGCGCATCGTCGTCTCCATCCTGCGCATCCGCTCCTCGGAGGGCCGGCGCAGGGCCTTCGCCACCTGCAGCGCCCACCTGACCTCCGTCCTCCTGTTCTACGGCCCTGTGATCGTGGTCTACCTCAGGCCTGCCTCCAGTCCCTGGCTCGACGCTGCGGTTCAGGTGTTCAACAACGTCGTCACCCCTTCCCTCAACCCGCTGATCTATTCCTTGAGGAACAGGGAGGTGAGCTCAGTGCTGAGGAAGGCGCTATCGCACGTGGCCCGGCCTCTGGGTCGTAAGGACTAGGAACTCAGAAGCCCCTGGTGGAGATGGGACGGCAGGCAGCACTGTGGCCAGCGCTCTCCCTGCGCTGCCAGAGGCCCACCCTCCCTCAGCTCGGGGCTCTCCATAACTATGTGGCAGGGGCCGGACACGGATTCATTACTATCCCTTAATTCAGCATTTTCTCTTTTTGTGATCTGCCAAAGTAACATCTTGCTTTCTTTTCAACATCATGGATTTTTTTTAAACTAAAAATATATTAGTGTAAATAATTAAGGAGAGGGTCTTCTTGGTGATATTTACAGCAGGTGTGGTGTGAACGTCATCAGATTTCTTTCTTAATCTTTCTCCCTTCTCCTTCCTCTGTTTTTGGTCATTTTCATTATATATATATATATATATATATATATATATATATATATATATATAATCTATTCACTATGACATATGTGTGTACATGTGTAGATGTATACACACATACATATGTATTTAAATGCTCACACATATATTTCATATACATATATGATACATTCATATGCATCATACACACATATATGACTTCTGTAATATTCACAGCATTATTACCTTCCCTCGCTTTTTTTGGGGGGGGGGCCCGGTCGTGGGCCCTGAACTCTGGGCCTGGGTGCTGTCCCTCAGCTCTTCAGCTCAAGGCTAGTGCTCTACCACTTGAGCCACAGCGCCACTTCTGGCTTTTTTTCTGCTTATGTGGTGCTGAGGAATCGAACCCAGGGCCTCATGCATGCAAGGCAAGCTCTCTACCACTGAGCCACCTTCCCAGCCCCCCCTCACTCTTTAATCCCTTCTAAAACAGTCTCTTTTTATTAGCATGTCATAGTATTTTTATTTTGGGATCTAATTCTTATATATGAGCCCAAACATGATATATGCCTTTCCGAGCTTATGTGGAGACTCATCCAGAAATTACAAACACAGTCCTGCTATGCCACTCTTGGGCATTTATGCAACGGAATGTAAACCAGTCTACAAGAGAAAGCCACCTGCTTACCGTGTTGGTAACAGAATGACTTAACAGTAACCAGTTATAGAACCAGCCCAGGCACCAGCAAACAATGACTGAAGAAAGAAAATGAGTACACATATACCATGCAGTATTAGTCTGCCACAAGAAGACAGAAGTTCTGTGCATGGCTGCGGGAAAGCAGATGGAATTGAAGCCATGACGATAAATCATGACGCCCAGCTCTCCCACACCCAGGGCAGGCCTCCCCCAAGGTCATCTCTGGAGAAACTTCATCCCCAGAGCATAACCAAAGGTGGGCTGATACAATTTCACAGGTGCTTCTCAATCTAGCCAAGTTGCAATCAAGAGTCACTATCTCATTTGCCAATAGAGTCACCAAGATGCCATTGATAGGCAAACACATAAACAACGTGCAGTATATCCCTCCAATGGAATATTATCCATTGATTTTTAAAAATGAGCTGTGAAACCACAAAGAGGGACATATGTGTAAGCAAAAAAGTCAATTAAAGAAAACCTTGCATTGCTTTCTATGATATCATGTGTGGAAAAAAGTAATTGGTGGGGAGGGGGGACCAAGATGGCGACGGGGCAGTAGGGAAACGCCACAGCTCTCTCCAACCAAAAAGAGAGTTCGAGCTCCAACGCTTAATCCCCCCAAGAGACCGACAACAACAAAAAGACGAACACTCAGAGAAAAACCAGAGGCGGAGAATAACAAAAAAGAAACAGAGGAAAAGAAGAATTTCAGAAGAAAAGCGAAGACCCCTCCCCCAACCTTTACTGGCCACGCGGCAGTGCGCCAAGCCGCCGGCCAGCAGGCCCGGCGGGGGCTGCGGGAGCCCCAAGAGACACAGGGGGCCGCTTTCAGATCACCAGGTACTGGTTTACAGAACAGCGGATCGCCAGGAACAGAGAAGCCTACCAGCCAGGAGTCTCCACGAGGATCCCACCCCCACCCCTCACTCTCCACCTGAGCAGAGAGGCTCCATCCCGCCAAAGCCGCTCGGCACCAGCAGCGCGCCCGCCCGATCGCGATCGCAAAGACCCGGCACTCTCCACCCGAGCAGAGAGGTTCCATCCCTCCAAAACCGCCAGCAGCGCGCAAAGGGAACTGTCTGCAGACCACCCACCCGCCCGCCCGATCACGACCGCAACGACCCGGCGGGGCCACTCGGGCCCCAGAGGTACCGCGAAGAAGCTGTCTGAGCGGGGACACTCTTGACCCGACAGCTTCGACAGAGGCAGAGACAGAAAAGAATCACACAGAGCCACCACCGCCCAACCCAGCCCGGATTGCAACAACAACTGACGACCTACACCACACAGAAACAACCAGCTCCAGGGTGAGTACCCCACAGGGGAAGTGTATCCCTCAAGGGAGACCAGAGCTGGAGGGAATCCCCAGACCCTGACCTAGACTCCCTACCCCAACACCCGGACCACAGGACCCACTAAAACTGGGAACTGTTTGAGAGCTCCACCAGCCCGTGGAGCACACTCAGCTGGCCAGGCTAGAGCAAGAGCACCCCTGGAAGGGAGCTTAAATGCCCAAGCCAGGAACAGCACCCCTGGGTCAAGACTACCAACAGTAGAAGAAATTTGAACTGTGTCCCCCAGGCTGTATAACCTAGGTGGTATACACATCAGCACAGGCCTAACGAGTGCGCTCCAGGCTGCATAACCTAGGTGGTATACACATCAGCACAGGCCTAACAAGCGCGCTCCAGGCTGGGGCCGGAACCAGGCCCGGGGATCCAGCGCCTGAACAACACAACCAACTCCTCCCAATTGAAGTAAAAAGCTGAGCATACGCCTCAACAGAGGGGAGAAAGCCAGGAAACAACACTCCCCGGGGAAGCACGCCTGTGACAACAAAAGACCTGGAGGCCCAGGACAAGAGAAGCCCAAACCCCACCAAAACTCCACCCATATACCCTAGACTGGGAATTGGGCAACACAGGCTGCCAGCACCTGATAGTAAGCAGGAGCTCAGACTGTTAAGGCGGCTCAGCAATAGAGTGATAGTCTTGGATGTATGAGGCCCTGGATCTGATTCCTCAGCATCACAAAAGCAAAAAGGGTCAGAAGTGGTGCTGTGGCTCAAACGGTAGGGTGCCAGCCTTGAGCTGAAAAGCTGAGGGACAGCACCCAAACCTAGAGTTCAAGCCCACAACCAGCCCAAAACAAACAAACAAAAACACATCAGGAGCCCATAGCAGACTCCAGCATTTGGGAGAGTGCATCCAGAGCATCTGTTCTTCACAAGAGCACCCGTAGGAGCAAACACAAGCAGTCTAGGCTGCTCAACCCTTCCAAAGGCGGGAACTGCCAGCAATCTACAGCAGAGAGCTGAGAATCCTAAGTAAGTCAGAATAGCAGCTGGAAATAGGCTCCCAACAGAACCCAGATCAGGCACAGACTCTCTCTACCAATACAGAATCAGCAACCAAGCAAAGACAGACACACCAAAACAAAATCGAAGAGCAGTCTCCTGAACCTCCATGCGAAAATCACAGAGAAAAATCACAAGGTTTACTACCACCCAGGACAGCAAGCTCACCTCAAAAGCCAGCAGCCACACAGGGGAGAGCCCCAGTGGGAGCAAAGCAGGAATGGAAGACAAAGACTACTTCCAAGGGTTGCTGGAGGCAATGACTCAAGAAATAAAGCGAGAAATTGATCAGAAATTGAAAGAGCACAAGGATGAACTATCCAAAGAGATACAGGGTATCAAACAAGAGATGCATGCAAAAATAGAAGCTGCACAAACCTCAGTAAGAAGTGAGATAAACGCCAAATTAGAGGTAATGCATACCTCATTGAGAGGTGAGATCAGTACTCTGAGAACCAACATTGAATCCATAAAGGGATCCATTTCCTCCATGCAAACCACAATAGAAGCCACTGTCAACAGAGTGAATGAAATGGAAGGTCGAGTGTCAGATACAGAAGACAGAATACACCAACTGGACCAAAAAGTGACAGATATGGAAAAATTACTCAAATTAAACCAAAGGGATATTCAAGAGCAAGCAGATAATGCTAAAAAATTTAACCTTCGCATAATTGGAGTGGACGAAGGTGAGGAATTCCAGAGCAAGGGAATGCACCACCTATTTAACAATATAATCAATGAAAATTTTCCCCACCTCAAAAACGACCATCTTAACTACATCACAAAAGCTTATCGAACACCCAACAAGCAAGACCCCAGGAGAAACACTTCTAGACACATTATAGTAAAAATGATAGATCTGAATAATAAGGAAACAATCCTGCATGCAGCAAAAATGAAGAAGGAGCTATACTACAATGGGAAAAAAATAAGAATTACTGCAGATCTCTCCACACAAACAATGAATGCAAGAAAAGCCTGGGAAAGCACCATACGAGCCCTGAGAGCCAATAACTGCCAACCCAGACTGATCTACCCGGCAAAGCTAGCATTCACATTTGATGGAGAACTGAAAACTTTTAATAGCAAAGAAAAACTAAATGAATACATAAACATTAAGCCAGCATTACAAAGAATTCTAAGAGGGGGGACACAACCTGAAGAAAGCAGCCAGGAACTGGGGCCTGCCCCAAACAGGCGTTACTCAAAGTCTAACTGAGCAAGCACAGGAGGAAAGGAAAAAAGAAAAACTTAGGAAAACGGAATGGCAGGGACAACAATGCATCTCTCTATACTTTCTCTTAATATAAATGGGCTGAATTCGCCAATTAAAAGAAAACGAACTGAGGACTGGATAAGAAAACAAGACCCATCCATTTGTTGCCTTCAGGAGACCCACCTCTCAGCCAAACATACAAACAAACTCAGAGTGAAGGGGTGGAAAAGGATCTACCAATCAAACGCCCCCAGTAAGAAAGCAGGTGTAGCTATCCTGATATCTGACAAAATAAACTTTTCATTAAAATCAGTACAGAAAGACAAGGACGGACACTACATATTAATAAAGGGAACAATCCAAGAGGAGGATATAACCATCATCAACTTATATGCCCCAAATATTGGTGCACCCAGATATGTCAAACAAATGCTCTCAAACTTACAGAATAAAATAGATCCCAATACGATAATACTAGGAGACTTTAACACACCACTCTCACCAAAGGACAGGTCTACCAACCAGAGGATTGGCAAAGAAGCTACCGAATTAAGAGAGGCCATACTGCAAGCGGAATTAACTGACATCTACCGAGTATTTCACCCTAAAACAACACAGTACACATTCTTCTCAGCAGCTCACGGAACTTTCTCCAAAATAGACCATATCATAGTTCATGCAAGGAACTTAAGCAAATACAAAGGGATCGACATAATCCCCTGTATCCTATCTGACCACAGTGGAATCAAGCTAGCTCTCAATAACAAAGCATACCGCAGAAATTTCTCCAATACATGGAAATTGAACAGCACACTCCTTAACAATGCCTGGATAACAGAAGAGATCAGAGAAGAAATAAAGCATTTCCTACAACTCAATGAAAATGAAAACACCTCACAAAGAAACTTGTGGGACACAGCAAAAGCAGTCCTGAGGGGCAAATTTATTGCCCTCAGTGCCCACATCAAGAGAATGGAGACAGACCAAGTAAATAATCTCATGTTGCAATTAAAACAGCTAGAAAAACAGGAAAAAATGGGACCTAAAGCTACTAGAAGAAGCCAGATAACCAAATTAAAAGCAGAGATTAACCAATTAGAAAATCAGAAAACCATAACCAAAATAAACCAAACAAAAAGCTGGTTCTTTGAAAAAATAAACAAAATTGATGGCCCATTGGCTAGATTAATTAAAAAAAGAAGAGAGGAAACCCATATTAATAGGATTAGGGATGCCACGGGAAACATCACCACACGTACCCAAGATATCCAAACAATTCTAACAGACTACTTTCAAAAGCTATACTCTCTAAAGGAAGAAAATCGGGCAGAAATGGATGCATTTTTAGAGAAATACAAGTTGCCCAAACTGAGCAAAGAAGAAGTTAACCAATTAAATAAGCCAATATCCTATAATGAGATACAGGAAGCTATCAAAAGTCTTCCAACAAAAAAAAGCCCAGGACCAGATGGATTCACAGCAGAATTCTATAAGACCTTCAAACAAGAACTAATACCCATACTCCTCAAGCTCTTCAGAGAAACAGAGAAGGAAGGAGCTATCCCAAACTCATTCTACGAAGCCAATATCACACTCATCCCCAAACCAGGCAAAGACCCAACCAAAAAGGAGAATTACAGGCCAATCTCCTTGATGAACACAGATGCAAAGATCCTTAACAAGATTCTAGCTAACAGAATCCAGAAACACATAAAAAAAATAATTCACTATGACCAGGTAGGCTTCATCCCAGAGACACAGGGATGGTTTAACATACGTAAGTCAATAAATGTAATCCAACATATCAACAGAGCCAAGGTCAAGAATCACATGATTATCGCTACAGATGCAGAAAAGGCCTTTGACAAAATTCAACATTCATTCATGCTAAAAGCTCTGGAGAAAATAGGAATAGAAGGAACATTTCTAAAAACAATAAAAGCCATTTATGACAGACCAATAGCCAATATTATACTTAATGGGGAAAAGCTACAACCAATTCTCCTAAAATCAGGAACAAGGCAAGGATGCCCACTGTCTCCACTCCTCTTCAATATAGTCCTAGAACCCTTAGCCAGGGCAATAAGGCAAGAAAAAGACATTAAAGGGATCCGCATAGGAAAAGAAGAAGTTAAACTATCCCTTTTTGCAGACGACATGATACTATACCTCCAAGATCCCAAAAACTCCATCCCCAAACTCTTAGAAATCATAAATCACTTTGGCAAAATAGCAGGATACAAAATAAACCCACAAAAATCAGTTGCCTTCCTATACACTGATAATGTACAGGAAGAGAGGGAAATAAAGGGAGCAACCCCATTCACAATAACCTCCCGAAAAATAAAATATTTAGGAATTAACCTAACCAAAGATGTAAAAGAACTATTTAATGAGAACTATAAAAAGTTAAAGAAAGAAATTGCAGAAGACACTAGGAAATGGAAAGACCTCCCATGCTCCTGGATAGGCCGACTTAATATAGTAAAGATGGTAATACTTCCAAAACTAATATACAAATTCAACGCAATTCCTATTAAAATTCCAATGACGTACATCTCTGAAATACAGAAAACAGTCCAAAAATTCATATGGAACAACAAAAGACCTAGAATAGCCAAAACAATTTTAGGGGATAAAGACAATATGGGAGGGCTATCCATGCCGAACTTCAAACTCTACTACAGAGCTATAATAACAAAGACAGCATGGTACTGGCACAAAAACAGACCCGAAGACCAATGGAACAGAATAGAAGATCCAGAAATAAATCCACAGGCCTACAGCCAGCTGATATTCGACAAAGGAGCCAAAGACATACAATGGAAGAAACACAGCCTCTTCAACCGCTGGTGCTGGGAAAACTGGGCAGCCACATGCAGAAAACTAAAAGTGGACCCCAGCCTATCACCATGCACCAACATCAACTCAAAATGGATTAAAGACCTTAACATTAAACCTGAATCTCTGAAACTACTGCAGGACAGAGTAGGAGAGACACTTGAACTAATAGGCACAGGAAGGAACTTCCTGAACAGAGTCCCAGGGTCACAACAAATTGGAGAGAGACTCGACAAATGGGACTACCTTAAAATAAAAAGCTTCTGCACAGATAAAGCTATCGCAACCAAGCTAGAAAGACAACCAACTAATTGGGAAAAAATATTTACCAGCAATATATCAGACAAGGGGTTAACATCCTGTATATACAGGGAACTCAAGAAACTAATCCCTCCCAAACCTAACAAACCAATTACTAAATGGGCAAGGGAACTAAAGAGGGACTTCTCAAATGAAGAAATAAAAATGGCAAAGAAACACATGAGGAAATGTTCATCATCCCTGGTGGTGAAGGAAATGCAAATAAAGACAACCCTGAGATACCACCTTACCCCAGTCAGAATGTCCCACATCCACAAATCAGCCAACGACAAATGCTGGAGGGGATGTGGAGAACGAGGAACGCTATTACACTGCTGGTGGGAATGTACACTCATACAACCACTTTGGAAAGCAGTCTGGAGGGTCCTTAGAAAGCTAAAGATTGACCTCCCTTACGACCCAGTCATACCACTTCTAGGCATCTACCCTGAACAACAGGAACCAATATACAAGGACACGTGCACCTCCATGTTTATTGCAGCACTGTTCACAATAGCTAGGATATGGAAACAACCTAGATGCCCCACCACAGATGAATGGATCCAAAATTGTGGTATCTATACACAATGGAATATTATGCAGCCATTAGAAATGACAAAATAATGGCATTTGCAGGGAAATGGATGGAGCTAGAAGGAATCATGTTGAGCGAGGTAAGCCAAGAACGAAGAGACAAACAGTACATGGTCTCCCTGATAAGCGGATGATAAATCCAAAATGTTAGGTGATATGACAAAACTAACAGGACTTAAGAAACAAAGAACTCCCACTCATCTGGTTGAACCACTACTAAATATCCCCATGCTGCTGATCACGTGTATGGTATATAACATATGAACACCGTTATATATTACAGACTGTGATAGACAATTTGCTCCAGGAAAGTTAGAATGAACGTGTGACTTTAAATGAGCATCATTATTCCACAATACTGTGAATTTCCAGAAATTAAGTAATCACTTAATCACAATCAAAAAAAAAAAAAAGAACCTTGGGGAAGGGAGGGAGGGAGGGGACGGTAGGGAGAAAACAATGGAGGGGGTAACAATGTTCAAGAGGAAGTGTACTCATTACCCCACTCATGTAACTGTAACCCTCTGTATAGAATCTTTACAATAAAAAAATTAAAAAAAAAAAAAAAGTAATTGGTGGGACTGAAAGAAATTGGAGTATATTTGTATACCCCTTGCTTAATTTTCCAGACTACTGGATCCCCCCCTCCCCCAAGTCTCTCTGTCTCTGCTTTGTATTCAGGATTTTTTTCCCATTCGTTTATTCAAGACACTAATGAACATTTCAACTGTAATTATTTTCTACTTCAATTTGTCTTAATTAATTCCATGAGGCCTTTGTTTTTTAAATGCCACCCTTAATAGTCATTGTGTTAAAATAGAATTATGTGCTTTTGCATATCCAGCATAATTAATTTCCTGAGCCAATGATCAAACAAAACAAAACAGTACAACCGCAGCGACTGCTGCCCCCTGGCACAACTCCAGTCAGAACCGGCGGGGAGGGGCGCCCTCTGCTCTGCTCTCAGTCCTCCGTGTTCTGCACTGGGAGTTCTTGACAGCGTTTTGTCTCCTTGTGGTTAGGATGATCGGCTAAGTGCTTTATCATCCATTTCTCTGCTAGGAACATAACTTACTGACCTTTCAAAGACATTCAAATAGGAGGAACAAGTAAAAGAATGGAAGCCTTCCTACATTTACATGCACTTCCATGCACACACGAATCAGGCATTCTTCTACCCCTGGAGCCTTCCTCTCCTACTGGTGTTGGCTGTTTTGCTTCTGGTTTTTCTTTTTATAAAGAAGACACGATTATTAGCATTTCCTCTCACCGTTACCCATATTGTTGGAATTTGTAACCACTAGCCTTCTAGTTGTTAAGGAAGAGTCAATGGAATGATTTCCCATTAAGCTCCTTCTGCAGCCCACATCAAATCCATCAGTGAATGTTAAGTTTTTATCCTCAAGATATACCCAGAATTAGCCGGGTCCCGGTGGCTCACACTAGCTATGAAGGAGGCTGAGATCTGAGGATCAGGGTTCAAAGCCAGCTTGAGCAGGAAAGTCCATGAGACTCTTCAATAAACCACCAGAAAACCAGAAGTGGCGCTGTGGCTCAAGTGGTAGAGCGCTCGCCTTGAGCTGAAGAGCCGAGGGACAGCGTCCAGGCCCAGAGGTCAAGCCCCACGAATTTACCTCTTCTCGGTACCTTTCTTATATGCATCCCAGCCGATGTCACTTTCCTCCCTCAGCTGGCTCCTGTAATAGTTCTTTCATCTCCCTGCATCTGGCCATCCCAGCCAAAGGAAGACATGGTGATTGCTTCCTCCTCAATTCCTTACTCCAAACATGTTTTTTTCCTTTTGTTGGTCTTTTCCTTTTGCAGCTCTATTAGGCATAAGTGCTATCATCTGACATCAGCCTGAACTCTGGGTCTGGGTGCTGTCCCTCAGCTCTTCAGCTCAAGGCTAGTGCTCTACACCTGAGTCACAGCGCTTTTTTTGCCTATGTGGTGCTGAGGAATCGAACTCAGGGCCTCATGCATGCAAGGCAAGCGCTCTACCACTGAGCCACCTTCCCAGCGCTCCCCCCCCCAACTTATGTTTCTTAGCATTTGTCTTCTGAAAACTAAGACATTCTCCTGCAAAATCAGCATCGCAGCTCTCAAACGCAGGGGATTCATCACAGGTGGAAAGCATAATCTGCATTTAAGCATCAGCAGTTGCTTCAATAGTGTTGCGTATAGGTTCCTTCTGTTTTTGGTCTGAATTCTAACCAGCATAATGGTTGTCATTTTCCTTTAATAGATGGCAACAGAATTCTGTCTTTTTTTATGCTATTGATGTTTAAAAGAACCATGACTATCTTTTACAGTTCATGGCTAAGCTTTGAATTGTCTTACTTTCTTCTGTTGATTATCCTCTGGTTAATATAATTTAATATGAGCTTACACCAGGTGGCAGAGAGAGCAGGCTAGGGAGCAGGAGCGAGCCGGGCTGGGAGGGGTGGGGGGGAGGTTGGGAGGGAGGTGGGGGGAGGTTGGGAGGGAGGTGGGGGGAGGTTGGGAGGGAGGTGGGGGGAGGTTGGGAGGGAGGTGGGGGGGTTGGGAGGGAGGAGGAGGGGTTGGGAGGGAGGTGGGGGGGAGGTTGGGAGGGAGGTGGGGGGAGGTTGGGAGGGAGGTGGGGGGGTTAGGAGGGAGGTGGGGGGTTGGGAGGGAGGAGGAGGGGTTGGGAGGGAGGTGGGGGGGAGGTTGGGAGGGAGATGGGGGGGTTGGGAGGTGGGGGGGTTGGGAGGGAGGTGGGGGGAGGTTGGGAGGGAGGTGGGGGGGTTGGGAGGGAGGTGGGGGGGTTGGGAGGGAGGTGGGAGAGGGCCTGAGAGGGGGCGTGAGGCTCTTCTAAAACAGGCATTTAGGAATTTCAGTCTAATGTGTCCCTTCAACTTGAAACTGGTTACTCTTAGAACATAAAAAGGTAAAGTAAAAGATAAAGATCTATGCTTAAAATTGCTATATTTCCCACCGAACATCCTTCTTCTCTGTCTGAGCGAGTGAAAATAGACAAGCTGCAGAGGAACAATTTTAAAGCCCAGAGAGACACAACATTCAACAGAGGCCCCTTCGCCACGGTGGAGGTTCGAAACACTTCCCTTTTTTTTCTTTTAACCTTCTGAATGCCTACCATGCCACCACCTACAACATTTACATTTGAAGTCTAAAAGTGGATGCCAAAAAAGAGATGATTAAAAAAAATCAAAGGTTTGGGAAAATCCTCCTCTTCACCCATGGAAGTGACAGAATGCTCACTCAGCCACAGTGACTGATCAGATCCTGACAAGAGCCACAGCACGCTGGCCAGGCCAGCAAAGGCCTTGGCCTGGACCCATTATGCCCTCAGTTTACCTTCTACAGATAGTAAGACAATCGAGATTAACTTAGCCACTCCAACACCAGCCAACTCCTTCTACTAATGTGCCTCCCTCCCTCTCTTCTTTCTCTCCTTCTTTCCTTCCTTCCTTCTCTCCTTCGTTCCCTCCTTCCCTCCCTCCCTCCCTCCCTCCCTTCCTCCCTTCCTTCCTTCCTTCCTTCCTTCCTTCCTTCCTTCCTTCCTTCCTTCCTTCCTTCCTTCCTTCCTTCCATCCTCCTCTCCCCCCTCCTCCCTCCTTCCTTCCTCTCTTCCTCTCTTTTTCACTCAGGGAGTGTCCTACCTCTCAGGATCTTTTTCAAGGCTTCCTTCACATCCTTGTTCCTCAGGCTGTAGATGAGGGGGTTGAGCATGGGGATCACGGTGGTGTAGAAGACGGAGGCCACCTTCTCCTGGGTGGTGTCGTCGGTGGCTGGCTTGAAGTACATGAAGAGGATGGAGCCGTAGAAGACGCCGACGGCGGCCAGGTGGGAGCTGCAGGTGCTGAAGGCCCTGGCCCTGCCCTCGGCCGAGCGTATGCGCAGGATGCTGGCCAGGATGAAGGCGTAGGAGATGACGATGGCCAGGGCACAGGCGAACACGTTGAACCCAACCAGCGTCATCACCCAGCGCTCCTTGCTGTGGTCTCGCGAGCAAGAGATAGCCAGAAGCGGCAGGATGTCGCAGAAGTAATGGTGGATGACGTTGGTTCCGCAGAAGGAGCGGCTGGCGATGTAGGTGGTGTGCACCAGCGCCCCGAAGGCCCCCACCACGTACACGCCGGCCACCAGCAGCAGGCAGGCCCTGCGGGACATGGTGGTGTGGTAACGCAGGGGGCTGCAGATGGCCACGTAGCGGTCATATGCCATGGCCGTCAGCATGTAGGAGTCGTCGATGCCGAAGAAGCAGAAGAAGAAGAGCTGGGCCATGCACTCGGGAAAGGCGGTGAGGTTCCTCTGGGTCACAAAGTTCACCAGCATCTTGGGGATGATGACCGAGGAGTAGCAGAGGTCAATGAAGGACAAGTTGCGGAGGAAGTAGTACATGGGGGTGTGAAGCTGAGCGCTGAGCCCGATCAGGACAACCAAGCCCAGGTTCCCCACCATGGAGGCCACGTAGATGCCGAGGAACAGAAGGAAGAGTGGGAGCTGCAGGCCGGGCTTGTCTGTGAGCCCCTCTAGGATGAAGATGGAGCCCCAGGAACGGTTCCCTGCGTCCATCCTTCCCCGGGGCGTGGCGGGGGGGGTTCCCCAGGAAGGTCTCATCAGATCCACGCTGGCATCTCGAGGGGCTTGGAGATCCGAGGTCTGGAGCACACAATCTCAGCAACTCACTCGGCAGGCTGAGATCTACTTGTTAATGGAATTCTTACCAGCACATGGTTTAGAAGAGAAACTCAGCTCGCTTCAGTTTGTTTTTTCATAAATGGTAGCAGTTAAAGGTGAAATTGCATTTTGTCTCTGCAAAATGAGCTTCACATTTCCCTATAAAAGAAAAAAAAATACCCGCTGTTATTTAGTGAGCATCTGCGCAGATCTGTTGTTGACATCTGTGCTTTTCTTTCTGCGACTATCTGAGTTCTCTGCTGTCTTGGATGTGGAGCCCACCCTTTCGGATGCCCCTTGACTTTCCCCTCCGGTGTCAGTATCTTTATTTAGGTCATGCAGATCCTAATTTAATAAAATGCTTTGCTCTGCTCCAAGCGTCTCAAACCCACCTGTTTTCTTTTTTTTTTTAAATTGGCTTTTCCTTGCTTCTGCGGTATCACAGGTGATGGGAATGAACCAGCTAGAGAGCCAGGAAAGGAGGGATGGCAGCAGGAAAGGGCTGTTGTGTAGCAAAGGAAACTGGGAGAAGGGGAAGAGCAGACACGGTCGCAGGCATGGAGGACTTTCGCGTGCCAGCCAGCGTGGAGGCCACCGCGGCCGGGACTTCATTAAATCACAGCACACCACGAGAGAGACAGAGCTCTTGTCTGTGTTTTAAGACATTGGCAGAGAAAGGGATTAAGCGGTTGTTCTCAGTCACTGTTTGGAAGATACTTCACAAATGTATTCTTGTAGTTTTCCAAGGTCGCCTAGAAAACGTGCTAACCAGGACTTCTTCCATCGATTTATTTCTGAGCCGGTATGCCCTGTGCAGCACCTTTCTCTCCCGAATCTGGACAAAGTGTGTTCTTTCTCTGTAGGTTTAGTTATTATGTTACACATTACTTTCCTTCTAAACCATTGCCTCTAATGGTTTTTTCCCTCCATTCCTAACTCTAATAACATAGTTCTGGTCTTTTAGAGCCTTTAATAAATATCAAAATCATTTTGGCCTTATATTTTTAAAAAGACTGTTGTCCCTTCAATGTCTCTAAGACAGGCAAACACACAGAGATATAGACGTTACACCGTGATAAATGAAGAGAGGAAGAAGAAGAGTAGGAAAGCGCAGCAATAATATCCAATGCATGTCTGTGAAAATAAAACTAGGACGGTGAGATGGGGGTGAGTGGGGTGTGGGGAGGGGTTGGGCAGGCAGGGGACAACCATGGGAGGGGCGACATTGACCATTGACCAAGATGTACTGTACTCATAAATGACACTCTGAATTGAAACCCTTTGCACAACTACTTAAAGATAATTAAAAATAAGGAGTTTATAAATTGATCATAAAACATAAAGGCAACTAAGCAAGCAAACTTTTCCTTTGCATTCTTCAATTTGAGGACATGATGTGAAATAAAAATATTTCCTCTGCTGAGGTCAGGAAGGTAAAATATAACGAAATAGACTGGAATGGAGCGTACCAAGATCTGCCCGGTAGCCTTGAAACACTGTAGCAAGTGCACAGAATGTCTGTGAAAAAGAGTATCTAGATATATTTAGAAGCCACAGTCTTACCAAAGTTCTGTAGAATGGTCAGACTCACCTGCAAATAATCATCAGGAATATTACTGCTGGATGTGTATGCTTTTATTTTCAGGTTCATACAGTGTCTGCATATGAACACACAAACACACACAACTTACGAGATAAGCCTCATCTCCTTCTGATCCTGGAAGAATAGTCTGTGTGAGAACTCACCGTATTGATGAAGAGGAACAGTTTAAGAGTCAGCCACGCGGAGCAGACTACTAGTCCTCCCTGCCTCGGGGACCTGGGCCTGGTCTCTTGGACCTCAGAAGGTGATTGTGAACCCCTGCTCCCCTCAGGGGGCTGGGCTTCCCAGTGGTCGGAACCTACAGGGAAGAGACAATGACAGGAGCCAAGTCTATTGGCAGAATGGAAGTATTCCTAACTAATAAGGCTTGAGGCATGGAAAACAAAAGATCAAACTTTTCCCTCTGAGTGAGAGAGATTAGCACTGCTTCTTATGAAGTAGCTACCTTTGATACTATGCAGAAACACTCGGTTGCCTCATCAACACCAAAGCAGTAATACCTGTTCTTTACAACTCAAAGTCTTCTATAAATCAGTTCAAGCCCACTTTGTTTTCTCCCGAACATGAGAGGAACGTGTACCCACTTTGCATTTTGGAGTATCACCTGTGTACAAAAACTAGCGTGAGCGACCCACTTCCTTCTTGTACTTTCAAAAGCTCTCATCTGAAACAGGTGCTCTCTCTCTGGGCACTGTCTGTCTGTACATTCTCTTAGCTCAGACCTAAGAGCACACGTGACACTTTTGTCGATGAAAATAATTGTGCCTTGTCTTCTCATTTCTTTATCAAAAGTTTAACAGGTCTGTCAGGGTAAAATCGACTCCCCGCATCAGTGCGTCATACGTGTATAATTTTAGGTGAATGTGATGCACATGCTTACCCATAAAGCACTTTGCTGAATTGAGAAAGAATAAACGCACGCAACACACGAGAATCTGTTTGTGTTGTTCTCTGTAATCCTTCCCTGTCAACCTTCTCCCCCTCCGGCCTGAGCAGTCGGGAATCCACGAGTGTCGCTGCAGGCCGGTGTGTGCATTCCAGAGCCCTGCCCTGAGAAAATGACACTGCAGACCACCTTTCCTGGGCTTTCTGGCTGGCAGATGCGCTGTGAGCATCACGCGTACCTCGCACGGGCCATCAGCACCTCAGGTTGCCTCCCCCCGGCCTTCCTCGTGGGCTGCGGTCTGTGGATTGTGAGGACCTTGCTGCCTTGCTCACGGGAGCCTCATGTTGTGCTGTGATCAAGGTCAGGAAGCCTGTGTGCATAGCGTTTTATTGCTCATTGTCTTCTAAGCACCAGCAAATGCAATGCAAATAAATAGAGGTGAAATTTGTTAATGGTGGTTTTCTCTCCGGAGGAGGGATGTGTAGGGATTGGAAGTAAACAGCAGGGCTCTGCTGGGCGATCACCAGTGTCTACTTTTTTCTTTTTTCTTTTCTTGAATCAGATAGTGAGCACTTTGTGCTTTATACATTTTAGGGTCTTTAATGCAACTGTCTGATTCTTTCCCTTCAGAGGCCTTAGCCTTAGATGATACTGTAATGAAGGGACAGAACTATGTCCAATAAAACTCTATTTATGAACACTGGAATTTGGATTTCCTTTCACTTTAGAAAGCATTTGATATTGTAAAAGGCAGTCTTACATCAGTCATCCCTCATAAATATATACACATGTCTTTGTGCATGTGTGTGCATGCGTGTGCCGGTGCATGTGCTTGTATGTGTGTGTGTGTGTGTGTGTGTGTGTGTGTGTGTGTGTGTGTGTTGGTGGATGCTGCTACTGGGGCTTGAACTCAGGGCCTGGATCCTCTTTCTTAGCTTTTGGGATCAAGGCTAACACTCTGTCATCTGAGGTGCAGCTCCACTGCTGGGTTTTTGGTGGTTAGCTGGCTGGTGGTTGTCTTGCTTGCCTGGCTGGCTTTGAACTGTGATCCTCAAATCTCAGCCTTCTGAGTAGCTAGGATTATAGGCATGAGCCACTGGTGCTGGCTATTTTATTTATTTTTTAAATGAAAACAAGTCAGGACACTGGACGCAACCGAGTTATGTGAAAGAAAATGTACCAGTGTTTAGGGAGGACCGTGTTTGTTTCCCAAGCTTGCATAATACAGTGATGACTCATTGTTTTTCCTGCCGAGATGCAGTGTGAAGCCAAGTTAAATTAGCTGGGTTGGAAAACTAACAGGTAGGTAAATACAAATTAGAAAATTAAGGGGAAACCAGAGGCTTGTTGGATCAAAGGTTTATGTAGCTCAGATTTTAAAGTTCTGATTATGTGATAGAGGATATAAGATGCGTGTTAAATAAGACATGGAAGGATGGAGCAGGCTGCGATTGTTCAAAGCTGAGAGATTGCAGCTGCTGCAGAGCTCTGATTTGTTACTCTTTGAAGGGGCATGCTGACGGAGCTTAGTGCTCAGGGGAAGATGGTATTTTCATTGTGGCTGAGGAGGACTGAGATAAGTACATAGCAACTACCTAGAAAAAGAGAGAGAAGGTGAATGGATTGGGTCTACATCAGTTTTAATATTTCTAATCGGTGTCACAGTGGTGTGTGTAAGATTAAAAAAAAACCACCTGGCAAATGAGATCAAAGTTCATGGGAAGAAGAAATAATGACAATAGAATTCTACCAAATAAGGTGAGAGGAATACAGATGCACTCCTATGAAATACTAATTCGTACCGTTAACCAATTAGATATCAATTGTTAGTATCAATTCCAACACTATAGTAGTCAGTGACTGAGGTTTAGAGCATCATTCTCCTATTGTTTCTGTTCACAATCATTTTGTCCAGCATTTTCATCAGGCAATGTTGGGATCTTTGTTCTGGAGGTCAGGGGATTTCTGCATGGGCACACAAATAGGATAAACACAGAGGACACTTGGTCCTATCCACAGAACTGACTGATGATGGACAGAGTTGACAAATATTAGAGAAACAAAAACATGACACTTACCCACAGCTGGCAGATGCCAGCGCAGCCGGGGCCGTGCCTCAAGGGAGGGGCTGACCGGCTGACCGTGAGGAGGCTGGAAGAGCCTGCTGTGTCCAGGCTCAGGACAAGGAACAGGAGTACTAATTCATGGAAATAGGCATGAGAGCAAGAGTGTTTGAGAGGAGAGGAAGACCAAGGAACTAGGAGATGATCGCACCAATTTTGCAGAAACAGACACTAATCATGCAACCTAGAGGAGCTGAGGACCAGAGACACCATCCATGCACTCCTCAAAGCAGAGGAAAGCAGGTCTGTGGAGACATCTGTGTATTTAAAAAGCAAGGGTACACAGGGCAACCTGGTGGTTATGGTTTTGCCCTGATTTTGTTTGATGAGTATGGCTTTGGAATCTTTTATTTCAATGATAATCAGTGAATTAAATAGAAAGCCATCATGATAGTTATGCAGAAGACAGGCACATAGGAAACTCATGCACTGGAAATACTTGATGTGCGGAGCAGAATTCTCCACAGTCCTCAGCCACAGCCTCCATGACCCGAGCCAAGTATCATTCTAGTAATAGCACAGGCCCTGGAGCCACGGGGACCCGGCAGACCTGCCCTGTACCCACCACCCCAGGAACAGCCATGTTCCAGCACATGAAGCACCATCAGTCACGAGAAGGCTTTCAGCAGCTTTAGAAAACATCTGGATGTGATACGAGGGGTGAAGCCCGGGGCATCTTGGTCAGGTGAGGTCTCCAAAGCGTCTGATCCTGCGACTCCAGTCTCCTGACAATGTGCTTTCACATGGTCAGTTAGTAGCGGCAGTAATCAGATGGTTTGAAGACATGAATTATTATCATATTTTGCTAGGGTGTAATATTTTTTATATGGATATTCTTTTTGCAAGAAACTTACTTAGGGCCATTTTGACATCCTTATTTCTCAGGCTGTAGATCAATGGGTTCAGCATCGGAACAACAGTAGTATAAAACACAGAAGACAATTTTCCTTGGTCCCTGGAGCTGATGGAGGAGGGGCGCAGGTACATGAACGCCAGAGAACCAAAGAACAGAGAAACCGCAGAGAGGTGGGAGCTGCAGGTGCTGAAGGCCTTGGATCTGCCCTGGGCGGAGCGAATGCGGAGGACGCTGGCGATGATGAAGATGTAGGAGCCCAGGATGGTCAGGGTCGGCACAAAGATATTAAAAGTGCTTAAACACAGAACTACTGTTTCATTAATAAAAATACTGGAACAGGAGAGTTCCAGGAGAGGGAAAAGGTCGCAGAAGTATTGGTTTATTGTATTTGCCTTACAGAAATTCACTCTCAGCATGCAGACTGTGTGGGCCGTGGCGCCAATCAACCCCATGCTGTACACACCAGCCACCATCCAGGAGCAGACTCCACGGGACATGGTGACGTTGTAGAGCAAGGGCTTACAGATGGCCACGTAGCGGTCGTAGGCCATGGCAGACAGCATGTGGCACTCGGCGATAACAAAGACAAGGAAGAAGTAGAGCTGAGCCATGCA
Source organism: Dipodomys merriami (assembly GCF_024711535.1). NCBI lineage: Eukaryota > Metazoa > Chordata > Mammalia > Rodentia > Heteromyidae > Dipodomys > Dipodomys merriami. The sequence continues at coordinate 2,710,441 of NW_027202305.1, read as the reverse complement.
CTCCGGGTAGGAGATGGTGTTCTCTGTCAGAAAGCTCACCAGCATTTTGGGGGTGATGACGGTGGAATGACAGAAGTCGATGAAGGAGAGACTGCTGAGGAGATAGTACATGGGGTTGTGCAGGTGAGAACTGAGCGCGATCAGCGCGATCATGCCCAGGTTCCCCAGCACCGTGAGCACGTAGATCCCCAGGAAGAGGAGGAGGAGGGGCAGCTGGAGCCCTGGCTTCTCTGTTAGCCCTGCCAGGATGAACTCAGTCACTGCGGAGTAGTTTCCTGGGGCCATTTCTCCCTGGGGAAATCTATGTAGGGAGAGAAGAAAAAAAAATGAGGTAAGAATGTATTGTCTCACCAAATATTGAGATGTGAAAAAGAATTCCAGTCTTTCCAGTCAGGTATCAGTTCTCTGAGAGTTTCAAGTTAGCAGTTATAAAATAAACAGTCATAAGCTTTGGAATCACAGTACCTATCAGATAGGTAAATGGCTATCATATAAAACCATCACATTTGTGTTCTATGCAGTGAGTGGCTGTTAGTATATGCAGTGTCTCAGTGAGGAACAGATCTGATGACTTCGATAGAGTGTGCCAAGGAATTCTTGTGCCTGAAAGCACAGATACAGATTGAACTTATTTTTCTTACTAAGAAGGCTTGGCTACAGCCTGGCAGATTCATCTGGTCTTGTTAGCCCAAGTGTGTTAAACACAGTTCAAAGAAATATGTGTTGAACCATGACAAAAACAATTTTCTCTCATCTGATGTGTCATTGCAAAACACGGATTATCATTTTCAGGGAGCTTTAGGAAATTCCTATTGTGTGTGGAGATTGGACTCCAGGAAGTCCCGCCACATTCTGAGGTCAAAAGGCTCTGGGACAATGGAATCTGGGTACTTACTCTGGATCGTCCTGGAAGTTTCTTTCCTGGTTGTGAGCGAGCTACAGATCAGGTACCCTGAAGTGAAATGACTCGACGTTGCTGGTGGCAGTACAAATGAAGACTGTGTTCTCGCCTGGACTTGGGGATCAGGACGCAGATGTCCAGTTGTGAGGTGCTCACACACTCGGTGAGCCAGGTGCCAGGGCCCCTCCTCGCTGCCCCAGGCTCTGAGCAGCTGGCGCAGCGCACCAGGAGTCTGGCTGTGGAAGAGGCTCATGAAGCAGACAGGAACGCCCCTCAGGACGTCCTTCCACAGGGACGAGCTGTTGGGATGTAATTAAAATTGACTTTTGAATCCTTTGTCTGCAGCGCTCATTAGCCACCCATGGAGGATACCTGTGCTTTGCCATCGTAGTAATCATCACCTTGTGGGACTTGGAATGAAAGCACAGCGGCGCTGAAGCAAGTCAGGTCAGGAAGCTGGGACCTGAGTGAGGATGGCCAAGCACGGGCATGTGCCGCGCGGTCTGGATGGACAGTGTAGACAGACGGACCTGCAGCCAGAGCAATTCCATGTATGACTGAAATGTTCTCCTCTCAAACAAGTGCCGCGCAGGGCACCTGGCCGCGTGTGTGGGACGGAAAAGACCCTGGGTGCGGTCTGCCTTGGCCAAAGGCAAATCCCCCTGAAGGCCGAGGCTTTGAACTCTGCCACCAACCACAGGCGACGTTGCGTTGAAAGGGACCAATCACTGTGTATCTGAAGGAAAACCCCCTGAACGTGGGGAACTGGCCCCGTGAAGGTGAACGTTCTAGTTACCAAATTCTAGGAATCAATTCATTATAGTTTTAAAATGAGTTATTAAACTATATTTTTTATCTTGTGCTTCTTCCCATGTTGGCTAAACATAGTGAATGGTTTCAATGCTTTCGGATAAACTAATGACTGAGTTGTGACCATGTGACTCCCTCAGGAGGCCTTTTGCTTGTCGGGTGTCTGTGCTCAGTGCAGTGTTCTTCCCGTGCGCTGGGGGACAGCAGCAGACCGATCAAGCCCTAAGCTCTGGAGCCCCTGCCCAGGGCTTGGTTTTCTCCTGAGGCGAAGGCCAGCATCCGATTCCCGTCACCTAGTCCCTAAGTTGGGGAGGAAGGTGTGCATTTTCTGAATGAAGCAATGAATGAAATGAAACATTCAAATTATGATGGCAATGCACATTTGTTGTCACTGCTGTTGAAACTGGAGTTCGATGCACAAACCTAATTTAATTCACATACATATTCACAGTTAAGTCAGATTGAAGACACACAGAGGTCAAGCGAAGAATTTTTTTTTGGGTCCAGTCGTGGGGCCTGAACTCTAGGCCTGGGCGCTGTCCCTCAGCTCTTCAGCTCAAGGCTAGTGCTCTACCACTTGAGCCATAGCACCACTTCTGGCTTTTTTCCTTTTTGCTTATGTGGTGCTAAGGAATCGAACCCAGGGTCTCATGCATGCAAGGCAAGCGCTCTACCACTGAGCCACCTTCCCAGCCCCAAGCGAAGAATTCTTTAGCACTTCTTTTATGGCACTTTAGAAATCACTTGATTTGTTTGGTGGTTTGGAAATAAAAACCAAACAGAACACATTAAACCTTTAATTTTAGAAGGGTTTAAAATGACTTTATTTATAACATATATTCTTAAAATCTTCCTCCAGACAAAGACAAAATTAGACATATCTACTTATAGATGGATTATGTCAGAGAATTTTTTTTTCCGGTCATGGGGCCTGAACTCTGGGCCTGGGCAGTGTCCCAGCTCAAGGCTAGCACTCTACCACTTGAGCCACAATGCCACTTCCAGCTTTTTCTGCTTATGTGGTGCTGAGGAATTGGACCCAGGGCCTCATGCATGCAAGGCAAGCGCTGTACCACTGAGCCACCTTCCCAGCCCCATCAGAGAAATGAATTTTGGTGAACACTTAGTCCCTTCAATAAGATAATTGGATGTAGACTGTAAAGACCCACATTTCAAATAAGATGGGCCAATTACAAGAGGGCTTTGAAGAACCCGCTTCTGCAGGAGCTGCAGTGCAGCTTGAGGAGATGAAGTGTGGTGAGTAGAGGGTGAGGTTCCATGAGTCTATAGATGCCATCCTGCTTTTGGAAACCACTTTCTTATAGTCAAGGACTTGGGGACACTCATTGTGGCATCTCATTGCTGTATCTTTAACCAAATATCTATAAAACATATATTTTTTTGCTGAGAAAAATGGTATTTTTCATATAAAACCTTTCCTTTCCAGGAACTTATTTAGGGCAATTTTGACATCCTTATTTCTCAGGCTGTAGATCATGGGATTCAACATAGGCACAACAATGGTGTAAAACACAGAGGACACCTTCCCTTGGTCCATGGAGCTGACTGAGGACGGCTGCAGGTACATGAAGGCAGCAGAACCGAAGAAGACAGCAACAGCGGAGATGTGGGAGCTGCAGGTGCTGAAGGCCTTGGACCTGCCCTGGGCGGAGCGAATGCGGAGGATGCTGGCGATGATGAAGATGTAGGAGCCCAGGATGGTGAGGCTGGGGACGATGATATTAAATGCACTGAAGCACAGGACCACTACCTCATTGACAAACGTGCTGGAGCAGGAGAGCTCCAGTAATGGGAAAAGGTCACAGAAGTAATGGTTTATTACATCTGCCTGGCAGAAATTCACTCTCAGCATGCAGACTGTGTGGGCCGTGGCACCAATCAACCCCACACTGTACACGCCAGCCACCATCCAGGAGCAGACTCCACGGGACATGGTGACGTTGTAGAGCAAGGGCTTACAGATGGCCACGTAGCGGTCGTAGGCCATGGCAGACAGCATGTGGCACTCGGCGATAACAAAGACAAGGAAGAAGTAGAGCTGAGCCATGCACTCCGGGTAGGAGATGGTGTTCTCTGTCACGAAGCTCACCAGCATTTTGGGGGTGATGACAGTGGAATGACAGAGGTCGATGAAGGAGAGACTGCTGAGGAGATAGTACATGGGGTTGTGTAGGTGAGAACTGAGAGCGATCAGCGCGATCATGCCCAGGTTCCCCAGCACCGTGAGCACGTAGATCCCCAGGAAGAGGAGGAAGAGGAGCAGCTGGAGCCCTGGCTTCTCTGTTAGCCCTGCCAGGATGAACTCAGTCACTGCGGAGTGGTTTCCTGGGGCCATTTTCTCCACTGAATTCTATGTAGGAACAGAAGAAGAAAATGATGCAGATGATCTCCAGTTTCTGGATCACTCCTCCTGTGTGCAAGCAAACAGTGACGGTGGGATCCCAAACTTATCGGACCTGCACCTATGTGTAAGCTAGGACTGTCACTGTTTGCAGTCTCTGCTATGAGACTTGCCATTAGTGCCACTAGTGCCTGCTAGGACTCAGAAATGACAGATCTGATAACTAATCCACTGACAGACTGAGAGAGTTGTCCCACAGGTCAGTGGACAAAACATAAAGTACAGTCTTTGCACTTTTTATTGAACATTATACTTGATACTCTGGTAAGAGGCACAGATCTTTGAAATGGAATTTAAAATATCTTCAATAATACAAACAACTGTATAATCATTGACCATTAAAGTATATTTGTTTTTAAATGATGTAGATTTATATTGTAAATTCTAAAGCATCTATAAAAAAGAACTACTAGAACTAATTAGGAAGTTAAGCCAATAAGAGCAGGAGACCAACGAGTAAAACCTACAACTGTAAAGTCCATGGCAATATTATGAAAATTAATACTTTGTAAATGATTGAACTAAAAAAATGTCAGATAGTATCTTTAAAATTATAAAGCATTGCTGAAAAGGACTAAAAACTTACATACATGGAAAGGTATTCCATGTTCACAACTAAAGACTCAACATTGTGAAAACCACAGTACTTCCCGAACTGATTTACCAGCTCAGCTCAATTGCTACCCGATCCAAAGCTGTGCATTTCAGATTCTGACGTGCTAATCCTTCACAAAACTGTAAGGGGTACAGAACAGTCAGAATAAACTTGAAAGAGAAAGCAAGGTTTGAAGGCTCACATTTCTTTAAGACTCGCTGCAATGTCACAGTAATCAACATAGCATGATATTGTTATGTGAGCAGATCAGTGGAATGGATTTGGAAGTCCAAATGAAAGCTTGTACCCCTTCCTCTTCCTCTTCAAGGGAGGGAGGATACAATAAAAAATTCACAAATCAGGAATTCAGGTACTCACTGTTCATCGTCCTGGTTGTGAGCGAGCTACAGATCGGGTGCCCCGAAGTGAAATGACTCGACGTTGCTGGTGGCAGTACAAATGAAGACTGTGTTCTCGCCTGGACTTGGGGATCAGGACGCAGATGTCCAGTTGTGAGGTGCTCACACACTCGGTGAGCCAGGTGCCAGGGCCCCTCCTCGCTGCCCCAGGCTCTGAGCAGCTGGCGCAGTGCACCAAGAGTCTGGCTGTGGAAGAGGCTCATGAAGCAGACAGGAACGCCCCTCAGGACGTCCTTCCACAGGGACGAGCTGTTGGGATGTAATTAAAATTGACTTTTGAATCCTTTGTCTGCAGCGCTCATTAGCCACCCATGGAGGATACCTGTGCTTTGCCATCGTAGTAATCATCACCTTGTGGGACTTGGAATGAAAGCACAGCGGCGCTGAAGCAAGTCAGGTCAGGAAGCTGGGACCTGAGTGAGGATGGCCAAGCACGGGCATGTGCCGCGCGGTCTGGATGGACAGTGTAGACAGACGGACCTGCAGCCAGAGCAATTCCGTGTATGACTGAAATGTTCTCCTCTCAAACAAGTGCCGCGCAGGGCACCTGGCCGCGTGTGTGGGACGGAAAAGACCCTGGGTGCGGTCTGCCTTGGCCAAAGGCAAATCCCCCTGAAGGCCGAGGCTTTGAGCTCTGCCACCAACCACAGGCGACGTTGCGTTGAAAGGGACCAGTCACTGTGTATCTGAAGGAAAACTCCCCTGAACGTGGGGAACTGGCCCCGTGAAGGTGAACGTTCTAGTTACCAAATTCTTGGAGTTGACTTGGTATTTGCATCATTCCATATTTAAGATTATGTATTCAAGATAAAATAAATTTAAGCTTTATTCATTCATAGTTGGGTAGGGACAGGGTGTGCTGCATGGGGAGCCCCTGGGCTCTGCCCCCGGGGTCCGCAGGACTCTGTGAGGCCACGGCACGCAGGAGACACCAGGAGGAAGTACGTCTCTGCGGTGGAACGACAGGGTGTGTCCTCAACGTTGTCACCTCCAGATCTTTATGGTCTTGTTTCCTGAACTTTCTGCTCCTCAGATACTTCCAGCTCTTACAGTTCAGCTCCAGAGCTTGGGAGGTGATCCGTCCCGCTGCCCTCCGCGCATGGGTACAACACTGCACTGAGCACAGAAAGCTTCAAGCACATGGCCACCTGAAGGACTCACATGGTTTTCTTTCAAAAGTTTGGTTATTGTGACTCAGTAATTATTTTATATGAAAGATATTATGATGGCCATGACATCCCTAGGAACAATTTTTTTTTGTGTGCCAGTCCCAGGGCTTGAACGGCTTTTAGCCTTTTTTTTTTTTTTTTTAATCTTATGCCTGCTACTCTTCCACTTGAACCATAGCTCTACTTCTAGCTTTTTGGTGGTAATTGGAGATAAGAGTCTCACAGACTCTCCTGCCCAGGCTGGCTTCAGACCTCAGTCTCCTGAGTAGCTAGGATGAAAGGCACGAGCCACCAGCACCCGCTGGCAGCGAGGGTTTTCAGCACCAAAATCATATGGGACCACGAGGACGTGGTATGTTTATTCTTGGATGGAAACATCCACATGCAGCAGGGTATAATTGCACGCAGGATGAAAGATATACACTCCTCCCCCCACACACATCACAACAGCACAATTCATTGATGGGATTCCAGGAGAGGTAAAGAAAATGAAGGAGAATGACTAATTTTGAGATACATTCCACCTGTGTATGAAGATTGCATAAGAAAACTCACTACTAGCTGTTGAGTAACACAGGGATGGGGACAGAGAGCCCCTTGGAGGAGGTTAAACTGATGAAATGACAGTATGGAGTGCCCGAGGACCCACCGTGGAAACCCTTGAGTGATTAACATACACTGGACACAATGAGTGACAGCTCCTGGCTGTGTGGGGTCCACTGGGAGGAGGGGCTGAGCAGAGACGGCAGATATGGCTGAAGTACTGTGCATTCATGTATGAAGATGAAATACTGAAACCATTGAAATTGTTTAAGAAGTGGGTTAGGGGAGTGAAGGATTGGTGAGTATAACTGGAAGACACTGTAAGTATGGAAATGCCACAATGAAAGCCTCATGTACAACTCATATATACTAGAAAAATTGCTTCAATAAAAAAATGAGAAGCCAGATGCCGGTGGCATATGCCTATAATACTAGCTACTCAGGAGGCTCAGAGTCCATGAGACTCTTAGGGTCAATTAACCACCAGAAAACTGCAAGTGGCTCTGTGGCTCAAGTGGTCTGGCTCTTGCTGAAGAGCTCAGGGATAGTGCCCAGGCCCAGAGTTCAAGCCCCAGGACAGAGAGAGAGAGAGAGAGAGAGAGAGAGAGAGAGAGAGAGAGAGAGAGAGAGAGAGAGAGAGAGAGAGAGAGAGAGAGAGAGAGAGAGAGAGAGGGGGGGGGGGAGAGAGAGAGAGCGAGAGACAGAGACAGAGACAGAGACAGAGAGAGACAGAGAGAGAGAGAAAGAGAGAGAAAGAGAGAGACAGAGAGAGACAGAGAGAGACAGAGAGAGAGAGAAATGTCACTCTTTCTAATAGAAGCATAAAATTCCATTTTGTATATGTACCACATTTTCTTCATCCTTTTGTCCACAGAGGGGTATCTGGGTTGATTCCATATCTTGGTTATGGTAAAACATGTTCCAATTCATATGGTTGTACTGGTGGCTTTAGTGTCTCATTTGTAAGGAAATGGAAAGACTTGGAAAAACTATACTAGGTGAACTAATCCAGACCCAAAGAAATATAAGCTGCATGTTTTCCCTCATTTGTAATAACTAGAATGTGCCTGTAAATCAACAAGTAAACCCAATGGACAGTAAAAGACAAATAATAACACTCAAAAACATGATTAATTAAACAGCAGTCTAAACATTCACACAATGAGAACAGAGAAGGACATTCTTAGAAGAGGATGTCAAGGGCTTAACAGCGACATGCATCATATCATATAAAATGATGCTTATTGAAAGGAACTGCAAGGAATGGAAGAATTTTTTATTATACTGTTTGTGGTTCTCTTTTCCCTTTTCTTTTCTTCTTTCCTTTTTTCTTTGGTTTATTCCATCTGTTGTAGTTTCTGATTTCTGTACTCTTTTGCTTGTGTCTAAGTTTATCTGATTTGGGGAGCGGGAGGGAGAGCACAGATATGGTGAGACAAAGGGTGAACCAATTCAGCAGCAATGCTCACTAGAGAGTATGTTGGAAATGAACTAAACAAATATGGAGGGAGGGGAGTTGCAGGGGAAAGATGGTGAGAATGAGGGAGGTGGTGACACTGTTCAAAAGGAAATGTACTCATTAGCTGAATCATGTAACTGTAGCTGTGAGAGTTTGTAGATCACGTTTACAATAAAATTCGTAAGAGAGAGAGAAGTAATACCACCAGAGGAGAATTGCACACATGGCCTCATCTCTCAACCAAAATGCAGGCAAACTGAAAATCTGAACACAATCAGTGTAAATACCTTTGAGAAACTTTCCATTTCATAATAAAGCACAGAGGAATTTGAAAACCACATGGGTATATTTATAAACAGTAAAAATAGGAAACTGAAGCTTAATACATTTTCTTTCCATATGTCCTGGAAGGCAAGGTGAAGTCCTGCCATCGGGGGCGATCTGCGCTTTGTCCAGCAGAGCTTTGGTTGTTTCACTTCTTTCCCAGGACCAGGCTTCTCCGGGGAAGGAGGCTGCTCAGGGCTGATTTCACATCCTTATTCCTCAGGCTGTAGATGAGTGGATTCAACGCGGGAGTCACCAGATTGTTCAGGATCTGCACTATGGCCCCCAGCAGAGGACTGGGGTCGGGCTGCAGGTAGATGATGATGACGGGGCCATAGGCACAGGCAATGGCGGTGATGTGGGCGCTGCAGGTGGAGAAGGCCCGCTGCCTGCCCTCGGTGGAGCGAATCTTGGCTATGGCGATGCCAATGCGAGTGTAGGAGCAGAGGATGAGAGAGAAGCAGATGAGGGACAGCAGGCCCACGTTGGTGAAGCTGACCCTCTGAGCCAGGGCCGGGTCCCCGCAGGCCAGCGGCAGCACGGCGGGGATGTCGCAGAAGTAGTAGCTCACCTCTCGGGAGCCACAGTAGGGCAGCCGGAAGGTGAGGGAGGTGAGCAGCGTGGCGTGCACGCAGCCACCCACCCAGGTCCCGGTGGCCAGGGCGGCGCACGGCCGGGGGCTCATGATGGCCGTGTAGCGCAGCGGGTGGCAGATGGCCACGAAGCGGTCGTAGGCCATCACGGTGTACAGGAAGCACTCGGTGCAGCCCAGGCAGTGGTAGAAGAAGAGCTGGGTGGCGCAGCCCCGGAAGGAGATGGCGCGGCTCCGCCCGGACAGGTAGGCCAGCATCTTGGGGATGGTGGTGGAAGAGAAACCCAGGTCGAAGATGGACAGGTTTCCCAGGAAAAAGTACATGGGGGTGTGGAGCCGGGGCGAGGAGGCCACGGCCGCGAGCAGCAGCGCGTTGCCCAGGAGGGCGCAGGTGTACACGGCGGCCAGGAGCAGCAGCAGAGCACCGTCCTGGCCCTCTGCACCCGGGATGCCCAGCAGCAGGAACTCGCTCACCCACGACTGATTCCTCATCTTCCCGGAAGGACGGCTCTCGCCCAGGTGGAGGGAGAAATGGGGGGTTAGGTTGGAGACGTGTGGCAACTGGCAGCGTTGAGGGAAGTGCGTGGAAGAGCAGGAAGACACCTGGCTGTGCGCACAGTGCTGGCTTCCTGGAGACTGGTCCTTCCCTGCAGGCTTGCTGACAGCTGGACCCGAATCTCCCTGCAGTGCAGCGTCCAACCACAGAGGGCGCTCAAGGGCCAGCTCCCCCATGACCCCTGGGGTGTCCTGACTTTCCTTCCTGATACCCTCTGATTGCACCTGCTGGGAATGCTCCTTTGGAATGCTAGCAGGCCAAGTCAAAGACTGTGTCTGCAGAACACGAAGGGCTGCAACCCGTTCCTCATCTTCCCCCAATCTGTTGCCCTTAATTCTCCATCTATGGTTAGAGAAGCCACAAATACAAGAGCTACAGTGTCTCCTCACAGTGTCCTAGTTATGAGACAGTGGTCAAGGAAAAAGTCTTTTGGTGGTGAACACTCTCTAACTTCCTCCTGTGGAGTCCCAGAATTCAGGGGAGAGCAGGACCTTCTAGGCTGAGCTTCGGGATGCACCATCTGTGCCTCTCCAATCAGATCCACGCTCAACAACCTGGATTTGTTGCAGGGGGGACTCAGGGGTTGTGGTAGCAAAGAATCCTTTCCTAGTGCCATGTTCTGAAAAGTTGTGATCTTTTCCTGCTTGTTTATGTTTCTCAACTTGCCAGACATCTGTAAATTACATATCAACCTATCAATCTGGTCTAAGACCAGACTCCACTTGTCTCTGTTTCTCTGTTTGTCTCTCTATCCCTCCTGTATCTCTTACCTATCTCTCTATCCACCTCTGTACCTGTCCACACAGGTGTGAATGTGTGTGTGTAGGCATCTATCTGTCTGTTGTCTGTCTGTCTTCTCTCATCTATACCATTTTGTACATCCATTCTACAACCTGTACAATCCATTGTACAACCTGGGTACTTACGTGGCAGACGAGCGCCTGGCGGCTGCTTCTCCTGAGCGTTGCTCTCCTTTCTTCCTTGCAGAAGGAGGGATGCTCCCGGGCTAGAGCCTGGTCCCACTGCTGCCCGCAGGGGCTCTGCAGCTCCTCTCCTCTTCCCTTGGTGTCAAGCAGAATGCTGCCACTCATCTGGGTGAATTTCAGCAGCTCTGAAATTGTGTCCTGTTTTCTCCAGGAACTGCAATAATTTCACAAACAGGAGATTTTAAATCATCTTGGTCTCCCTGTGGGTATTGATGTATTAATCCCCAAAGTCAGAAGCCTTATTAAGCAGGAGTAAAATTAACTACTTGGTACAATTAGAAAAAGAGAGAGAAACAGTGAGAGAGAGAGCTACAGAGGGTAATTGATTATTTGTAAATTTCTTTGCATGCAATATATGACACTTATATCACACATATATAAATGTCCATTTTAAACTTTATTGTTTATCATGTTGTTTTGTGAATAAATTATTTGTATGTAACCTCAGGGTACAAACAAGATTGGCTCAATGCCACAAGAGTGACTAGGACAGCATAGACACCAGAGGCACCTGGTGAAAGTCAGGGTTAGAAGGAGCAAATTAAGGGAAATAGAAGAGCTTCCTCTTGGATGTCATTATTTGGCAATGATCATCATAATATAGATGGCTCTCTGCTAAAAATGGTACAATTTATGATGCTTTGGTTTTATGATGATAGACCTACAAGGGCATGTGTTCAATGGAAACCATTCTTCAGATTTTGAATTTTGTTCTTTTCTGGTGGTAGGAACACCCATGTGAGACCCTTCTCCCCCGCTTCCCAATACTGGTCAATATCAGCCAGCTGCTGCTTTCAGTCAGGTGTGTGTCCTGAGGTCTCAGGCGGGACCCAGTGAGCTGTGCTTTCCTGATACTGAACTGTGTGTAGTCATCAGTGCCCATCTAGGTGTGGATGTGAGATACTCAACACCTTGAAAAATAAGATAGGCACAGGGTTAGCTGATTTTATCCCAGTGTGGTGTACTGGAAGTATTCTGAGCACAGTTAAGGGATCATTTATAGCTAAGCTTGAAGTTTGGTAAGTTAGGTATTTTAAATGCATTTTGGCATTATATGTTCATTTTCCAGGGGTGTCTTGGGACATAGCAAATATAAGCTAAATAATAGGACTAAATGATTCAGGCCCAAATCACCATGGGTGGTCAAAGAAGTAGGTAAAAGTTTAAAGGACTATTGCCTAGTTACAAATTACTTCTTTCATGACTAATGAGACAAACTAGAATAAGTTTGCAGTTGGGTAATCTAGCAGATGCTGTCAAATTCCCAGATCACCAGGACCAACTTCATTAGCAGTAGTGGAAATTATAGCAAGTCTGTCCTGACTGAGCACTATGTAGAGCACAGCATTGTTCTGAGTCGATCCTGGACCTGGTGTGTTCTTTTAATCCTCTCCAAGATTTAATAACTAAGAAATGTCTCAGGGTGATAGTGATGCTTGAAAAGAATCCACAAAGCCTCAGAATAAATGTGTACTGTCTGGTATGCAGAAGCAATTCCTAAGATGCCAACATGTACAAAGATATTTACATAAATTAATACACGATTATATATACATATATATATATATATATATATATATATATATATCACAACAGTACAGCTGATTGATAGGATTGAGGGAAAGGTAAAGAAAATGAAGGAGAATGACTAATATTAAGATACATCTCACCTGTGTATGAAGAGTACATAGGAAAACTCACTGTTGCGTTTTCTCTCAACAAGCTGTTGAGTAACACAGGGATGGGGACAGAGAGCCCATTGGAGGAGGTTTAACTGATGAAATGACACTATGGAGTGCCTGAGGACCCACTGTGGAAACCCTTGAGTGATTAACATACATTGGACACTAAGAGTGACAGGAAAATGAGGCAGGTCCTGGCTGTGTGGGTTCTACTGGGAGTGGGGAGGGTGAGCACAGACGGCAGATATGGCTGAAGTACTGTGCATTCATGTATGAAAATAAAATATGGAAACCTGTAGAAATTGTTTAAGAAGTGGGGAAAGGTCAAGGGAAAGATGGAGATGGTAAGCTTAATCTGAAGACACTATAAATATATATGGAAATGCCACAATGGAAGTCTCATGTACAACCTATATATGCTAATAAAAATGTTTCAATACAAAATGAAAACTATCATTCTTTCTGATGGAAACAGAAAATTGCATTTTTGTATATATGCCACATTTCTTTGATCCATTTGTCCACGGAGGGGCATCTTAGCTATGTTAAACAATACTCCAATGATTATGGTTGTACTGGTGGCTTTAGTGTCTCATTTTTTAGGAAGTGGAAAAAATTGGAAAAAACTATACTAAGTGAACTAAGCAAGACCAAAGCAAATATAGGCTGCATGTTTTCCCTCACTGTAATAACTAGAATGCACCTGTAAATCTGCAAGTAAACCCAATGGACAGTAAATGACAAATAATTACATTTGAACATGGTTATTTAAACAGCAATGTAAACATTCACACAATGAGAACAGAGAAGGACATTCTTAGAAGAGTATCTCAAGAGCTTAATAGCTACATGCATAATATCATATAAAATGATGTTTATTGAAATGAACTCCAAGGAATGAAAGGCTTTTTAAACAAATATACTGTTTGTGGGGGTTTTTTGGTCTTTGTCTTTCTTTTCTTCTTTCTTTTTTCCTTTGGTTTAGTCCCTTCTGTTGCTATTTATGATTTCTGTACTCTTTTTTCTTATATATGTTTATCTGATTTGAGGAAGGGAAAGGAGAGCACAGAAATGGTGGGACAAAGGGTAAACCAATTCAACAGAGACCTACTAGACATGGTGTTGGAAATGAACTAAAGAACACTGGAGGGAGGCAGAGTAGGGAAGGGAAAAACTGGGAAAGAATGAGGGAGGGGATGACACTGTTCAAATGGACATGTACTCATTACCTGAATTATGTAACTGTAGTCCATCTGTACTTCACCTTTACAATAAATTAGAGAGAGAGAAAGAGATAGATAGACAGACAGAGAGAGAAAAAAATTACACCACTAGAGAGAATTGCACACAGGGCCTCATCTCTCAACCAAAATGCAGGCAAACTGAAAATCTGAACACAATCAGTGTAAATACCTTTGAGAAACTTTCCATTTCATAATAAAGCACAGAGGAATTTGAAAACCACATGGGTATATTTATAAACAGTAAAAATAGGAAACTGAAGCTTAATACATTTTCTTTCCATATGTCCTGGAAGGCAAGGTGAAGTCCTGCCATCGGGGGCGATCTGCGCTTTGTCCAGCAGAGCTTTGGTTGTTTCACTTCTTTCCCAGGACCAGGCTTCTCCGGGGAAGGAGGCTGCTCAGGGCTGATTTCACATCCTTATTCCTCAGGCTGTAGATGAGTGGATTCAACGCGGGAGTCACCAGATTGTTCAGGATCTGCACTATGGCCCCCAGCAGAGGACTGGGGTCGGGCTGCAGGTAGATGATGATGACGGGGCCATAGGCACAGGCAATGGCGGTGATGTGGGCGCTGCAGGTGGAGAAGGCCCGCTGCCTGCCCTCGGTGGAGCGAATCTTGGCTATGGCGATGCCAATGCGAGTGTAGGAGCAGAGGATGAGAGAGAAGCAGATGAGGGACAGCAGGCCCACGTTGGTGAAGCTGACCCTCTGAGCCAGGGCCGGGTCCCCGCAGGCCAGCGGCAGCACGGCGGGGATGTCACAGAAGTAGTAGCTCACCTCTCGGGAGCCACAGTAGGGCAGCCGGAAGGTGAGGGAGGTGAGCAGCGTGGCGTGCACGCAGCCACCCACCCAGGTCCCGGTGGCCAGGGCGGCGCACGGCCGGGGGCTCATGATGGCCGTGTAGCGCAGCGGGTGGCAGACGGCCACGAAGCGGTCGTAGGCCATCACGGTGTACAGGAAGCACTCGGTGCAGCCCAGGCAGTGGTAGAAGAAGAGCTGGGTGGCGCAGCCCCGGAAGGAGATGGCGCGGCTCCGCCCGGACAGGTAGGCCAGCATCTTGGGGATGGTGGTGGAAGAGAAACCCAGGTCGAAGATGGACAGGTTTCCCAGGAAAAAGTACATGGGGGTGTGGAGCCGGGGCGAGGAGGCCACGGCCGCGAGCAGCAGCGCGTTGCCCAGGAGGGCGCAGGTGTACACGGCGGCCAGGAGCAGCAGCAGAGCACCGTCCTGGCCCTCTGCACCCGGGATGCCCAGCAGCAGGAACTCGCTCACCCACGACTGATTCCTCATCTTCCCGGAAGGACGGCTCTCGCCCAGGTGGAGGGAGAAATGGGGGGTTAGGTTGGAGACGTGTGGCAACTGGCAGCGTTGAGGGAAGTGCGTGGAAGAGCAGGAAGACACCTGGCTGTGCGCACAGTGCTGGCTTCCTGGAGACTGGTCCTTCCCTGCAGGCTTGCTGACAGCTGGACCCGAATCTCCCTGCAGTGCAGCGTCCAACCACAGAGGGCGCTCAAGGGCCAGCTCCCCCATGACCCCTGGGGTGTCCTGACTTTCCTTCCTGATACCCTCTGATTGCACCTGCTGGGAATGCTCCTTTGGAATGCTAGCAGGCCAAGTCAAAGACTGTGTCTGCAGAACACGAAGGGCTGCAACCCGTTCCTCATCTTCCCCCAATCTGTTGCCCTTAATTCTCCATCTATGGTTAGAGAAGCCACAAATACAAGAGCTACAGGGTCTCCTCACAGTGTCCTAGTTATGAGACAGTGGCCAAGGAAAAAGTCTTTTGGTGGTGAACACTCTCTAACTTCCTCCTGTGGAGTCCCAGAATTCAGGGGAGAGCAGGACCTGCTAGGCTGAGCTTCGGGATGCACCATCTGTGCCTCTCCAATCAGATCCACGCTCAACAACCTGGATTTGTTGCAGGGGGACTCAGGGGTTGTGGTAGCAAAGAATCCTTTCCTAGTGCCATGTTCTGAAAAGTTGTGATCTTTTCCTGCTTGTTTATGTTTCTCAACTTGCCAGACATCTGTAAATTACATATCAACCTATCAATCTGGTCTAAGACCAGACTCCACTTGTCTCTGTTTCTCTGTTTGTCTCTCTATCCCTCCTGTATCTCTTACCTATCTCTCTATCCACCTCTGTACCTGTCCACACAGGTGTGAATGTGTGTGTGTAGGCATCTATCTGTCTGTTGTCTGTCTGTCTTCTCTCATCTATACCATTTTGTACATCCATTCTACAACCTGTACAATCCATTGTACAACCTGGGTACTTACGTGGCAGACGAGCGCCTGGCGGCTGCTTCTCCTGAGCGTTGCTCTCCTTTCTTCCTTGCAGAAGGAGGGATGCTCCCGGGCTAGAGCCTGGTCCCACTGCTGCCCGCAGGGGCTCTGCAGCTCCTCTCCTCTTCCCTTGGTGTCAAGCAGAATGCTGCCACTCATCTGGGTGAACTTCAGCAGCTCTGAAATTGTGTCCTGTTTTCTCCAGGAACTGCAATAATTTCACAAACAGGAGATTTTAAATCATCTTGGTCTCCCTGTGGGTATTGATGTATTAATCCCCAAAGTCAGAAGCCTTATTAAGCAGGAGTAAAATTAACTACTTGGTACAATTTGAAGAGAGAGAGAAGAGAGAGAGAGAGAGAGAGAGAGAGAGAGAGAGAGAGAGAGAGAGAGAGAGAGAGAGAGAGAGAGAGAGAGACAGACAGACAGACAGACAGACAGACAGACAGACAGACAAACAGACAGACAGAAAGAGAGAGACAGAGACAGAGACAGAGAGAGGAGAGAGAGAGAGACAGGGAGAGAGAGACAGAGAGAGAAGAGAGAGAGGAGAGAGAAAAGAGAGGGATAGAAGGAGGGAAGGAGGGAGAGAGAGACTAGATTAGACAAATATATTGGAGATAATTATAATTTCTTTGCATACAAAATTCTTTTTATTTTTATACCTTATTATAATAAAATTAGTGGCACTTTAGTCATAAATATTCATGATCCTAGTAATCATTAGTTGTCTGTCCATAGTTTTCATCAAGTTATTTTAAATTTGGTTTTATGTTTAGGGAGAAGTCTTTGCCCCTTGTTGTTCTATAACCTTTAAAAGAATGGGACATTACTAGAATTCCAGTTACATTATTTTTAGAATATCTTTTTCAGCACATTGGATTTCACCTGAAATTTCAATCCAGATTTTGATATTGCACAAAAAAGAACAAATTGAAGTCTGAAGTTTTAGTTTTCATTTTCAAAAACTGTGTATCAAAATAAATGAAAATCATTTTTAAGAGCAGGCATGTTTGATTTCTGCTGATATTACATAGTTACAAATTAAAAGGTTGTTTAAATTACCCTGGGCTGCTTTGCTCTGAATGTATTTTAGCTGGGCGCTGACATCCTCTCCCCCGACGTCGACTCTGGCAGGGGAGGGTGGCACTCCTGTGTAGCAGGGTGCAGAGCCTGGGTGATGGCACTGTTAGCCCCAAACCATGAGAAACAGGTGCACTCCAGGTTTTTTTGACTAAGAATGCTATTGGGAAATTCATGCTTTCATTCCCATAAATTTTTTTATGAGCATCAAGTGACTAGGTTGTGAGAGTTTGGTAATATTTGCAATTGAGATACATAATGCATTTTATCCGTTGAAGACTAGTGGGAATGTATCGGCCAAAGGAGCAAGTGATTTTAGTTTTTTCAGTCGAGTACCTGTCACCCTGCAGTATTGTCAATGCAGTTGTAAATTGAATTTGAAGTGCTATTAATACTGTCAAACAATTTTTATCCGTTTGTATATCTTACTCTAGATTATGTACAAGTAACATCTAAATAAAATTACACTTTTAGCCCGAAAAAAGGCCAATTTGACACTTACATTACATATCTAAGTGTTCACTTTAAACTTTGTTTTTTGTGTGGTGCTGTGTTTGTGAACAAATTGTTCAAATGTGCCTACGCAGTACTAACAAGGCTGGCTTGAGAGTCAGCAAGAGTGACTAGAGCCACTGAGGGTAGTGTGGCCCTGGTACTAACTGGTCTGGGGACGGTGTGCATGGTGCCGCTCCCAGGACCTTGGTGGAGAAGGTCGTGGAAGACCCTCAGCACGCGGGCTTTGGAGGGCTCCTTCCCTGCAGGCTGGACTCCTGCAGGCCTGAGCTCAAGAGAGAACCTAATTTCTTTTCTAATGTGGCCCTTGTGGTTAGAGGGGAGCAGAGACAGGACGGGAAGAGAATGGCGGCCACGAGAAAGGGCCGAAGATGTGGGGAGCCCCTGGAGCATTTGGACCTATCACTTGATGCATCTATCTTAGACTTCTGGGTGTTTCTTGTTGCTCCGTGTTGTCTCCTGAATACTTGATAAAAATTCTGGGAAGAGGCATGTGAAACCAAATTCTTTTTTTTTTTTTTTTTTTTTTTGAGTGCAGTAGTTGTTCATTCATTCACTTATTAATTTACGTGTTCACAACTCAGTATTTTCCAACTAACGTTCAAACATCTCTGACTAGCCAAGAAAAACAACCAAGAAGGGAGATACCAGGCACACACAGCAGGGCATGGGGCACCAAAGGAGATCATCCAGGGGTGCACAGGTCACCTTGAGGCTACGATTTCTGTATTAGAAGTTCAGGAAACGTCTATCCAGTTTAAGCAGTATCGTGCTTCGGTGTATCATGGGAGAGAGTCAGTCTGAAGGGAATGTTCTAGTTAGAGTAGGTAAGAGGTTCCAGGCAGCAGGAAGATGTTCACAGAGACAAAACAAATTATGGACAATTCTGAGGCACCCAGAGGTGAACCAAGTAGATAAGTCAGGCACTGAGGGGCTGAAAGACACCACTGGTCCAGTGATTTCATAGGCTCAGAAGCCTCGCTGCGAATGTGCTATGTAGTGGCACTCGTGTGAGCAGACCCAGCTGTGTGGCCCACACCCCACAAACACAGCTGAGGCCACTGAGAAAGGTCTGTCCTGTTTGATAGTGGAGACCCACAGCCATGCTTTCATGTTCATTTGTGTCTGTACTATGCTCTGCCCTTGTCTGGCCAGTGCTCTACCCCTGAGTAACACTCCAAGCACAGCTGTCTGTCTGTCTGTCTATGTATCATCTGTCTAATCTCTATGTAATTCTTTCACACTTGCTTGCGAGGCAGATGCTCTACCACTTGAACCATGCTTCCTGTCCTTTTACACATTTTTCCCCCAGGCAGTATCTCTCTCTCTGTCTGGTGCAGCCTGGGCTGTGATTCTCCCACGTGCTTCCAGCATCTCTGGGGATGACAGGCATGCACCACTGTACCAGCCTCTGTGCCTGCCGTCTCCTGGATAAACTGGCAGGTATCACCAGGCCCAGTGGCAATGGAGTCTCCCCAACTTTTTGCTCCAGCTGACCTTGAAACCATGATCACTTGATCTTAGCCTCCCAAATAGCTACGTCTTTTGTATTTTGAGTTGGGGTCACCTTCACGTTACCGGGACTGGTGTTGAAATCACAGTCCTCCTCCCTCTGCCTTCTGAGTAGCTGGGACTATAAGTGTGAACATCCACATCTGGCTATACCCACCCCCCCCACATGCATTTATAGAATCTATCCAGTAAGTGTGTGTGTGTGTGTGTGTGTGTGTGTGTTATCCATAGCACTCAGCTTATTAGCCTGGTGAGAAGCTCACAAGTGGCCATGCCAGGAAAGCTGGGTGTTTTGTACCTGGATGCTTTCACACGAGAGCAGAAGTGTGTGCACTGCCTGCCCCTGGGGATGACCTAGGGACCCAAGTCTCAAGTCAGAGGTGAGGGGGTGATGATAGAGAGCCCATAAGGCTCTATAGCAGGAATTTTCACAAAGACAGCTTTGGTCATTAAGACTGATTCAGAAGGATGTGGTTCTAGCATTTTCATCTGATACCCAGATCTCTTCCGTCTATCATCTAATCGGAACTTTGCTGGGGCCAGAGTGAAGGAAAATAAACAGGTGCTCAACTTAAAGACATTTTTTTTTCCTTCCAAAGCAGATGTTTGAGTATCTGCTTAAGAATTTTCCCTCGGTCCCTTAGCCAGATAGACCACTGCATTGTAACTGGTCCCTGGAAGGGGCGGGCCTGGCTGGCTGCAGCTTGGGGTTGGTGACTCAGAGCCGAGGCTGCAGAGGGGGCAGTGAGCAGAGTCCAGCTCCCAGGCCGTGTGCGTCCGTCCGCCGGCCAGGGGCTCCCCCCACCGCCTCCCCAGCGCCGGCCTGTGGATTTGGGGGGCTGCTCTGACTGCGAGCCTGCCGGAGCCCTGGTTTGTGACCCTTGATGATTTCTGCAGTCTTGGGTGGTGGTGAATGGGTGTGAGCACAGGGCGTTTAGCCATCGGTGTGTAATCCCTTCTGACCGCTGTCTGTCTGTCTCCCCATTCCTGACTGCCACCTCTTCTTCCTCAAGGCTCTGGTCTCAATTTTTTTTCTAGGGTTTGTCCCATGGAAGTGAGGCTTTCGGTCATCATGCAGACCCAGTGGGTGTAGCGCCCAGTCCCTCCATGCACGGATGTGGGACTCACCCTGTCCTTTTTGTAAATACCCGGGAAGTGAAAACTTCAGGGCTGAAAATGCCACAGTCATCCTAAATCTCCTCCGTGGCTCCTGCCCGGCAACAGGCTGCTGGGTGTGGCTGCCTGCACCACCCTTCTCCCCCCCTCCCCCTTCCTCCCTCCCTCTCCCCCCATCTCATGTCTCCACTTCTGCAGGTTCCCTCCCAAAGAAACCCTTGGCTCTGTCCTCCATCTACACCACTGCCTCGAATTCAAGGCCTCTCCTTGGTGTCCCCCAGGGCCGCTCTCTCCCGGCAGGAATCTTTCTGAGATTCCATCCAGAGAGACAGAAGTAATCCTTTCCCCCAAATAGTGCTGTGTATACCGGGAATCGCAGGGAAGAGGGCGCAGCATAGCGCATTTCCTCTGCACATAGATTCTGTAGGGGACCCAGGTCTGCTTCTGTCTTCTGCTTGTCAACCTTGGGCAGTACTGCAGCCTGGGAGCTTTGCTTGCCTGATGCAACCCTTCTGCTTTTTGCTCATGTGTGTGCCTCCTGCTTGAAGCTTCCTGCAGGTGTGACGAGACTCTCTCCTTCCCCAGCCCTAGCCTCCTCTGCCTGCCCTCGTATGAATGAGGTGGAAGCCTATTCCATCTCTTCTGGAGCTTTAACTGCTCCTGTGCTTGCTTGGTGCTACTGTCAGAATGTGACATCTATCTGTTGTCTGTCCATCCATCCATCCATCCATCCATCCATAACATTTTCTTGTACATATGCATATACATAGATCAAGAAAGTGTTCTCTTTCTATATATGTTCATATGTATAGGTGTGTATATGTATCTCTCTATAAAAGACATCTCTATATGTATCATAACTTGGCTATGGTGAATAGTGCAGCAATGAACATGGCTGTGTATGTGGCTTTACTGTATCTTTAATTGTGATCTTTTGGATACATGCCCAAGAGTAAACATACTTTTGGAAAGGTGGGCTGGGTATGTGAGGCAGCCCTGAAGTGTCTGAACAGTTTCCTGTGGGGCAGAGCTTGGTAAGTCTTATGGCCCTGGTGGGCGTTTGAAAGGAGCCTTCCTGTTGGCAGCTTTGCCCACTTCTCTCTGCCTTTCCTCTTTCTAGCTGCAGGGTACCCCACTGGATGTGTTCTTCTGCTGGAGATATGCACTTAAGGTGCTGTGTTTGCTGGACCATGTTCAGTGGGGCCCTCTGTTCACAATGAGTCTTTCCCACAGACACTTCATTCCACCATGGTGCGTGCCAGTGGCCTACTCGCTGGTCAGAACAAGCCAGGTAAGCCTGCCCGGCGACACCTCCTCACCCCGTCTCTGGGGTGCTTAGCAAAGTCCCTGGGTTATGGATGGCAGTATAGGAAAGCTTGCTGAGCTCCGTTACCTGATCTCGCCTCAGTGGCACTGAAGAGCATCTCTGTGGACTTATCCATCCATGAGTTCGTGGCCGGCGTGTCTGCAACCCTGAACTATGAAAACGAGGAGAAAGTCCCTCTGGAGGCCTTCTTTGTCTTCCCCATGGATGAAGACTCTGCTGTCTACAGCTTCGAGGCGCTCGTGGATGAGAAGAAGATTGTGGCGGAATTGCAGGACAAGATGAAGGTAATGAGGGGGACCCGTTCCCTCCTCACTTCTTATTTCCTGAAGACACACTCTTCAGAGTGCCATGAAACCCAGCCTTGCCAATGGCCAATGGCCACCTCTTTTATTGCTTGCCTAAAAGAGAAATAATAATAATAATAATAATTAATAATAATACACGAAGAATACCAGTAGAGGGGTAAGGGGACTCAATTAGAGGCATCTGAAGCGGACCTGTGAAATCCAGAGGGCCATGGCATGCCTCTCACTGCTCAGGGCCGTGTGGTGCTCTGGACTATGACGGGGTCAGGGCTGTGTGGCGCTCTGGACTATGATGGGGTCTGTAGGCCATGCTCTGCTGCTCAGGGCCGTGTGGTGCTCTGGACTATGACGGTGTCAGGGCCGTGTGGTGCTCTGGACTATGATGGGGTCAGGGCCGTGTGGTGCTCTGGACTATGACGGGGTCAGGGCTGTGTGGTGCTCTGGACTACAATGGGGTCTGTAGGCCGTGCTCTGCACTTGTCCTTAGCCTCTGTCTTCCTGCTCTCCCAAGGCCCAGAAAAAGTACGAGGAGGCCCTGGCCCAGGGCTTCCAGGCGTATTTGCTGGAGGAGGACGCCTGCTCCCGGGACGTGTTCCGCTGCAACGTGGGGAACCTGCAGCCGGGCTCCAGGGTGGCCCTCACCCTGCGGTACGTCCAGGAGCTGCCCCTGGAGGCAGACGGGGCCCTGCGCTACGTGCTCCCCACCATCCTCAACCCCAGATACCACCTGTCAGGTGAGAGCCCCTGCCCGGGCTGCCGCGGGGTCTCACGGTAACAGTAACGCTGGCAGGCTGACCAGCACGGAGGTCCGCTTTGCAGCTCTGCCTGCGGACAGCAGCCTGGACCTGAAGACCCCGCTCACGCCCCTGGAGCAGCTGCCCTACACGCTGAGCATGTGTGCCACACTCAGCTCCCAGCTCGGCATCCAGCGGGTCCAGTCCAACTGCGCCCTGAGCCCCATCCTGTTCCTTGGCCAGGACAAGACCCGCGCTCAGGTAGTGGTGGGTCCTCACATTCTGGGCCGGGTGCTTGCCCAGCCCTTCCTGGATCTTCCTGGCTTTCCCTGTTGGCAGTGAGCCACCTCGTGCCAATCCCGGGAGAAGCCCTGGCCCAGCTCTGACCCCGCCCTTTGCTGGCCCCCACGCAGGTCTCCTTGGCAGAAGGGCACAGGTTCGATCGCGATGTGGAGCTCCTGATCTATTACTCGGAGGTGCACAGCCCCCGCGTGGCTGTGGAGCTGGGCGGGGCAGAGGCCAAGCCAGGTACCTCCTTCCTCAAGTTCACCGTTCAGTATGGTGATTTCCGCAGCATCAGGTGGGGCTGGGTCTGAGTAGAGCCCTCACCTGAGTCCCTGAACGAGAGCACAGCATGGGTAATCATAGTGGCAAGTGCCCCTGGGTTCCTGCCAGCAGGGCTGAGTCTGGGGAGGTCCTGGGGCTGAGATGGAAGAACAGAGCCTGAGGGCACGGAGTCTGCCTAAAAGAACTGCAGAACAGAAACACATCCTGTGCCCATTGTGAACCCGGTGTGCGTGAACAGAAACACATCCTGTGCCCATCGTGAACCCGGTGTGCATGAACAGAAACACATCCTGTGCCCATTGTGAACCCAGTGTGCATGAACAGAAACACATCCTGTGCCCATCGTGAACCCGGTGTGCGTGAACAGAAACACATCCTGTGCCCATCGTGAACCCGGTGTGCGTGAACAGAAACACATCCTGTGCCCATCGTGAACCCGGTGTGCATGAACAGAAACACATCCTGTGCCTGTTGTGAACCCAGTGTGCGTGAACAGAAACACATCCTGTGCCCATTGTGAACCCGGTGTGCATGAACAGAAACACATCCTGTGCCCATTGTGAACCCGGTGTGCATGAACAGAAACACATCCTGTGCCCATTGTGAACCCGGTGTGCATGAACAGAAACACATCCTGTGCCCATTGTGAACCCAGTGTGCATGAACAGAAACACATCCTGTGCCCGTCGTGAACCTGGTGTGCATGAACAGAAACACATCCTGTGCCCATCGTGAACCCGGTGTGCGTGAACTCACACAGGTCTCACGGCAGCCTGATTATTCCAGAGTTCTGCTCTCATTAAAATCAGCTGCGTCTCAGCACAACCGCCATCTACCCACACGTACCAACTGCTGCCTTCCATTCTACACCCAGAGACCTGAGCCCCGCCAGGGCATTTTCTGACTGATGTGCTGTCCCATGTTTTCTGTCAAAGTCGTTTGATTAGGCGTGTCCCATGGATACGCCCCTAGTTAAACAGAGTCCATTCCCTGTCAGAATTCCAGCCCCAAAGGGCAGAACTATCATGCTGGCCGAACTCTGAAAGCATAGGGAGTGGGAGAAGCCTGTGTTCTCTTCCATCATCAGCACTAATGAGCCCTGATCACTTAATTTCTGTCTCTAGACTAGTGATTCATATCTAGACTCAACTTTCATTTGCTTCTCAAACACAAACCGCAGCTGTGGCTTGAAACTGATGCACAGAGTTGTCTCCTATGACCTAACGTTGCTCATTGGTTCCAAGGGAGCTGCCTAAATGAAGTGGATGGGGCTGTTGGTGTGGGGCCCCGTGACCGCTCTGTCATTGGTTTGAGGCTCAGGATCACCACCTTTTTGGTCAGATTACAGTGGAACCCCTGTGATGACTACCCACCCATGTGACTTGCAGGGAAGGCTTACCTTTTCGGATGAACGTGTCTCCTTCTTTGGGCCACTCTTGGGATATGATTTCTAGTACATTCCTTCCCTTGCTAACTTGCTGGTGAACTGGCACACAGGGCACAAATTGTCATGTTCCCTCCTGCCTGCGAACCCCACCTCCCTTCTGCTCTTTCACGGGAATCTATCCCACTTCCCACCGCTGCTGCAAGCGGAAACATCACCAGCATCATCGAACACCAGGAGTTAGACTGGGGTTTCCCCAGTCAAATCCACTTTGATTGATGGGGGTGGGGGGGGGAGGGAGAGGGGCTTGGGGGGTGTCTTTGGGAATCTTTACCTCCGAGGTCTGTGCTGTGTTCAGACACCCTCATGGGGGACCCGTGTGCCATGGTGAGCTTCTACCCCGAAATCCCAGAAGTGGAGACCTCGAGGAGCTGTGGAGAGTTCGTCTTCCTCATGGATCGCTCGGGCAGCATGCAGTGCCCCATGGGAAAAGAGAATCGCTCCCAAATGCGCATAGACGCCGCCAAGGTAAAAGCAATGCTCACTCTGCCGTGGGAGTCCCGTGTTCACGTGGGGATGGGTCCGAGGGGTTCGGTGGGGCCGCGTGGACGCCTCCTCCAGCAGCTAGGACAGCGGGGAGGCCACCCTGGGGGTCGTCAGGGTCAAGGGTCCTGTGGGCATCTGTCTGTCCCCGCGGGCTCTCATGTTGCCTCCTCTCCCGCTCCCCTTCAGGAGACGCTGATCCTGCTGCTCAAGAGCCTGCCGATGGGCTGCTATTTCAACATCTATGGATTTGGCTCTTCCTATGAGGTGTTCTTCCCGTAAGTTTCTGGGAAGTCCCCCCTGCCATAACAACATGTAAAAGAAAGGAATCCTTATTTGCATGGGTGAGTGTAGAGCTGGCACGGCCATGGGGTGCCAGGTGCCGTGGTGGCGTCACCTGCCCGGCGCGCTTGCGTCTGTCAGGGAGAGTGTGAGGTACACTCAGAAGACGATGGAGGTGGCGGTGGAGAGAGTCAAGCTCATGTCGGCGGACCTCGGGGGCACTGAGATCCTGACACCCCTGCAGAACGTGTTCCGAGGGCGACCCATCCCAGGCCACCCGCTCCAGGTGAGACGTGTCACAGCTAAAGCAAGGTGGAAAGAGGGAAAACTCGGTGCACGAATCCATGCCTCCGAGCCTCCTGGCTGGGCTGTGGAAACGTGGCCCTGTCGGATTCGGCCTTTTCTCACACCACGAAGAGATATGATGAGAACGGGCACTGGTCTTCCTCCTCAGGGGCACGCCGGGGACCATGATTCCTTTGTGCTGGGGTCTAAATTTTCAGGGGAAGCTGGAATTGGAAGGGGCGGAGACATCCAGGGATCTGAACAGACCCAAACCTACTCTGGTTATGTGTGCGAGAAAAGCCAAAGAGCAAAAACACAAACTGAACAGTCCAATAGGTTCTACTTGGGAAGCCAATCTGGGCAGGGCAGCCAAGACCTCTTCAGGCTGGCTGGAGGGTCTGTTTGAATATCAGGCAGAAAGAGGTGACGTACTTTTCCATCTACATGGAACACAGGGATCCAATGATAGTTTGAAGAGGCATTAGAGCCTCTTAAGTTAGATAGTTCAGGTTCCATGTCCTTAAAATGAATCAGACATACACTTGTTGAATATTGTCTTTCTTTGTGCAGGTTTTTGTCTTTACTGATGGAGAAGTTGCTGAGACTTTTAGCGTAATTAAAGAAGTTAAGTTCAACAGCAAAAAGCACAGGTACGACCAAACGTTATGTTATCCAGGTGACTGGGAAGAGAGGCTTCCAAGACTGTGTGGGGGTGGTGCTGGCCATGCTTTCTACCTTTCCCAGGGTTCTCAGGAGAACCTGGTGGTCAGAGAGACCAGGGCTCCAATGCCCATTCTACCATTTAATAGGACAGCCATATTGGACTGATTTCTAACATACTGGGGGCCTGAGATCTTCACCTGAAAAATAAAGCAGAGGACTTCTCCTTAGGAGACTCTTGATCATGCAATCATAGCACTTATTTATAGCATTTCTTTACATGGGTCCCAGCAGATGCTCAATAAATGGTGCTAATGTATTTTTGGTTGAGAAAGTATACTATCTCTCTCTTTGTGTGTAGACCTCTGAGTGTTCATTTGGTAATTCCCTTTTTGAGGGCCTGTCTCTGATCTCCATCCTTTCAATTTTTTCTTTTAATAATTGCAGGTGTTTCTCATTTGGTATTGGAGAAGGCGCCTCCACCAGCTTAATAAAAAACATTGCCCGGGTGTCAGGGGGCACTGCCGAGTTCATCACGGGCAAGGACAGAATGCAGTCAAAGGTGAGGAGCGGTACCGTGGCACCGGCCCTGGTAGCTACAAGAGGGAAGACGAAATACTGACAAGAATTTGAGGGGCTTCCATCGACAACCAGAACTGGGAACACTGAGTTTTGGTGTCAGGTTTGAGACTCCGTGTCTCTTCATTACTGTAGCCCATCACCATGGAAACAATACAGAATGAAGGAAAAGGAACAAGTCTGAGGCTGGAGAGGGTGATAGTGATACTTTTATGAATATGCATAAAGAGACATCATCTCTGGTTGTATTTTTCAAGACCCTCTTTCTCACTGGGTGTTTATATAATTTCCTTCTTTAGAGGAATGTTTCCCAAACATTCACTTCATTCACATTTATGTTAAATCTTTCAGCTTTAGCTTTACTATGTGCAGAGCAAAAGAAATCCTTAATTCAAATAGAAGGTTTAGGGTCAAACATAACACATTATATCACATACCCCTGACGCACTGTAAATACTTAGTTAATAGTAACTATCATGGCTATTCTTTTTTTGCTCTCTCCAGTTTTTCCCTCCCATCCTACCTACAAGTTGTACAGTTCATATTTAATATAGTGTCCAGAGAGTACCACTGTTGCGTTTGTTCACCATTCGTCCTTTCATTTCTGTGCCTCCCAAAGATATATAAATGAACAAATAGAACAAAAAGAAACAAAAAACAAACACAGCAGAAAAGGAAAAAAACCCTCTCGTTTCCATTTCCTGGAGCTGGTTTTATATGATCGGAGGCACAGCGGCCTGGCGCCTTTGTGTCCCTCCCCTAAGTACATCCTCCTTTGGTCTCACAGTGGGTGAAGGCCTGGAGTCCTGTATCATTTGTCATGTCCCAGGTATTTCAATCTAGCTTCTGCCTGTGAGAGGAAATGCGTGCCGTTTGTCTCTCTGAGCTTGGCTTACATCACTTACCATGATTTGTTTCAGGTCCGTCCATTTCCCTGCAAATGACACCAGATGATCGCTGGTATTCTTACCAGCCTGTCTTGTTTTCTTTCTTCCTCCTCTCCTGCCCCAGGCCCTCAGGTCTCTGCAGCGGTCTCTGCAGTCTGTGGTAGAAGACGTCTCTCTGAGCTGGGATTTGCCTTCTGATCTGTCCACCAGCATGATTTCCCCCGAGCAGACCACCATCTTTAGGGGTCAGAGGTTAATCATTTATGCCCAGCTGAGTGGGGTGATGCCGGTGAGCCCCCGTTTCTGTCTACTTGTCTTCTCACTGCTCTGGCAATTTGATTACTGAATGGCTCTCAGGGAGCCCTTGTCCTTGTCAGGTAGTGTTTACCCTGAGTTCCCATCCCTTCCGGTCCTGGCTTTCCTTGATGCCCGGTTCCCGGCAGGGCATTTCCAGGCCCTGAGCGGGGGAGTTTTCCCGGGGCCATCTCCTTTGCTCACATCTGCTCTTCTCTTATTTGTAGCCATCGGAGGCTACAGGAGAGGTATGCCTGAAGTACACCCTGCAGGGCAAGAGTTTCGAGAGTAAGGTGACATTTTTGCTACAACCCAAGCCTGATGCCAAGTAAGAATTCTCCCTTTTCTTCTCCCCCCCCCCCTTTTCTCTTCCCGCCTCTGATTAAATTCCGGAACCCAAGCATTTTGCTACAATCTGTGTTCTTTTCTAATCCGTTCCGGTCTGCTTTCTCTTCGGCTCTGGCCTTCCCTCTCCGTTATGCATAGCTCCCAAGGCCGAGGCAGGCAAGTGGTTCTTCTCTTCCTCTACAGCTCAGGAATTTTCCCTTTCAGCCTCACCATTCATCGCCTTGCTGCAAAGTCCTTAATCCAAACCAAAGACCTGGGCTTCCGTGAGACCATAGGCAGAAATAAGATTGAGGTGCTGAACCTGAGCCTGGAGTCTGGGGTCATGAGTTCCTTCACAGCGTTTGTCGCCATCAACAAGGAGCTCAACGAGCCGGTCCAGGGGCCCATGGCGCACAGGGAGGTTCCGCGGCCCGTGCTGTTCTCCACGTCCACCGCCGCCAGGGCCCAGTGCTACAGCAGAGGTGAGCCCAGTCCCGCCAGGTGTGGGGCACGGGGAGCCCTGGACAGCAGAACACTGTACAGAAAAGGACAGAGGTCCGGGAAGTGGGGGGCTTCACTTCGTATGTGATGGGAATGTCAGAGGGCTTGTGGGAAGAAGAGCGAGGCGGGAGGCCTCGGACCTGATTGTCGCCACCTGCCACGGAGAGCAGGTGCAGCCTGTCTCAACCTCTCTCTGGGGTTTTTCAGCCTTGGCAGCAACTTCATCCTCGTTGCGTAACCCCGGGCGCCAGCGCTCTTGCTGTGCCACCATGACCTACCAGAGTTGCGGTGAGTGTGGGCCTGCAGGGCTGGAGACCCGACGGTCGCTGTGCCGCCATCTCCAGGGACGATGGCTTTTCTGTCACCCTTCTAGATGCGGTGAAAGCTCCTTTTCTCAGCCAGAACACACAGGCATCCAGCTCCAAAGGCGGCCATAAGAGTGAGTTGGGCTGTAAGTTCACTTCTCTGATCTGTGGGGACTGATCTGCCCTTGATCTTCACAGCTCTGCTGTCCTAGAGCTTTCTCTTCCCAGGAGGGAAATGACTTGAAGTGCAGTAGCTGCAGGTGAGGTTTGTCCAGCTTTTAGAGTCAGTGCATGAAACCATCACCCCACCGGAGCCGACAGTGGCTCCATTGAACACAGCCTATCTGTTCTCTCTGCCTACACAGACGGCATGCAGGTGGGGCCTTACCTCTGCACAACCGGGCTGCCTTCCTTGTTTAGATCTTAGATCCAGGGACGGCCCTTTCACGCGCTGGTTTGGAGGACAGCTGTAGAGGCTGTCTGGTGGCTTTGTCTCTGCAGCGCTCCTGCTCCAGCCTGTCCCTGGGATTAGCAGCTTACCTCAGGGTGCGGAGAAGGCAATAGCTCTGTCATCACCCATCCTTTCTCGTTTTATCTTCTTCCCAAAGTCCGCAGAGAGACTTCAATTATGTTCCTGGTGTATCTGCAAAATGCAGATGGTTCTTGGAACCTGGACGGAGCTCTGGCTCAGGTCCTTGGTCTCAATTTCGAGGACATGCAGACTTCCTACCCTGATGAGGTAAGAGTCAAAGGAAAAACACAGGGGAAAGTCTTTGAGGGAGTGAGGTGAGTAGAGAAGCTCAGAGTGGATTGGGGGCCATTCAGATAGGAGAAGACATGGTAGGCATAAATGAAATCCGTGTCGAACAAAGAAGAGTTTAAAAGTTTTTGAAGTTAAAGCAGAAAGAACAAGGAATTAGCAGGACAGGCAGTAGGAATCATGTTCAGAGTGATGGATGGCAAAGGGAAAGCAAATCCCCGCTTCCACTCTGGTTCTATTCCCAGCCAGTCCTCCTGGTGGAGGAAGTGAACATTACTTTAGGCCTTTCTAGTACTGTCCCACTCACTTCCCTGGGTCTAAAACTTAAGCACCTTCACCCTAAGATCCAGTGGGCTGTTGCTCTGGGCTCCGGACCTGGTTTTATGCCTGGCAAGCAGGCATCGGAAGCTGAGCGAGGAGGGACCCGGCTCAGTGTGGCAGGGGAGGCTGGGGTGGGGGCTGGCCTCTAGGGGCTCCCTGCCCGGTCTGCAGTCTCAGGTCTCTGTCTGTCACGCAGCAAGTGGACGGCTCAGACTGGGCAACAATGCTGGCCGTGCTCTGGCTGCATGCAAACTGCAGGGACCTGAAAGATGAGTGGCACCTTCTGGAAAGGAAGGCGGTGTCGTGGCTCCACGACCACGCAGGTAAGCGCACAGCCTGCGCCCTACATCACATCCACGCAGCTAAGCGCACAGCCCGCGCCCCGCGTCTCCCTGGGCAGCCAGCTCCTCATCTATGCCCACGGTCCGCCCTGCCCCGCCAGCCTGGCTCAGGCCTTTCTCCCCAGGCCCCGGCGTACCCATGCTTGTGAAGAAAGGCAATGCTTTCCTGAAGTCCTCCGTGAACCCCCGGCTCTTCACCCGCTGAGGAGGAGGAGGAGGAGAAGAGGGGCTTCCTCTAGGCTAACGCGGTTTCCTCCTCCATCTCCTGCTGTGATACAGTTTGCTGTTTCGTGCCCGTTTGAATCAGTTTTGTGCTGTAAATGGAAGGATGCCCACAGCCTCTCCCCGGACCTTAAGTCAGGGTTAACAGCAGTTGTGTGTGAACCTGAACCTGGATCTCACCGTGTTTGTTTCTTACCCTTAGGCTTCGTTGAAATAGCTCTCCTTGATGTGCTGTTCCTTAAAAATCAACATTGTTGTTATTAAAGTGATAATGCCTATGTGCTCTTGGTTAAGTCTGGTTTTTTAAAAGATTAATTTATTGAACCAGGTGCCAGTAGCTCACGCTTGTAATCTTAACTACTCAAGAGGCTGAGAGCTGAAAATTGTTGTTCTAAGCCAGCTTGGGCAGGAAAGTCTGTGAGACTCATCTCCAATTAAACACTAGAAAACTGCAAGTGGTTCTGTGTCTCAAAGTGTCAGAGCACTAGCCTTGAGCGAAAGAGCTCAAGGACAGTGACCAGGCCCTGAGCTCAAACCCCATGACCAACAAAAATAAAATATAATAAAATTTTAGCTTATTTTCACCCTACGTAGTTCTTCCAGGATTCAAAGTGTTATTTAATATTCTCACCTTCGAGGAAAGATGAACATTTGTAGAGGTTTACCAAGAGTCTCTCTCTCTTCTTCTTATAATGTGACATAACTGGGCAAGTGCTTGGATTTGATTGCCTAGCATGGAAAAGCTTACAGGTCTAATTTGAGGCTCCATTTCACAAGCCAATGTATATACACCACTCAGGCTGGCTTAATGGATACAGTAAGGCCCTTCGACTATTACCAAGTCTTTGTCCAAAATATCATCTTTTCAGCTATGTATAGAATTACCATCCTTGCTAAAGTTTTGTAAATAGACCAAATTTCTTGAGACTAGAATTATTTTGCCAAAAAACCACCCCAAGTCAAAAAAAAACTTAGTTTTTGCTATACTTCAT
This sequence comes from Dipodomys merriami, assembly GCF_024711535.1. Taxonomy (NCBI): domain Eukaryota; kingdom Metazoa; phylum Chordata; class Mammalia; order Rodentia; family Heteromyidae; genus Dipodomys; species Dipodomys merriami. The sequence continues at coordinate 2,678,614 of NW_027202305.1, read as the reverse complement.
TTTAGAAAAAAAGGGTGACTGTGAAAGATGGTTTTATTTCAGCAAAAGCCTCTAGCATCCCCGTGGTGACACTCCAGTAGAGGCTGGCAGTGTGAGGCTGGTGGAGACGCGCCCAGATCTGCAGGATGAGCTCGCAGCGCAGCGCGGCTCTCACGGGGGCAGCTGGGAGGCTGAGGCACTTTAGGAATCAGATGATGGCGGGTGGAAAGTGAGCTAAGTTTAGGAACACCCGGGCTTTCCTGTGGGCCTAACTTCAGGCAACTTCCTAGGTCCTTCTTTATAAAATGAGGCTAGGATGACCTGCTTGATTCAGTCTTTGATAATTAACCCAGTGGATAATGAGATTGCAGCAAGTGAGAATTTGAAAATTGGAATGAGTAATAAACTTGCCTTTTTGGTAGCTTCAAGAAAACAGATACATCATTTCAGTTTTGAGATGCAGCACAACTATTGTCAACCCTGCTTCCTTGTTTAAAACGATTCAATTGATACTAAATGTTCTACTATAAAAAATCTGGGGCTGGGCCCTGGTGGCTCACGCCTGTAATCCCAGCTACTCAGGAGGCAGAGATCTGAGCATCATCGTTCAAAGCCAGCCCTGGCAGGAAAGTCTGAGTGACTCTTATCTCCAATCAACTACCAGAAAAAAAAAATGGAAGTGGAGCTGTGGTTCAAAGTGGTAGGGTGCCAGCTTTGAGCAAAAGGGCTCAGGAGCATTCCCCTGGCCCTGAGTTCAAGCCCCATGACAAATAACAACAACAATGTGGGAAATACTGCCAGCTCGATACCTTTCTGGTTAGATTTGAGAGAATGGTCGCAGAGCCCATGGTCATTTTTGTAACAACTATTATGTATATGTGTTATATCTCTTGCAGTGTAAGTCAGCCTAATTCAGCATTAATTTGAAGGTCCACTCGTATTTCATTAGATCATTACTGAAATTGTATATTTTTATTAACTTTTTTGTTTTGTTAAATAATATAGTCCACTTCATAAAGATTTTTTGGAAGATGAAATGCACTAATGAGATTAAATGAGTGCTACATTAATGTGTAGTACTTAGCAAGTGATAAGAGCTTACAGTTAATGGTTAACTAAATATTATGTATTATGTTTTTCTTTTAAGACATAAATATATCAATCATTTTATGAGCTGGGTCTTATTATTTTAGGATTTATTCTGATGGTTGATGCACAATAAGTAGTTACTAAATGACTGTAATTTTGCCTTAAATGGCAATTTTTCTTTGCTTATTAGCCTTCTTTACATTATATTCTTTCAGTAGTTGTACAGAAGGGTTACCAATCAACATGCCAGTTTATCTAGGTTGATACCATGCCTTTCATTGCTTCCCCATTCCTCCCAGTCCCACCCCTCCCCCCGATCTTTCTGGTGTCACTGGCTATGCCCGGGACACAACGGTGGGCTCTTCCATCCTCCCCTCATCCCCGTCCTCACCTGCCTCCCCACACATGTCTCCAGTTCCAGCCTCCGTATTCATTTTGTTAGACTGTAAGTTAGTTGTTCAGCAGAGCTCCACCATGTGAATTCTCTCCTGCATGCACCATGCTTCCGCTAATACATTTTCTCTTCATCCCTGCTTTTTGAAGATTTTAAAAATTAGCATCTATTATTCATACAGGAGGATTCTGTTTTGACATTTCTATATAATCACCCGAAGTATCCTAAACCAACTCACCCCTCCATCACTTCCTGCCCCTCACCCCTCCATCACCCTCACCCCTCCATCACTCCCTACCCCTCACCCCTCCATCACCCCTCACCCCTCCATCACCCCTCACCCCTCCATCATCCCCCTTACCCCTCCATCATCCCTTACCCCTCCATCATCCCCTCACCCCTCCATCATCCCCCTTACCCCTCCATCATCCCCCTCACCCCTCCATCATCCCCCTCACCCCTCCATCATCCCCCTTACTCCTCCATCATCCCCTCACCCGTCCTTTACCCCCTCATCCCTCCATCACACCACTCACCCCTCCATTATCCCCTTATCCCCTTCATCATTCCCCTCACCCCTCCATCATCCCCTCACCCCTCCATCGCTCCCCTGGCCCCTGCTGGCCTCTGAGTCCATTCTGCCAGGCAGGCAATCTGTGGACACACTTCTCTCATGGAGCGTCTCCTTCCAGGAGGTCATTGCCGTTTGCTCGCCATCGCATGAGGAATAAAGTTGACAAAGGAATTGCTCCCTCAGCGCTGGCACCGAGTCCCAGTGGGCTTAAGAGGGTTGGGAAATTACTCTGAGTTCAGGGAGGTGGCGGCTGTGTGCGGGGCGGGGCTGCAGGAGCCCCTGGAGACCTCAGTCTTCACAGTCAGGGACCGCAGGCCCAGCCCAGAGCACTGTGCTTCACACAGGAGCTGCGAGGGTCAGCTCCTAACCGCGCTCCAGAAACCCCAAGCTTCCAGGTAGACTGTGAGTGTTTGACCTTCTGTATCTCGTTCTTAGGTTCTCCCCCCCCAGACACACACACACACACACACACACACACACACACACACACACACACACACACACACACACACACACACACACACACACACACACACACACACACACACACACACACACACACACACACACACACGGACCTTTCTGGTTCTTAGGAATTTTCTTTTCCTGAAGTGGGCTTTAAAATCCATCCAGACTTGGAGTCAGCGTGGGCCAGGTGTGGAGTCAGAGTGTGTTCTGACCCAGGAGGGAAGAGGAGCTCCCAGAGGCTGTGTTGCCCACACGCTGCAGGTGCGCTGGGCTTGCTCACACCTCAGAGGCTGGCGAGTTCTCTCCTGACTCTTCATCCTGCCTGGTTCTAGGACAGTGCTGTGTAACGTACTGTCTCCATCACCACCTTCAATGATAAGCCGTATTTTTAGACCATGGAGCCAGTGCTTGGAACATAGTAAAACTTCCTGAACTGGTACAGAGGCACGTATGTGCCCATGCACATGTGTGGCGTGGGAGACCGTAACACTCATGATACAAGATGTCAGCTAGTTGACTCTATAGAGTGATTTCATAAAAAAATGATTTGCAGATGACAGAGGTGCAACATTCAGCGAAAGCACTTATAGAACTAAGCTTCAGATACATTGATCAGAGACACAGAGTAAGAGACTCGTAGACTAAATCATTAGCATTTTTCATCTCGGTCAATTCGTCATGTGTCCTGGGATAGCAAGGGTATGTTCATAATGAGGATGATGCTTTTACTATTACGGTTTTTGTTGTTCACAGCTTATGAAGTTATGCCTATGAAACACACCACGTAAATGATCTTGACTAATATAGCTCATAGGCTACAAAGTCAGATTTCTATTCATTGCTCTGGTGTGTAAATATAATTTTATTCCTGTTATTTTTTCAGAGGGTGAAACAGGAGTTTGTTACTTACAGATAGCACAAGAACACCAAATGTAAACATGCTCAAAGAAAGCCAAGCCCTAGAAAAACATTTTTGACTCAAGAATATTTTTGAAAATGTCAATAAACTTTCTGGTCTTGATGTGGAAACCATTAGCCTTTGCAAAATATTTCCTCCAGAGGCCACATAAACTGACTCTGAAACAGGTGTTTTGTATTATCTGAGAGATTTACAACAACCTTTCTAACAAGACAGGCTGGGGCTTGTTAAAAGACAGAAATAACGCCCTCAGCAGTAAAACGTTTTATAGTCAGACACTGGGGTGCAGATTTGGGAGTCTTGGAATCTTTTCAAAGTCAGGCTTTCTCACAGTGATGAGGAATGTGTCAGTGGTGACAGAGTTCGTCCTGCTGGGCATCCCGCACACGGAGGGCCTGGAAACCATACTCTTCCTCCTGTTCCTGGCCTTCTATGTCTTCACCCTGCTGGGAAACCTGCTCATCTTCCTGGCCATTGTCTCCTCCCCCCGGCTGCACACACCCATGTACTTCTTCCTGTGCAAGCTGTCTATTTTTGATATATTCTTCCCCTCGGTGAGCTCCCCCAAGATGCTCTTCTACCTTGTGGGGAACAGCCGAGTGATTTCCTACTCGGGGTGCGTGTCCCAGCTCTTCTTCTACCACTTCCTGGGCTGCACCGAGTGCTTCCTGTACACGGTGATGGCCTACGACCGCTTCGTGGCCATCTGCTTTCCTCTGCGCTACTCCACCATCATGAGCCACAGAGTGTGTGCCATCCTGGCGCTGGGCACCTCCTTCTGTGGCTGCATCCAGGCCATCTTTCTAACTGTGCTGACCTTCCAGCTGCCCTACTGCGGCCCCAACGAGGTGGACTATTACTTCTGCGACATCCCGGTGATGCTGAAGCTGGCCTGCGCAGACACCTCGTCCCTGGAGCTGGTGGGGTTGGTCAGCGTGGGCCTCATGCCCCTCAGCTGCTTCCTCCTCATCCTGGCCTCCTACAGCTGCATCGTGGGCTCCATCCTGCGCATCCGCTCTGCAGAGGGCCGGCGCCGGGCCTTCTCCACCTGCAGCGCCCACCTCACGGCCATCCTCCTCTCCTTTATGCCGGTGGTCCTCATCTACCTGCAGCCCATCCCCAATCCCTGGCTGAATGCAACCGTTCAGGTCCTGAATAACCTGGTCACCCCCATGCTGAATCCTTTGATTTACAGCCTCAGGAATAAAGAGGTGAAGTCCTCGCTGAGGAGGGTCCTGCATCGATTGGGCTTCCTTCCTGAGGAGTCATGAAGGCAGCGGTTCAATCCACGCACACGGCACAGCACAAAGGATCTCATAAGTATTTCTGAATTTGAGAAGCACGGGTATTTGTACTATCATCTCCATTCTGTAATACGAGGAGCTAAGATGCCAAGATGACTTTCTGACTCTACGGCCTGTGTGCTTATGGAACGCACACTGCAATGGGGGGGGGGGGGGGCGTACTTTTCTCAGTAAACAGAACCACCCAGACCTTCTGCTTGACAACCTTCAGTTTTGTCATCTTTCTTTTCACACATCCTTCTTCCTTTTCCTCTTCATCATGGTGATTTCTCATGGAGGTGGCCATGAAGGTCTCCTCCAAGGCCTGCCGTGACTTTATTCTTCTGGATTTTGATGCACATGTAAAAGAGATGTAATCCTATAGTTTCAAATAGTGTCATATGAACAGTGTTGAAACAAGAAAAGAACTCATTACCTTATGTAACTGTAATCCCTCTGTACATCACCTTTACAATAACAATTTTTTAAAAAGTTATATGAAAAAAAGGCCTTCTGTTGTCTGATTTCTGGCTAAGACTGACAGCAGGTCTTTCCTAGGTGAAGCAAAGGTAGGCATGTCCTTCACCACTGACCCAGCCATCTGTGGGCTTAGACTCGAAGCAGACGCTGGTGTGGAGCCTTGGCGGGTGAATGAGGAGAGGGTAGACAGAGGGCCACGAAGAGGGGCTACGTCAGGAGTCCAGGTTATGAGCCAGCACGTGTCTTACTCACTGATGGCAGTGCGGATCCTGTCCAATCCAGACTGTTGTTCTGTTGTGTTGTTGGCTTCTTTGTCTCCTGAACAGATTTGACTTTGCTTTTTGCATTTCTTGACTTCCCCCCCCCTCCTCTCTCTCTCTCTCTCTCTCTCTCTCTCTCTCTCTCTCTCTCTCTCTCTCTCTCTCTCTCTCTCTCTTGCTCTCATTCTCTGTGTTGCTGAAGTACGCTACGACTGACATTTCAGTCTGGTAGTTTTCAACTCATGAGACTTCTCCTTGGAACCAGCCCTTCAGGAACACTAGTGACATAAAACATTGTTTATGAGTAGTGTTTAAGTATGTGGTGAGCTTTACAATCAAATCTTTAGACTGCCCGCTCAGGCACTGACCTTCTGAGTCACTGGGGAACTCTGAGTACGGTCTTGTCAAAGGAGCGACCAGGACAAAGACCTTCCCTTACAGGGTCATTGTGAGGATCAAAGAATGTTATCCAGGCCCAGGGCTTAGCTTATTTATAAGCTAGCTAGCATGTTAGCTAATTAGTCCGGGTTTTCCAGAGATGAGCCCAACAGATACACATACAAAATGCCCTAGATTGACCCAGTTACATCCTAATTAAGCTACGGTAAGTTGAAGGTGTTGTCAGGTGACAGTCCATTTACTAGACCTAGCATACCTGTCACCGTCACTTGGCCACACAGTAGTAAACAGCTGGTCACACTGGTTGTCTATCCTGTGGATCTGGTGCAGATGATGGAGCTGAGGTTCTCCACCACTGCCCAACACTGCAAGATGGTGACACTGCATATAGTCCATGGAGGAAGAGGTCAAGGTTCAAAGTGGAAAGTACAATTTTTAGTGCACATACAGCATTCGTACCACTTGAAAGTAAAAAACTAAATAAATAAATCAAAAGTAAAACTATCATAAGTTGAAGACTTTGTGTCTGTCTCTGTGTGTGTATGTGTGTATATGTGTGTGAGTGTGTGTGTGTGTGTGTGTGTGTGAGTGTGTGTGTGTGTGTTATCAGAAACTGGTTAACAGATTTGGAGGCTAAGAAATGCCAAGATTTGGAGCTGGCCAGTGGAGCTGCTGGTGTAAATTCAGTGTAACTCTGCCTGACTGTGAAAGCGTGAGAAGCAGACAAGCCAGGGGTACACATTCTAGTCTAAGGGCGGGCTGTCCTGCTATCAGTCAGACCACTGAGTTCTTGTCCACTTAGCGTCTTTGTGCCAGGCCTTCCACTGATGGAGGGGGGGAGGGGAGCCACCCACAGAGGCAGGGCAAGCTCTACTTTGTGTAGTGACTGAAACGTTACTGTCATTGTGCACACCTGCACAAATGCTCAGAGTAAGATTTGCCCAAGTATCTGGACATTCTGTTGCCAAACCAAGTTAACACATAAAAATGAACCAATAGAGCCAGTGTTGTATAGACTACAGCATTTGAATATATAATGCTTTCTGGGTTCACTTACATTCACACAGTAGAATTCTAGTCCTCAGTTCTCTTTAACATAAGGCTCATGAGCTGCTGAGCCCTAACACATGATAGAAGTATTGGAGGTTGTATCATAATTACATAGTCCATGTCAATTCAATGTGTATTTGGGCTTTAGCTACAAATAACAAATTGTAGGCAAAAATATAATGACAAGGTAAGAAAAAATAGTAGAGAACATGAGCCTGTTTTAAACTGACTGACATTCTCAGGAAACATCAGTAGTGACAACCTTCCTAACTTGTAATAACCACTGGACGTTAAGAACTTGTCAACAATAGCATAGTTATAAGATTAAAGGTCATATTCGATTGGAGAGGGTTTCAGTTAGATGCACAAACTCAGACTCAAATTATAACTGCAGATAGAAAAGGAAACAATAAGGCTAACCACCAGGCCATCTTTGAGATACCAAGAGAATATAAAAGTTTTGTTGTGATCAGCTAAGATTTGTAGTATTTGACATGAGTTGAGTACTGTGTTTAGTCCTTTGTAGTTTCATCTACTTAACTCTCATAATAAGACTAGGAAGCGCAGACTAATTGATATTATCTCTATCTTACAGATGGGAAAATTGGATTAGGCAACTTGTTCAAAACTAATCACGTGGTCCTGCTATTCCCAAGCCCAATCATCATCATTTGTTGAAACTCAGATAATAGTGCTTCTTTCTTAAATTAGATAATGGAAGGATCTTAATAAGAAACATATTTACAAAAATGCGAACCGCTTACATCAACTTGCCATAGCTCCCACAGGGATTCACAGAGAAGAAAACTTTTCACATTAATTAATCTCAGTGGTATCACTCCTGCGAGATACCTCTCAAGCTCATTACAACTTTGAATTTTTTTCCCTCTCATTTTTGGTCCTTATTTGTGGGTTGTGTCAAGGGGCAGCGTCGGTTAATAAGACAGGGAAAATTGGCCTGAGCAATGCAAAAAAAAAAAAAGTTTATTCAAGTGTTTATGCCTCATGGCTCTCTCTGCAATTGCAGCTCAGGGAAAGCTAACCATGAATGTGACCTCACAGGAGCCTGAGGCTCTGCCCGTTTGCCTGCTGTGGACAGCTTTACTGAAGTTGATTCTTCCTAAAACGCTCGTACTTCCCAGCCTCCCTATGTCTCTTCATATCCGAGCTAGTGATAAAAATCGCACTCACCAGTTACAATGCAATTGGTAGTGGTAATGGGGAATTACAAAGGTGGACACGGAGCCTTGGGAAGGCCTTGGCTCCCGCAGCTCTGTGCTGTGTGCAGGATGCGCTCACCGTGCAGCAATGCCACTGGCAGCTGGCGATCATATTTCAGGGTTCAGAAGTGGCTTTGCCCAGCACATGGCGAAGAACAAGAATTAAAACCCGAGCCACAGGGCCTGCGTGAGCAATTGGAGACTTGGTGAATTTCAGGATGGAATGCAGAAGGCTTAACTTACCAACCATGACGACCCTCATGGTTTGGATGAACCGGAGACTTGCTGGTTCTTTCCATCAGCCACAAGGCTGAGACATGCGATATCCCACACCCAGCTCTCCTGTTCTGAATCCCTGGCTACATGCAGTTTATACTCCTAGGTATTTTCATGGCACAAAGGAATATATAATTTAAATATATGAAAAGATGCGCATATGCTCATACTGGCTTATGCATAATATAATCGCTGAGAATAACAATTATTTGAACAAGACACAATATATTGGATTCTATTGTTCTAGCAAAACACAGTAGAAATCCTTTAGGGTGCAAAATGAATGAAAAATCTATGCCAAAGCAGAGTAATGGCTGTGGCTCAAATGGTAGACACCTAGCTTTGAGGAAAAAAAGCTCAGGGGACAATGCCTGAATTTTAACCCTAGGTGCTGAATTTTAGTCCCAGGACCACAAAAAAAGGGGGTGGGCTCAGAGCAATAAATGCTTATGTCCTTTTAGATGTAAGTAGATAGGGATGTATAGGATTGTCAATGTCATGTAAAGCAATTATTTTATGTGCAATGAATCAACAGGGCAAGCAATATTCATAAAAAAACACAGAAAGAAATAAGAAAAAAGTATAGTTCTGTCAAGGAAATGTATTTAAATCTATTAATCTTATGTGTTCTGGAACAAGATTCTGCAGCAATTTGGAGCTTATCTACCACATAGATTGAAGCTTTCCAGGGAGAGGCACTGGGCACTTCTGTGGATCTTTGCTTACCACTTCCATCTTTAATTCTCCCCTCTCACTCCAGCCCAGGAGCCTGGGCATAGTTGAACGGTGTTAGCTATTTGCAGTATCAAGCTGCCCATTTCCTGGTAGATGATATCTTTGCACAGCTGGCCCTCAGCCACTGCCAACTTTGTTATTTATAGAACTATGCCAAGCCACTTGGAATCCAACTGTGGTCAAACTCAAGAAACACATTTAGGTCAGATCACCCCAAAAGCCAGCAGAAGTACAATGGAAATTATTCCTTATTCCTAGTTCTTAATCAGTATAAAAGAAACTTTGAGCTTAGAACTAGAACTCTGAAATGACCACTGTAAATAGTTCCTAACTATAATTTCATTGCAATTAAATTAATATAATTAATGCAATTTATATTGATATAAATTAAGGTACAAAATTTGGAGTCTGGATCCCAGATCTAAGTAGATTCTATCTATTTTAATTAACTTGTTGCATTAATTGAGCAAATGTTTCATGCTATCTAACAAAGAATTTCAGAGAATAAAAAATGAACCAGAAAGAACTATTAATTATGAAACAAATTATGCATCACCCATCACAAAATGAACGTAGTTAAAATATAAAATGGGTCAAATAAGAGAAGCAAGTTCTACCTGTAAATGTTGAGACAGGCCTAGTGTAGCAGACATTTAAATAAAGTTTTATCAGTTGAGGGGATATGAAAGTAGTGGAAAACTTAGAAGAATAAAAAAATTGAGGAATTAGGGACAAAAAAAAAAAAAAGAATCCATGAGAGGCTAAGGCACAAGAGTGACAAGAAAACAAGAAAAATGCCAACAGTTTTCTTTTCCCAATTTGATTTTGTTTATAAGAATAGAATATTTGTTAGATATGGTGCAGCTCTTTATTATAAAATACATATACTCTGTTCAGCTGTGCACCAAGCAATGGTGCTTCCAATACTGGACCACGAATGCAAGGTGCTCTCTTAAGATCATTACAGAACTGGAGAGGTCCTGATGCTCAGTTGCTTTGTAGCCCTTTCAACATGAGAGAGACACATGCGCTCACGTGTTTGTGGTAATGTGGGTATAAACAAACCTACTACACTTCCAGTTATCTGTAAGAACAGCTCAGCATGAGGTACTGGGTTGTAGCAGTGGATCCTTAGGTGACTGGTTTGTGTATTCACTATACCACAGAGGTTTATTTTGTTTGTTTGCTTTGTTTCATTTTTTGTATTATGAAAGTACTGGGGCTTGAACTCAGGGTTTGGGCATTGTTCCTTAGCTTTTCCCCCTCAAGGCTGGTGCTCTATCACTTGAACCACAATTCCACTTCCAATCTTTTGGTGGTATTTGGAGATAAGAGTCTCATGGACTTTCTTGCCCAGGCTGGCGTAGGACTGCAATCTTCAGATCTAAGCCTCCTGAGTAACTAGGATTACAGGTGCATGTTACTGCGTTTGGTTTTATGCTATAGATTTTATTGTTATATTCAGGGGGTGCTTCTGCCTATGAAATAAGGTTTAATTTAAAACTATACTGTTAGGGGCTGGGAAGGTGGCTCAGTGGTAGAGTGCTTGCCTCACATGCATGAGGCCCTGGGTTTGATTCCTCAGCACCACATAAGCAGAAAGAGGTGGAAGTAGCGCTGTGGCTCAAGTGGTCGAGTGCTAGCCTTGATAAAGAGCTGAGGGACAGCGCCCAGGCCCAGAGTTCAGACCCCCTGACCAACAAAAACAAAAAACAAAAAACTATATTGTTAAATCAATAGCAGCTTTATCATCTCATGTGTACTCTGTTTTTAAATTATATCAAGAGGTCTCATGGAGGAACTGATGTAAACCATGCAGGTAATTTGTATAAACATATGCCGTGGTACTCTTGACACAATGACAAAATCACCTAATGACACATTTCTCAGGGCCTGTCCTCACTGATAAGTGAGACATCACGCTTTTATTACATGATAGGACTTTATGGAATCTGTATGATGCTCAGCATGGGGAAGGATGTAGTAGGTTTGTACACCGCTGGTTTCACCCAGGCTGAGGACATAGGCTCTGCTGTCAAGACCCAAAGAGAAGGAAAGTCAGGCTTAGGGGGGTCCTTCGCTGGCCCTGCCTGTGCTCTCCTTGGGCTCTGCACTCGGTTGCCTTGGAGACCCGTCTCCTAGGACCCGTGAGTCAGCCACAGACCAGACCGAGTTCACAGGGTCTCGTGAAATGAGATTGTGAGCAGCAAGGCCAGTGAAAATGCGGCTGAGGAATAAAAACACATCGATCAAATAATTTCCAAAGTCCATCAAACATAACAAGGGCGATTATTTTTGATGCATATTTTACCTCTAACCGTCACATGATGAGGTCCTGCAGGTTCTGTTTGTTGCCGGGTCTGGGAGCGGAGCACACCAGGAGTCTAGTTTCTTTGTTCTATAACTTATCAAATAGTATCTCTTATACATTTTTTTTGCAAACATGAATAAATAAGGTCATGCTTTGTTACTTTCATTCAGAGTTTTATGAATCACAAGTTATTGCTTTTCCAAAATGAAGCTAAGTGTGATAAAGTTCCTGTGCAAGCCAATACCCAGAGGCTTGGAGTCAGGGCCTCAGACGGCCGAAGGGGTAAGCTGCAAGAAGACGCAGCGTTCCTCTTAAAACTTGCTCCCAACTCCAACTCGTAACGGCCACAGATAATCAGATAGAGGCGCTGTGTGTTTTGAGTGGGAAGTCTCAGAATCGGCAGGATGAGGTGGATGCTCACGCTCATGAGGCTCATGACACCGGAAGGTGCCGGAAACCTCAGCCATCTGATCTCAGACCCGGTGACTGTATCCCCGAGACTCTTTATAGGATCTTACCCCAGCAGTCAGTGGTCAGAATCCTCACTTCCTCATTCTTCTCTGTTATCTGGCTGAAACAACTCCTTCCAGCATCTTCCAAATAAATAATGATAAAGGTTCTTTCCTCCTGAATCCCATCACACGATCTCATGCTGTTTGCTGTCCACTTTTCTCATCCTCTGTCCTTCTCTGTATCCTTGGTTGCTCTGCAGATTGTTGATTATTTCCATGCCTAGGTCATCCCAAATGTCATCCAATTATATGATTTTTAAAAAGAGGCCAGCAACACATCTGTATGGTTATACAAGGGACTGATTTAAAGGAATATCATCTAAGTCTACTTTTCCTTTATTGGCAGGCCCTCCCTCATCACTGTGAGACTACAGCCTTTAATCCAAAAGGTCACATGAGCAAGGACAGAAGTAAGGAGCAGAATGGAATAATGAGCAAAAGAGATCAGTTACACTATCAGAAAGCAAATCTGATTCGGTACCGTGCATTTCCTGATTCAGGACAGAGAGATTTCAACAACACTGTGTGCTCCGGTTCTAATCATGATCACGGGGATATTTTCTGACATGCCCTCTTGAGGGTATTTGTGCTTTGTGAAACTCTTCAATATTGACCAGTTGGTTTCATTTAGAAGCCTGTGAGGTTGGTGAAGTTGCAGTAGATATGAACAGCGATCTGCTCTCGGGTCCACATATTAAAGAGATACACTCACAAATAACTTGGGACTTTGCATAGGTTATGCTCAGAGACTAATATTTTACCATCAGTGTCCAGTCTATCAGAGAAATGGGTATACCCAGTGATCTTCCATTAAGGGACCTATGGATTCTGGTTAAAACTTAACTATAATCTGAGTAAATGTGTCCACTTATCAAACAGTTGCATCCTGTTCACGGCTTTCTCTATCCAACATTTAGACTTACTTGAATACTTTTTAAAAACTGGAGTTGGAGGCGTGGCTTCATTGGCAGAGAGCTAGCCAGGAAGCAAAAGCAGCTGCAGGTACTGAGTTCAAGTGCCAGTCCTGAACCTAAAAAAAAAAAAGGAAAAATTATTATTAATATCCTTAAGTAGTTGTACAAAGGGGTTTCTTTTAGACGTTTTGGCATACCTATCTTATTAGTATTATTTTGAGCTGTCTTGAGCAAAATGCTTCACATGGAAGCATGTTCTGCTAGAGTCAAGTCTAGCAATCAAGAGAGGCAATTTGAGTGGCTTAGAAAAAATGTACACTGAGGTCTGGTGTAGGGGCAGCCACAGATAAATATATTTATCTTTTATTAAAGTTCAAACCATCAACAATGAAAAAAAGTACACTATAAAATAATACATATGAAGCCACAATATTTGGTTACAGTTCAACCTAAAAATCTACATGTAGCTGCTTCATTTTTGGTTTCGCATTTTGGCCCCTACTTCATTGTTATGAAATATATTTATCTTTTAAGTTTACTTAAAGAAAACTTGCAGAGGGGCTGGGAAGGTGGCTCAGTGGTAGAGTGCTTGTCTTGCATGCCTGAGGCCCTGGGTTCGATTCCTCAGCACCACGTAAGCAAAAAGAAAAAAGCCAGAAGTGGTGCTGTGGCTCAAGTGGTAGAGCGCTAGCCTTGAGCTGAAGAGCCGAGGGACAGTGCCCAGGCCCAGAGTTCAGGCCCCATGACTGGACCCCCCCACCCCCAAAAAAAGAAAACTTGCAGATTTTCAATGGAAATTTTGTCTTGTTCTGCAAAAATCCATTTGGAGGAAGACGTCTGTTGTTATAGCAACATGTGGAGCTTGTCAGGACAACACACTCAGGGAGAGATTTCCAGTGTTGTAAAACAGAACCTCAACTACTTCCAGGGACTGTAATTTACTGATGGGAAATCAGTGGACCAGGGGCTTGAAGAAGGCTCAGAGTGATGACAAACCAGCTAAAACATTCATGAGGATTTGCTGTTCAGAGAAGTGAACATTGTAGACCACTGGAAAAAGGCAATCTTTCAATGCTAAGAACAGAATATAAAAACCAACAAAGCCCAATAAGCCACTAGAGCCAAGTCTGATGTCCATCTTTATTTATCAGGTAAAGAAGAAAAGACAGAGCCAGGGGCATGCTCATGGTAAAGCAGTTTCCCAGCGAGCACAAAGCTTTGGGTTCAATCGTCCCCACACCATCAATGGCCCAAACCATTCAGTTGGTCTACAGCTGCCAGACGAAGTGCTTAGCCCTTCACCCTGGGGAGGGCATTTCACCTTCAAACCCAAAATGCACGAGACTACTTGCTACCACCTCTACCGTGCTGGATTACAGGTGTGTGGCACCTTGCCTGGCTTGCAATCCCTTTGTGGGTAACAGGTCTTAATAACAAGTAGCAGGCTGAAACAAGAGCATGACTGCAAAGGAAATGAGATGGCAAAGATTTTTCTAACTCAATTAAATAGCTGGCACATCCACACAGAGATTTATATGAAGGAACAAAATTGTAAAGGCACTCAACGTGGAAAGAAGCTGATGTTCTATTCCAACAAGACACAAGGAAGGTTTGGAGACCACTCCGAAACTCTGGTCAACCATTATAGCTATGTTGTCATTGGAGATAAAGATGGTACTGGTAACTAGTCCACACCTGCATTCAAGATGGTGGAAGGGAGCACCTCATTTTAGAGAACAGCAGTCCTCCACAATATTATACCAAGTTCGATTTGCAATTAGGCACAATTTGTAGTTAGGCATACAGAAATGGCAAGTATACAGGATGTGGTAGGTTTCAGGTAGCATATTTAAAACTGAGATTTATACTAAATTTGCAAGTCCTGGTTGTGAGGGTTGATTTATGTTTTGATTCCTAGCAACCCTAAGAGCTAGGGAATGTGGAATTTCCCTTTGATAGATGCGCCGGCAACAGGATCTACTCTCCTCGGTTTTGGAGCTTCGTGTTCCCGTAATGTGAGAGGAGGAAGCGGCACTGGGCATGGTCTGCAGGCAGCATGGAGCCAGGTCTCTTCCTCACTATAAAGGAATGCGAAATGCAAAAGGACAGCTGCATGCTGGCCACAGTGACCCCACGGGTGACCTGCAGCAAATGCTCACGCTCTCCGTGCAAGCCTTCAGCGCTGGAAACGAGCTTGAGTAGGAATGGCGACTCCGCCTTACCTTCTTCTTGAGAATGAGCCCACAGGCTCTTCTCTGCCTCTCCAAATCACCCCTGGCTTCTGATCGCTCATTGCCATGTCCCAGTGGGAAGATGGCACCGGTGGTGGCCCTCTTCCCTTTAGCTTACATTTACAGCCATCCAGGCTTACCTGAGGGGCTACATCTGGTGTTAAGTCAGGAGCCCTAAGCCAGGTGTTCTGTTCAGACATACTGCATATATTCCAGCAGCCACTGTTGGCTTCCTAGTTGTCATGGCAATGTAGGTCAGTGACCATCTGACATCTTTAGTTTCCAAAGTTATCATAAGCAGAACCACACGACGGGGTCCAAACCCCTCTTGTGTTCCCTTGGGACAGAGCATTGGGTCACCGTCATGCTGTCATCTGTCATCCAGTCTCCACATTACTGGCTGCGCTCTGCAGATTGTGCTCTACCGCCCCCTGGTGGATGTAAAGACATTGCCGTTTCCAGGCCACAGACCTTGAAGTGAAGTACATTTGCCAAAATACTGTATCATAAAATGAAGTTTCAAGGGGAAACAAAGGAGGAGGTTACAATGCTTGATAAGAAATGTACTCATGATCTTGCTCATGTAATCGTAACCCCTCTGTACAGTATTTTCACAATAAAAAAGGAAAAAAATTGGAGTTTCTCAGTCCCTGGGGGGAGATGGTGACACATTTTATTTGTGTAGGATAATTTCTATACATGTGCTGTACATCTTAGGTTAAATGTACTCACATACACGTATTTCCTTGAGAGAGTTGACAGAATTATATTTATCTGCATATATCAAAACTTATGTATATATATCAAAACTTACCAAATAGTACACATTAAACATGTGGAGTTTATTGTGCATTACTTAAATCCCAAAAAGCTGAAAAATAAGAACAGACAAGAAAGGTTAAAAAAAGTTCATGTCTAAAGTATCCCACCTTTCAAGGTACAGAATAATTTCATTTACCGAAGCCCTGGCGCCTAACTTCACCTCTTATTCACCTCTCACTCATACTTCGTTCCACCAGAATGGCCCGCCTGCCCCAGCACACGCTCCATATGCTGAGTGTACGCTCCGGCATACACCCGATTCCTCTTACCTGGAAGGACCATGTGTAGGAGTCACTGTGGTGGACCTCCCTCCCCTGCAGGGCCTTCAACAATTCTTCCGTGGACCATAGCATAGGTTCTGGCCCAGGTATTCACTGTCCCATGCACTTTCTTCTTTTCTAAGGTGTTGAAGTGTGATCTTGCGACTTTCATGAAGACATGGGCCTGTGACCTATCAGCACAGATCTCACCTTCCACTAAGCTGTCAGAATGCTCTAGATCTTTCTAGTTTGCAGTGATTTGGGGGATGCTGGTCATGTATGTTACTGAATAGCTCCAGTCTGGATGATGGGTTTGAACTTGGGTAGATTGAGGTTATGTTTCTTTAGAGGGAGACCACAGGAGCCCCATGACTCCCTAGTCAGGTCAAAGGTCAGGACATGCAGCCCTGCCCTGGAGGATGGGTGATGGTGCTCAGTGCACCAGAGAGAATACCCACGTAACTCTACAGAAATTGATGATAGTCGTTTCTTTATTTCTTTAGCATCCGCCTTGTAAAAAAAAAACCCAGAAATGCTGACTTTTAAAAGTGGTGTATCATTGGACTTCATATTGCCTCTCATGTTTGCATGTTTTTAACATACAATCTAACAGGAAGGCATGCACAGGAGCGGCACTATTATCAGCCCTTGAGAACCAGTGGGGAAGTGTGAAGTTCTAGTTGTTTTGGGAAAAGATTCTCCTGAGATTTCATTACTGCCCTCTGTTCCCACCTAGTCTCTCATCGCCTGTCCTGCGTAGAATGCCATCACATCAGCCGACGTGTGCAGAGGGGCGGGCAGAGGTGAGCACCCACTTCATGAGGGAGCAGGATGAGTGACCCAACTCCATGTCAGTTTTGCCTTCTGAGCAAAGGAGAGGAAAATACCCCTACGCGAAGTCCCAGGAAGACGGAGAAGTGAGCCTGAACCCTAGACTTTAAATCTCGGAATCCCTTTTTATAGTCTCTCTCAGCACAAACAGAGATGAATGAGGTATGTACAACAAGTCCAGAGATGGAAAATACAGCAATCATCACCTGCAGAGATGAGGTGGGGGACAGTAAATGGGTGTAGAAATATTGGACAAGTCATTTCTGAAGGCACAGATAGTGCTTTTAGTTACAACACATTAGTGCATGGTTTAGAATTTAATAGACATAATATTAAGTATTGCAACATAGCCTATATGTTTCAGCACTAAGTGTGAGACTGACCGTGGGTATCTTGTGGATGTTATTATTTTACTACAAAATCAGTTTGCTTGACCTAGGAGAGAATACTAGAATGAAGGCAAAGTGCCCAGTGTACTCACTCAGATGATCCTGGAGTTGAATGTGGGGTTGAAGGGACTAGATACAAATAATGGTAGCTCTTCCTAAACAGGTCACAAATCAAGTTCTCTTTATATGAGAGACCATGCTGGCAGGATCTCAAGGTCTTTGATTGCTGAAATAAATAAGATTTAGGAGTAGCGAGAAGTGGACTAAAAGGCTTCAGTGACATTTCACATTTCATTACCATTCAGGACAATAAGTGCCTCATAAACGTTCTTCTTTCCTTACATACAATTGTCAAAGGAAATGGCCCCAGGAAACCACTCCGCAGTGACTGAGTTCACCCTGGCGGGGCTAACGGAGAAGCCAGGGCTCCAGCTGCCCCTCTTTCTCCTCTTCCTGGGGATCTACGTGCTCACGGTGCTGGGGAACCTGGGCATGATCGCGCTGATCGCGCTCAGTTCTCACCTGCACACCCCCATGTACTATCTCCTCAGCAGTCTCTCCTTCATTGATGTGGGCCAGTCCACTGTCATCACCCCCAAAATGCTGGCGAGCTTTGTGACAGAGAACACCATCTCCTATCCTGAATGCATGGCTCAGCTCTACTTCTTGTGTGTTTTTGCAATAGCCGAGTGCCACATGCTGTCTGCCATGGCCTACGACCGCTACGTGGCCATCTGTAAGCCCTTGCTCTACAATGCCACCATGTCCCGTGGAGTCTGCTCCTGGATGGTGGCTGGTGTGTACAGCGTGGGGTTGATTGGTGCCACGGCCCACACAGTCTTCATGCTAAGACTGAATTTCTGCCAGGCAGACATAATAAACCATTACTTCTGTGACCTTTTCCCATTACTGGAGCTCTCCTGCTCCAGCACGTTTGTCAATGAGGTAGTGGTCCTGTGCTTCAGTGCATTTAATATCATCGTCCCCAGCCTCACCATCCTGGGCTCCTACATCTTCATCATCGCCCGCATCCTCCGCATTCGCTCCGCCCAGGGCAGGTCCAAGGCCTTCAGCACTTGCAGCTCCCACATCTCCGCTGTGGTTGTCTTCTTCGGCACTCTAGCCTTCATGTACCTGCAGCCATCCTCAGTCAGCTCCAGGGACCAAGGGAAGGTGTCCTCTGTGTTTTACACCATCATTATCCCCATGCTGAACCCCTTGATCTACAGCCTGAGGAACAAGGATGTCAAAATTGCTCTAAAGAAATTCCTGGGAAAAAAGTAGTTTTCTATAAAAAATTAGTATTTTGCTTTCATAATGAAAAAAAGTACGATTTCCAGAGGTTTGACGAGGACTCAGACTGAGATGCTTGATCAAGCACGGGCAGGTGCCTGCCATGCCTGGACTGCTGCGGACACAATGCCAAAGACAGGACTGAATTCCCAGCTTCAGACCCTGGGACGGCGTTTCCCTGGGAGGCCCGGAGTCAGCGGCGTGTGGGAAGCTGTCTCGCGTCTGAATGCCACTGACATGTTTCAAAGTAAACTGCGAGGTCGATGCTTTCTGTATGTTTGAACATCTCTTTCAAGGCCAGAGCTATTCACAATAAATGAGAATAAATACATTGGTTCAACATCATTTGATAGTCTTCGAAGTTTGTTTCCTGGCTTTCTTATGCATGTGTTAGCACACAAATCTAAAAGAATTTGTAAAATAATTGAAGGATTTGAGATATGCAGGAGGTGTGAGGAACTAAAAATTAGACAATAAGAGAGATGTGACTGGTGCAAAGACAGGAGGGAGCTCACCTCTGCTTTGTCTCCAAATACAAAGATGTCTCCTCTGTTACTGTTTCTGTCAAGAAAGGCTCCTTGGTCCTAACAAGAACTGTCAGCTCCTTCACAACGGCTTTGTGCTCTCCACTTCATTTTAAGGTTTGAATCAACACAGGAGAACTATCTGTCTCCTGATGTTCCTGAGGTATTTTGTTAGGAAGTTCTTGCCTTTTACAATTTTAAAAGGTAGATTTTTGGGGGGCAATTTTCCACATGACTATTAATAAATAGATTGTTGTCTCTACTTTCTATTTTTTCCACTTGTGAATAATCACCTTAAGATGATTGCTTTAGTGTAGGTCCTAAAATGTTTTGAAATTTTAAATTGGTTGTTGATAAGCTCCCTAGAGCTCTAACTTTATCTCTCACGACCTTGCTTTCAACCCATAGTCCAGCAAGGATAGTGTTTTATGTTCAAAAAGGGGGAGCCCACAGGAAAAGGGAATTTCTGATCGTTTCTTGAGTGATAACGTTCTAGTAGGTTGTCATGGTCCTATCTGGTGGTGAATCAGTGTCTTATCACCTGTGGCTGGCCTGTGAAATTCCCATATGCTTTGGACATCACTTGTGTGAACACATGAAGCAATGCGTGCAGTAAACATACAGTGCGTATGGTTGTGTGGAGCAGCGAATCCCACGACGCGGCAATGATCCTGCCCCACCACACCCTCTCTTCATTGTGGTTGTGTCTCTGTTTTAACCTCCATCATGTCTTCCAAACTCCACAGGTCTTTTCGATGTCAGCCCCGTGCGTTTCTTCCTCCATTCGCAGCACTCCAGGCTGTAATCATGTTCACTTCTGCTTCATCTCACAAAACACGCTCACGCACGCTCTCCTGTGTGCTTTACTACTGATCTATGCTTGAGAACGATAAATTGTCAAGTGCTTGATAAAAAAAAATCTTGCTTGCATATGTCTTTTTTTATTTTGTTTTCTTGTGCCAGTACCATGGCTTTGAAATCAGGGCCTTCTGCTCTCACTTGACTTTTCCACTCAAGGGTGGTGCTCTACCTCTTGATCCACAGCTCCACTTCTGGCTTTATTTTGCTAGCTCTTTTGGACATAGAGAGTCTCGTGGTTTATTCTGACTTCAAATTGCCACTCTCAGATCTCAGCCTCCTGAGTAAGTAGGGTTATATGCACCACTACCACATGTATATTTCAATTCTAAAATTTAATAATTGTTGATGATGAGCATTTCCATGCAGTTAAATTTTTATAGTATAGATATCCTTAAACTTTAAACAAAAAGGGCAGAATTTAGCTGTAGACACAATTTATACTAAAAAAAAATCCAAGCTTTAAGAAAAAGTAAAACCATTAGAAAATATATTAAGGACATTTTCATTACAAATATTATCTCAGTATCACTTTTAACTGATTTGCGTAACAAAATTATATTAGATGAAATATAATTTTACTCACTAGTAGTTTAATATGAAAATATCTATGTGGTATATGTTTTCATGTGTCCTCAGCATTTCCCTTTTAATTTTAGAAGGAAAAGTCCGCCCATTTCCCTCCATTTTTAGGAATTCCTCAGAGGTCTTAGAAAAATCTTTGAAGTAACAAGAGAGCTCAGTGAAATCTTTTTTCATTCAAGCCTCAAGTTAAATATACTTTTGGAATCAATTAAATACATGGAAACAAAATCTTTCAAATCTTACAAAGATTTCTGTCCCCATTTTTCTAGTCCCCCACCCTTTTGGGAAACCACCTTCATCATTTCCTTTAGTGTACGTCTAAAAAACTTCCTAAAATTTTCAATTTTACAATGTGCTGTTATTGAACTCACTAGAGACCTGACGTTATCTTTCATAGCATGTTAAAAAAATCCATAACTGAACAGAAATCATTCATCAGGCCAGTGTGATAAAGTGCAGCCTGAGATACATAAGCCTGGGGACTTGTAATGGTGTCCCTCCCCATAGAGTCCGCACTGGGGACAGCGTTCTAGCGGGAGGCCATTATCTCATCCCCGAGCACAGTCTCTTTACCTGCTGCATGCATAAATTGTCACATGCAAGCTTTCACGATGGACACATGTCTGTGAGCCCTCGCTCCCTCGGAGATCAACATTGGTTTCCAGAAGATAGTTTTGAGGATCACTGTCTCCCATGTTCACAGACATTATTTTCTTCCTTATAGTAGAGAAGCAGAGCACTCAACACTGAACGTTCTGGGAAGAAAAGGGGTATGTCTGAAGGTTTACTTTTTTTTTTTTGGGTCTGGTCGTGGGGCCTGAACTCTGGGCCTGGGCGCTGTCCCTCAGCTCTTCAGCTCAAGGCTAGCGCTCTACCACTTGAGCCACAGCGCCACTTCCGGCTTTTTTTCTTTTTGCTTATGTGGTGATGAGGAATTGAACCCAGGGCCTCATGCATGCAAGGCAAGCAAAATTCTGGTTGTGATTTTTGCAGTATAATGATAATTCTGAGTTGTCACCGCTTCCTTCTGCGAGACCTTCTAATGTTTACTCTTCAGAGGCAACATTGCCCTTTCAGAGACAGTCACAGAAAATTAAGGCTGTGCGAGATCATTTATGAGATGTTGCTATAAGTGAGTCTCGGAGTTAGACAAGGCAGCAAAGGTTACCGGCAGTTGAGAAGTAGAGGAGACAGTGAACAGATATTCAAAGAGTCCATTTACATTATGAAACAAGACCTAATGATTCTCTGTAAAGTGTAGTGTTTTGTGCTAACAATGTCATAGTGTGAATATCAAAATTTCAGATGGTGAGTTTTATATTAAGTATTCTTACCACCCCAAAGTATCCCAAACAAAACAATTACAAAACACAAAGTAGCATAAAGAATTTAGGAAAGCAATAAAAATATCGAATACCTTGATAATGCTCCTGTGACCGTGAACATTTGTGAATGGCCACATTGATCACATTGTATGTTAGATATGCAGTCTTTGCATTTTAATCCTTCTCCCAATTAATTTTTAAGGAATAACCAACCAACACATTTTCCTTGTAGAAAGCAACAACATTTTCCTTATAATTTATTCATTAGGAATTTATTCAGGCAGAGGAGGTTGAGCCCCTGATCGAGGGCAATTCGTTTGGGAATTTTCTACCAGGGTCTCAGGACACAGAGGTGGGAGGACATGGCAGAAGAGGACTTAGGAATGAAGACATCGGGTCAGAACCAGTCTCAGGGGGAGGTGGAGTGAGTCAGAGCCTCACACTACTGTCTGAGACACCACGGCAGGACAATAGAAAAATGGAGCCTTTGTGATGGGGATGTGTATTTATGGGCATAACATTGTGGGAGACAAGTAAAGCGGAAAGACAGGTCATTGGTGACCTAAAAAAATGCTGGCTGGATATGTTCCTGTAGGATACGTTTCTTGCTTTTGTTATGTATTCCACCACAGATGGGGCTCCAAGGTTTTGACTGCTGACGCAGGTGAAGAGATCATAGAGAGCCAGAGACACCTGGCTGAAGGGACAGACAGAGGCCGTCGGTAGCTCATTGAATGACAGAATCATCAATGGCTGTGTCGCAGTTTTTCCCCTCTTTGGACATGGTCTTCCCAGAGGAAAGAGCAAAGGGAAATCACTCACCAGTGACCGAGTTTCTCCTCTGTGGGCTAACGGAGAAGCCAGAGCTCCAGCTGCCCCTCCTCCTCCTCTTCCTGGGGATCTACATGCTCACGGTGCTGGGGAACCTGGGCATGATCGCGCTGATCGCACTCAGTTCTAACCTGCACACCCCCATGTACTATCTCCTCAGCAGTCTCTCCTTCATTGACTTCTGTCAGTCCACTGTCATCACCCCCAAAATGCTGGTGAGCTTCGTGACAGAGAACACCATCTCCTATGCGGAGTGCATGGCTCAGTTCTACGTCTTCTGTTTTTTCATTATCGCTGAGTGTCACATGCTCTCTGCCATGGCCTACGACCGCTACGCGGCCATCTGTAAGCCCTTGCTCTACAATGCCACTATGTCTTCTCAGGTCTGTTTCTGGATGGTCGTTGGGGTTTATGGCTTGAGTTTGATTGGCTCCACAGCCCACACAGGTTGCCTGCTCAGGCTGAACTTCTGTAATGGTATAATAAACCACTACTTCTGTGACCTCTACCCGTTACTGGAGAGCGCCTGCTCTAGCACGTTTATCAACCAGGTTGTAGGGTTGAGCTTCTGTGCATTTAATATCATCATTCCAAGCCTGACTACCCTTAGCTCCTACATCTTCATCATCGCCAGCATCCTCCGCATCCGCTCCACCTCGGGCAGGTCCAAGGCCTTCAGCACCTGCAGCTCCCACCTCTCCGCGGTTGCCATCTTCTATGGTTCTACGGCCTTCATGTACCTCCAGCCATCCTCAGTCAGCAACATGGACCAAGGGAAGGTGTCCTCTGTGTTTTACACCATCATTATCCCCATGCTGAACCCCTTGATCTACAGCCTGAGGAACAAGGATGTCAAGGCGGCTTTATATAAGTTTATTGAAAAGAAACATTTCTGATGAAAAGGAGTAATGTGACCTGGGCACACACCTGTAGTCCTAGCAACTCAGGAGGCTGTGATCTGAGGATGGAGATTCAAAGCCAGCCCCAGGCAGGGAAGTCTGTGAGACCTTTATCTCCATATAACCAGCAAAAAGCCAAAAGCAGAACTATGACTCAGGTGGTAGAGTGGAAAACTATGAGTGCAAAAACTAAGGGATACATGGTTTCCCTTATTTTTTTATTTTTATTTTTTTTAGTCTAGTGGTGGGCCTGAACTCTGGGCCTGGGGGCTGTTCCCCAGCTCTTCACCTCAAGGCTAGCGCTCTACCACTTGAGCCACAGCACCACTTCTGGCTTTTTTCTTTTTGCTTATGTGGTGCTGGGGAATTGAACCCAGGGCCTCATGCATGCAAGGCAAGCGCTCTACCACTGAGCCACCTTCCCAGCCCTGGTTTCCCTTATTTGCAATAACTAGTATATGTCTGGGACAAGCAGAAAAAGGTCAGATAAGATGATAGTAAGCAAAATGAACTCCAAGATAGGGACACAAGTAGTTTTTTCTTCCTTGCTATTGTTTCTAACATATTTATAAGGTACCATGTGATTTTTTTTATTGCTTTGTACGTCACTCCCCCATGGTATATCCTGTTTTCACTGTATTTGATGTTGGTATAATTTGGGGAGGGGAAGGAAAAAACAAAATGTTTAAATAGGGATACAGGTGGACCCATTGCAACAATGAGATGTACAAGACACTATGTTGAAAAACGAACTTTATAATTTAGGTGGGGGGGGTGTAGGTGAGGAGGTGGGAGAGAAGGGATAGTAGGGGAAAAACAAAGGAGGAGGCAACAATGCTGGATAAGAGATGTACATATGACCTTGATCTTGTAGCTGTAACCCCTCTGTACAGTATTTTCACAATAGAAAACTTAATTAAACAGTGAAAAAAAACCTAAGGGATAGCACCCAGGCTTTGAGTTCAAGCTCCGTGAGTGGCACAAAAATAAAGTTAAAAAGCATAATTTTCTTAAGCCAGGTGTAGGTTCATGCAGGTGTTCTAGGTTCTCGGAAAGTGGTGAGAAGAGGTTCCATACCAACACACAGAGCATAAGACTCTTATCTGAAGAATGAACTCAAAAAGTGGACTGGTAATGTACCTCTGTCCTAAGTACCACAAAAAGGAAAGAAATTTATGAATTTAGGTTGTTTCCTAACACAATGGGACAGAGACAGCAATGGATGCCTGTTACTCATCCACTTCAGGTACTTACTTGGTAGTGGGAAGAAAAGTTTTTGTAGCAGGACTGGACTCACAGGTTTGAACACCTGGAGGACATGGCCTCTCCTGCACGCCTGAGTCCTTCTACATGGGGTACGCCATGTCATTCTGACACCATGAATGTTCTCTAAAAGTGACTCCCTCTATTTTTATGGATATAGCTGTTTGGGGAGAAGACTCGCTTACATGGAATCAGCAAATAAATATATTTGTTCAATATCCCTGGATTGTCTCCATATTTTTTTGTGTCTGGCTTTCTTACCTAATTGTGTTTGTAAACAATATGAAAATATAATCTCTAAAATAGCTAATTAACCCTTTTGGAATATATAAGCTGTAAGTAATCGCGACACTTATTAAACATGCAGCATTACACTACAAAGTATGGGATCAGGGAATGTGGAAAAAGAGCTCTTACTCATAGGCAATAACAACATATAAACAGCATCTTGGAAGAAGACGACAATTTTAAACAGGACCTGCTGAAGAATAATGAGCCAATTGGGGAAATGTCAGCGAAGGTGGTTCTTTCTCCCTGGAGCTTGGTTCTGGGGGAATGACAATCCTTGGAGAGTGTTGCCCTCATAATATTTAGTACCCGATGAATTTAAACTTGGAACACTTCATAGCCCAGATGGCTGGGAAAAGGAAGATATCCACTACCCAGAAGCTAAATAAGCATACACGAAAACCATGTGCTTTGAAATGTTGACCTGTGATGCAAACCAGCTTCAAAGAGAACTTTGAGTCACATGTAAGGCCCTGGTTCTCAGCGATGAAGATTGCAGAACTCGGGGGTACCCGTGATTCCCAATACCAGCCTGAGAATCATTTGCAAGGGGCAAAACAAGTTTGATATTGGGAATTTTCAGGCAGAAAGAAGGTGAGTGTGTTCATCTCACACTCGTGACGTGAAACTACGAGGCCTGGAAATAATTATTATGCAAAATCAGGCATTTGTTCCCATAGACTTTCATTTGACTAGTTACTCATAAAATACATCTCAAGCCCGCTGTGGTATGCTGGATGTGTGTTTATTACACTGTAACCCTGGACTGTCTCCCAGAGTGAAAGGTGTAGCACACAGAGAAAATACTTCGTTGTTCAGAAGTGTAGATCTCTGAGCACCAAGTGGATGGCCCAATCCATCACAAGGTTTTGCAGAATGGCTCCACAGTTGCCACATTATGGAAGAGATAGGAGAGAAAATAAATATTCGAGCAGTGCCACAGGCTGCCACAGTAACTCCCCACGACTCCAGTGCCCACAGACCAACACACTGGGGTTCAATTTCCATGGGCCATGAATTGGATAATTTATGCTACAGATCTCAAGGGGATTACTGTCTAATCATTTATTACAACATACTTGAATAAGCCAGGATAATTCATTGTAGTCTACGAATTTAGTTTTATCAACTGAATCTGAATTTTTAATTGCTTTATTTGACTTCTGTTAGAATATGAGCTTCTCTGAAATTATTGCTATGTTTCATGTGAATTGAGCTCAACACTGACCAAAAATGAAGCTTGGGATGTATTTACATCAGTCTACATTTCTACACTGGCAATTAGTCCCATAAGTCTGAAATCTAGCTCATAAGACTCATACTAAAATAGTGTTCTGAGATTCATTCTGTTGCTTGGATTTCTGTGTATTTCTTTTTAAGGCTCAGTAGTAGTCTAGATAAGATAGATACATACATATATAGATAGATGATAGATTTGTGGATACATACATAGAGACATAGGTTGTCAATTCATCCTCAATTAACATATTGGTTGTTTATAATTCCAGGGCATGGGTAATAGAGCTACCATGAAAAATTTTGTACAAAGTTTTATACAGCAATTGTTTATGTGCTCTCAGGTAAGAACCATGAGGCAGGATAGATCACACAGTGTCTAAATAATTGCCAAGCTGTTAGGGACTTTCAGATCTCTCATGTTTCAATTGCTTTTCAACAAATTCTACTCTAATATATTTGGACTATGGGTCTGGGAAGTTGGCTCAGTGGTAGAGTGCTTGCCTTGCATGCCTGAGGCCCTAGGTTTGATTCCTCAGCACCACATAAGCAAAAAGAAAAAAGCCAGAAGTGGCCCTGTGGCTCAAGTCGTAGAGTGCTAGCCTTGAGTTGAAGAGCTGAGGGACAGCACCCAGGCCCAGAGTTCAGGCCCCACGACCGGACCCAAAAACAAAACAAAACAAAAATAATGTATTTGGACTTTTACTTTGGTGCATGCAAAAGTTAACCCATCTACTCTATTCAACAAATAAAAAGTTACACGTATCAATCTGCATTTCTCAGTTCTGCCTTGTGCTCCCAACTTTCACAAAAGTCAAAGGAAACATTGAGCTATTAAGATCAGTGTTTCTGAAATTTGACATCTGTAATAATCAGTTATTTTCCAACTGGTAGAATATTGCCACAATAATGACTGTGCTCATTTTCTCACTGATAAATTTCTTATTTTTTAAAAAATAAGACGCGTGGTTTGAACTCAGGGCCTGGGTGCTGTCTCTGTGCTTTTTCACTCAAGGTTAGTGCTCTACCACCTCGAGTCACAGCTCTTCTTCCTCATTGATAAATTTCTGCCAAATTTATTTTGTTGTGTTTTCTTATTTACTGTAGCTATTGTGTTTGTTTACATAACAAGAAAAGCTGGAGAATTTTTGTAGAATTCTTATTTCCTGATGCAAGAAGCTGAACAGGTTGACTATCAGAAGCAATTACTCTGAGGTTACTAAACATGACCATGTGTAGGCAGGAGTTCTTCTTCCAGCTGCCACTCAACCAGCTTTACTCACGTTCACGGCATTCTCCATGTAACTAAATACCTACATCTCAACCTAGAAATATGAATGTGAAATCTTTGCAATATTCAAAAAAGAAAACAGCTCAAAGGTTTTCAAGGGTGTCACCTTGTTCCAAAAGGAGCATGATGGCAGCCATGTCCCTCCCACAACAATGCTCTTTTCTCCTCCCTTTCAGACTCTGAACACAGGACATGGCCCCAGGAAACCACTCCACAGTGACTGAGTTCATCCTGGCGGGGCTAACGGAGAAGCCAGAGCTCCAGCTGCCCCTCTTCCTCCTCTTCCTGGGGATCTACGTGCTCACGGTGCTGGGGAACCTGGGCATGATCGCACTGATCGCGCTCAGTTCTCACCTGCACAACCCCATGTACTATCTCCTCAGCAGTCTCTCCTTCATTGATGTGGGCCAGTCCACCGTCATCACCCCCAAAATGCTGGCGAGCTTTGTGACAGAGAACACCATCTCCTACCCAGAGTGCATGGCTCAGCTCTTCTTCTTTCTTGTTTTTGCTATCTCAGAGTGCTACATGCTGGCTGCCATGGCTTATGACCGCTACATGGCCATCTGCAGCCCGTTACTTTATAATACCATCATGTCCAATCAGGCCTGTGTCATCCTTGTGCTAGGGGTCTACACCATTGGTGTAGTTTGTGCATCTGCTCATACAGGCTTCCTGCTGAGGGTTCACTTCTGCAAATTTAATGTTATCAATCATTATTTCTGCGATCTTATTTCTGTCCTGAAGCTCTCCTGTTCTCCCATCTATGTCAATCAAATACTGATTCTAATATTTAGTGGAATTAATATTCTTACCCCCAGCCTCACCATCCTGGGCTCCTACATCTTCATCATCGCCAGCGTCCTCCGCATTCGCTCCGCCCAGGGCAGGTCCAAGGCCTTCAGCACCTGCAGCTCCCACATCTCCGCAGTTGCTCTCTTCTATGGTTCTGCCGCTTTCATGTATCTGAATCCATCCTCTGTCAACTCCACAGACCAAGGGAAAGTGTCTTCCGTGTTCTACACCATCACGGTGCCCATGCTGAACCCCCTCATCTACAGCCTGCGGAACAAGGACGTCAGCATCGCCCTGAAGATGTTCGGGAAAAGAACAGTCCTGTGAAAAGAAGTGATGCAAATGTATTTGATTAACTGTCCTGCTTAGAACCTTGCACCAACCAAGAGCTGTTGGCTTAATCTATCTACCCTTACCTTTCTTTGTTTCCTGAGATTATACGGACACTGTTTCTTTTCCTGTGGAACTATTCATGTCATAGTCTCTGTTTTTTCTCTCATAATTATCCCTGAGACACACGCTATGGAAGTGGGGATTCACAAGTCACCAGTGTCTTCTCCTTCCCCTGCCCCATCATGTTGGATCAAAGCATAGTCCTTAACATAAGGAAATGCCACCTTCCCAGCCCAGCGGCCTCTCCTCCTTATTTCAGAACACGGCATCTCTCGTATCTATAGTATAGTGACCTTAAGATGTATATCTCTCTATCTTGGAAATGATGTTTTTCTACCATAACCTTCCTCAAACATTTTTTTCCCTCACTATTTTTTTTAAATTTTTTTTTGGGGGGTCCGGTCGTGGGGCCTGAACTCTGGGCCTGGGCGCTGTCCCTCAGCTCTTCAGCTCAAGGCTAGCGCTCTACCACTTGAGCCACAGGGCCACTTCCGGCTTTTTGCTTTTTGCTTATGTGGTGCTGAGGAATTGAACCCAGGGCCTCATGCATGCAAGGCAAGCACTCTACCACTGAGCCACCTTCCCAGCTCCTTTTTTTTAATTTTTAGGAGATTTTTATTTTTATTTTTATTGTCAAGGTGATGAACATTGGGGTTACAGTTACATAAGGTAGTGAGTACATTTATTTAAGGTTGCTCTCCTTTCTTATTAAAAAAAAAATAGTTGGCTTCAACATCTGAATTAGAGAGCCACCTGTATGTTATAAGCTCACTCCAATACACACTTTTCCATTCACTCTTTTTTTGTCTATGATTTTATTATTGTTGTTTTTTTTATTGTAAAGATACTATACAGAGGGTTACAGTTACATGAGTGAGGTAATGAGTACACTTCCTCTTGAACATTGTTACCCCCTCCATTGTTTTCCCCCTACCATCCCCTCCCTCCCTACCTTCCCCAAGGTTCTTTTTTTTTTTTTTTTGATTGTGATTAAGTGATTACATAATTTCCTGAATTTCACAGTATTGTGGAATAATGATGCTCATTTAAAGTCACAAGTTCATTCTAACTTTCCTGGAGCAAATTGTCTATCACAGTCTGTAACATATAACGGTGTTCACATGTTATACACCATACCATTCACTCTTAGCTTTAGAACAATTTGCAGCCAATGTCTAGGTCTATACCACCTGGTGATATCAGCGAAGTCTCTACCTTATATATAAGGCTCAACATCACAGCTCTGGTACCCAGAAAACGTCTGCTGTGGAGTAGGTCCTTGATAATGTTCTTGAGATTTATTTCCTCTTGTAAGATTTATTCTCCCTTTATGAAAATCAGTGTGTATGCAACATAATTATCACCCTTTAACCATTTAAGTGCAGCTATCTAAAATGGAAGTGGAGGTAAGGTTTAATGTGATAGCTTTGAGCCAAAAAGTCACACAAGAGCACAATGCCCTGGGTTCCAACCTCAGGGCTGTCAGCAAAAATAAGGCATCCTTTTAAAAATTCAAGAGACAAAGGGTAAACAAAGGCAGCAGTGATACTAGATACTGTGTTGAAAATTAACTATATAACTTGTAGGTGGGCATGGGAGGAAAAAACAGGAGAGAAGGAGGGAAGGAGTGAAGGAGTGACCTTGTCCAAAAGCATATGTACTCTTTACCTGACATGTCACTCCAACCCTCTGTATATTACCTTTATAGTAACGGTAACAAAAAAAAAATTTTTTTTTTTTGGTTCCGGTCGTGGGGCCTTGAACTCTGGGCCTGAGCGCTGTCCCTCAGCTCTTCAGCTCAAGGCTAATGCTCTACCACTTGATCCACAGCCACTTCCAGCTTTTTCCTTTTTGCTTATGTGGTGCTGAGGAATCGAACCCAGGGCCTCAGGCATGCAAGGCAAGCACTCTACCACTGAGCCACCTTCCCAGCCACGGTAACAAAATTTTTAAAAATTCAAGAGACAGCAAAAGTTTTTTTTTTTTTTTATTGTGAAAATACCGTACAGAGAAGTTACAATTACATGGGCAAGATAACGAGTACATTTCTTATCAAACATTGTTGCAGCAAAAGTTTCCTTTACAGTGATCTGCAGCTAGGTATAAATAGCTGCAGATGATAAAGAAAAAGATACAAAAAATGTAATAATATGAGATGTCAGGCCAATTACTCTTTGAAATAGAGATTTATATTCTCTTAAAAACAGCCCAATTACTTTTTCCTTTAAATATAGAAACACTATAGCTTGGGATAGATGCTACATAAGAGTCCTATTATTAGAAATAGAATAGGACATTTAAATTATTATGGGAACTAGTAGGTCTGAAATGGTTGGGAATGTAGAAAATTGGGGGTAGGATAAACCATAAAATGTGTAAAGATCTTCAGAAGAAAAGTGTCAGCATTTGCTCCTCCATGCTTTTTTGTCAGTGCAGCTAGATATTTACAGTGAGATAATTATTACTTGTTAAAATGAAAATAAAATTGACACTAAAAAACAAGTTGTGCAATAGTAGAATTTTGATAATTACTGTGAAATTTTATGCTGACACAGGCCTGTTGGCTGGGACTCATAAAGAATAGCTCTTAAGATGGTGAAGTGAGATCAGTCTCAGCCTCTTTTGTTTTCAGCAATCTTTTATCTATAAAAACCTACAAGAAAACCATCTGAAAGCTCAGCCCATGACCCTTAGGGGACAGGTTCAGGGCTGGCCTTTGCAAGACAACCCAGAAGTCTATACCACGGAGCTGCGACATATCAATCCAACACTGAACTTTATTTTCTAAACTCTTGTTAAACTTTTCCACATTCATACACTGATCCATATTAAATTATCACAACCCTTAGGTCTACATTTGGTTTTATCAATCTCTGAATCATTGTGGTTAAAGGAGTCAGCCTTGTTTCCTTTGATTTCCTCAAGAGAATTATAATCCACCCACTCTCTTCAACACACAATACTCACACACAATACAAAACACACACACTTACACATATACACACAGACATACACACATACACACCACACACATAGTATGTGAATAGTTTTTTCTTTGTTTTGAAAGTTGTGGGGCCTGAACTCTAGGCCTGGGCGCTGTCCCTCAGCTCTTCAGCTCAAGGCTAGCGCTCTACCACTAGAGCCACAGTGCTACTTCCTGCTTTTTCTGCTTGTGTGGTGCTAAGGAATCGAACCCAGGGTCTCATGCATGCAAGGCAAGCACTCTGCCACTGAGCCACCTTCCCAGCCCTGTGAAGTTATTTTTATAGGCCTGATTTTTTTTTGTTTTGTTTTGTTTTGTTTTTTGTCGGTCATGGGGCTTGAACTCTGGGCTTGGGCACTGTCCCTGCACTCTTTGGCTCAATGCAAGCACTCTACCACTTGAACCACAGCACCACTTCTGGTTTTCTAGTGGTTTACTGGAGATGAGAGTCTCATGTGGACTTTCCTGCCCAGGCCGGCTTTGAATTGTGATCACCAGATCTCAGCCTCCTGAGTAGCTAGAATCCTACTACTCAGGCGTGAGCCATTGACGCCTGGCAGGCCTGATTTGTTTTACTGCAAATTCATGGGCTTAAAAGAATAAAACCTCACTGGAGGCCAGGGGCACAGGCTGCTAAGCCTAGCTACACCATTAGAGGATTTGAGTTTCACAGCTAGCCCAGGTAGAAAAGACTGTGAGACATATCTACAAAATAGCCAGCAAAAAGCTGAGTGGGAGGTGTGGCTCAAGTGGAAGACATCAGCTGAATAATCTAGCCAAGCAAGCCATAGACCCCGAGTTCAAATCTCAGTATCAGAAAAAACAAAAGTAAAACCTTGTCTACCCTTTCAAGAGCCAGTATCTGAGTCCTTGGGTGAGATTATGCCAGCCATACAGGGCATACTCATTTGTACGCATCCTTACTACCAAAACAGAAGTAAAAGAGGAACAATGAGGAAGGACAATAGTTTTTATTAAAACAAATATAAAGGAAATTTTCTCTAGGTTAAATCATCATCTGAGACATCCTCTTCCGCTGTGAGATTTCTCTGTCACACTGGGACTTATCACTTCTATTATAATAAGCCCTTAAGAGATTTATCTCTCCTGTTCAGGGAGACAGGCTGGGATGAAAAGGATTAGTCTTTTAAATAGTGATGTTTGTTATAGATCTCTATGAGACACTTGCTTATAAAATGTTTATAAAGTTGAAGTGAGAATCAACTAGATGTTTCTACAGTGAAGTGTTTACAAGTGTTTTTATAAAATTGGAGTGGGGGTTTCACAGTGGTATCATCGGCAGACTTCACTGTGTGAGAGACAAGCAAAAAAAAAGGAGTTGGTACGAAAATTTGAAGTTGGATTTGGGGTCCGTTCTCTTAAGTGTTTCACACTTCAGGAGACCCTGCTAAAGTTGCTTTCCTTTGGATGGTAAATGTGCTTAACTTTAATTGCTCCCTCAGTGGTACCAATGCCAGAATCTGAACACGTTCTCCAGGTGTCTGAAAGAAGTGAATCAGGCCTGAATGTTTCAGCAGTCTTGATGGTGTACGATGTGGAACTCTAATACAAACACTGGCTCTCAGCTCCTGTGGCCAGGACACTACGTGCTGTTCTAAGAACCTGAAAATGTTCCCTGGGCTGCGTTTACCTCACTGCAGAGGACTCCACCAGCCGTTCCTGAGGACAACAGGGTTCTATCTTTGTAGTTCTTCCTTCTGTGACACCTTCGTCCCAGAGCCGCTGGAATAACGTATTTTGAATGCTCAATGTCGTAAACCTCAGGATTTCTAGTTCTTTGAAGAAGCTTCTTTCCTGGAAAGAATTTTAGAATGGAGAGGATTAAAGGCTTATTGTCTTAGAAGCAGGTTTTCATGAAAGAAATAAGTATTCACTTCATTTGCACAAACATAGAAAAGTGATGATGATCTAGTTGCCCTGTATTCTTGTGGTACTTAGTTCTTTTCAGGGACTTTCCCTCCTTGTCTTTATAGATATAGTAGTATCTCATGGTTTACTTTTAATTTCCCCTAATTAACCATGATACATGTCTTTTCAGCTATTTGTCACCTGCATATCTTTTATTAAAGTGGTAAATAATATTTTGAAAATATTGTTTCAATTTCTCTAAGTTTGTTTCAAAACAACAATTTAAATTAAAACAGCATGGGCAAAAGTATTTGCTTAGAAGTCAAGACAGAGGAAATCTCCAGGGCTCATGGGACATCTTTTCTTCATAAAGTATCTGCCCAAGTCACTTGCCTGTTTCTCTTGAGATGGAGAAATTGATTTTTTTGTTGCATTTTAGAGTTTATTTTTAAATTCTGAGTGTGTAATTTATAAATCTTATTCTCAGTTTGGGTTATCCTTTTATTCTTCAAGAGAATGGGAGAGTCACTTTTTCTCCTTTCTGCTGATAGATTTTTATTGTGGTTTTGTTTCTGTCAGTGCTTGGGATTGAATCTAAAGAAGTTGCTCACATTTTACTATTTAATTTTGAATCAGTGTTTCACCTGTATTTCAGAAATACTATGAATTGCATGTAATGGGTACACACAGTCACTTCAAAATAGCTTACTATGCATCCTTAGTTTCTAAAATATGCAGATTAGTTCTGTTACAATTATTTTTCTTTTTTCAGTCGTGGGGCTTGAACTGTGGTTCTGGGCACTGTCCCTGAGCTCTTCAGCTCCAGGTAAGCACCTTACCACTCAAGTAACAGCACCACTTCTGGTTTTCTGATGGTTAACTGGAGATAAGAGTCTCACAGACAGGGCTGGGAAGGTGGCTTAGGGGCTGGGAAGGTAGCTCAGTGGTAGAGCGCTTGCCTTGCATGCATGAGGCCCTGGGTTCGATTCCCCAGCACCACATAAGCAAAAAAAAAAGAAAAAAAAGAAAAAGCTGGAAGTGGCGCTGTGGCTCAAGTGGTGCAGCACTAGCCTTGAGCTGAAGAACTGAGGGACAGCGCCCAGGCCCAGAGTTCAGGCCCCACGACCAGACCCAAAAACAACAAACAAACAAACAAACAAAAAAAGAGTCGCACAGATTTTCCTGCCAGGGCTGGCTTTGAACCGTGATCCTCAGATCTCAGCCTTCTGAGTAGCTAGGATACAGGTGTGACCCACTGGCACCCGACTATGCTGCAATTATTCTTAATTCAATACCCTATTTCACCTCCACCAATTGGACAATAGTGTCCATTTTTAATGCCCAGATCCTTCGGTCCAATGTCTCCGATTCCATGTGATTCTTGTCTCACATTTAGTCTTCTAAGGATCTTTATTCATTTGATATTATGACCTTGAAATAGACACTTCTGGTTTTCAACTAGTTTAAATTTTCATGTTAGAACTGCAAATTAATTGTACTTTCAGTGTGTCACAAATCTTTACCCAAACCAGAGATTTCCAAAATACTCTGAGGAACTATTATAGTTTCAGATTTTTCACTTAAATCTACAATCACTATAAGTATATTTATATATAAGCATTCGGTATGAGTCTAGGACCCTTGGGTTGTTGATTTGGGAGGGGTTTAGAAAGTTGGTTCTTTCTCATTTTTTAAGTGGTCATTCAACTTTTCCAGAAATAGCGAAAAGACTATTGTTCAATATATTCACATTGGCACATTTGTTAAAAAGCAATTGCCCATGTGTTTGTAGGTCTGTTCTGTGATTAGAGGCAGGGATTTCAGTCCCCTCATGTGTTCACGTGACTCTGCCTTGATGTTCAAAGTCCTCTCTTGGTTTTGAAGACAGGAACCGTGTGTCCTTCCGGAGCTTCTGCGCTTGACCTTGCGCATCAGCGCTGTCCTGCTGCATGTTCTGAAGGAGATGAGGAATGTGTCGGTGGTGACAGAGTTCGTCCTGCTGGGCATCCCGCACACGGAGGGCCTGGAAACCACGCTCTTCCTCCTGTTCCTGGCCTTCTACGTCTTCACTCTGCTGGGAAACCTGCTCATCTTCCTGGCCATTGTCTCCTCCCCCCGGCTGCACACACCCATGTACTTCTTCCTGTGCAAGCTGTCTATTTTTGATATATTCTTCCCCTCGGTGAGCTCCCCCAAGATGCTCTTCTACCTTGTGGGGAACAGCCGAGTGATTTCCTACTCGGGGTGCGTGTCCCAGCTCTTCTTCTACCACTTCCTGGGCTGCACCGAGTGCTTCCTGTACACGGTGATGGCCTACGACCGCTTCGTGGCCATCTGCTTTCCTCTGCGCTACTCCACCATCATGAGCCACAGAGTGTGTGCCATCCTGGCGCTGGGCACCTCCTTCTGTGGCTGCATCCAGGCCATCTTTCTAACTGTGCTGACCTTCCAGCTGCCCTACTGCGGCCCCAACGAGGTGGACTATTACTTCTGCGACATCCCGGTGATGCTGAAGCTGGCCTGCGCAGACACCTCGTCCCTGGAGCTGGTGGGGTTGGTCAGCGTGGGCCTCATGCCCCTCAGCTGCTTCCTCCTCATCCTGGCCTCCTACAGCTGCATCGTGGGCTCCATCCTGCGCATCCGCTCTGCAGAGGGCCGGCGCCGGGCCTTCTCCACCTGCAGCGCCCACCTCACGGCCATCCTCCTCTCCTTTATGCCGGTGGTCCTCATCTACCTGCAGCCCATCCCCAATCCCTGGCTGAATGCAACCGTTCAGGTCCTGAATAACCTGGTCACCCCCATGCTGAATCCTTTGATTTACAGCCTCAGGAATAAAGAGGTGAAGTCCTCACTGAGGAAGATGCTGAACAATGTGGGTTTCCTTCCTGAGAAGTGAAGGTGGGAGGCGCAGTGACAAACACATGAACAATATCACATTCCTAAGGACTTTCTGTGTGTGGTGGAGGCCAAGGACATTATTGCTGCATTGCTGCCTCCTTCTGCAAATGAAGAAGCTACAACATGAAGACTAAGCACAAATTGCCAAGGTCATGTAACTAATTATTCTATTCAGGAAGGCATATCTGTTCTCAGTTAGCAAAGTGTATTGAAATTTCTTAACATTTTCCTGACTTTGGGTCACCTTCCTATAACCTCTCATGTCTCTTCTTCCCATATTTGTTCATTTTTTATTGGCATGATTACACAGCACTCCTCAGATTTCTGCATTGAATAAGCCCCTGAGAGTCTACCTGTTGCTGAAAACTATGAGAGGGTTTCAGCCACATGGCTTCAAGTGGAATCCTGTGTTTTCTGAAACATTAACAGGGCTTGTGAAGGAGCAGATGGATGGATCTAATGTAGGTTTCTTACAGATGGACCAGGGCACTTGTATGCTATTTTACCTACATGTCCTTTGTGTTGGTCTTTGACCAAGTGTGGTTGAGAGAGAGTATGGACAGAGCAGAGAGAAAGATTCTGTGAGCCAGGAACCGATGTTTCATGCCTGTAATCCTAAATACTCAGGAGGTGGAGATTGGGAGCAACATGGTTCTAAGCCAATCCAGGCAGAAAAGTACAAGAGATTCTACCTCAACCACAGGCCTGTGCCAGTAGGAAAGGGGTCATGGGAAAGATCACATACTATAACCTCTTTCTATAAAAGATCCATGTGTTCCTTCCAATAAGAATGTACTATACATCTTCATAAACTAAATTCTCATGTATTCAAACCTACATTTCTGTTCAAATGTAGAAATTGAGTACCAGAAGTGGTAAGTAACATCTCCCAAACTTCATTATTTCAGAGGCACTGGAAGGTGTAATCTACCTCATAATATTTCAAGTGTTTCCTTTCATCTTTTGTTGATTTTCTATAAAGCACTCATGCATACGTAAAATCAAGCTAAAGTCTGAAAAGACTAAATAGATTTAACCCATAATGTTTTACGTATATAGTTCCTTGGAGTCTACGTTCTTGATAATTTACAACGTGATCAGACAATACTGATGTTCCCTAACCTTAAAGGGATATTACATAAAGATCAAAGTCTTAGTCAATAAACGCACAGACCCACATATGCCCACATATAATTTCATAATTTTAAAAGCAGTTAAGCTATTATTTTGAGTGAAATACACCAAAATAACATATATTGTATGATTCTAATTACATAACATTATAGAAATTGCCAACAATATACTGTGACAAAATCAGTTATTGCTAGTGGACAGAGGTTAAAATATTTATGATCCTGACTATGATCATGGTTCCAAAGGCACATCCACACATCAAAAGTAATCGCACTGCAGGTCTTACGCAAGTGCAGTTTCTTGGATTTGGGCTATATTTCAGTTATCAAATGTATATTGGCATCTCCTAAAGACAAAGAACTCTCTAAAACTACAAAAAAATGATCCTTTTGGGGGGGGGGTATTTTCATCAGAGTAGTTTTAAACCCAGAAATTAACTACAGAGAACTTAAATCTTTAAATGTAAAGGCACTGTGTCCAAGAAAAAATTTTCATTTAATCAGTCTAATTTTGGTATTTTTTGGGAAGAACTTGAATGCTTCCTTCACATAGTTTCTCACTATTTTTTTCCTGGTTAAATACCTTCACATTTATTTTATCTTCTTGTTGCTGTTGGAAATACGTCATATACTGTAACTAGTTATAAATTTTGTATTGATTTCTCATTATTAATTTACCTCCTATTGCCTATTAATTTTGCCATTGGTTTCCTAGACATCTTGAGGTCGGCTACAATCTGCAAATAAATTATGGTATCATCTATTATTAAAAGACAACTTTTAATAAGGTTAAAGTAAATTGTTACCTAATAACTTTCTCCCCTCTTTCTTAAGTTTCTAAGGAGTTTCTCATGCAAACTACATTGACTGAGATGGCTGTCTGCATACTTCATTTGTCCTGTGTCTTTGTGGAAGACCTAAGTGTCTTCTGAGGGCCCCAAAAAACAAAAATAAAAGAGATTTTGAACATGTTGGATAGTAGATGCATATTGACTATGATATAGTTACTAGAATGGCCCATACCTGTTCTGTAGCTATAGTTTCTGTTTTTCTTTATTTTGCATTTGCCTTGTTCTCATACAAATTACGGTCTCTAGAGTGAGGCTGCATATCCTTAAATGTCTAAATCACTGTACTTCTCTCTGAGTTCTTCTCACACAGGAAGTACTTGGTAGGCATACATGGGCTTTTCAAAAAGGAAAGAGAATGGGGAAAAATCTGAATTCTCATTGTTTTTCTGCCACAATAAGAAAAAAAATAAACCTAGTTTTCCTGTCAAAATAAGAACATCAGCCAGGCACCAGTGGCTCATATCTGTAATCTTAGCTACTCAGGAGGCTGAGATCGAAGGATTGCAGTTCAGAGCTAGCCTGGGCAGAAAAGTCTGTTAGATTCTTAACCCCAATTAAAAGCTGAAATTAAAAGCTCAAGTGGTAAAGTGCTACCCTTGAGCATAAAAGCTCAAGGACAGCACCCACACCCAGAGTTCAAGCCTCAGGACTAGCCAATTAAAAAAATCTATCTATCTATCTATCTATCTATCTATCTATCTATCTATCTATCTATCTATCTATCTATCTATCTATCATCCATCTTTGTATCTATCTATCATCTATCTGAACACTAATACCAGCTCTGTAGGATTTTGTTTTCTATTTTTCTTTTGGCTTGGGTAGAGAATCAGGTTCAGACAGGCTATCCCTGCTGTAGCTCAGACTGCCCTCAAACTTGTGATCCTCCTATCTTGGCCTCCCAAGTGAGTGGATTACAGGCATGTCTCACCTCACCCAGCTCTCTGTTTTCATTTCATTGAGAAAATCAAATCAACTATGGATTTAACAATAACCTTTGTAAATGAAGCTATTAGAGTTCAGTGTGTATCTCATGGTTGAGAGATTACCTGGAGCATAGGAGTATTCCCTCTGCACCACAAAAATGTACTATAATACAACAACAAAGAAAATAAACAGAGAGGAACTGTGTCCATTGGAGCTACTCATATCTCTGATCTACAAAGCTCCAGAGGCAAATCTCATTTCCCCACGGAGGCACTCCTCAGTGCCTTCCTGACACCCTCGTTCCTCAGGCTGTGTATCAATGGGTTTAGCATGGGAATCACTGTGGTATAGAAGACAGAGGAAACCTTCTCCTACTCCAGGGAGTTACTAGGAGGCTTAAAGTAAGATTCTCACTGCCATGAGATGGGAGCTGCAAGTTCCAAATGCTTTGGACTGGCCCTCAGAGGACTGGATGCGAAGGATGCTACAGAAGATGAAGGCATAAGAGATGATAACAGCTAGTATGGGCACCAAGGTGCTGAGTCCTGCAATGATGAAAAGCAGAAGCTCATTGAGCTGTATGCTGGAGCAGGAGAGACTGAGGAGAACATCACAAAGCAGTGACTGATGACGTGGGATTTACAGAAGTTCAGTTTCATCATGGCACCAGTGTGGGTCATGGCAGACAGAATGCCAGGGCGAAGGCAACCAGGACCAGCAGTGAGCAGAGCCAGCAGGACATGGTCATGTTATAGAGCAGCGGCTGCAGATGGTCACATAGCAATCGTAGGCCACGGCAGTCAGGAGGTAGCCCTCGGCCTCCACAAAGACCACAAAGAAAAAGAGCTGGGCCATGCACTCAGAATATGGGATCATATTCTTCTTCCCTAGGAAGTTCACCAGCATTTTGGGAGTGATAACAGTGGAATAGCAGAGATCAATGATGGACAAACTACTCAGGAAATAGTACATGGGAGTGTGGAGTGGTGTGCTAAAGGCGATCAGGACAACCATGCTAAAGTTCCCAATTACTGTCACTGCGTAGATCGCCAGGAAGAGGAGGAGGAGGGGCAGCTGCAGCTCTGGCTGTGGCCTTAAACCCAGCAAGGTGAATATGCTTGCGGTGCAATGATTCCCAGGAGCCATTCTTCTCTGGAGATTTCTACAGAAATGAAAAACAAGAACTGAGTTCAAAAGGGCCTTGTTCTTCCAAATGAAGCCAAACCTGCATCAAGGAAGAAGGCCAAAGTGGAAACACAGA
This sequence comes from Dipodomys merriami, assembly GCF_024711535.1. Taxonomy (NCBI): domain Eukaryota; kingdom Metazoa; phylum Chordata; class Mammalia; order Rodentia; family Heteromyidae; genus Dipodomys; species Dipodomys merriami. The sequence goes on along the minus strand of NW_027202305.1, from coordinate 2,637,715 downwards.
GTCACCGTTTTCATTAGCTCTGATGCTGATACTCTGCTCAATCTCCCTAATGCAAATTGGACTTCATCCTAGCTGGTCCAGAATTTAGATCACAAATGCAAGTTCTCCTTGATCAACAGGCAAACTACGTCCTCATTCCAGCAGCACAATCAAGACTGTGCTATATGCGGAGAAAGGAAGCTATTTGCCAATAGCTCTCCATGGTAGAAAATATCAACAAAAGATTCCAACCATGGTTTCATTTCCCCAAGTCTTCCCACTTATGCCGTTGTATGCTCTATTATCAGATCTGTGAGATACTCTTTTAGGCTTGGGATGAGAAGGGACAGGCCATTGGGGGTAAGGGAAGGAGTCGCTCCCTGAAGGGAATCTTTCCACCACGCAGGGTGAGAACACTTCTGAGCAGAAGTGCCCACTCAACACCTTCTTGCCAAACTAGAAAAGGATGGGAGAAAGAAACTAAGTTAGTTTCCTCTGACCCAGGTGCTCAGCTCAAAGTTCAGAATTTCTGAACATCACATCCATTCCCCCACCACAAAAGCTATACGCTCACCCTAGCAGTGAGCTATAGGCCTGCCAAGCCCCACTGCACAGTCCTTATTGGGAAAAAGAGATACTGCTGGGTGCTGGTGTAAAACTTGAACTTTCCAACAGTTGGTGTACCCATCATGCTTTGGGGCGTGGTAGTAACTCTGTTTTTCCATTAAAAAAAAAAGCCACCAGAAACAATACTGATTGCCTTCCTTTGTTTCCCTCCGTATCCCTCAGTTGCCTTTTTCCCCTCACTGATTGCATATGACTTTCATGTGCTTTATCGATATTATTTAAATCTTCAAAACCGTTGAAACTGTATGCATTATTTGTACCCCTGTTTTACTGATGAAATTACTGAGACACAGAGAACTTAAGAGTAGACATAGTATTCAAAGCCAGGGGGTACAGTGTCAGAGCTCTCTTTATTCCAGTTTTAGGTGATGGATTAGCATCTTGATACCTGAGGTCCTCAAGTTCATCGGAAAACTGAATGTTCACAAGGCAATGTGAACGTGTTTAGATGTTATCAAATAGTCTGGATTTCAAAATGCATCCAGGAAGGAGCAAATCTAGATTGCGTGCCCCAGGAAGGTGTGGGGCTCATGCATGAAGCAACTGGAGAATACTGCTCATCCTTCCACCAGCATGGTGGAGGCGCAGCACAAACCTCTTTACCTCAGTTTACCTCAAAGCTCATCAGGCCTTGAAGAAGAATAATGGCAATAAAGGCAAAATTGTTTCTGGCTTCTGAAAAGCCCATTCGATAGATTATTAAAAGTGCAAAGACGACTAAAAGATCATTCCCTCTCAGCACCTTTCCTTTAAGGGGCACACAGAGTCACTGTGTTCAGACAGTATTCAAGGAAACAGTTTGGCATACCTCTCATAGAATTAAGAGTGAAGATTTATGTGTTAAAAGTTTGATGTGATCCAACTGGAAAGAAACCTGACCAACTTTGCAAACTCAGTACTTCTCGTGTCTGTCTGATCACAGAAAATGGCAGATGAATTTAAGGAGAAAAATTTAAAGTCCATTCACCCAAGCACTGGACAGGTTTGGGTGTGAAGAGAGGCAAAATGTTAACTCATTTGCAACATTCAAGTTAACGAAAACCTCAGGGTTCCAATCTGCAAAGGGGGAATGAGGAAAATCAGCTTCAAAAGACTCTTATGATCAACTAAACCAATAAATCCACTGAATGCCAATTAAAAGTTAATGTGATGCATTTAAAAAATATGCTTCACATGGAGGGATGGAGAAGAATCCCACCAGCTTAGTAGGAGACAGACTTGTTTGCCTCTTCTATGTCCTGGATCCTTTTCCCTTTCCTTGATGTGAATAATGAAAATATGCAAGGTTGGATGCATTGTGCTTTTTTTAGAGGCACAGGAGGAGTTGAAGCACTGAAGGTCCTTCATCCCAAAGTGAGTAACTAACACAGCTAGTAAGTGCTGCTGAACCAGGGGAAATGAAGCAAGACCACTTGAGTTCAATATTTCTTGATCTCCTAGTGGCCAGGAAACATTCCTTCCAGATAGATAAGAAGTGGTCATCTATGACTAATATTCTATGTGAAAAGTGAGCATTCTTCTTGGGATTCACATTGTCATCTTGGTCTCTTGAGGCCTGTAGAAGCTGGGGTACAAGAAGACAAAGAACAGTAATAAGTAAGCTAGAAGGACGTTAGAGGAGTAAAGGCTTCAGTCATGCAAGTGCCAGGTTTCTCCTCTCGGATTGAGTGATGCTGGCAAGGCTGGACCGACACAAAGGGAGACAAGAGGACATAATTGACTGGAGAGAATAGTGAAGCCAATGCTCCTGGTAAAAAGCCAAAACGTTGCCTATGTACTGCTTCCAGTATATTTGCCTGGATGTTAGAAATGATGCCCGCCAGGGTGGGAACTGGAGACTTACCCAGATCTGCAGGGAGGTTGAGCTGGAGGCTTACCCGGATCTGCAGGGAGGTTGAGGTTCTTAGAAACCACTCCCTTTGCTCGGGCCAGGGATCCCTGTTTCAACAAAAAGAAACTTCCTCTGCTGCCTGATGCATACACCTGTATTTCAAGTGCTGAATTATTTTGTTGGATGAAGGCGAACTCTCACAATTGCTCTAATGGGACACATACTCAGGACCTTGAAGAAGCTCATAATATGTAACTTCCCTCCCTATACTTCTAGTCTTAAAAGCAAGAGGATGGTGTGAGATGCAGTTGTCCTGAGAGGTGTGGTGAGCTTAGGGACCTCATTAGAAACACAAAACATGCTCACACACATGCAAACCCCCACAGACTGTGGAGGCCAGACATCACCAGAATGTTTTGCACTCTGCCCAAATGATGGTATTATGTTCTGGGCCCAGTGTGGTACCTGCAACACAGAGAGATTAAATGAGAGGTTTCCAAATGCAAGTTAGAAATCAATTCTTAGTTCTTGGCCAACGATTCATCAGCTAGTTAGACTATACACATTGGAGTATACAAAGACATATGTTTGATCACAATAATTGACTCGAGAAAGTTGTTGAGATGCTGAGACCCAGATTCCGCATCTATAAAACAACAGGATTCTAGAACATTATTTCACAAATTTTCTAGTGCTGTATCTTTTATTTGAATATAGGTTTTCAAACTATTCCCTCAGGATGCTTTAGATTTCATTGCCATTTGTTGTGATACTCCTTTCTTCATCTCTAATTTTATTGAGTCTTTCCTCCCTTCTTACGGCCAAATTACCTACAGCATTACCAATTTTTTTCTTTTTTCAATGAAACAACTTTTTGATCTATTTATGTTTTTTTGGTTTTCTTTCATTAATTTCTGTCCTAATTTTTATTTTTTTCTGTCTGCTAATTTTGAAAAATTTTTGATCCTGTTTCCACAGAAGTTTGTGGTGCATCAGTAAAATATTTCCTTGAGAGCTCTTTGTTTATGTAGGCATCCATAAATAAACTTCAGAAATTGTCCTCTTAGCACTGCTGTTGCTGTTCTGATAGGGTATGTTTTCATTTTCATTAGATACCAAGAACTTTTTTTCATGTCCCTCCTTTATTTCTTCAGTGACCCATTCATCTTTCAACAATCTGCCATTATCTGAATGTATGTGAATATTTTATGTGGTGTCTTTTGCTGTTGAGTTCTTGTTTAATTCTATTATGGTCTGATAAACTATAGGGTTTATTTAAAATTTTCTTGCACTTGCTAGGATTTGCCTTCTGCCTAAAAATGTGATCTATTTGGCCATCTGAGAAGAATACACATTGTGTAGCTGCCCGTTGAAGTACTCTCTAGATATCTGTTAAGTCCATTTGGTCTACAGTGTCATGTGGTTCTGAGGTTTCTTTATTAATTTATTGATTGGACAACCTATCAATTGGTGAGAATAGGGTTAAGTTTCTCACTATCACTATACAGGTTCATCAATGCTTCTGAGTCTAGAAGTGTGTTTAATGGACATGGGTATGCTGCTCTTTGGTTCATGTGTGTCAACGATTATAATTTCCTCATGCTGAATTGGTCCCTTTATGAAGTACCTTTCACTGCCTTTTCTGATTGATTTTATCTGAAGTCTTACTTTATCAGATATAAAAGCTTCTGCTTGGGCTGGGAAGGTGGCTCAGTGGTAGAGAGCTTGCCTTGCATGCATGAGGCCCTGGGTTCCTTTCCTCAGCACCACATAAGCAAAAAGAAAAAAGCCAGAAGTGGCGTTGTGGCTCAAGGGGTAGAGCACTAGCCTTGAGCTGAAGAGCTGAGGGAGGACAGCGCCCAGGCCCAGAGTTCAGGCCCACGACCGGCCCCCCGCCCAAAAAAAAAAGCTTCTGCTTTTGAGGTCCATTTGCTGGAAACATTTTTTTGATGGTAAGGAAGCTTACACTAAACATGTAGAGCGGTCTTTGAGGTGCAATCATTCCTTATTTAAGAAGTCATGTTGAAAGTACTTTGAATTTCATCCTCAAAACTATTCATCATAAAAATGGAGAAAAAGCCTCAGTGTAGTGTTTTTGAGGCTGGAGTTATACTCTTGGCTTTGTATTTGTGGTATGTGGTTAAATTAAGCTTTGTTTCTCAATGTTTCTCAGTATCTATTTCTCAATGAGGTCAATACAAAGTTATATTGTTCAAAATGCAATCTGAACATTCTCAGGCACTTTAATGAGAAAACATTAATAAACTTCACAATTTATCTAATGTCACCCAGGAACTATTATTTCTCAATCTACTTTCTTCTCCTTCATAAAGATACCTTTACTACTAGAAGTACATTCATTGTGTAGGAATGGGCTGTAGGAACCATTCCTTACACACTAGCTTAGAAACTACCTGGTTACAACAATGAAGTTCAAAGGCTATCGAGGATATTCTACTTTCAGTTAATCCCAAGAAGGTACTCAGTTCCAAGCAGAAAAATATCATTGAGGTCACTGTGGCTGACCACAGAACTAGTGTTTGTTATGAATGACAGATACTAAAGGACTGTGAATATGAATCAATACTTTAGGATATAATATATTGAAAAATATGAAATGAATAAAATAACCACTTTCATATAATGACTGACACTGAGAACGCCTTGGGCTCAGCATATATTTTTCTTCCAAGCATTTGGACATGTATCCTTGAATGAGGCCCATGAACTTTTTATAGTTTTGTAATTTGTAGAGTTAATTCAAGAGTTAATTACAATTAATTAAAATAGTGAGCTTTCCATGTTATTGCATCAGATGACAACTCTAGGAATTCCACAGAGTATATGATTTTTAAATTAATCTCAGAGGTCCTCATATCTCTAAAGATTTGTAGTAGGCTGAAAATATCTTCCCAAAGATATCCACAGCTTACTGCATGCTGCCTGTAAATGTTACTTTCTGTGCAAAAAGAAAAAAGTTTGCAGGTGTGAGTAGTTTAAGGATCTTGGGATGAACAAATTATCAAAAAATATTTAGGTGGGATTTAGATGAAATCAAACATATCCTTATGAGGGATAGAAAAGAAAACTTATTCAAGTCTTCTTTTTTGACCACAATAGTAGAGACTGGAGTGATACAACTACAACTGAAGCCAAGCTGACTTCCCCATGGAACTTGCAGTAGCAATGAAGAGTCTGTCCCGCAACTTCCAGAAGGAATGAGGGTCAGCCTAAACCCTATTATAGGCCCACTGAAATGAAAACTTATGGCCTCTAGAATTGTAGGAGAACAAATTTACTCTTTTATTTATCCATTTAATTTTATTGTTCTTTAACCTATGTGACCTGTTTATTTGACTGTCAAGGAGTTGTACAAAGGGATTTCAATTCACCCTGTCAGTTTATGAGCACAGAACCTCTTGATCAATGTTCCCCTTTTATTCTCCCCATCCCCCACGTGTATATATGTATATATTTATACATACACATTGAATATTATGACTGCAGTTGTCCACTATTCTGTGCTTAAAACACTAAATTGTAGGAAACTCATAAGCAGCTATCAGAAACTAACATGGACTCCACGACAATGGTTTTTACTAACTCCTTGAGAGTTTATGAGCTTTCCCGCTCCCTGGAAGAAGGGCAACAGAGACCAGAAACAGTACAGGATCACCAAATTTGTGTTATAGACCCAAAATATGCATGGTGATGTCATCAAAATCAATAGTTCATGTATATCCACACTTGTGTTTGTGAAACACCATAACTAGCCCATTGAAATACATTATACGTTTATTTACAAGGACTACTTTATATTCCTTCTTGGTCATCTGGAACACTGTCTTGCAGGCTTTACAAAGATAAACTTAAATCTTGTAGTTTGCAATCCTGTATTTAAGTTGGAAAAAAAATACATCATGATTTTTTTAAAAAGGAAAGAAAGGAGATAATTAAGACCAAGAATTTCTCCCAGGTAGCTTATTCATAAACGATACAGAACTGGCTGTCATGCATCATTTCTCTTCACCAAACACTGTATCAGTAAGACTAATGTACAAACCCCTCAGGAACTGGAATACTAAGTGAATGGACATGCAAATACAATCAAATATATTCCTTTTATTTTTAGAAATTAAATGCTTTATTGATGATTGTTGTTCACAACAGAAAGTTATAATATATGAGATTTTGGGTATATACTACATACATTTTTGATCAAATATATTCTTTTCCCAACACTAGAAAGACCTTTCTTCCTATATGATAACATCACGTCTAGTTTCCAGTGGAAGAGAGCAATATCACTACCGTAATGATAGAAGTGTTCATGTTCAATTGCCCTCCATTTTCTGCCAATTCCTACATCTCTGAAACATTTTCAGATATTATATTCACTATTGGAAACATTACACTCTTTGATAAGCCGTGAACTGTAGATCAGTCTCAAACCCAACCTCGCAGGCCTCCCTCATTCTTACACAGGGAATGCACACTTCATCAGGAAGAGCATGCCGGGAGCCTGCCCCTGGTGTGCTTTGTCTGTTAGGAGGATTGCCTCCCCCCGGCCACCTTCCTCAAGGCAGTTTTCACATCCTTGTTCCTCAGACTGTAGATGAGGGGGTTCAGCATGGGGATCACTGTGGTGTAGAACACAGATGATACCTTCTCTTGTTCCATGGAGTCACTGGAAGGGGGCTTGAAGTACATGAATGTTATAGATCCAAAAAAGATGCCCACAGCCATGAGGTGGGAGCTACACGTGCCAAAAGCTTTGGATCGCCCCTCCGTGGAGCGAATACGGAGAATACTAGACAGAATGAAAGCATAAGAGACCAGGACAGCCAGGGTGGGCGCTAAGGTGTTGACCCCTCCGATAATAAACAGCAGTGTCTCATTGATGCGGGTGCTGGAGCAGGACAGGGTCAGCAAGGGCAGAATGTCACAGAAGTAATGGCTGATGACATGAGACCCACAGAAGGACAGCATGGTCATGCGCGTGGTGTGGACGGTGGCCCCGAACAAACCCAGCGAGTACACCACGGCCATCATGACGGAGCAGGCCCTGTGGGACATGACGGCGCTGTAGAGCAGGGGGCTGCAGATGGCCACGTAGCGGTCATACGCCATGGCCGTCAGCAGGTAGCCCTCAGCAATGACAAACACCAGGAAGAAGTAGAGCTGCGTCATGCACTCTAGAAAGGAGATGACGTTTTTCTCGGACACGAAGTTCACCAGCATCTTCGGGGTAATGACGGAGGAATAGCAGAGGTCGATGAAGGACAAATGACTGAGGAAATAATACATAGGAGAGTGCAGAGGGGAGCTGGTGGCGATCAAGAGGATCATGCCCAGGTTCCCCACCACCGTGACCACGTATATCCCAAGAAACAAGAAGAAGAGGGGCAGCTGAAGCTCGGGCCTGCTTGTTAAGCCTTCAAGGATAAAATCAGCCACTGAAGAAAGGTTCAAAGCTGCCATCTATGATCAATGTTCTCTCTAGGAGGACATAAGAGAGCAAGAGGATATGGTACTTATTTTCTGAGTCCCAAAGCAGAATTGCATGCTCCCCTCCGCTGTTTCTGTGCCTGGTGGCCTCATCTGCCCTGTAGTGGTCCTTTCCAAGGCTTTTTCTTTTTTATTGTTATGGTAAAGGAGATGTCCAGAAGGGTTACAGTGACACAAGTCAGGTAACGAGTACATTTCTTTTTGAACACTGTCACCTCTTCCCTCCTTTTCTCCCAGTTTTTCCCTCCTGACCCCTCAACCCCCCACAAGGTGTATAGCCTTTTCACCACAGTGTCTGTATCACTGCTGCATTTGCTCATTCTTTGTCTCATCATATCTGTCATCCCCCGTACCCTCCCCCAATCAGACAGACCTACATACAAAGGCACAGAAAACAAAAGCAGCAACAGAGGAGGGGGGGAAATGCCAACAACAAAAAGCAAAATAACAAAAAAACCTCATATCCATTTCTTGGAGTTCATTTAGATAGACATCATTTCATGCAATCATTTGCACATGGTTATGGAGCCTTTGTGATCCTCTCCTTTGGTCTCACTGAGCCTAAGGGCAAAGATTTGGAATGTATCAGGAGCCTAACTTCCACCCAATCTTATTGACCATTTTTCTTTAAGTCAGTCAATTTTCATTTTGTTCCTACGAGTAAGTCCCTACTTACTTTACTTTGAGAAAAAGTACAAACTTTCCAGTCCTGATTTTGTGTTGATATTTAAATAAGATTACTAGCAACCTTTATCTGAGCACATACCAATAGAACCTCAGATACTGTGACAAAGTAGCTTTAAAACCAGCTCTGATGACACAAAAATAGTCATGTTCACTGTCCAAGTCAACCTGCATGACTCACAGAATTCACTTTCTCTAAACGTGGGAGCAAATGAAAGATGTCTGTAAGGACATACATCTTGTAGAATATGCTCTGATCACCGTGGTCCTTGCACTCACTTCTGTTCTCTGTGCTGTACACTTGAGTGGTCAGAGAATTTTCCTCTTCAGTGTGACTTTCAGGTGTGACATCAAAACCTGCAACACCCGGGTGCCTCTCTGCCACCCAGGCCCCCCCAGTCCCTCTCTCCTCTGGACCATTCAAAGCCACTTTCTAAATGGGCTATTTAATTTGAAGCTATTAGAATTGAACTGCAGGATTTCTTTTTTCACAGTTTCCCCTAAAGTTCAAACAGATGAAATATTATCTAATACTAACCAAGATCATGTCTTTCTTTCAATCATTTTAATACAACAAAAAACTTCTTAATTTTAAGACATGCCTCATCAGGACCTTCATGTGGCTTTAAATTCTACTTTTTATAAAAAAAGAAAAAAATCGAAGGCTGAAAATTTCCATAGCCAGAGTGATAAGCACACCTTGCATGAAAAATACATTCAGGACCACACACAAGAGTTTAGGAACATTTGTTAACAATATTTTTTTTCTATATGTACCTTCTACAATCTATGAAGGACACAATGTATTTGTTGATTCAGAGGCTAAATTAGATGAGGTTTTATCTCCAAGAACATAAGAAAGGAGAGTTATATCTCTCTATCAGGCAATTATATATCATTTCTCTATCAGGCAACTATATATCACCCTCTAAGAGCAAGCTACGCCATCTTCCTGTGGATGGCCCAGTTTCAGTCACTGATCTGAACTTTGTCAATGAGCCGTGTGAACCAAACAAACACGTTTTTGTTACTCAGAAGAGAGAGCTGTGGCATTCCGAGTTTAGATTTATTTAGAAGCCAGCACAGTCTCAGACAGGCTCACAGATACCTAACTTGAATTCCTTTTGTCATCCAAAATAGTTAGACATGTCTCTGCTAAGAGGGAGTGTCCAAGATCAAGCACAAGGGATCTGTCCCTTTGTGACAGAGGAGGTGATTCCTGATGATTCTGCTCAGGATCATAAAGAGAAACACAGCGTTTGTTCCTGGCTCTCATCAAAAAGAGCACTCATTCTCTTCACATGGGGAGAGCAAAGAACTACAAAAAGCACATTTGTGCAGTGCCGGGTTTTCATGCCCTGCTGGAACCAGTCCTGGAACCTCCTGTCACTAGTTGTGTCACGTAAGTTATATTAGTTTCTATGACTTCATGTCCTCATCTATGAGACTTGCTGTGTAGGACTTTTTGAGAATGAGTCAAAAGATGTTTAAGACAAATAAAAAAATCTAACTGCAGCCTGTAAATAGAAGCCATTCAAACACCATGTACAGCTTATTCAACCTGCTGGGAAGTTGATTTCCACTTACCTTAAGACATTTGTTCTTCAAAAACATGGACTTTTATATTACATAGAAATGCAGGGAGATGGCTTAGAAATATACAAGAATTCTCAAAGGTCTACAAAAATCTCTTCAGCTTTGGTTTCCTATGCGATACTCAATTAGTGAATAAACAAATGACAACTTTGGATGATCTCAAAAGTAATTCCTCACCCAAGGGATTGAACTCTGTAAGCAACACTCAATAATAAGGCAAATATTGTTCTTCTCTAACACCTTAGAATTTCCACAATCAAATAATATCTCTCAAAACAAAACTTTCATCTGAGTCCCTAATAGTCTTGGGGAGGGAGTCAGAGTCTAGGAAAGCCAATGCATTTTCCTATAACGAATTCTACAAGGTAAGTCTTCTTTGTATCCTCAAAGAGATGAATTTTTTCATGGACTCACTAAAACCTTTTGTTTCCTTTGGGAAGCCATCAAGGTCTAGCTGTACAGGATACAGAGTGCAAGGATAGTTCATTTGTATCTCAATTTCCAAAGGGATTCAGTTTAAAGTGATCAAAGTCAATTGTAAAACTGCTGATTCAAGTGCTCAAAAGAGTGCAAGAACTACTCCGGTTTCTACTGCCAAACGAGGAAACTTCTTTCATCAGATTGTTTCAGATTGTTGTAAACTTCCTAAATAGTTAGTTGGGAGGATTTTGAATGTTCCCCTCATACGTTAATAATAAATGTTTGAGGCAATGGGTATGCTAGTGACCTTGATTTGATCAGGACATATTGGATATGTGGCTCTCTTTTGAAATTATGTGTGTGTATTTATATATATCTTTATATCTATACTTTTTCCTCTCTAAAAGGGAGGAAAAGGGCAGGGATGTGGGATATATCTTCTTGCCATCAACAGAATTCACTGATAAACTCTCATGCTAAACAATATTTTAGAGGCTGCTCCTCTCCTTTCATGTCAGAATCAATTCAGTTGCATGAATCATAAGAGACGAACCTAAGTAAGTTGCAATGTGACATTTTTATTGAGAAATATGGCAGTGAGGCTATAAAACATTGACATAAATGATGTAATAATGTGATTCAGATAAATAAATAACTTATAGTACATTCAGAATGTTATCTGTCCCTGTGTGCAATTTTATAAAACTGCAAAGGTAGCCATGTGGAATGAAAAAGAGCTGTGGATGTTACTGTGGAGTGTCAGAATATCTATCTACCCCCATCCTTTGGACTGACTGGCAAGAGATGAATTCAGGCAAGACATGAAACGTTGTGAAAACGACAGGACAGGAACAAGTCCGATCCAGCCATCTTTGAATCAATCTGAGATAGAAATGGGGAATCACACCCCAGTACGTGTCAGGGTGACTTTGACACATCACCAGGGCGTGGGTCAGTAAACCAGCTAAAGCCTGCTATTACATCAATAAAGATATCGAGACACAATCATCACAAGCTATGACACTTGATGGAACACTGGGCACAATCCAGCATAACATTATTTTGCAAACTCTTCATCTGAGAGTCACAAAGATAGCATTGGGAATCTGGAACTCACTCTCAGTTGAATGGAAAGCAAGTGGAGAGCAATGCTCACAAAAGCCCTTTGAAGCAGACAGTATGATTGTTTTCATTTCAGTTTGGAGGATCTAATATCCAGAAAGGGTACTTAAAAAAAATAAAGCCACATACTTAGCAAATAAGAAACTGGAATTGAAATCTAAGTAGTCTGACCCCAGAGACTCTGAGTTTGCCCACTTTCTTTGTTTCTGGAAGTGTTCCCAGCTCATACTTTTCCTGACTCCTTAGTGCACAACACCACTTAGCTGAATACAAATAAGCTTTGTTAAAGAGGAGGTGGCACTGTTAAAAAAGAAATGTACTCATACACAACTTATGTAACGGTAACCCCTCTGTATATCACCTTTACAATAAAAATTAATTAATTAATTAAGCTTTGTTTCTATAACTGAGTGTTAAGACAGGTTAGAAAATCATGATGAGAAATTATTACAAAATCATCCCATGTCAGAGAAAGGGTAACACGTTTGTTTGTTTGTTTTATTGGCTGTGGGGCTTGGACTCAGGGCCTGGCTGCTGTCCCTGAGGTTTTTCACTCAAGGATAGTACTCTACTATTTTGAGTCATAGCACCACTCCTGGTTGAGTCATAGCACCACTCCTGGTTTTCTGGTGGTTAATTGGCAGTAAGAGTCTCATAGACTTTCCTGCCCTGGCTGGCATTGAACTGTGATCCTCAGATCTCAGCCTTTTTAGTAGCTAAGATTATGAGCATGAGCCACCAGTGCCTGGATAGAGTAATAATTGTTTAAGCCATTTTCCCTCTATGTATTCCTTATTTTGCAGCAAAACAAGTCATAATAACAATAAGTATTAGGATAAAAGAAGCATATGTCATCAATATTTACAGTGTCATGATAAGTGCCAGAACTTGGCTAAGCACTGGATATATATGGTGAATAAAATATATATGATGCGTGATACTTGCCCGGAAAATACTAGTGAGAAAGACAGATAAGAGATGTTATCCTCTGAAAAACACAAACACGAGTAGCTAAGCTTTGTAACATGCTTTAGGCAGGTGAGCCTCTTCACTGATATCTTTAACACAGGTAAGAGGGATAGGAGTAATGGAAGTTTCTACAAGTTTCTACTTGCAAGGCAAGTATAATGCAACCATGTCCATAGAAGCGCTGCTCAATGAGCAGACTGTCTTCCAAGCAGGCAGACAAAAGTAATCAAGAAAATCTGGTCACTCTATAGGTCACCACACAATTCTTGTACCGGTTTTAAAAATTCCAGTTGGCTGTGCCTTCTTCCACAGCCCATTCCTTTGTTTCAAAGGAGTAATCTCCAAATAATGAGCTTCTTGGCTATTTCTTCTAATTACGTATACATAGATTCAGAACATGGAAGTAATGTATACAAGGTAGCTTTTTCCCATGGAAGAATGTGGGATGGATTTAAGGACACCAGGGCAGCAGTGCTGGCGTGTAGGCACTAAAGTGCTAGGAGACATCCCAATGTCAGCTGACCAGGAAAGACTTCCCAGAGGTGATGGGTAAATATCTACCTGAAGGATGGGTAGATTGAGGAAGACAAAGGAGACAAATGAGAATGTTGAAGAGGAAGGCTCGTGGAGAAGGGTTCAAGAGCATGAAGAGTTCAAGACGTGTTCAAGAGTGTGTCTGGGAAGGGGCAGGGGTCTATAGCTAATTTCTGCTCCTCATATCAGGTAGACAATGGCTGGCGGGTGGATGGATGGAGGTGGCTGTAGAGCTTTGCTGTAGAGTGCTGGGAGGAGAGTCACTGCGATGAACAAAATAAGGGGACTTGGGATGTAAGCAGTGGGTGCTTTGTCATCACGGCAGCCTTGGAAGGGTGTGTAGCTTGGTGGCACTGGGTTGTTGCTGTGGTAAAGGTTAATTTTGCATGTTGAACTCACATGCCTGTGGAAAATTAAGTGGAAATGGAAGACAATAAAATACATTCACCTCAAGGATACATGTAAACATTACATTTAGGAAGGGGTTCTTTAAGGGCTCAGAATAGTCTATAACATTAATGAAATGCTTTATCTTTATCATCATCATCATCATCATCATCATCATCATCATCATCATCATCATCATCATGTCTTGGGGTTTGATCTCAGAGTCTAGGTGCTGTACCTGAACTCTTTTGTTCAAGGCTAGCACTCTACTACTCAAGCCACACTCCATTTCCAGCTTTTAAAAAATAAAGCTATTTTAAAAGATAGAGAAATTATCTCTAAAATGTAATTGGAAAGCATCTAGGGGAAAGAGAGATTGGAAGGAAGGGAATTAAAAAGAGGAGGAGAAAGCAAACCTCACAACGATTAGGCTACGTACTTTAGTTTTGCAACAACTCTTTCCATTAGCCACTGACATAATTTGGAGTCCTGATATTTCAGAAGATTCAACCCAGATTCATTCCATATCTATGGACTTTTCTTTAGACCTCATTTGCTTTCAAATGTAAAACCCTGGTTAGTAGGTGGGAGAAAAGAGGACTTAACGGGAAACTTTCTAGCCACTCTATAATAACAAATAACTATAATAACAAATAATAACTATAATAACTATAAGTTATAACTTGAACAACGAATGCTGTCCCGTTTCAGGAGAATATTTTCCTGCTCAATCTTTTCTTCAGTGCGGCCTTGACCTCCTTGTTCCTGAAGCTGTAGATGAGAGGATTGAGTATGGGTACCACAATGGTGCAGAACACGGTGGAGACTTTCCCCTGGTCCATGGATATCACAGAAGAAGGATGGAGGTACATGAATGCCCCCGACCCAAAGAAAACAGAAACAACAATTATGTGTGAACTATGAGTATGGAAGGCCTTGGACCCTCTTCAGTGGAGTGAATCTGAAGGATGCTAGAGAGGATCAATGTGCAAGAGACGGTGATGGTGAGCTAGGAACTCCAATTTGAAGCCCAGACGATAAACACCACCAGCCGTTGACCAGGGTGCTGGTGCAGGAGAGCTCCAGCAGGGGACGATGTCACACATTCGCCTCACAGAAGGTCAGCCTCAGCATGCATCCCGTGTGGGCCCAGGCACCCACCAGAGCCTCCGCATAGATAACCGCAGCCAGCAGAGAGCACACCTGAGGGGACATGGTGACCATGTATAGCAGGGGCTTGCAGATGGCCACGTAGCAATCCTAGGCCATCACCATCAGCACGTAGCCGTCTGCACTGACAAGCAGTAGCAGAAGAGGAGCTGAGTCATGCATCCCGCATAGGAGATGGTGCTCATCTTTGACACAAAGCTGGCCAGCAGTTTGGGGTGATGGTAGAAGAGTAATGGAGATCAACGAGGACAAATTAAAGAAGAAGAAGTACATGGGCGTGTGAAGGTGAGAACTGACTCTGATCAGAGCAGCCACACCCAGGTTTCCAGCCACAGGAATAATGTAGATCCCTAGGAAGAGGAAGAAGAGGGGAGACCCAGCAGGCCACACTCATTGACAAAGGACCCATTCCCAGTTTCCATCCTCTTCCCGCAGGATCGAAAGAGAAGAGAGCCATTTCTGAGGCCCTGCTCAGCGGCCACTGGGGCCAAGAAGCACAGAGACTCTGCTGAGACTCAGCGGTGTTGGAGGAGGCCAGGCCCAGCGCTGTGCACACAGGGAAAGTAGGTGCATGGGAGGTAGATGCATAGAGAAAGCCCACAGGAGGCTATCAACAGGGAGATGCCGAGACTCCTCATCTTTTCTCTGCCTCAGTTTCTCAGTAACAATCCAGTTTCTGCAGGTTCATCCTGACTCCCCCCACTCTGCTACCTACCTGACTCCCCCCACTTTGCTACCTGATGCCGTCTACCACCAGTTGAGAGCGGATGCTGAGCCGGGTGGAGACCAGGGACACTATGTCCATGCCTGTCAGGGTAGCAAAGACTCCAGAGGCTGTTTGGCTTCCCCAGTACACAACAAGAAATTCATCAACTTCCATGGTCTCGAGTCTTCCTCGGGAGAAAGATGGGAGTTGGTGCCAACTCATTTTCTGCACCACTTCCTATTTTCTTCCCTTTCATCATCTGTGCCTCAGAGTCAAAGCTGGGAGAAGCAGAAAGGCCATGGAATTACTTTAGAAATATGGGATGAATGCTCACTTCCTTCTGGCAAGTGGTATCAGAACTGCCCTCAAGGGCCTAGCTCCACCATTGCTTTCCACACAGCAGGGGCTGTGCTTCTGCAGGAGGTGCTAATGCGGAGCAATTGCCACCTCCCTGTATGTAAACACTCAGGGCATCTATGAACCTGGGCCTGGACTTGCTCCAAGTGTTAAATAAAGGCCAGGAGTTTTAAATTATGCGTGTGCCCAGCTATTATTGTCATTGTGAAATCACAGGAAAGGAAGCAAAGGGCCTCTTCTTTCTTCAACACAAAAGCAGGTAGCACAACATAAATCATTTTATACTGAGTATCAAAGTCATACTTTTTCATAGAGGCTTTCCCAGGAGCCTCTGCATAATTCAAATCCTTTAGGAAAGATAGATTTAGGAAACAGTTGATACAGCAACGAGGATTTAGTGCTGGTGTCTTTAGAGACAATATTAAAGTTAATATTACATCAGGGATTACACAATCTCCAGAGTAGATGAGGCAGAAATTTTCCATTCCCTTCCACTCGCTCCTTCTGCTTCTCTGATTTTCAGACACAAATGCCAACACATAGTGGCATATAAAACATTATAGGCATCCCCACTTCCTCCCTTGTACTAATTTTATGTAATATCATTATACTGTGCATAGTACTTTATATATTTGATGGCCAATCCTCTCCACTTTTAGTCTTTTCCATTAGAAATACCTTGTACTTCTCAGGATTAAAAAAATTTTTTTTTGGAAGCATTGGGGATTGAACACAAGGCCTCATGCTTGCAAGACATGCACTCTATTTGCTTATTCAATATATAAGGACACACAAGCTTGGTTGGTAGAAATCATGACTGTGTGCCTGGGTTAGCATTAAGGTGTTATGTTTAGTGTATGATCTAATACAGTATCAGTGGTGGTCAGTAAAGACAGACACAAGAATCCTGAATTAAATATATAATGCTTCATTTTCATTAAAAAATGTCTTGAGTTCAAGCCCCACGACCGACAAAAAAAAAAAAAAAAAAGAAATGTTAAAAAATGTCTTAAAAATAAGTACTTCTCTGGGCATTGGTGACTCATGCTTCTAATCCTAGCTACTCAGGAGGCTGAGGTATGATGATCAAGATTTAAATCTAGGATCAAAGACCTTGGAGTCAAAGCAGACACTGAAAACATTATAGGATGGAATAGGAGAAACCCTAGGTCTCCTTGACACAGGCCCAAATTTTCTTAATAGAGACCCAGAAACACAACAAATCAAAGAAAGGTTGGACAAATGGGATTGCATAAAATTGCAGAGCTTCTTCATGGCAAAGGACATAGCTAGCAAGATCAATAGAAAGGCCATGGATTGGGAGATCTTCACTAGCCATTCAATGGACAAGGGTCTCATATCTAAAAATATACCTGGAACTCAAAAAATTAAATCCCCCAACAACAAATCTTAAAAGAAACAACTGCCCAATAAATAAGTGGGCTAATGACTTAAAGAGAAATTTCTCTGAAGAGGAAAGAAGGATGGCCAATAGACACATGAAGAAATGTTCAACCTCCCTAGCCCTAAAAGAAATGCAAATCAAAACAACATCGAGATACCACCTCACCCCAGTTAGAATGGCTATAATAAAGAACTCTAATAACAACAGATGCTGGAGGGAATGTAGACAGAAGGGACCCTTACTGCATTGTTGGTGGGAGTGTAAACTTGTTCAACCACTTTGGAAAGTAGTATGGAGGTTCCTCAAAAGACTCCACATAGAGCTCCCCCATGACCCAGCAATCCCACTTTTGGGTATTTACCCAAATCATCACAAACAAGACCATACTAAAGCTACCAGCACAATTATGTTTATTGCAGCATTATTTACCATAGCTAAGATATGGAACCAACCCAGATGCCCCTCAGTAGATGAATGGATCAACAGTTAAGATACGGAACCAACCCAGAATGCCCCTCAGTAGATGAATGGATCAAGAAAATGTGGTATATATACACAATGGAATTCTATGCCTCCATCAGAAAGAATGGCATTGCCTCATGTGTTAGGAAATAGAAAGACTTGGAAAAAATTATATTAAGTGAAGTAAGCCAGGCCCAAAGAAACATAGGTCCCATGGTTTCCCTTATTTGTAATAACTAGTATATGTCTGAGTCAAGCAGAAAAGGTCAGATAAGTTGGTGTTAGGGAAATGAGCCCCAAGATAAGTATTCAAATGTTTTTCTTTCATGTGATTGTTTCTAACATATTTATAAGATGATTTCTTTGTTGCTTTGTATGTCTCTCCCCCACGGTATAATCCCTGCTTTCACTGTATTTGATGTTGGTATAATTTGTGGAGGGGAAGGGAAAAAACAAATTGTTTAAATAGGGATATAGGTGGACCCATTGCAACAATGAGATGTACAAGATGTTATGTTGAAAAACTTTACAACTTTGGTGGTGTGGGGGGAGGGTGAGGGGGTAGAGGAGGATGGGAAGGGATGGGAAGGGGAAACAAAGGAGGAGGCAACAATGCTTGATAAGAAATGTACTCATTATCTTGCCCATGTAATTGTAACCCCTCTGTATGGTATTTTCACAATTAAAAAAAAAGATTTAAAGCTAACCCATGAGACTCTTATCTCCAGTGAACCACTAAAAAGCCAGAGTGGAGCTGTGATAGAGTACTAGCCATGAGCAAAAAAACTCAGGGACAATGTCTAGGTCCTGAGTTAAAGTCCCTGACTGACAAAAAATCAAGCCCTCTCCTTTGTACAACTATTTAAAGATAATGAAAATATTTAAACATTAAATCTTCTACATTTATTTTTAAATTAAGCTTAAACATTTTAATGTACTTTGTAAAGTTTATATGCTTAAAATCAGTAAATTTATTTGGAATTTTAAACTCATTTTTATCTATTCAGTTGGTTTGATTCCATTCGATTCCCTTGTTTTTGTTTTATTGTTGGTGGTATTGCTTGGTTTTGCTTTGTTTGGGCTATCTGAGTGGAAGTAAAGAAACTATGAGAGGAAATATTATTCCACTGAAGTTATTAAAAATGAGAATTAACCTGGAACCCCTGGCTTCCCTAGGCGGTATGCCAGGAAAGGATGTCTACACTGTGAGAAAACTTGGGACTTTTTGGTCTGTGACAGAAAATTACTTCTAGTTCAAGATAGGAGAAAAGTTTTGAGATTGTATTCTGGATTTATTTAACAAATTTTCTCTCACAATTAGCTTTGGAATGATCATGAGCAGTGCACTCTGGATGAAGGATGATGAAGCTTCATTGTCACTAAATACATTTAGTGACAGCTTCAACGGGGGCACTGGTGGCTAACCCGTCATCCTAGATACTCAGGAGCCTGAGATCTGAGGATCATGGTTCTTAGCCAAGACACGCAGAAGTCCATGAGACTCTTATCTCCAATAGACAACCAATAAAACCTCCTAAGTGGAGCTCTGGCTCAAAGTGGTAGTAATAACTTTCAGCACAAAAGCTCAGGGACTGCACCAGGCCTTGAGTTCAAGCCCCAGGGCCAACAAAAAAAGAGTAGAGGGTTTGATTTCTATATTTTTTATGTACTCAACCCCTAACCTTTATTGAGCCCTTTCTACATTCTCCTTTATACTAAATTCCTGTTCTATACTATACACACACATCATCCCTGCACACGCTCACACTTACACAGTGACTTCAGCTCTTGAGTTTTACCAAATTACCATCAGACATGAATTCTAGACTCCATCTCCTGGCAGGTACCTTATGGTATGTGATTCCTGTCTGAGTTTCATTTCTTCCTAAGCCTCTATTTTTTCTAATTTTAAAGTCCTCAAAATGATTCAAATACTTTTATTTATTTATTTTTTTGGTCCAGTCGTGGGGCCTGAACTCTGGGCCTGGGCGCTGTCCCTCAGCTCTTCAGCTCAAGGCTAGTGCTCTACCACTTGAGCCACAGAGCCTCTTCCGGCTTTTTTCTTTTTGCTTATGTGGTGCTGAGGAATCGAACCCAGGGCCTCAAGCATGCAAGGCAAGTGCTCTACCACTGAGCTACCTTCCCAGCCCGATTCAAATACTTTTATGAAAAAAAAAGTAATCTTTTAACTTCAGCTAATCATCCTCCAGCTACACTGGTCTAACAGGCTTCCTCTTTCCCAACAAATGAGCCATTCATTATTTTCCTGAATGAAAGATGAATACCACAAAAATTACCCGATAAGCTCAGAACAAAACATGGTCACGTTTCACGTAGAAGAGTAACATATACTGTTTGTTTCATGAAAAAAAAAAAAAAAGTACAATGAGAAACTGGCAAACCTGAAATCGGGAGACTGACAAGACTGTTGTAACCTTTTTATGTTAGGTACCATGTAACCTTTTTATGTTAGGTACCATGTAACCTTTTTATGTTAGGTACCATGTAACCTTAGGTAATTATTCACCTCTGTGAGCTCCAGAACCCCATTCATACATTAAATATAAGATTGACAACCTAGTATATGATTGACTGTGCAAGATAAATCTAACACTTCTGACAAGGATAGTTGATGTACAGAATTTAAACTACAAGATGGGATGTATTTAATTCTCTATATGGAAATATCTATACTGTTAAACACTGGTGTTTAAAAGTGAGACTTTCTTACCCAGTGGACAATGGAAAGAAAGCATCCACTATCTGACTCCTGATTCATTACAAGTGATAGATAAGAACCTTGCCAAGGAGCATTGTCAAGTTACTTTCATGTAGTCATTGGTAGACACATTCAGTATTTACTAAATTGAGGACCACAGGGACAATAAAAACAAAAAGAAACAAATTACTGAATGAATGCTATTTTAAAATACAGAAAATGTGGAAAGCAAGAATTTTGCCAAAGATAAGGGAAAAAGAAAGCCAGCTGCAATACAAAGGTACAACAGAAGAAAGCCTATGCAATACAAAGCCTGCTTCAATACAAGGAAGTGGTCACTACATATATATATATATATATATATATATATATATCTCCAGTTAACATGGTCTCCTACAAAGGGATTTTCTCAGGGCAACTTTAACATCTTTTTTCCTCAAGCTGTAGATTAAGGGGTTTATCATGGGTGTTACAGTGGTACAAAACACAGCTTTTTGATTCATCCATGGACCCAGCTGAGGAGGGTCTGAGATACATAAAGGCACCTGATCAAAGAACAGAGACACAGCAATGACGTGGGAGCTGCAGGTGCTGACGGCTTTGGACCTGCCCTCAGTGGACTTTATGTTGAGGATGCTGGAAAGAATGAAAGCTTAAGAGATAAAGATAACAAGACTGTGTACAATGATGTCTTTGCCCCTACAATGAAAATCTCTACCTCACTGACAAAGGCACTGGTGCAGGAGAGCCGGGGCAAAGGGAGGATGTCACAGAAGTAGTGGTTGGTGGCATTTGCATCACAGAAGGTCAGTCTCAGCATGCATCCAGTGTGGGCCACTGCACCAGAAAACGCCATCAAGTATGAACCAAGGATAAGGTAGGAGCATGCTTTAGGGGACATGGTGGTGTTGTACAGGAGTGTATGGCCACATAGCAATCATAAGCCATTGCAGTTAGCACGTAACATTCAGAAATTACAAAAAACAAACAGTAGCAGTAGAGCTGAGTTTCACAAGATGTACACCTGACCATAAGCAGAGGCTTGATCAGTCTCATTGCACAGAACAAATTCCAGGCATGATGGGATGCGTTTACATCCTAGACCAGAATAATATCTTTAATTCCCTAGAGAACTTAGTGTTGGATAAGGTTTCCCTTTCTCTGGGGATTTCATATCCACCACTAGTTTTGTTATTGAGTATTAGACATAAAGTTTCAAGTCAACGAAAGAATTTCATGGGTGAAGATTTCTTCTGTCACTTCATGTCATCAAATCCATCCATATGGACGAGAGGTAGCCACTACCCTCACAGTACATGGCCTTTCCCCTCAGGCGGTGTGCTGGAGTCCTGCAGTGTGGTAAGTACTTCCTGGGCTCAGATGACGTCACCAACAGGTCACAATACACTGTGGTGGCCTTGGTGATAGCTAGGATCAGAGCAACTTCAATTTTGTAGTGACCAGTGGTCAGGACAGCAACGTGGAGAAGACGTAACCTCTTCTCTTGTGATTTGTTGCCTGTGATTGCACGAATTTCATTCATTGTCATTATTAACTAACTCTCAGAAGCCTCAGAGAAAATTACTTTCCAAAGAGTTGAACCATGAAGCAAAAACAGAAAAGGAAACATCTGGAAAGGACATTCTGCCCTGAAGGTGCAAAGAAGTCAAGAGGTATGTGTCAGCCTGTGCTCTGTGTCTCCTTTCCAATAAACAGAGGAGACTTCCATACCGTTGTAGAGGACAGAAGTGACTTAAGGATGGAGAGAGACGCGTGTGGGTCAAGATAGTCTCAGAGTAAAGAAAAGATCAGCTGGCCTAGGTTTTGTCCATTTGACTTAGGGTACAGGCTACCTACACCAAGTTATGCTAGACTGCTCTATTACATAGCAGTTAGTTTATTTTTCCTTTTGAAAACAACTTTCCTTTCATTTGACTTCCCACGGGCATCAAAAAAATAAATTGTTATATGTTTTCTAATAGTAATTTTTCATTTTAAAGAAGGAAGCATGGTTCATAGAAGTTAGGGAAACACTGAAAGAAAAAGAAAAAATAGTCATAAAGGAGAAAAGCTAAAGACTAGAAAGATATAAATATGGGGTTTCTGTGTAACATGCAAGAAGAAAAACAAAACAAATATACATATAAAATGAAACAAAATAAAAAAATGATGACTTAATCATGATGGCTGCATTGAGAAGATTAAAAACAGGAAACTAGCTAATGTAGTCACAATGGAAATCAATGAACAATTCCTATCAGTGATTAGGAGGGGGTCAGGTCAGACCCAACCCCAACATTCACCATTCCAAATAGAAATATGTTTCTGAGGATAATTACACAGGCCCAACAAAGTTTAGAGCTTGTAAAGGGAGTTGTTTTCAAATTCACCTAAAGACATTATTCAGGGTAGATGATGAGACATTCAAAGCATACACTCATTGCTATTCATATATAAAACCCATACATGGATGAGGTTAGGGTATATGTTGACAATAAATTGTCCACTTACTATATTCCAGATTCTATGCCTCTCCAACACACATTAGGCTCAGAAGTAGAG
The DNA here is from genome assembly GCF_024711535.1 of Dipodomys merriami. NCBI lineage: Eukaryota > Metazoa > Chordata > Mammalia > Rodentia > Heteromyidae > Dipodomys > Dipodomys merriami. The sequence continues at coordinate 2,614,677 of NW_027202305.1, read as the reverse complement.
CAGGCTAAACAGCTGAATCTACTGGTGCTTTTAGTAACAAGTCAGAATATATGACAGGTCCATAGACAAGTATACACCTTGAGTTAATTCACGGGCTAGGGCAGAATGAACCCATCCTCCCTGATACATAGCTTTCAGAGAGATCCTGAGTTATCAGGATCCCAAGCAGCTGAGGAAGAAAGAAGATGGAGAAATACACAAGTTTAGGAAGCCATGTTTTGAAGTGGTACATATTTTTAAAATTCATTTTCTATTTCAAAAAATGGAATCATGTGCTCAGTTAACTACCAGGGAGCCTGATATATAGATCTAGATATTCAGATAGATAGATAGGTAGGTAGATAAGGAAGGAAGGAAGGAAGGAAGGGAAGGAGAGAGGGAGAAAGGGAGAGAGGGAGGGAGGAAGGAGGGAAGGAAGGGATAGAGATAAATAATATTCTCAGGCCCAAAGGAGATAGCATCTCTACTCCATTTATAAATGACACATTGTGCCAATGTAGTCAGCCATAACATGAACTGAAACAGTAAGTATTATTCTACATTTGTCATTTTCCACAGTAGGTAGCTGATTGTTGTTGATGAGGATGGAGGCCAGGAACGTTGGATGGACTTGTCATATAGTAGAAAATATACATAGATAGGAAATAAGTATCATTTCTGACTTCTTAGGGAATCTGAATTTACACAGAGAGGCTCAACAGTATAAACGGAAGGCAGCAGGCCTAAGTCCATACAAGAAAGCTGGCGGTGCCGCTGCCCCGCCCTCTGTCTACTACTCCTGCGTCTCGCATGAAAACAAGCTCTTCAGTAAAGGTACTCAGGGGCGTCCAACTGGGCATAGAAGGGAAAGCTAAGATCTAGGCATCTTCTAAAGATGCTCACATCCCCCATCCATGGTAAGAAGATGTTCACATCCCCCCATCCATGGTAAGAAGATGCTCACATCCCCCATCCATGGTAAGAAGATGCTCACATCCCCCATCCATGGTAAGAAGTGACCCTGTCCAGAATGAAACTCAAAACATTCCTCCCTATGTTTTTATTAAGATCAGAAGCGGAAAATGAGAAATTCCAAAGGAATTAATTTTTCTCACTACTATCCTTGTCATTTAGGGACTGTGCTGCTTTCGGTCCAGAAAAATCAGCTTGTTTGGTACTCTACTCTCTCTTTAAGAATATTTCAAAAAGTGTTATGTCCAATTTGTTTTTTTTTTTGTCAGTCGTGGGGCTTGAACTCTGGGCCTGGGCACTGTCCCTCAGCTCTTCCGCTCAAGGCTAGTACCATTTGAGCCACAGCACCACTTCCGTTTTTTTTTTTTTTCTTATGTGGAGCTGAGGAATCGAACCCAGGGCCTCATGCATGCGAGGCAAGCGCTCTACCACTGAGCCACCTTCCCAGCCCTGTCCTATTTTTAATTGACACACAATTCTTCATAAAACCTGTAGCTCATATCCCTCATTTGCAGAATTTCTCATGAGGAACATGAGCTAATAACAGTATCAAATCTTTAGTGGCTAAGAAACATCACATATAAGAGAACTGATCCCACTGACATGCACCACACATATAATTTTAATAATGCCTTGTTTGTGTACTTTGTTTTATGTCACTTGGGACTGAACCTAGAACTTCACCTTTTGCCACTTAATTCCAAGCCTTTGTTTTTATTTAGGTTTTGAGATAAGATTACACTTTGCCTGGGCTGATACTGAATTCATGACCCTCCTGTGTCTGACTCCTGAGTATCTTGGATTATCAGCATGTTCCACCAAGTCCTGGAGTATAATAACTATTTTTCTTTTTTACTTTTTGAAGTTACTTAAGTTGGTGTGAGTGGAAGTCCTGTAGGTGGTAACAAGGCCTCAAACAAAACAGCTGCTCAGAAAGTCTGTGTTTGAATGGCACAGACCCTGGATCACAGCGTCTCAAGGCTTTCATGTTTCCTCCTCCAGAATGCCGGAAGCTTCAAAAGGGTGTCCCCCAGACTCGTGCCGCGGTCCAGGCATGGAGTCCAGCACCTGGAGATGACTTCTCTACCTCTGAATATTTCTCCTGTGTCTCCTCTCCAAGCAAGCTTGCCCTTGCCCATAAGGAGGGTGAGGCAATTTTGCTCATCCTCTATCTGTCTTTCCCACTCTCCTGACATTGCAGAGCTACACCCTTACCCCCGTACTTCTGTATACAGCCATTCTTAAGTTCGCCGCTGCGCTCATTATTCCCATTCACAGTCCACATTCCCTCTCAGAGAGCCTGTTTCATCTCTCTTATGCTAACACAAACTCCAGGAAACTCATGAATGTAAGAGAAAACATGTGATCTCATCCGCTATTTACACATGCCTTTTGACCATTCAGTCTTACTGTCACAGGGTTTAACAAAGAACAGGAAACAATGCATTGGCTACCCAAATGGACTATCATAACACACACACATACACTCTCTCTCACACACACATACACACACACACACACACACACACACACAGTCACACACACACTCACACACACTCTCATTTCACTTTCAGCACCAGAAACATTCCCCAGACATGAGCAAGACACATATGTATACACATACATAGTGTATATATGTATGTATGTATATATATATGTAGATATATAATTACATGAGGCATACCACGGATTCATTTACCATGTAACCTGTACCACACATATAATTCTAGGAAATCAGGAATGTGCAATCCCATTCTACACATGCAGTGTGTAGATCACGCAGTGATCTCTTCGTAGCTGTCTTATCTTCTTATATTTGACACTTTCTTGCCTAGAAGTCCACAAATTATGTCAAGATGTTCCACATCTTAAACCTGAGCTGCCCATCACCCAAAAGGTGGAGGACCTGGAAACATGCTCCCCAATTCTGCGCAATGACTTTCCTGGGGATAACAGGCCTTCTACGTCTTCAGCACTCATGAGAAACGAAAGAATCATGAAGGTTTACTACATGCATGTCCAGCTGAAAAGGGGAGTGGCTGTTTTAGAGGATACAAAAGGCGGACTGGAACCCCCCAAAAAGAAAATGAGAATTGAGTCCATTGCATTCCCTGAGAAGATCCGAGCAGAAGTCAACCACTCCGATGTGCTTACCCACGAGCTCCTACACGACAGTGAGTTCAACTCGGACGACGAAGGCCAGGAGAAGCTGGGAGAGGCCGAGAGCCTCGCCCAGCCCGTGGCTGCAGAGGAGAGGTCCAGGGCGAGGACCCCCGAGTGGCTGGTGGCCATGAACAGTGGCTATCGGTGCATGGCCTGCTGCCGGGTCTTCCCCAGCCTGGCGGTCCTGCAGGAGCATGTGGAGAACGGGGTTAACGAGGGCTTCAGCTGCCACGTTTTCCACCAAGTCTTCGGCTGGCTGAAGAGCAAACGGAAGAAAGGGAGGGACAAGATGAAGAAGAACTAACACCAGGACCACACCTTCTGACCCTAGTGAGGAAAGCACTGTGACATGAACACCTCCAAATCAACATAAATGCATTGTTTTTGACACCAAGAAGAGAGACAGTGAACCAGACCAGAGATTCCCTAAAGCTGCTGTGGGCTCACTCACCTCCCACCAACCCTGTATCACCAGTACTAGCAGAGAAAACAAGAGCAGAACACAACCAAGCAAAAGAGCAAAAGATTGTTCTTAGAAACTAAGGAGCAGTGGACCCCAGCGTCATGTCCACTCGACTTGAGAAGAGGAGAACTTGGGAGTGGAGGCTGCAATGGGCCAGATGGATGAACAAGTCAGGAGTCCAGAGTAGGTGAGACATCCTCAAACCTGGGGTTCTAGAACAAGTGAGACCAGAGGCAGAAAATGTCACAGAGATCCCTCCTAGGTTCAATAAGCATCGTGAGGAAGAATTTCCTTCAGAAAAAAAATGTATGTGAGATGACTGCTTGAGAGGTGACAAAATGAGACTGCACCCCACCCCAGCCTGGAGAAGGATGGGAATAAAGATCTGCCCGGCTGTTCAGCAGAACAGAGGTCAGATGGGGAAGGGTGGGGCTGTAATAAATAAACTACTGACCAAAGTGTTTCTATATACGCGCGTCCCTGAGCCCTATTCCAAGTTATAGCTCAATAACTTCACAAGCATAAAACTAGCCTATAAGACTAATATTTAGTGGGAATATTGCACATTTATTTACATACCATTTATACTTAATGACGTGTACACTCATATTTAAATTTTTTTCTGTTACCCTATCAAAAAGGACAAAGTAAGGAAAAGTTCAAATGTATTTCAATTCACAAATTTACAGGGAAAAGGGACTTTGCTTTTAAAAGTTAAATTCTAAGTGATTGTTTTCTGTAAGTTGTAGCTTTTGCTCTTCTAAAAAGACTTCAAGTTTAAAACTGCATCCTGGTATTTGGGATACTTGGGTGAATGTGCATTTATCTTGAAGCATTGTTAGCATAGATTCTAGGCTTGCCCAGAGGTGCGTGTGTGCACAGCCAAGAGGTGGGCAAAAGTTGCCTTTCCTGCCTCTGAAAAGAGATCCAGTCTCCCTGTCCACAGCAAGGGGTCAGATGAGCCAAATAAGCCACACCTAATAACTACTTGGCTTTTATCACTGATCCTAAGTGCAAGCACTAATGCACACTGGATAATCCTCACTGAAGGTCTGGAGAAAATAAAATAAATGCTACGGTTGGTGGGCATGCACAGGGAGTTGTTTCTGTGTTCGGTCTGAAGGCCCATTGAGACCTCTGAGCCCCATTTTGCTTCAGTTCCTTTTATAAAACATGTGATTGTTTTTACTCTTACTTTAATGTCCTGAGTGTTTACATTAAGTATTCAATAAATTTTTGTTTTGTCTCAATAACTGGGTTAGTTACTATTGTATGTCACCCAATCTAATGATGTAAATTAGATTTAGCAAAGTATTCTTTCATTCTAATAAACTGAAGTCCTCCAGAGAAGTAGCTCCTCAGACTATATACTGAAAAAAATCTCGGTAGTATGCTGTGTCCTGGATTGATTAGGGAGAAGTTTGGATTTCAGGTTATGGATGATCAAGGTGCTTCTATAGCAGTGAACACATCCTTAGTGGTGGTTGTGTTTGAGGAAGAGGAGCCATACTCAGAGGCTAGTAGAGTAAGCCCTGGTTTGTTTTATAGCTTGATGATTAGAAGACATGAAGACATTAATTATATAAAATTGAGTGACCTGAGTTTCTCCTGTAACTATACAAATCACCAAGAACACAAAGGCAAGAGTACCAGTTCCTGGCTGTGGGAACATACACAGATGAGGGCTTTAGTGTTGGGTAATTGTGCTTAGGAGCCGTTCCTCCACAGCCTCTGGTGTGTTCTTATGGAAAGGCTGGGACAAGTGACTCCAACTGGAATTTATCCTGCTAATTTATTCCCTCCCAGAGAAACAATATGAATCCTCAAGCCTGAGGTCAAGAAGCTTCTGCCACCCCCCTCCCCCCCACCGAGTCCATGAGCCAGGTACATCTATGAATTCACTTTCAAAGCATCCTTCTGGTAACCAGAAAACCAGCATGATGCCCTTCTACCTCCCTATATTTCTCATGTCTGGTTGCCTGTGTCCATCTTAAGGAAGCATCCTGAAAAGGCTAACATGGGGAAAACGAGCCCAATCACGTGGAGCATTGGAGCAGAACCAGCCAGCACAGAGGGCACGCAACGGGCCCTCGGGGCCTGGGGGCACTCAACTAAGTGAAAGACAAGGCAGGCAGAGACCCGCCTGGGCACTGGGTAGGCCAAGGCAGCACCGCACTGAGCAGGGAGCTGGAGGAATGGCAGAGGCAGCGTTTCTGATGCGTCTCCAAGGAATATCCAAGCTGACCTGGAGATATCACCAGGTTTGAATCCAAGTGGAAGAAAACTGCTTTCAGGGAGAAGAAAACACATGCCCTCTGCCTAGAGACAGGCCGGGAGGCCTGTTTTTACTTCTCCTCAAAACAGACATTTTAGATCCAAGCCAGAAACAAGAAAAGGAACGTGTCTGTGTAGGGAGAGAGCAGTTCATCTCCGGGCCAACTAGAAGGAGGGCAGACGGTGTGCTACCTTTCTGTGGATCCAGGGCAGAAACAAAAAAATATCCAAGTAACTTAACCAAAAACTTGTTGCTGATCTTCTTTACTAGTTCCCTCATTAATAGACAAATTGAGGGCAAATAACTAAATCTAACATGTTGAGTGTTGGGCCTCTGGCCCAGAATTCCAGGCTAGGAGGCAGAGACCTGGTGTGGATGTGTGGACCAGGGGCTTCCTCATGGCGGACTAGGACTGATGGCTGCTGCCCAAGTAGTAGATAAGGGGTCCTGCAGCTGCCCAGACCTGAAGGTCACTCTAAGGGGTTCTTGCTGCCTTCTATGGTGGTAGCTGCCCCAGAGGAGTGCCATCTCAAGGTAAAGGCAGGGGGCGGGGCATGGAGGCTGATTAGTTACTGCCTTTGCTAAATGGCCCTAGTGTTGCCTAGGAAAGGAGCAGGCCAAGCCATGGGAGGGGAAGGAAGTAAGGCCCTGATCTGTAAGCACCATCCCTTTTGAACTTCCCGGTATTCCAACTAAAAGATCTTGAAAACATTTTAAATTATTTTTAACAAGATCACCCAGTGTCATCTCTCCCTTCACTTTCTCCCTCAACCCCACCCTCACAAGTTGTATAGTTCACAGTGTCTAGTGAGTATCACTGCTGCGTTTGCTCACCCTTCGTCCCACCATTTCCATGTTCCCATTAACTTCCCCAGAACAAACTTGCATACAAAAGGTACAGAAAACAGGGCTGTGAAGGTGGCTCAGTGGTAGAGCACTTGCCTTGCATACATGAGGCCCTGGGTTCGATTCCTCAGCACCACATAAGCAGAAAAAAAAGCCAGAAGTGGCGCAGTGGCTCAAGTGGAGGTGAAAAGCTGAGGGACAGCGTTCAGGCCCACAACTGGACCAAAAAATAAATAAATAAAAAGGTACAGAATACAAAAACAGCCACAAAGGAAGAAAACAACACAAACCCAAAATAACAAAAATGTGAACATAATTCCTCTTTGCATCACTTTTACAATAACAATTTTTTAAAAAAATTTTTGATCATTTAGCTGATGTTTGGCTTTTAATGTTTTGCTCTATCTATAATAATAGGGCTGAAAAATGAATTTAAAAAAACACACTTTCGGGCTGGGAAGGTGGCTCAGTGGTAGAGCACTTGCCTTGCATGCCTGAGGCCCTGGGTTCGATTCCTTAGCACCACATAAGCAAAAAGAAAAAAGCCGGAAGTGGTGCTGTGGCTCAAGTGGTAGAGCACTAGCCTTGAGCTGAAGAGCTGAGGGACAGCACCCAGGCCCAGAGTTCAGGCCCCAAGACCGGACCCAAAAAAACAAAAACAAAAAAAACAACAAAACACACTTTCAAGTCTGAGCCCATCATCTCCCAATTTCCTAATTCCAGTAGCCTTCCACTTGATCAATGGGACCATCAATATTTCTGCAAAACAAAATGATGAATGCGTGTCATCTAAAGACAAAGCACAAACTTCAAAATAGAAATATTACCTCATTATTCATGCTTAGTGAAATACACCTAATAAAATAGATGAATGATATCCTAGACAGAGGGGTGGATTTAGAATCAAGACACCTAACAGCTTTCATACAGTATTTACCATTGATCTACAATGTCATTTCTCTTTACAGGGTAAATGTAATGCGTCACAGAAGGAAGCTCAGTGCATAGTTTGCAGCAGCCAGGGGGGTTGTTAAGCGTCTGTGCAGAGACACCTGCATTGTGAAACACTAGCATTTGGAAGAGACAGATTCCTACCCAGTGGAGATGGGATGACAAAAGCAGAGACAGTGATCTAACAAGTCACAGTAAAAGAGCCAAATCAAACTGTCCTGCACAATCCACAGTCAAGATAATACTACTTTACTCAAACATTTATAATTTGTTATTATTTTAGGATTAAGACCATAATTAAAATGAAAATGGCATAAATTACATTCTCAATATTTTTCAGAGGAGGAGAAATTGTACAAATATAACAAAACATAAGAAACTGAAAACAAACCAAGTTCACATTTCCCTCTCTTATTAAGAAAGAAATGAGATAAAGCTGACCTTAGGAACATACTGAAGAGCACCAACATTTTCTCTGAACTGTACCACAAGAACAGAGAGATTCAACTTCTTTTCAAAACTTTCTTCTGATTAGTGTTTTTATCAGAGCAACTTTAACGTCTTTGTTCCTCAGGCTATAGATTAAGGGGTTCATCATGGGTAACACAATGGTATAAATCACGGAAGAGATTTTCCCTCCATCCATAGTCCCAGCTGAGGAGGGTTTAAGGTACATAAATGTGCTTGATCCAATGAACAGAGACACAGCAATGATGTGGGAGCTGCAGGTGCTGAAGGCTTTGGACCTTCCTTCAGTGGACCTTATTTTGAAGATACTGGAAAGAATAAAACCGTAAGACACAAAGATGACCAGACTGGGCAAAATTATGTCTTTTCCTGCTACAATGAAAATCTCTACCTCATTGACGTGGGTGCTGGTGCAGGAGAGCTGCAGTAAAGGAGTGAGATCGCAGAAGAAGTGGTTGATGGTGTTCGCATCACAGAAGGTCAGTCTCAGGATGCACCCAGTGTGGATTGTGGCATCACAAAATGCCATCAGGTAAGAAGCGAGCATAAGGGAGGAGCACACTTTGGGAGACATGGAGGTGCTGTACAGGAGGGGATTGCAGATGGCCACGTAGCGGTCATAGGCCATGGATGTCAACACGTACCATTCGGAAATTGCGAAGAAACAAAAAAAGTACAGCTGGGTCATGCAGCCTTCATAAGAGATAGCATTTCTGCTTAATATGAAGTTCATCAGCATTTTGGGGGTGATCACAGAAGAATAACAGAGGTCTATGAAGGACAAGTTAAAAAGGAAAAAGTACATGGGGGTGTGAAGGTGTGGATTCAGTATAACGAGAATGATCAGCCCCAAGTTCCCCAGGGTGGTGACCGTGTACATGACCAGAAACAGGAAGAAGAGGGGCATCTGGAGGAGGGGCTGGTCTGTCAAGCCCATCAGAATGAATTCAGTCACCAAAGAGCTGTTTGCAAGAACCATTCTTTTCTCAGTGGATCTGTGGACACCAAAATTTGGAGGGGGGCGGTATTAGAGGACAATCTGTATCTTCCTACAATGTACTCACCCGTGTATGTATATCCTGAAAATGTCTGAAACTCCTAATCCAGAGAACCTGCCTGAATGTCCCCATTGTACTGTGTGGCATCAGTGCTCCTTAAAGTGAATGTCACCACAAAGCATTTGAGCTTAGCCTTAGGGTGATGGGTCAGGCGGTCATGGGGGAAGATGGCTGGTAGAAAAACCGAGCAGGGAGAAGAGGGTGGATAAATAAACACAGGATGCCTCTTTCCTCATTTTATAATGTAAGTCTGGCTTCAGCCCTCTCCTAGTCAAATTTCAGGGCAGAGCCTTGAATAACCTGGCAATGACCTCTATGCAGAATAGAATCTAAAACAAGATGGAAGGATAGAAAGTCCAGGAATATTTAAGTTCCTGGCCCTGGCACAGAAAAATAAAGCTAGCAGAGTGGTATGTCTATGGAGAGAAAATTTAATGACTATGACATCAACATGACCATGTGTCCACAGACTCTGCACATTCTCTGCACGAGTTTCAGTGTCTCCTACCAATTTCATGCAAATCTTTGGACTTGTTAAATTGTAAAGAAGCAGGTATAGCTTGAAGTGCTCACATCGCATCTCAAAATGTGAGGACCTTATGCAAACCATAAATAGGCAACACACCATTTCTCCTCTGTACAATGGACACCAGTAATGCTTACATAGCAGTGAGTAAGATGGCTGGTACCAGGGCCAGATGTTTGGTGCCAGAAAATCAGATGCTAGTTGGCTAAAGGACAAAAATGTTTAGAGTTAGTATTTTTAATAGGAGACTTTTTGGTCAGTCATGAGGCTTGAACTCAGGGCCTGGGTATAGTCTCTGAGCTCTTTCACTCAAGGCTAGCACTGGACTACTTTGAGCCACAGCATCACTTCTGGTTTTCCAATGGTTCATTGGCGATAAGAGTCTCATGGCCTTGCCTGCCTGGGCTGGCTTTGAACCATGATCCTCAGATCTCAGGCTCCTGACTGGCTAGGGATTACAGGTGCAAGCCACTAGTGCCCAGCAGATATATTTTTATAATTATCTTCTCACTATGTATACAAACATATACAACCAAACCACAAAGAAGGTAAATGTAGAGTTGATGGAAATGTTAATTACCTTCATTTTTGTGGCATTTCATATTGTATGATCCACAATACTGATCTAAATGATACGTTTTAACCTCATATATATAATTTTTATGTTAATGATATATTAAATAATGTTAAGTAAAAAGCAAGACATTAATAGAGGTTTTGAAACAGCATCCTTTGAAGAGGAAACACTGATGTTTCCTTGTCACTGAGATTTATCCCTGTGACATGAAAGGCAGGGCAACACTGGAATTTAAGCCTTGGTGCCACTGATTCTAAGAAGTACAACACTCATTCCTCATTCTCCCTGGAAAACATTTCTGAGCTATTGACTGTGGCTTGCGAAGTTAACTCTTAGTCCTCTAAGGCAGCAATGAAAAATAAACATACCTCATCATTGCTACCGCTGCCACCAGATGAGACACCAGAAGGAAGGCTGGACAAGACTTTAATGATGCAGCCCTCGTGGTTATATGCAGGGGCAACGGTGCTCGGTCTCATCCCAGTGACAGATTTCAGATTCAATAAGGAATTACGGCTATGAATTTACATAGTAGACTGAGAAGAACTTTTTGTGCCTTAGGGATCAACATTTTACTCAGCCACTCCATTCTCTTTAGGGATTCTACATCCTTCCTATTTGAGCCAACATTAAATTCCCTTCTCCCCATTGCCTTGGTCCCTGCAGGGAAATCTGTGGTTTTAGACCTTGGCCTCTTCATTGTCGCATCATTAATAGTACAACAGAGGCCACCTCCATACTTCCTTACTTACCAGAAAAAATTCAAGCAGTGTTGCAACTCAGTTCTGGTTATCTTTTGCCTGAGGTGAATTGTAGATATTCCTGGAATGACTTTTATTGAGTTGCATTCCTAAAGGGAATTGTTTAACAGGCACTGGAAACTTCTGCTTGGGAATCTTTCAGAGTTCTTCAGGGTAACATTTCAGGGATGAGGTCAGCAACTTCTGACCTCCTCACAGAAAAGAGTGAGAGCAGAAATAGAGCTGGAGGGTCTGTGCTTGATGCTCCTCCTCCATTTTCTAACTATAGTATCTTGGACAAGTGATGTTCACATGGTACCCTATAAATACATATGTATCTGATAGAATAAATTTAAATTTTAGAAGGGACAAGATAAAATGAATTACCACAAGAAGTGAGATTTATTCCTAAACTTCAAAGATGTTTAACATACAAAAATAAACAATACAATATGTATGTGAGGCCAAGGACCAGAGAAATCATCCTATTTGTTGTGTGCATAAATGTTTTCAAAACAAATGTGTGGGGCTAGACAAGAGACCTTTGGAAGAAACTCAATACTTCCTATAACTTATCTTCAGGTAGAAACGCTTACAGGACCATGAAGTGTTATACAAATGGTCTAACAACATCTGAATAGGATCAGTTAAAACCCCTGAAATTCTAAGAGGGAATGGCCCAGAGAGAGTGGGCTTAACAACTTGATTCAAAAGATTGTATTGAAAATAGTTCTTGAGCCAATCATAAGTCTGAGTGAAGCAGGCATCTAAAGGGGGACCTGACGAGGTGGGGGAGGGAAGGAAGATATCCCTGAGTAGAAAGAGTGCAACATTTCATTCGCACGGGTCACCAGTCTGGAGATGAAGAATGATTTCTGGCATGGAATACAGCTAATAACAATTCCGTGCTTCCTGAATATTACCCTTTAGGTTCCTTGAGCAAGCTGAAAGAAACACCAATGGTGTCTAAATACCAAAAGGCGGACCCATGTCAGGAGAGGCTTTTGCTGGCCATGGACGGTGTCAGCATCACTGACTGCATGCCCCAACCCTGCTGGGCACACTGGGCATGTGCTGCTCCAATGACCTGCCCCAAATGCTGTCCCCATCTCTGTTGACACATGACTTGAGAAGAATCAAGACAAAACAAGAACAAGGACACAGGATGACCCATTGCAACACTGATCCTCACAAGACACTATGTTGGAAATGAGCTCTACAGCTTGGGTGGGGGAAGGTGGGGAAGGAAAGGAATAGTAGGAGGAAAACAAAGGAGGTGGGTAACAATGTTCAACAAGAAATGTACTCATTACCTTACTCATGTAACTGTAACCCTTCTGTACAGCATCTTTACAATAAAATAAATTAAAAAACAATAATGTCAGACTCCATCTATATAAAATTCTAGCAAATATAATTAATAGATAATGACAGGAAGCAGATCAGTGTTTGCCTTGGGTTGGGAGAACCATAGAGAAGGAATTACATAGGGCCATGAAAAAGCTTTGGAGATAATAGATGATACTGTGTGCACTGTGCCAAAGCTGTACCCCTGAGTATGAGCAGGCAACTGCACACCAATTATGCATCAATAAAGTTGGTTTTCTTTGTTTAAAAGCTGCTGCTGCTGCTGATAAACAATCCCTCCCTCCCAAAAAATGTAGCTATATGAATGGCTAAGCAGTATACCTGCCTAGAAAGTGTGAGGCCCTGAATTCAAATCCAATACTACTTAAAAAAACACAGAGGATGAAGGAAATAAAAGGATACAGGTGCAGAACTCAAAACCCTTTTTACTTTAGTTTTTCATCAGCCTGTAGGTAGAACACACTCTTGTCACACTCATTTCTATAAGCAACAATGATAGTTTACTTAGATAATGTTTACCTTAAGCAAATTCAAGATGCAATGAACAGATTTTCTCTCTGAACCTTCATGAGAAAGACTATTTTCTGTTCTCCGGAAGTTCAAATTTCCCATTATTTTGGAGACATCCCCTTCCTAGGACATACAAGTGAATCCCAGGACTTATTTCCTGGGTTGATGCTTAGCTGTGAGGATTTCAATAGCATCATAAGCACTATAATTGATTGTTTCTTCTCCTTTTTTTTTTTTTTTTTTGGGTCCGGTTGTGGGGCCTGAACTCTGGGCCTGGGCGCTGTCCCTCAGCTCTTCAGCTCAAGGCTAGCGCTCTACCACTTGAGCCACAGCGCCACTTCCGGTTTTTTTCTTATGTGGTGCTAAGGAATCGAACCCAGGGCCTCAGGCATGCAAGGCAAGCACTCTACCACTGAGCCACCTTCCCAGCCCTGTTTCTTCTCCTTTTAAGAACTCCAAATAGATACAATGTAAAGTAAAAACCTAAAAGTATCAACCAAATCCACTCTCAAAACTTTGCCAGACTTCATTTAAAAATAATCTTAAACAATGAGAACCTAAGCTTAAAGAATGTTTATCTTTCCTGAAATTGTAGCTTATGTTTTCAAAAGCCGCGTGCAGGTGGCTCACCCCTATAATCCTAGCTACTCAGGAGGCTGAGATCTGAGGATCACTGTTCAAAGCCAGCCCTGGCAGGAAAGTCCATGAGACTCTGATCTCCAATAAACCACTAGAAGACTGGAAGTGGCGCTGTGGCTCAAGTGGTAGAGCACTCGCCTTGAGCTGAAGAGCTCAGGGACATCACCCAAGCCCAGAGTTCAAGCCCCACGACCAACAAAACTTGTTAGTTGAAAGGTTAGAGATCTGGATACAAATTTCAAAGGACTATAACTTCTAAATCCTCAATACAGTTCCTTACAGAAGGGCTTCGTGTTTATTGGCTGTGTATTACAGTTGTTCTGAAAAGACAGCTGCTGGGCTCCTCTCTTTTAGTCTCTGAATTACAAACATCTGAAAAAATGTTTTCCTTTCCTTATTCTTTCTTTCTTCACTGTATGAAAAGCTCCTGACTTGAGCCAATCATCCCCAACTACTCTAGATCCACAGGGCTACCTTCACAACAAAAGGAACCATTCAACTGTTTCTTAAACAACATAAAATCAGCCAAATTCTGAATTTACATGTTATGTAGAAACAAAGTCTACTCAACTTTAAAAATAGTGTTTTTTTGTATTTTATACTTGGAATAAAATTAATCAAATATGTCAGAGTAGATGTGAAATAACGTATTGGCTTAGTTTTTTTTTCATTAAAAAAGGAAATGTTGACTTCCATGAACTTCACTATATTGCCTGGGTAATAAATATGTATGATGGTCATTTTGATCTACCTGGTGCACAAAGGTAAATATGAATATTATTCCAAAAGAAATGAAGTACATAGAGTTTAGAGCCATACAGTGAGTTGCATTTGGAAATCCTTTTGGAACCTTACATACCTTATATGTGAAATATATACCTTATATGTGAAATAACGATATTTAAGGCAGTCATAATCCTTCTGAGTAGAACATGAAAATTCAAGAAACAGATTGTCACATTCATGTTTCCAAAGGAAGTTAGTAAGCAGAACAAAAAACCCACATATCTCTTCAATGATAAAAATGTCATCCTCAAATTCAGTTGATCATTTAGAGTACAATTTGTCCTTCCTAAAAGTACATATGGCAATGGGAAAAATGACATGTGAAGCATTTCTTAATTTTATTATTGTCAGGAAAAAATGTCTAAAAGTGAAATATATACAAATGATGGAAAGAAAAGAGACTATCAGTCATAAGAACTGAAATGATAACTAACTATCCCCATGATAAAAAAAAAAAAAACAAAACCAGGGCAGGAACTGATATTTCTTCAACTATTGTAATACAAATAGACTTTCTGTCTTTCAACTATATACAGAGAGAGACACTGTTTCTGATCAAAACTTTTTTCTGCTTAGAGTTTTTCTCAAGGCAACTTTGACATCTTTGTTCCTCAAGCTGTAGATTAAGGGGTTCATCATGGGAACCATGTTGGTGTAAAAGACAGAAGAGATTTTCCCCTCATCCATAGACCCAGAAGACGGTGGCTTTAGGTACATAAAGGCACCTGATCCAAAGAACAGAGACACAGCAATGATGTGGGAGCTGCAGGTGCTGACGGCTTTGGCTCTGCCCTCAGAGGAGCTGATACGGCAGATGCTGGAGAGGATGAAACCATAGGAAATGAGGATGGAGATGCTGGGCAGGACAATGTTGATGCCCGCTACGATGAGCACCTCCAGCTCGTTGGCGTGGGTGCTGGTGCAGGAGAGCTGCATCACAGGGAGGATATCGCAGAAGTAGTGGTTGATGGTGTTTGTACCACAGAAGGTCAGTCTCAGCATGAATCCAGTGTGGGCCGCAGCACCAGACACTGCCATCAAGTAGGAAGCAAGGATGAGGTAGGAGCACACTTTAGGGGACATGGCGCTGTTGTACAGGAGTGGATTGCAGATGGCCACGTAGCGGTCGTAGGCCATTGACATTAACACATAGCACTCAGAAATGACAAAGAAACAGTAAAAGTAGAGTTGGGTCATACACCCCATATAAGAGATAGTATTCCTCTCCAGGATGAAGTTGATCAGCATTTTGGGTGTAAATACGGTCGAATAACAGAGGTCTATGAAGGACAAGTTAAAGAGGAAAAAGTACATGGGGGTGTGAAGGTGTGAATTCAGACCGATTAGAATGATCAACCCCAAATTTCCCAATACAGTGACCATGTATGTTGACAGAAACAGAAAGAACAGAGGAAGCTGGAGACCTGGAAGTTCTGTTAGCCCCACCAGAATGAACTCGGTGATGAATGAGCCATTTCTAAAAGCCATTCTTTTATAGGAGTCTGTGGGCACAAAGTGGGAATCATTACCATCCAACCCTTCTGTCCCTACAGTATCTCTTCTCATGGCAGTAGTTCTTGCCCATTCTAAAACAATGGATTTTTTTTTATCATAACTCTGAGGCTGTGCATCATGGAATTTCTTTAATACGGTCTTACTAACTAAACATAGTGGCGTGCATAGCAACATAGGCTACTGAATAAAGACCAGTGCTGCTACATGCAAACATGTCAGCTCATACACCAAGGAGCAGAGGGAGATAATCGTAAAAAAAAAAAAAAAAGAAAAGAAAAGGGAGAAAATAATCAGCCTCCCCTCATCTCATTACTTCTTTTTCCACTTGATCTACCAGAAAATCCAGAGTTAGACGCCCTGCCAGTTTTGTTAGCCTCTGTTGCAGGTTAGCCTCTAGTGGAGTGGGAATAAAAATATATGTATATGTAAGAAAGGGTATAGATTATAGGAAAGGTTATTTACTACTATATTTCACAGAAGCAGAACCCTAAATCTAGCCCAGGAAGAGTTCTCTCATTGGAGACAGAACTTCCTGAACATTTGTACTCACTGATCTACATAAAGTCTGCACTTGCTCTGCGGTCCTTCCCTTGAACAGATTCTTCTGCAGGTTTTGCTTGAGTCTCAGGCTTACACAAAATGAGCAATAGGGGCCATATTGGATCTCTGAAATTTCACTTCAAGAAAAGGAAGTCATAGATACACATGGCATGTGTAAACTCACTGTCCTCAGGCCAGCAAATACCGGTGTTTCCTTATGCTTCTCATTCGCCTCCACAGGTCAGTTCTATTAACAGGAGGAAGCTGGGGAGATACTTATTCTCTCAAGCGCCCTGGAAGTCTTGATGACTTACAGCCCTAACTCATGCTGAAGATTAACTCCTTTTACATAACCCAGAAAAGGAGTCAACATCATGATCACATTTGCCACATGGTAAGATATAGATTACATGTAACATAATGATACACTGTACTTGGTAATAAACAAGGTAAAAGCTTGTTAGATACTGGCCCTGGGAGAATAGTTTCTAGGTGGAAAAGGTTATACCCTGGACAACGATCTCTCTTTAGTTCTTGAGGGACACATAGTCTTACCAGGTTTACCTATTGCCCTTGGGCTTATACATTATACAACCCCCAAGACAGAATTGAGAATCTCTCACCTCCACATCTCCAAATCTGATGGGAAAAGCATTGCTCAGCTTCTTTCTCCCACCTCCTAAATGGAAACACCACATGCTTCCCATTTTCTTCATCTGCAATTTCCTAAGAATTATACTAGTTACATTGAATTGCCTCTCCTAGAATATCCACTTTAAAGAATTCCTTTTTCACTCCTAGTTTTTTAAAAATATCTCAACAATAAGTGGAAATTTCCATGGTGGATTCTCCTGAGAGTTTACATGTAACAATTAATACGGGAAGTTAAGTAAACTTTCTGCTTCTGGTTCACAATTTCTAAAACACATGCAGTTACTACCAGCACATCTTTTATTGACAGGTGACAATTAAGCTATGAGTCAAATGTCTGGAACAGTGACAATCATATTTCTTGAAGCACTGACTTCGTAAGTGTGTCATGTTTAAGGGGCCAGCAGGATAATAAGGTATAAACTTCAAGTAACTTTAAAAAAAGAACTGTACAAGGAATGCAAACGATTAGAAGTCATTGTGGTAATACCTCAGGAGAGAAAACACCTGATGTGAGTTGCTGCCCTTCACATGAGGAAATGAAGACCATTATCACTGAAGATGATCTCTACGTGGCCATCTGCAATGCCCTCTGTACAACTCTGCCATGTCTCCAAAAAGTGTGCTCCTGCCTTGTTCTTGGTTTCCAGGTAGTGGCTTTGTTTTGTGCCATGGCTCACACTGGACACATTCTGACACTTTCTGTGTTATAAACACCATTCACCACTTTTTCTATGATCTCCTTCCTTTGCTACAGCTCTCTTGTACCAACACCTATGTCAATCAGATAGAGATTTTCATTGTAGAGGCAAAGACATCATTGTACCCAGTTTGTTATCTTTATCTCTTAAGTTTTTATTCTTTCCAGCATCCTCAACATAAAGTCCACTGAGGGCAGGTCCAAAGCCGTCAGCACCTGCAGCTCCCATATCATTGCTGTGTCTCTGTTCTTTGGGTCAGGTGCCTTTATGTATCTCAGACCCTCCTCAGCTGGGTCCATGGATGAATCAAAAATCTCCTCTGTGTTTTATACCACTGTGGCACCCATGATGAACTTCTTAATCTGCAGCTTGAGGAATAGAGATGGCAAACTTGACCAGAAGAAAGCTTTGACTGAAATAAAATCACTCTCTGACTGTAATTACAGTAATGAGCGAGTCTTGCTCAATTAATGTGCTTCTAATGGAAATAATAAAATTATTTCCATTGTCATCATCAAGTTATCCTTAAAAACTATTCTTCAATTGTTTCAATAAAGAAATACCAGTTAGATTATGGCACAGAGCAAGACAGTCATTGATGCTTTGAATGAACTACAAATCAAACTCTGCTTTTGTCTTTACATTTCCACGGTGCAGGAAAATGCTACCTTCAAATGCCAGTGTTTCATAGCTCAGATGTTTCTGCATAGATTATTAAGTACATAGATTATTGTTATTATTATTGTAAATACAATGTACTAAAATTTCTTCTGTGAGCTGTGTTCTATTTGTCTTGTAGAAATCAAACAGTACTAACTACATTATTCTGTGTGTGTGCAGAGAGAAAAAGAGAGCATGATTCCAAAGCTCAAATAAATTAGTAATCTCCTTAAAGTCTCACAAAAGCTCAAATACAGTGTCTAAATTAAACTCATCTTCTATGAATAGTTGAGGAATGACAGTAAAAGCTATGGACAGATTTGTGGACACTATCAGGAGACAAACCAGTGGACAGTAGCAGAAACTCGAGTTAGGTAGAAGGCATGTAGAAAGCTGAATATTGGGAAATGGAAACACATGACTTCTATCTTGACATAAACTTGAAATAAAATTCCAAGATTTCTCTGGATATATCCTTGGCTTATGATATTTGATAATAAATAAGCAAGGGCAGGAGGATACTAAGACAAGTCAGTCACTCCTGTTTTTCTTGGTTTCTAGATGCTGTTTTCATGGGAATTTCAAGAAATTAAAATGTTGTATATCTACTAGAAAAGCAGAGAGAATTTGAAAGGTATACTTGGTGAATAAAACACACTGTCATGAAGACTTTGGGAGAGGAAATCATGGTTAATTTTCTTTTTAGAAAGCAGTAAAAAATGAGTAAGCTAAAAATTCTTAATCTGATGCTGAGTCTATTTTTTCTTAAATAACTAAAAATATATGCACTTATTTTTTCACATTCCATACTTCTCATTCTAAGTTTAAGTACTGTTTAATAAAAGTGGTTTTCTGGCTTATTTGCACACACACACACACACACACACACACACACACACACACACACACACACTCTTGATTTATAATTTAAAGCAATCACTTGGTTGCCATCCAGTCCTCCAATGTCAACATCCTTGATGTTACCAACTGGGATTTACTTACTTCAAGGACTTGAATGTGGTTATTGTTCCTTTGTTTGTCTTTCACATAAAGTTATTTCATAAATTTTGTTATTATTTAAGAAAATATACTCAAATAGAAAATAATATTTATGGGGCTGGGAAGGTGGCTCAGTGGTAGAGCGCTTGCCTTGCATGCCTGAGGCCCTGGGTTCCATTCCTCAGCACCACATAAGCAAAAAGAAAAAAGCCAGAAGTGGCACTGTGGCTCAAGTGGCAGAGAGCTAGCCTTGAGCAGAAGAGCTGAGGGACAGCGCCCAGGCTCAGAGTTCAGGCCCCACGATCGGACCCCCTCCCCAAAAGAAAAGAATATTTATGCTTTTAGAAATTTCAGGGTTGGGTCTACTCCTGTGGGTTTCATTTCTATAAAAGTTAACATGAGTGGATAATACCCAATCACTTTTCTTTAACCACAAAACTCAAAGAAAGTCTCATTTTCATATGAAATTCAGCATTCTTGAAAATCTAGTTCCATACTTTTAGTCTTTTTTGAAAAGCAAGCTACAAAGTGCTGTGTATTTACACTATTTGAATCACTTGTTGCATGAAGTGTCAGAGGCACAATCCATTACACTCTAGCCATGTTAGACACTAGCATTTTTGAAGGCACATACTGTGAAAAAAACATGTAAACTAAAAAGTTTGCTTTAGGAAAAATGACTTCAGATTTTTTTACTCACAAATAACCCTTTCTAGGATGCATTTTTGTCTTTGAAATATATAACACTGATATGTTATATAGGTATATAACTCCTTAAATACGACTGGAGAGGAAGTTTCACTTTTTGAAGGCATAGCAATACTAGCAAATATGCTAAGCTACTTTCCCCAAATTCTGACACTGACATTCTGGGTTTTCCTAAAAATGTAAGTTATTTAAATTCTAATTTTAGTATGTTTGACATGCCCTCCCTCCCTCAGCTCTCCTCCCAGCGTCCCTGTCCATGAGGTAACGATTCTATTCATTGTGAATACTAATATGCTCTCCAGTTTTGCCATTCTAATATCTAACATTTTTACTATCATTAATGTTCTTCACAAACAATCCCCTCAAGTAAGATGGAAAACACTCAGGACCTGAAACTTTTATTCTTACGTCACTGCTACTTCACTTCATGGGGAGCAGGGACATTTGTACATCTTAAATATTCCCCCAAACATGTGGATCTGAGAAAAGTTTCTACATGATTATGATGCCTGACTTGATCCTCTGATCTACAGTGTGCCAAACAAGGAAGTCGGAAAAGTTGTGACTGAAGATCACAGCAGAGTCCCATTTAATTAAAAGCATTAATACTGAGAGGAAATTGAAGGCCCACAAAGCACACCACAGTTGCCACACTGATGTGTTTAAAGATTTTGGAAAAAAAATTAGTCAGAAGAGACAAAGAAAGTGACTTCTTTTCATTAAAGGAGTCGATCTATTTAAAGGAGATAACACTTTTAAACCCTGGGGCAACAAAGGTTGGTGTACCAAATTTCATAAAAGAAACACTTTGGACACAAAAGAACAAACGAATCTCAGAACACAAATGCATATTAGGAAGCCAAACCAGGTTTTGTCAGAAAGGAGTGAGGTAAAGCAGAGCAAGGGCAGATGAAGGGAGAGAGGAAGGGTGAGAGAATGCAGTCATAAAATTCATTGCACATATATGAAAATGGTACCAGGTAGCTTGAGGAGATAAATGGGGCTGGGAAAGATGAGGGAGAAGTACAGAAAGGGGGACATTGATCATAAACTGACTTGTTGAACTGAAACCCCTTTGTACAACTACTTAAAGATAATTAAAAATAAGTAAATTAAATATATATAAATAAATTTCTAGAATTATAAAAATCAAAGAAATGCAAATAAATATACATACAAATGGGTCAGAGAATATTTCTTGTCAACTTCTTTCCCATAGTTTGAATTCTTTCTCAAGGTCTAGATTTAAAACTATGGTCTCAATATTTAAAAATAAATTGAATTCTACAAACAACCAAAAAATAGAAGACAAAAAAATTTACAGTGTGGGGCTGGGAAGGTGGCTCAGTGGTAGAGCGCTTGCCTTGCATGCTCGAGGCCCTGGGTTCGATTCCTCAGCACCACATAAGCAAAAAGAAAAAAAGCCGGAAGTGGCACTGTGGCTCAAGTGGTAGAGCGCTAGCCTTGAGCTGAAGAGCTGAGGGACAGTGCCCAGGCCCAGAGTTCAGGCCCCACTACCGGACCCAAAAAAAAAAAAATTACAGTGGCACCAAAACCCACATATCTAATCATGAATAAGATTTTTAAAATGTAAGACAAAAGCAAAACAATTCCAGTGGTTCTGTAGTTCCATTTTCATAAAAGGGGGAGTGGGGATGAGGAGAGTGGTGTGTGGGGGCGGGGCAGGGGGAGTCTAATAAGATACATTCTAAGCAAACTTGGAAATGTCCTAACGCCTGGGCTTCCCTCTGGCAGGGCCGCATTGGTTAGGATCAGAACAGTGGCAAAAGGGAGCTCTTGCCGCTCTGTGCTGGGAACTAAGTATCCTAATGGGAATTGATGAACTGAACACCACCTACTGTCTCCAAAGACCCAAGTGTCTCAGTCACGGGATGTTACTTTCTACTCTCACAGGGACCTGGAAGGCCCTCATAAAGGAGACAGACATTTTCCACACGTACAGCCAGTGTTCCCAGAATTGTGGGACATGACATCCATTCTCCTTTTGAGTGAGACGGTGCCAGGAGGCTTCCATAAACTTGTTCCTTTCTCTCACATAAGGAGAAAGTCCTGGAGACATTGTTGAATAAACTCCATGGCAGGATACCCAGGGTTGCTGCTCCTCTAGCCTGTCAGAGACAGATCTGTGCTTCATCATCATCAAAAATAAAAACCCTCGGGCACCTCAGGACAGAAAATAGAAGGCTTCAGAATTTCAGCAACAGCAAGCCTCCCACAAGAACAAAGGTGAGCGTCCAATCATCTTTGCCTTGATCATTTGCCTTCAAAAATCAAGGTTTATATAAGCTGTACTTTCCAGAGAAGGCCGCTAACTTATTGTTCTTTTCCATTCTAACCCTTAGTGAAAACTAAGAATCAGGAAAGAGTGAAGCTCAGAGACCTGGGGCACGGTATCCGCACTCTCCCTGGACAGAGACCCCAGGCATAGGTGGGAGGAGTAAATGGGGATTCCTCAAGAACCCACATTGACTAAGCGTGGGGATCAGCAACTCCAGCCCTCCCACTGGGGACAAAACAGAGAGTCCATGGTCAATCTCCCCTTCAACTGCTCCTCCAGATCCCATCTGTGAAGCAAATGGCTGTGGGAAATTACTCTTCCGTGACAGAGTTTATTCTTGTGGGGCTGACGGACCGACCCAGGCTCCAGCTGCCCCTATTCTCCTTATTCTTGCTGAACTATATAGTAACTGTGGTGGGAAACTTGAGCTTGTTGAGTCTAATTTGCCTGAACTCACACCTTCACAACCCCATGTACTTCTTCCTCTTTAATCTGTCCTGCATTGATTTCTGTTACTCATTTGTCTTCACCCCCAAAATGCTGATGGGCTTCATGACCGTGAGGAACACCATCTCCTATGCTGGGTGCATGACGCAGCTGTTCTTCTTCTGCTTTTTTGTCAATTCGGAGTGCTACGTGCTGACAGCCATGGCTTATGACCGCTACGTGGCCATCTGCCAGCCCCTGCAGTATGCTGTCCGCATGTCCCCTAGGACCTGTTCTCTGCTGATGGCGGGTTCACACCTGCTGGGGTTAGCTGGTGCCGTGGCTCACACGGGGTGCATGGTCAGGCTCAGCTTTTGTGATGCCAGCATCATCAACCACTACATGTGTGACATCTTCCCCCTGCTCCAGCTCTCCTGCAGCAGCACCTACGTCAACGAGCTCACGACTTCTGTTGTTGTTGGTGCAATTGTCATTCTATCCAGTCTCGTGATCTTGATCTCATACGCCTTGATTCTCTTTAATGTTATTAACATGTCGTCAGGCAAGGGCTGGTCCAAAGCAATGGGCACCTGTGGCTCTCACATTGTAACGGTGGGCCTCTTCTATGGCTCCGGAATCCTCACTTACATTAGACCAACATCTACCGAGTCCGTGGGCCAAGGGAAATTTTTCTCCGTGTTTCATACCCTTGTGGTACCCATGCTGAACCCCCTCATTTATAGCCTGAGGAACAAGGATGTCAAACTCGCTCTGATGAGAACCCTGAGGAAAATCACAGAGTGAGTGAAGAGCGGAGCGGCCTCCAACGAGTCTCCCATGTTCAAGCCTTTTCTTCTCGCCTCCCAGACTCCTCTTCAACATGTCTTTTCTATTCTGTTCTGTTCTTTTCCACGCTCTGGTAGTATTTCAACTGTGACATCTTTTGACTTCTTGCCATTCAATGTAGATGTATGAGACTATGGTTGGTCTTAAGACTCAGTCTCAGTCTCAATTGGCTCTAACCCAATCTTTACTCTATCCTCTGTACTTGATGGAGAGCTTAGAAAGAAATCTTTTCATCTCTGCAGATAACACAAGCTGCTTTTTCTTTGTTTGTTTCCTTCATTCAATGCAAGACAAGGAGGTGAGTACTTTTGGGTAAGTTCATGTATTTCTTGCTTTTCTAAAATAACTTTATGAACTTCATTTCAGGCGTTTTATTTTTAAAACTGCCACGAAACAAGAAAAAGCCAAGTAGGTTGGGTAATGTTGGTATCGTTTTCATACTGAATATATTTTGTGCAAATACCATGTAAGGCAGGAGCACACGTGAGAGGGAAGGGCGGTGGTGTGCAGGCGGAGACTGCAGACGGCCACTGAGTGGTCCCAGACTATGGCCAGCACGGAGCATTCAGAAACAAGAGAGAAAAAGCATTGAGCCAGTCATACATCCTACATCAGTCATACATCCCACAGCAGAGATGACTTTCTTAGTACAAAAAAGAAAAGAATGTGTATAATCAGAATAGAGCAACAGATACCTCTGAAGGACCAATTAAAGAGGAAAAATTGCACAGGGGTAGGAAGGTATAAATTCAGTGTAATTAGGATTATCAAAGCTAAATTTCCCTAGGAACTAAATATATTACACCTGTCTCTATCTTTATCTGTATTACCAGAACAGAAAGAACAGGAGTTGGCAGATCAGATCAGTCTGCTTCACCTACCAGAATGAATTCAGTCACAAAAGACCCATGTTTTTGTAAGAGAATGTTGTGGACACAGAAAAAAGAGTAACATGAGAGAGCAGACTCAACTTTTCTAAAAGATATATATCCTCCCAGTGTGAGGTCCATTCTGCCAGTGTCTGATCCATCGAGTCCATAGACCAGTTTTAACACTAGAGGGCAGGCTTGCTTCCAGATTGTGAATTTTGGTAAGTGAATTAATTTAAGCAGGTACAGTTATGACATTAAACACCAATTAATGCGCTTGTTTCTCAAATGACAAGGGCACCACTTATGCTTTTATTTTCAATTAATTTTAGTATGTTTGGGACTGGCAGGGGATATTAATGTACAAATATATATAAATGATTGTATATATATATATAAATGATTGTAGACTATATTTCCTTGGAATATATATATATGTGTTATATAACATATATATATTCCATATATAACATATATATGTGTTATATAACATATATATATTCCAAGGAAATATAGTCTACAAAAAATATAACATATATATGTGTTATATAACATATATATATATATATATATATATTCCAAGGAAATATAGTCTACAATCATTTATTCAGATCTGGTGCTGAGTCAAACAAACACATAGGAAGCTAAGAGAGTCTGAAGGAAGTTAGAAGAAATCTTGGACATAAAACTATCTTCTTCAGGAATGTAGTGAGCTGCTATGTCCTGGACATTGTGATAACAGTTGAGGCTCAAACATGTGTGAAGTCAGATCATCACGGGCTGCATATCAGGCATCCTGGCACTTAATATTCTGTGTCTATTTATTTCTGAAGCTAGGAGGAAGGTACAGAATCAGAGGGAGACAGGGGAAAATATACAACAGAGGGGCCCATCAACTGCTGAACATTGATGAAAATGAACTAAGCAAATCCAGGGCAGCAATGAGAGGGAGGGAATGAGAGGGAAAAAGGGAACAGCTGACACTAAGCAAAAGGAAAGAAATGTACATATCACTGGATGTGGAAGAAATAGTTGTATTGTCAAAGCTCATAGAAATCACAAACTTTAGAGACCATGATAAGGACAATTTGCCTTGTGAAGGTTAAAATGTGTTCGTGACTATCCCACCATACTGTGAAATTTGTGAAATTTAGGTAATCATTTAATCTCAATAAAAAATTATAAAAAAAAGTCCTTTTCCCTTCCATAATGGAAATCTTGACCTATTTCTCTTTGGTGTCTCCAAGGACTCATCAGAAGACCCGATTAGTTAGGTATTTCACCATATTTGAGTAAATAAATGAAAAGATCAATGAATCAGGGAGTTAGAAAAATCTGTTTTTATACTTTGATAGAAGGACATTGAACCAAGATCCAGGTGAAACAGAAGTAAAGATAGGGATTTGTGTGGGGGAGTGATGAAGAAAGGCAAAGGAAGACACCAGCTGTGGCTGTAACTGCCACCAGTTGTCTAGTCTGTTTTGGAAAAAAAAGTCACAAAGAAGCCAGAAAGGGTAAGGAAAAACAAGTAACTCATTCAAATGTCCCACATCTGTAAATAGAATGGAAAAACAGCAAAACAGGAAGTACTTCAGAAATGTAAGCAAATACTTACATTGTTACCTTACTGGAAAACCGCATGCTCTCCATCAATCAAGTGAAGAGTAATTAAAAGGAAACAATGACAACTGGAAAGAGCAAACCCAAGACCCAGCTTCTAGTCACTACAGCCTCCCTGTTGCTTAACATGAATTCAGAAAAACACTCCATCATTCCAAGGAAAATTTCAATCATAGCTTAAAGTCAATGAGAGGTCAAGCAAATCAATATTTTAATTAGTCAATGCTTTTAAATATTAAATAAACTCTGTACACATCTGAGAGAATGTTCTGTCCAGAGTTTTCATAGCAATGAGGTACATGTGAGAAGTGTGTGCCGCGGTGTGACTGTGGTCTGTTAATCACAGTGTGGTCACCGTGCCCTTTATCCTCTCTAAACTCTGACTGTTGAGACTGTTAGAAGCTGATCTCCACAGCGGCTGTGCTGGTATTCTCATCCACAGTGTGTAAGGGTTCTTCACCGGAGTTATTTGTTATCTGTATGTCTGAAATTCTAACAGGACAATTATAACAATAATCAAGATTGTTTTGATTTGCAGTCACTTTATAGCTAAAAATGTTATACATGTTTTCATGGGCTTATTATCCCTTGTACCTATTTTGAGAGCTGTTTAATTTTTTTTGAGTTCTTTATATATCCTGGATATGAATCCCTTATCTAATGAATAACTGGACAAGAATTCCTCCCTTTCTGTGTGCTGCCTCTTAATTCTGGACATTGTTTGAGGTGCAGAAGCCTTTGAATTTGGTGCAATCCCCTTGATTACTCTGTGTTATTTCCTGAGCTCTATTCCAGAAGTCTTATTTGGAAAGTTGCTGCATGTGCCTATAGTTCCCAGTGTTTGGCCCCTCTTCCCCCTGAATACACCTTTCGCTAGAGAGTTCTGCATTGCTATTCACACTGTCAGCTATTTGTGATGTCACCTCCTCTGGCTGACAGACCACAGTTGGAGTCCCGCATGTCCCAAAGGCTTCACCTCTGCTTCCCCTATCTATCCTCTTTCCTTCTCTGGACCAAAGTTGAATAAAACATAGTAATAACTTATGCTGAATAATGCTTTATGTTCCAAGATCTTATTTTATAAGAAGCTGAAAGAGGTGACACTATTCAAAAAGAAATGTACACATTACCTGACTTATGTAACCATGAGCCCTCTGTACATCACCTTTAAATAACAATACAAATATTTCTCAGTGAATATTCACATTATCTTTCCTTTTGCGCGCTGTAATAATCGAACAATTATCCCTCTGCCAGTAAATTAAAATAAATTATACTCTTAACAAAAATCTGAAAGAAGCCAGGTGCTGGTTGCTCAGGCCTGTAATCCTTGCCACTCAAAGGCTAAGAACTAAGGATCATAGTTTGAAGCAAGCCTGGGCAGAAAAGTCCCCATCAGACTCCAATTAACCACTCAAAAACCATAAGTGGTATTGTGGCTCCAGTTGTAGAGCATTAGCGTTGAGCAAAAAGAGGCTCAGGGACAGCACCTAGGCCCTGAGTTCAAGACTCACAGCTGACAGAAAAAAAATCTGAAAGAAACTAACAGGGCTGGGATGTAGCTCAGTGGCAAAGCACTTGCCTAGCAAGTGCAACGTCCTGGGTTCGACCCCCAGTACCGAAAAAGAAAAGACAAAAAAAAAAAAACCCAAACAACAACAACAAAAAACCCTTCAGGCCAATAAAATCACATTGTACTCTAATTCCATTGACTAATCAATAGGTCAATGCTCTGGAAAGGCTGAGTCTTTTTCTTCTGGAGGACTTGTTGCAATCTGGTGATCACTAAAGGTGAAAGTAAAAACCTTTCTGGATAAATATTAACTCTCATAATGTATATGGCTAGCCCTATTTCCTCTAGAAGGCCTAGCCGAATGGGCTCATTGTGAACTCTGTCTTATTTACCATTGGTGTTTATTTTTTGAGTCACAGTGTATGTTTCTTCATAGGACAGGGCAGGTTTGGCTTTGGCTAGATTTCTGGGAATGGAACTAAATGAGGCCACTGGTCAGCACTGGTGTTTACATCACTATGTTAAGCCTCAGGGATTCTAAGACACTACATCATCCTCTTGTTTGCTGAAACCATAAGCACAATCCCTTGCTAGTTCCTGTATTTCATTAACTATTAATTATTATCTGGGATGGAAAACAGATGCCATTTTCCAAATGGCTGCTTTGGACTGGGTTGCATCCCTGTAAAACTCATATATTGAAGTCTTAACTCTGTATGACGGTATTCAAGGTAGAGCTGACAGTTCAAACCCTTATGCCACCGAGATGATTCACATATCAAGAGAAGCAAAAGATGAGAGGGCTGGGAAGCTGGCTCAGTGGTAGAGCGCTTGCCTCGCATGCATGAGGCCCTGGGTTTCCTCAGCACCACATAAGCAGAAAAAAAAAGCCAGAAGTGACGTTGTGGCTCAAGTGGTAGAGCGCTAGCCTTGAGCTGAAGAGCTAAGGGACAATTCCCAGGCCCAGAGTTCAGACCCCATGACCGGACCGTCCCTTCCCCCCAAAAAGAATGAAATGAGAGACCTCAACAATGTCAATTTCACTGTCATCCTAGCTACTCAGAAGGCTGAGATCTGGAGATCGAAGTTCAAAGCCAGCCCAAGCAGGAAAGTCTGACTTTTTTTTTTTTCCATCAGTCGTGGGCCTTGAACTCTGGGCCTGGGCGCTGTCCCTCAGCTCTTTAGCTCAAGTCAAGCACTCTACCACTTGAGCCACAGTGCTACTTCCAGTTTTCTGGTGGTTTATTGGAGATAAGGGTTTCACAGACTTTCCTGCCCGGGCTGGCTTTGAACGGTGATCCTCAGATCTCAGCCTCCTGAGTAGCTAGGATGACAGGCATGAGTCACTGGGGCTCGGCCTAGGGAAGTCCGACTCTTATCTCCAATAACCCACTCAGAGAAAGCTGGAAGTGGTGCTGTGGCTCAAGTGGTAAAGCACTAGCCTTGAGTACAAAGAGGCTCAGGGACAGAGCCCTGCCCAGAGTTCAAGCCCAAGGACTGGCAAAAAAAAAAAATCAATGTCAAAACCTAGTACAATCTATAGTAATCAAAACTGCATGGTTATGGCATAAGGTTAGACATATAGTCTGGTGAATGAAGCCATGCCTTTATATCAACTGTTTGTTGTTTTTTGTTTTTGTTTTTGTTTTTTACCAAAGTACCAAATCCCTCCAGCAGAAAAGGAATAGGGTCTTCAACAGGGAGTACTAGGACACTAAGTGTTGAACATTGGTGGTGTATGTGGGCATCATTTTCAATCCTGACCTTAGACAAGGGAAAGCTTCAGTTATCTGCCACTGACACAAAGTTATCTGCACGGTTTTGATCACTGTTCTTTATCATGTCAAGGAAATTACTTCCATATTTAGTTTTCTAAGAATTTTTTGGCATAAAAGGATGCTAGATTCTTTCAAAGGCCTTTTTTTGTAAATTAAGATAATTGTGTGCTTTTCTTCCTCCATTCTGTTAAGTGTAACATATTACATTGATTCTCTTCCT
The DNA here is from genome assembly GCF_024711535.1 of Dipodomys merriami. NCBI lineage: Eukaryota > Metazoa > Chordata > Mammalia > Rodentia > Heteromyidae > Dipodomys > Dipodomys merriami. Next base: position 2,585,011 of record NW_027202305.1, on the reverse strand, counting down.
TCTTTTCTTCCATTTTGTGCTCGATGCCTACACCCTCAGAGATCATGTGGCTAGCCTAGTGTGGCGTGAGCCTGATGGAATCCTTCCATTTCCCGTCCAGGTGGCCAAAGAGGGACAATCTTAGCAGAAAACACCAGAAAGTAAGGGAAGGGCAAACCATTATATGTGACTGCCTTTTAAACGGCTTGCCTTCCAACCTCCACGATCACAATTATTTTGCTTTGGGGGTTCAGACTGCTGCCTTCTTCACCCTCTGACTTCTTTCTGGGTTAGAAGTGGTATTTTGTTTGGGCCACAATGAACAGACTCATTTTTGTGTTTTTTCAACAGAGCATGAAACCACTCCCTGCTCGGCTGGTTCCCAGGAAAGTTCAGGCAATGCGAGGCAGGGCTGTCAGCTCCCAGGTCACTGAGATGACAGAACTGCCCAGCTGGACGGATGCAGGAACGCACCCAGGCAGCCAAGGCAGGGGTGGGGAGGCCCCGTTCCCCACGCTTTATGGTTGGAGTTGTTTCTATCAGCTTGGCTTCCTCTACGTGATCTTTTTTTTTTTTTTTGTACTTTTTCCTTCTTTATTAATGGTTGGCTATCTTTTCAAATGGAAACTTAACTTTGAATATCTTGTTTCAGATTATACATTTGTTACCTTGGAAATCCCAAGGTTATTAGTCATATTGTCAGGTCTCAACTCGGGGACAAGCATCTTGCTAGGATCTGGAGATACAAGATGGATATCCTTCTCACCTTGTTCTCATAGACAAGATACACATGCCAAGAAAGTAAAAAAGTAGTATGACAATATGATAAATAATGAAACAAAGTATGCTAAAGCAACCTAAATTCAAAATAAAAAATAAAGAGAAGAGGAGGGGAATGCAGACAAGAATTAAATGCACATACTACAAGATTAAGAAGGGTGAAGGAAGGTGTGGGTAGGGGAGGGATGGGTGAGAATGTTGAAAGGGGGGACATTGGGCAAGATGCGTTGTGTTCATAAACGGCTTCGTATAATACAATCCTTTGTAGAGCTACTTAAAGATAATAAGATAAAATAAAATGAAAAACTATTGTTTCTGTAAATTAAGTTGGAGAGAGGAGAAGTAGTAAGTAGTCCTGTCAAAACAGCAGGACGTATACACACAGAGAAGAGGAGGCCAAGATGAAGACTGACATTGTAATAAAACTAGAGATCATTTAAGTGAAAACAAAGAGATAGCAGAAGGTAGTGGTTAGTGGATTACTAGGTTGATATAAAAGAAGATGAAATTCTCCAAGGAGGCTGGGAGATGGTTGGGAAGCACTGTAAAAGCAAGACCAAGAGACTTCAATGCAATGACCCCAGCTCTATCAGCACAATCCAGAGGACCGATGATCTTTTCTAAGACCTGTGAACAGTCTGTGCATTTGAAAGAAAATACTAAAAACTTGGAAATAACCCTTGACTTGTTTCACCAAAATCTCTACAAAATGTACATGGCATCAGTTTAATTATTGAATGTAACAGTGACAAAAGTCGTATTGTTTGAAGAAAGTATTCATGGGCTCGTTTTTCTCACTGTAAGAATTGCACAGATTGCAAAATTATTGCTGAGAAATCACAAGCAACTGAAAATTGTTATCCCAAGTCAATATTCTTGAAAGGAAATAGGAAAAAAAGAAAACTCCTTTGTAGGTGGAAGGAAGTATTTTTTGTGGAGTCGGGTGTAATCCTCATGTGTTACTTGGCGTGGGGCGGGATCTTGGAAGTTAGAAGGCCCAGGGCTCCCATGCTCTGAGAATGGCCTTACCCTCTTGCAGAAGAGCCTTTCAGGCTAGTGATATTTTGAATTCAGTTTCCTGGTGAGATCCTGTAGTTCAACCTTATCGGTGCTCTCTTTCTAAGTCATCTTCTAGAAAGATAGTTACAGGAACCAAATCTCATGTGTATCAATTTTTGTCTCTCAGTAGTGCCCCCTTCCCTTCTCTGTGGCTGGCTGCCCAGGCTCTTTACCCTGTCCACTCTGCTGGACTTCACTGCACTCGATGTTGGCAGTGCCAGAAACAGGGGTGAACCAGGTGTGGCTCCTTTAAGATGCTGTTCTGCACTAGACAGATACTCTAACCTATAATCTATGTAAAGAATTAAGTTCTGTGTCCCAGAACCCACCTCACACCTCACTTTGACCTTTTGTCTTTGACCTTTTGCATACCTTCTCAGATATCTTTTGCATTTAGAGTGGCTGAAGATAGCAAACAGAAGCCCATGAAGTCTGTTTTCATGTGTCGAGAGATGTTTTCATGGAATGTGTATGTGTGTGTGTGTCTGTCTGTGCCTGTGTGTCTGTGCATACCGATACTGAGGTATGAACTCAGAGCTTACCTTTTTCACTCAAGGGTGGTACTCTGCCATGTGAGCCACAACTCTACTGCCATTCATGGCCCTTTCCAAGTATATTCTATGGTTGAATGAGAAGTAGGTTTCCTGCCTATACTCGTCATTCCCAAGGATGATGTGTAGTATCCCCAGAGGGAAAGAGGGAGAGACAGGCACAATGTGAGCTCGAGTGAGTGGGAAACTCATCGCAACTTTTCCAGTAGGGAAATCCTGAGATTCAGGTCATGCAATCTCCTTCTTCTACTGTTTCTCTTAATTTATCAACCAGCTGGTCATGTCACCTGTCTATAACCTGCCAAGGTAGACCCCAGGCTTGTGTCACGTGTGACTCTTTAACACTTGAAATACATCTAGACTAAATCAACATCTTCTGCAGGTGTAAAAGTAAGACAATAAAAGAAAAAGAATGTAAATACCACACTGTGACCAGTAGTAAACTTAGAATTATATATGTGACTCTTACCAGATCACTGCCCTAGGCAGTGTACAGCACTGCACTCCTCTGACCCCCGACCCCCGACCCCCTCCTCTCCTACCGCCCCTGGCTCTAAAAAGTTCTCTGCACACTGACACCCTGTGCTTACTCAGGAGAGACAGCTGAATTCACAGAGTACTTAAAATTCTTTCTTATTTCGAGAAGCTCAGAATCTTATTACACTGGTAAGTAAATTTCAAGTTCTCAAGTGGATGTTGAATCATTAGCATCTGGTATAAAGTCTGATCTAATGTCTGTCTCTACAAACAAACATGAGGCAAATAGAGAATAGTTTGATCCCTTCAAGCTGACAGGATGTAAGTAAAATAGCCAGGTGAGCTCAGCATTTCATTTTAGGGGAATTCCTAGTGTACATAGAATTCTCATGCATTTTTCTAAGGAGATGGGCCATAATTTCTTACTCTGCCTACACTGTAAGACCTTTGCCTGATATCCTAAGAAGAAAAAGCAAAAGAAAAAATGAAAAGGAAAGGTAATAAAAAAGAAAAGAAAAAAATTAGAGGAAAAACACTAGCAATTTGAACCCTTAAAAATTTTACCAGTATCAGAAATAACCCATACGTTTGGAAATTTTCTATGCCATCATCATGCTCACTATCAATATTCAAATTCCCAATGACTGATTTGTATTGGGTGTAGGAAGGGTTATGGTTAGAAAAATGATATAAGCACCTAAAAAATGATTAGCTCTAACATTCATGTAATATTAGCTCTAATATTACATTGGGAGGGTTGGAATGTAGCCCTCTGGTGGAATACACATAGCATATGTTTGTTCCCTAGCACCACATAAACATGTATACATACATACATTCATACACATACACACAAAATGATTTTTTAATGTACAAAATATTTAAATTCTTAACTAATTTCCTGGAAACCTTTCAGATTTGCTGTTGAAAATTTCAGACACATGTTTTGTCTGAGATGTCCCTTCGGAAGATAAGGAACACAAAGTCATTGCTGTAATGGGAAGGCTGAGCCAGATTCTTCCACTTAAAAGCAGAAATGCATTTGCTTCTTTAGATAGTGACAGTCAAACCACTTCATTCCCTTTACAAAATCTTCATATTCGCTTATTTAGCTTTCAAGCCATACTTGGTTTCTCAATTACAAGAGAAAATGTTCACTGAATGCACTCCAAAGTGAAAAACCCCAGGATAATGAAGTGTAGATAAGCCACACCTCCATTCGGGTGCAGGAATCACTGCGTCATGGAACCTTGACCTCTACCTTGGTCCATATTCCACTTCATGACTCTAAGGACCAGCTAATCTGGGAAAGAGTAATTCTGCGCAGCTTCCCTCCCGGTGTGAGCATCCTCTGAGCCCTCCTCAGTCCTCTGTGCTGAGCTGAGCCGGGACTGTACGTATCTGTGCATCTACCCATTGCTTCTGTACCTTTCCCCACTGGGTAGGGGTGAGCACAGCTTCCCAAGAATGGCTAGAGCTTTGAGGCTAGGAAATAACTCATCTTTTCAGGAACCAGCACAGTGTTTGGCCCACATATAACTCATTGGATGGTGAATGAACACAGAATCCAGTTTGGGGGAGATTTGCAGATATAGCTCAAGATTTCCTTGAATAAAGATCAGTTTACACAAAGACCAAGAGAGAATGGATGATGATGTAGTTTTTTTCCCCCCTAATGCTCCAAGAAGCTTCTAAGGACAGCTAGCAAGCTAGACTACTTCAGGTCCGACGGTTCCATGTAAACAGGAAGACAGCATCCAGCTGCACGGCTGCATGTGTCATGGCAGAGTTCTGACATCACTTAAGAAAACAACTAACTGCAGATATTCTTCTGACTAAGCAGAAAGGGAGGCTGAGGAAAGCTTCTGAAAACATTTTATATTGGGAATTTTCTCAATTTTCCCAACCTTGGAGGTTTTAGGAGAAATGTTTTATGTGGTCATTAGCTTCTGCATATAAAATACAGTGACCTGTTCTTGAAGCATGCGTGGGGATGTCTGGGAAGTACACAGTGGCTTGCCTCTTAGATCCTTCACAATATATAAACCAAGCTGGTTCTCAGGGGTCATTAATGGACTGTTCCTTAGCATTCTCCTCTCTGTTTTCCATTCCTACTTATCGCATAAAGATGTTTATCCGGGACAGGGTCTCTATCCTGGTGTTCGTGATCGCTTTGCTTCCACCTCCCCAGTTCTGGAACTACAGGTGTGCACCATCACACCTGACCATGTCATAAATGTTTAATGATTCCTATGTGCTTCTGTATTGAGTAAATAAATTGGAAAGAAGACAAGAGCTAAATTTGGTAAACCATTGGAAGTTTCTTTAATTTATAATCTAGACATGGACCAGGGTAGTAGTGATGGCATCGAGAAACAATCTGATGTTGGATATGTATTCTAAGATATGCAATTGCCCCAATTCTCCACCCTTCAATAATAAGCAAATTAGAAAGCACAATGGAATTGATTCTGAACAGTCAAGCACATTATCCCTCCTTATTTTAAAAACATTTCTAATGATACCAAAGAATTATTTTAACAACAAATAGGAGCCCCTTTCTCCATATCTGATTAGCAAGATAAGGACAATCAGTAATATTACTCTCATCCTGACAGACTGGACATGGCTTTGGCATTCTGTTGACCTGAGTTCGCCTTCTGCTTTCACTTATAGTGACTAATGTCACTCAGGCAAACTCAAAGGCTCTTTGTGTTCATGTTTGGAGGCAATGTGCATAGTACCTGCCACAAAATTAGTACACACTGACCCTTTCTCTCCCCCTTCCCAATATAGACTTCCAGCTCTGCTGAGGAATACTTTCTATAAACATTTTGGAAAGTGGAAATCTTAAATCTAACTTTTGTCACTTTTATAATTATAGAAAATGCATTTCAGAAACAGGAGAACATGAAATCATTTTATTTTCCTAGGAAAACATTTGATAAGAATTCTCTTGTCTAGTTTTTTGTGAAAATACATAATTTGACTAACAGTTCTAAGTAGGAAATAGCCAGACTTCTTCCTTAGAGACTCAGGAATAGAATTGTCTTAAAAAATTCATAGGGTTTCATTGAACATATTCCTCTAACATAAAGATCTCTTTCCTGAATACTAAGATTTTGTAAAGGTGAAATAAAGTTTAAGGGACTTGCGGTACATTTGGAAAATTAGGTTAGGTCATTTTATATACTGGGAATAAATTAAGAAAATATCCCAGCCATCACTTTTAAAAAGCCAGCCATGAAACACACAAACCTGAACAATTCCCTTTTACATTTAGGCTAATACCACATTTAGATCTCTGTATTCCTCAATGTATACACTCACATGTAGGCACCAAGGAAGTATAATTCTTATGTCCCAAAAACATTTTATTTGGCTCGTGGTTTTTAGAATGTCACACCAAAAAAAAAAAAACTTCTAGAGTTTTCTTTTTCAAAATTTCTTGTGAGATAGCTATATTTCTATCTACTAGGATACTAAATTAGTGAATGAAATTAATTAATTAGCTAATTACTTCATCCAAGCATTTTTGTCTGCACAAATTAAGAAAATTTATTGTAGATTGAATTTGTGCCCCATTACCAATTTTTGGATGTTCATGCATTGCTTTTAAGATTGCTCACCACCTGATCCTTTCTTGACTGACTGTACTCACTCTCTTCTGGGAAGGTACTTCCCACTGCTTCTAGAATGTGCTAGTAATCCAGCACACGTGACTCACCTCCCCTTCTGTTTAGTCATTTTACCAACTATAGCCTAGCCTGGATTGTTTCCTCCTGTCTCTTCATGTTATTTCCTTTTTAAATTTCAAAACACTCCTGGAAACTCCATGTGACCTGCCCAAGGCTACTCTTCCTCTAATAATCTCCTTAGAATGTATGCCTCTGTATTAAAAGTGATTTCATTAGCCTTCTTGTCATATCAGGAAATAGATGAAGTGTGTGGCACAGAACTTGGTTCTAGAATACAGCTGAGAGATCATCTAGTGTGGTCCCTTCCTTTTCCAGACAAATAAAACAGGCCCAGAAATCTACCATCACTCAGGATTAGAGTTCCTGGGTCCAGTATCCTTCCTGCCACATGCTGAGCTATGCTGCCTGATCTCCTTCCCCTAGTCCCACATTTTAAATGTAGCCATGGCTTATTGGAATTTCTAGGTTGATGGTCCCCTAGATCTCCTAACTACTGTAAACTTCCACTCTTCCTTCTCAGGTTCTCACAAAGGGCAATTTTCAGCCTTATTCCTATTGTTACAAGGACAAAGGAAGCCGTCCACATCAGGGATGGCCATGGATACAGTGAGTCTGTGGGAGCTACCTGGCGGAGAGGATGGTAAGGACATTGGGAAGACTTGATTCTTGCTTTCAGAGAACAAGGAATGTAGAGACAGACAGATCTAAGCCCAGCAGTAAAGTGGAAAAGTACCTAGCCTTTACATGACTCGGAGTCCAACAGCTGGATGGAAAAAGGAGAGCAAAGCCTAGAAGTGACTGATCAGGGAAGACCTCTGCTGATAGGAACCTGAGTCAAGCTCTGGGCTGTGTGCGTTATAGAGGAGGAAAGCTCCTACTTCAGCGAGACCTCAGACTGGGTAGACTTTCCTGGTAGCAATTTCTGGTAGAATTTTCTGGTAGCATGACCCAAAGCATGACATCACCATTCATTTTTTCCCCATTCATTTCCCCATGAAAAGCTTTGACTTCCTCCTATATTCTTATACTTCTTTATATGCTTATCCAATCAGCTACCATGCCCTGTCCTCTTCCTTCATCCTTCCCACATCCTCTGTTCACTAATGTTTCCTGCATTCAGGTTTTCATCTCCTCCTGTCCAGAGACACTGTCATCTCCTCTGCTCAGTTCAGATACATTTTCCTAAAACACAGCACTAGCAGTAATATTGTGATGCAGTTAGTACCTACTTAATCTCCACGGCAGTTCATTACTTTATATATGGTTCAGATGGAAAAACGATACACGATGATCCCAAGGTGACCTAAATGATGGAAGCCAGACCCAGGACTGAAACTTCTCCTATTTGGACTCCAAGGTTAGAATGCATTGCCCAAACCATCTGACTAACACTGTTCCAGATAAAACAAGCTCTGCAGCTTCATGGCGTGTGTCCCCTCTGCCTCCTATCCTCCAGCATTACTTGCTATTGCTTACCCCTGAACAAAACCCTGGTCCTTTTCCCAAATCACATCCCACCTGTGCTTGTACACACATGTAATCCATGTGTATACGGACCAAGTAGTTTATGAGCTTAAGATTTGAATAGTTGAGCTAGAGTTACTAAGAGTTTCATAGAAATGCCAACTTAAGATTTCCCTTTTCTCTTTCTTTCAACCCTTAATGCTTATCTACTATAATCTCAATTCGGGGATCAACAAGAAATTTTCTCTTTCTGCTGCGCATAGCAGTGTTCCCCACACTTGGGCCACAAAGTGGCCCATGCTTCAACCCCAAGAGGAATGTTGGTGAAGAGCATTTTCTCCCTCTTCCTATGTCAGGAAGAACAAACCACTGCATAACCTTGCGGTTACTGCTTTAGAGATAGAGTTACAAGTGGAAAGATACATCAGGTTTTAGTCTAAATTGTACTGATTTGCTGTGCTTGGAAACCCTTATCTTTCAATTTGTTTATTTGAAAACTCCAACAGGGAATGTGTTAGAGGCTGTGCAGATGAGTAAGCTTCCATTCTGCTCGCAAACTGCTTATCCTATGGGGGAGATGCTCCTATCAACAGACAATCAGGTCTGTGCTCAGCAATAGGAGATGCAGAAGGAGGTACATGTGAACTAACTTGAGAGGTCAGACTTCTTCAAGTAACCTAGTTGAGCTTGAAAGTTATCTAGAAGCTATCCAAATGTGACAGGAGAAGAAGTCAGAGAATGGCAGTAGGAGAGGCGAGGAGGAGTGAGGTAGCATGGGTGCATGTGCAGGGAAGGAACAGCTCACTGACTGGAGAACCTGGAAAGCACCAGGTCTCCCAGGGCCTGGTTTGCTGGGGAAATGTCCTGGAGATAATGGAGAGACAGCAAAGCAGGCAAAACCAGAGAACGGTGTGCACAGATTCAATGATTTAGGAAGCTAAGGTTCAGTCAGGGTCTATGATGTGGAGAAATAGGTTTGAGGCCAGGTGGGGAGGCCTGGGGGCTAGTGCCTTTGGATAGATTGCAATGGACGTGGACTAGGGACAAAGCAGAGAAGTGCTGAGGAGAGAAGAAAGATGATGAATGCAGAGGCTGATGAAGGACAGGTCATTATGGCTTGTGAGACCAGATACCCAGGAATTCCAGAGCTCCCAGATTCTCACACTCAGAATGCAGATGCTGAATAGTTTGGAACATGCATGCTCCATTCCCGTTACTATGTCAGATGGAGAAAATGTTCTTGTACATTCTCTCATTTCCTTCAGGTAATTTTTAAACTCAGGGCCTTGTGCTTGCTGGGAAGGAGCTCTACCACTTGAACCATACCCTGGTCCTTTTGAATTTGTTTTTCAGATAGCATCTTGCTAACTTTTTGCCCTGAACTGCCCTCTAACCGCTATCCTTCCATTTCTGTCTCTCAGGTAGAAAGAGTGTTCTACCATACCCAGCCTTCTGCCAGGCTCTCCATGAGGCCTTCTCTCACACCAGGCCCCCCAGCAGCAACTGTTGCTTCCATCTATCCATGTTTTCTCCATAGCCTTCATCACCACCTAGCAGTTATCTTTTAAAGCTACACCAAAATGTTACCTCCTTGAGGATGAGAATTTTTTATGTATTATGTTTTTTATTTTATTCTTATTACCAACAAAAACAATGAGCTCACTTCCATAAATAGTTAAGGAAGGAGTGAGAGAATGAATGGGTTAAGGAAAAAGAATGTAGACATGGGTTTTTTGAGCCATTGGGAGAGTGCTCCTTGGCTACCTACCAAGAGAGACTTCTGTCACTCAAGTCAACGCTCCTGTCCCTCTAACCCCCTCCAGCCCTGTCTTCACCCTCCCACTCCTCTGAAAGACCTCTCCCTCTTGTTTTCCTGTCTGCTTAGTTTCACAATTTCAAAATGACTGTGGTTCTGATTCCTGGCAAAATCAGAACCTCTGGGAATCTAGCCTATAGTTTTCTAGTGCACAAACAGACACCCTGGTCAACCCTTGGTGACTATTTTTTTGTAGCTGGGCAAACTGGAGCTAAGTAAATTAAAAAAGAAAAAAAACTCTCCCATTTGTTTGGAAACTGAATTGATTGCTCTTCAGCAGTAAGGGAAAAGAATTTGGGGAATTAAAATGTGAAAATGTTGTTCTAAAACATGTAATCTGAAAGATGATGTGATCTATCTATACTTTTGCTTGACTCGCTCATGTTCCACAAGAGAAGTTACCTTTTCCAAAATGAATGCCTCCACTTGTGCACTGGGTTCAGACCCTGCTGGACAGTCTGTGATCCTGCCTGGACTGTGTGATCCTCTGGATCCTTTGCCTGGACTGTGTGATCCTCTAGATCCTTTGCCAGGACTGTTTGATCCTCTAGATCATTTGCCTGGACTGTGTGATCCTCTAGATCCTTTGCCTGGACTGTGTGATCCTCTAGATCTTTTGCTGGGACTGTTTGATCCTCTGGACCATTTGCCTGGACTGTGTGATCCTCTAGATCCTTTGCCTGGCCTGTGTGATCCTCTAGATCCTTTGCCAGGACTGTTGTCAGTTTCTAACTTGCGCCCTTGCCTCCAGGTTCCATCCAGCATAGTCATGTTCACTTTCTGACATGTCTCTGATTACAACACAAGGTGCCTTGTTTACTTGCATGGAGATTGTCTATATACATGTTGATCTCCCTGACTAGAAGGTGAATCCTTGGAAGGCCAGTAGGAGTAGAATACAACCTTATTTCAATGAATCCTCTCTGATTTTACTTGATTTATTAAAATTTCCATCTCCTGCCAGTATAGGAAGCAGGACAGTCTGAACAAATCTATGTTTAAATTGGCCATGTCTGAATCTTGATGACTATTATTTTAGTTACCAGGTAAGCTGGACAGCACATATCCCTGCCCCCACCCCTGTCTGGGATTCATCTCGGTAACTGAGAGTACTCCAGCTTTGAATATCACCCAGCCTGGGCCATGTTAAAGCAGAATTGCATTCTTTATCACCCAAAAAGTTTAAGGAGTTTGTTGTTTAGATGATGAGGTCATTTGGCCTCATTTAGCCTTGGTTTTATTCTCATTCCACTTAGAGCAGAGAGAGGAGAGGAAGGCCTGAAGCAACTATTCCTGTCTACCTTGTAAGACCCCTACTGCCCCTCTGCTGGCTTACTCCGAGTTACAGGATACAGAACATGGGTGAGGGGAACAAAGGCCAGCTGGCTCTCCTGCAATGTCTGTTTTGCAATTACTCTTCCTCACAGGCCAGAAGACAGTCTGAACCTGGGAGAATGATTGAACACAGGGAAGGAAAAAGAAAAGGACCAGCGATAGACAGCAAGCAGAAACACTTCTAGACCTGGTTTAAACATGTTCAAACTTTCCCTTCCACACTTGCCAGCATCTGTTTTTGAGGAGATCCCAGAAAGATCTGTGCATATGGATATTTATTCCAACACCGTGTATATGAGTCACTTTCAGAGTACAGTTTTGGCCAAGTGGGAAAGACAAGAGTGGGATCTCAGTGGTGAGTGGAGAGGAAATGGAGGAAGTGAAATTGAGAAGAGAAGTGTGGCAGAGGCTTAACAGCAGCAAAGGTCCTCAGCCAGCGCACCCTGCTGGGCAGAGCAGAAGGAGGGCAGAGCCTGGGCAGAGCAGAAGGAGGGCAGAGCCGGGAGCAGACAAAACTGGGCTTTGTGCACCAGGAATGAGGAACTGGGTTTTATGAGAGAGCTGAAGGATGTTATCCAGCTTGTTTTTAATTCCTGCATTTTGAAGCAGAGTCTCTATGTATCTCAGGCTGGTCTTAAACTGGTGACTCTACTGCCTCACTTCTCGAGTTGCTAGGGTTACAAGGGCTGATTGCCATAGTGGCCTTAGTCAGAGGATTTTACCTAGAAAGTAAGATGATCTGATTTTCTGTTGAAAAACATTTACCCCATGCTGGTAAGCTGCACATATTCCAGCCGAGGGCACACCCAAGCCTTACTCTGTGGATTGCTGGTGATTTGCAATTTAGCCACATTGCTTTTGTCTAAAGAAAACAACTGGGCTGGGAAGGTGGCTCAGTGGTAGAGTGCTTGCCTTGCATGCATGAGGCCCTGGGTTCGATTCCTCAGCACCACATAAGCAAAAAGAAAAAAAGCTGGAAGTGGCGCTGTGGCTCAAGTGGTAGAGCGCTAGTCTTGAGCTGAAGAGCTGAGGGACAGTGCCCAGGCCCAGAGTTCAGGCCCCACGACTGGACTCAAAAAAAAAAAAAGAAAGAAAGAAAAGAAAACAACTTTCTTTCTGTATTTTTTACTTATTTATTGAAACCTTATGCTCTGGTTTAAAAAATTTTAAAAAACCCTTTGTTTCTTCAATTGTCTAAAACAAAACACATTTGCAAAACATCTACATCCAGAACTTCAAATCCAAATTTGAAATGAGCTACAGCAAGTTAATGTGACAAGCAGTGTGATCCTGGGGTGATCCCGAGGCAGCTCCTAAACACCCCTCCCCATGTGGGTCTCCTAAACACCCCTCCCTGTGTGGGTCTCCTAAACACCCCTCCCTGCGTGGGTCTCCTAAACACCCCTCCCTGCGTGGGTCTCCTAAACACCCCTCCCTGCGTGGGTCTCCTAAATACCCCTCCCTGTGTGGGTCTCCTAAACACCCCTCCCTGCGTGGGTCTCCTAAACACCCCCTCCCTGCGTGGGTCTCCTGCAATTCCCCCGCCCTTTAACTCCCCGACACAATGCCCAAGACATTATTTAGTTCTGTGTATTCACTTCTTTGTACTTCTTTTTAAAGTCACTCAAAATAACTTTCAAACAGCAAACACGGGCTCTGAGATCATGCTGCACTTCCTGTTGGCAACTTGGCCACCCTAATAATCCAGAATATACTTATGTGGGCTGCATTTAGATGATCATTAAAATGAGAATATGAAATAGACAACTTCCCAAGGAGACCCTGAAGACTTCTAAGACCACATGACCAAATGACCAAGCACATCCTTGCAGCCGGTGGGTATCCCCCAGAACCCCTCTCTCTACTCCTTACTTCCTAGTTAATGAACTAGATCGTTGTGATAGCTGTTTTCACTCTGGTTTGCTTTTCTGTGTTATGGCTGACTTCAACAGAGAATCTAGAATCTCAGAGAATCTGCAAGATGCTGTGATTGCTTATCCAAAGCCAGCTTCCTTGCCACCCCTCGCACTGAAAACACAAGCTGTGAAGAAAGGTAATTCAATGTTCTCATGACCTAGTACAAAAGCTTTTAAAAATAAAATAACTTCAGTTTAGCTAAGAACATGAGCTGAAAACAAACTAATTAAGAGAGACAGGAAAGGATGGATGTGCATAAATCTTGACTGAAAAGAAAAAATGCCAGCAATGTAAGTGTAGACCATTGTGGTTTTGCTTCCCAAAAGGTCCACAGGAGGAACCGGAAAGCCAGCAAACCACTTCTCACGGTCTATAATTTGGAAGAGACGATGAGTTGATTTCACAGTATTTGGACACCTTTGCTCAATTATATTAGAAGCACGTTAAAAAAAATTCTGGGAAAACTGGTGTTCCTCTAAAACGAAATTAAAGATTTTTCCTCAAACATGAAACAAACAGTAACAATAACAATAATTAATAATAAATCACTTAAAGCTTATTGTGGAAAGAAATATGGCAATGACTAACACATACCAAGTTAATTCTCCCAGTACTTGCAAGTGGGATAAGCAGACATGGTATTCTGAGCTGACATGTTTCCTGGTGCCATGTCCTGCCGCCCCGGGACCAGAGGACAGAAGTTATGTCAGCAAGCCAGAGAGCATTTAGCTGAACTCTTTCCAAGGCCTTGAAAGTCAAGATGACCCCACCAACCCCATAGCTCTCATGCGTACACTGGATAGGAGATGTTGCATCAAGACAGAAAAGTAAATTTAAATCCCAGAACACCGGAGATAGACAAGTTACGACATTTTCTCCTCTCTGTTTTTTACATATGTAAGTTGAAGACACTGGCCTCCTGTTTAGGATACAGCAAACATGAATGGAAATGAAATACACAAAGTGCTCCTGCCTGCCACCCACACTCACAAAGCAATACTTATACATACACACCAATAGCAGGCTGCCTGTTTGAAATCATCGGTACTGTTTGACACACAAAAATGGCAGTTTCATCTGTTTGACCTCATCTGCATATAAAGAATTGTGGGTAGCTGTGCAAATTAAGGAGGCATCACTTTTCTGAGTTAAAGAAAGGATATGTTATGCTCACAGCACAAAGTAGCACATACTGTAAAGGATGGTGGGAGGGGCAGAGGACATGCAGGCCAGACAGTGGAAAAGGAGAGGAAATAGCAGCACAATCTGTGTGCCTGTCCCCAGTGCATAAGGGACGGGTACAGCATGGGACTTGACCACAGCACAAAGCCCGGGCACTAGTATCAACTCCGCATTGCATAAGTTTCAACTCTTCAAAAAAAAAAAAAAAAAGTAATCTCAGAGCTGAAAAAATAGAAAATGCCCAACTTTCCAAGGCCTAGTAGAAATCTACCTTTGGTGGTATGGTGGCTGACACACCTGTAATCCCAGAATTCAAGAGGTTGAGAAAGGAGGATCATGAGTTCGAGGACAGCCCGGGCTACATAAAGAATTCAAAGCAGCCTGGGCTGTATGATGGAATCCTGGCTCAAAATAACAATAATGACAACAAAGTACACCTTGATACTTTGATTTTTTTTTTCTTTTTACTACGGAACTCTGAGGTACTGTCTACTGGTGATGCATGCCAATTCCAGGATGTGAGTCAGATTATTCTCTTCATTAGCTTTTCTCCCCCTGTCATAACGGAATGGGCTAACCTAGCGTCGTGCAGGATTGCAGTTGTTTACCTGTTTTTCAGACTTTTGATGAGCAATGCTTTATCAGGCTCCCCCCCCCCACTCCATTAAGTCTCCAGGGAATCATTTTCCACTCCCTCCCCCAGTTTTGTCTTTGATTAATGGTTCAGAGCTTGCTTTTCAAATAAGTGATTTTCCTACCTGGTGGCTAGATGGGTCCCTGCTTTGTCCAGTGAGGAGACATCTTGACCATAATAGGAACTGGGTCAAAATAGTGAGGACTCGGGTCAGGAATCATTTATCTATGGCAATAGAGCAGGGCCAGGATGAGGCCAGCTCAGTGTAGTGGAGTCTCACCTTTGGCGAAAGAAAGAAAGAAAGAAAAAAAGAAAGAGAGAGAGAGAGAGAAAGAAAGAAAGAAAGAAAGAAAGAAAGAAAGAAAGAAAGAAAGAAAGAAAGAAAGAAAGAAAGAAAGAAAGAAAGAAAGAAAGAAAGAAAGAAAGAAAGAAAGAAAGAAAGAAAGAGAAAGAAAGAAAGGAAAGAAAGGAAAGAAAGAAAGAAAGAAAGAAAGAAAGAGAAAGAAAGAAAGAAAGAAAGAAAGAAAGAAAGAAAGAAAGAAAGAAAGAAAGAAAGAAAGGAAAGAAAGGAAAGAAAGAAAGAGAGAGAAAGAAAGAAAGAGAGAGAGAGAAAGAAAGAAAGAAAGAAAGAGAAAGAAAGAAAGAAAGAAAGAGAAAGAAAGAAAGAAAGAAAGAAAGAAAGAGAAAGAAAGAAAGAAAGAAAGAAGAAAGAAAGAAAGAAAGAAAGAAAGAAAGAAAGAAAGAAAGAAAGAAAGAAAGAAAAAGAAAGAGAGAGAAAGAAAGAGAAAGAAAGAAACAAAGAAGTAAATGGGCAGACATGTGGCTTCACGGGTTGGGATGGGGGAAGAGTTGTTGAGATGAACTCAAGAGTAGTTGGTGTTCCTACTTTGGTGAAACGCATGAGTTCTTCTGGAATTGAATCCTGCAGAGGAATTCTGCCAGGCTTCCTAACAAACAATGCAGACACAGGCACTGCTCAATTTCTGCATGATAAAACCACGCTGTGTGGCAGAGGCGACAGAGGAGAGGCCTACAAGCGGCATTTCGCTCCACAATGCACTCGTGCCAGTTTCACTTGGGAGCTCCACCGTGGGCTCCAGGAACCTAAAGAAAAATATTATTTTACACTGCTTCCCTAATGTGACGCCAATTTCTTAAAGCACAAACAGTGAAACATTTGGCTCAGTACTGATTTTCTGCAGGTCTTACAATGGGATCTTCATGAACCTTTCATTATTTTTGATTGTTGTTAATCTCTGGGGTTTTCTTGTTTCCCTACATGACTTACTGAAATATATTTTATGGAAAATGAGATCTCAGTAACAGTCTCTACTTAGGCTTGGAATTTGTTCTACTCAAGGTCTGAGTACTTTGTGCTGTTTTTCCTTATTTATAAGGCGGGAACCAATCAAAATTCACCCTCGATTATTTCTGCTGCCCTAGATTAAAATGGGGTAAGAGACATGGCTGCTTTGTCAAAGGGCTCTGTCAATTGGTTCTTCTGCTTCTTGTATGCCTCCTAAAACTTCACTCTTGTACTGGACTAACTGATGCTCAGTAAATCCTCACCAACCCTCAACAATAACAAAGTAGTGACAGTGGAAACTGACATTAGTGATTAGTGTCTGCTAAGGTGCTGTCATTTCACTAATTCTCCTTTTCTCATCTTGACACCAAGAGTGAACAAATTCTGTTTCCTGTTAACAGGTGAGGTGCTGGTCACTCAGCAAAGTTGCTCAGTCACGCTGTTAATTTTAGGTCATACCATGAAAACCAGCAAACGGTTTATATCCACATCTCAAGTATCACGTTTGGAATTCATTAGCATGTCTGAATCAAATTTCTTCCGTCTTAAATGATTTCCAAAGAAATAAGCAGTCATTACTTTTTTTGTTGCTACCTATAAGGTATGTTTGTGCATGGTTTTGGAAATCCCAGGAGTGATTCATAACTTAAAACTCAATTTCAAAGCTTTTCCTAAAGGTATGCCACGCCCACCTCCCTCCCCGAGGACAGGCTTCACAGACTTTTCCTAACATTTATATTTGTATCCAATATAAGCCACAAGCTGGGCGCCAGTTGCTCATACCTGTAATCCTAGCTACTCAGGAGGCTGAGATCTGAGGATCACGGTTCAAAGCCAGCCTGGGCAGGAAAGTCTGTGAGACTCTTATCTCCACTAGAAAACTGAAAGTGATGCTGTGGCTCAAGTGGTAGAGCTCTCGCCTTGAGCTGAAGAGCTGAGGGACAGCACCCAAGCCCAGAGTTCAAGTCCCATGACCGACAAAAAAAAAAAAAAAAAAAAGCTTCACTTAAGCAAATTGCTTCAGGGAATCTTTTTTTTTTTTTTTTTTTTTTTTTTTTTTGCTGGTCATGGGGCCTGAACTCTGGGCCTGGGCACCGTCCCTCAGCTCTTCAGCTCAAGGCTAATGTTCTACCACTTGAGCCACAGCGCCACTTCCAGCCTTTTCTGCTTATGTGGTGCTAAGGAATCGAACCCATGGCCTCATGCATGCAAGGCAAGCACTCTACCACTGAGCCACCTTCCCAGCCGTCAGGGAATCATTTTTGACTCATGAAAAGTGATATTTTTTCCTCTGCCTAAAGAGCTCCTGTTTGAGATCAATTGAGCAGATAGCTGAAGCTAACTTCAAATGTTTCCCTTTCACTCTTATATATTAAAATATCTCTGGCACTTATTTCATAACTCAGAGGCTATCTTTTCAATTAAATTACTCCAACTTGGTTGTCATCTTCTCATGGTAGATTCTATCTGTGTTCATACTTGTAATCTTTAGTCCGTGGCTAGATGAAGATTTCCAGTTTTATTTCCAATACAGTCATGTTCATATTCTAATCTTGGGGAGGCATCCTCTTCTCTGGGGTTATAATTATGTAATTTATTTCCATTGTGCAATGTCATACATAAGAAATAGAAATAAAGAGCTAATTTTTGATGGCTTACATTTTGAATGTGTTCTTTCAGAGCCTAAGTTATTGGTTATGACAGTAACTTAGCACTGTCATGCTTTTCTGTGACAAGTTTTCCAATGGAGAAAGCAGTGGAGCATGGCTGATGGCCGAGTAGTGGCCATGAAGGTAAGTCACCACCTGAGATAGCAGAAAAGTGGATGAGGATGGACAACCTTCCCTAGGGCTCATCAGAAAACTGTCTCTGGTAACCTCTGGTTTCTGGAAAGCATTTCTTGACTTACTGCTGAGGGTTTAGCTTTTGGCACAGTTATACACCTTCACATCATCAATGGACTAGTTTCTACAATAAGGAAATGATTGATGCTGAAACAAACTGGTTCGATGTTCCAAGTTTAATTTGCCTAAGGCCAAATATACTGGGGCAGAAGAAAGATGAGGACGGATGTCTCAGCTTCTACTGGTTATGCAGTGTACTGAGAATGCTGGGGGTAAGCCAGGGACTGGCAGGTATAGGACTTTCCCAAATGTGTAAAGTGTTCACCATAGGAGGAAGAATGGGCAGACTTAGCCCCTGGCTCTGTCAGTTCCTTCAGTCTGCATACTTGTACAAGAAAAGGTCCAATCTGCCCAATCATCTATGTTTGCCAATATTTGGAAAGTTGGGAAAGAACTTTGGTTTTGGAAAAAATTAGCACATATCCTCAGTGGTGCTTCACCAAGCAGATGGCTCATTTCCTACATGTGGATTTTATTACTATCCCACTTAAAATGGTCCTGAGAATAAAGTCTCAGAGAATAGCAGAAAATAGATTCACACTGATACAAATTAAGAGTGAGGGTTCTTGGGTTATGATCTGTTGGGGGAAATTCCTTGTGTAGTTCATACATATCTTCATTTAAGTACATGCCATGATAGATTCAATTGGTTCATGGCCACTCTCCAACCAATGAGATAGAAAACACCAGGACAGAATCTGGCCCTTTATCATTAAAGAAGAAGTTTCTTGATACTTTCTAGAAGACCACTGGGAATCTATATGTCTAATTTATCCCCAAGTCACATTGTTTAACCATGAGTGAGTAAATCTTTTCTAAATGATTTGATACAGTCAAAAAATAAAAACTTTAGGAAGTGGCAGTGTGGCTCAAGTGGTAGAGCGCTCACCTTGAGCTGAAGAGCTGAGGGACAGCACCCAGGCCAAGAGTTCAGGCCCCATGACCGATGAAAAAATAATAATAATAAAATAAAAGCTTTAAAATTATGTTAGACAACCAACAATTTCATTTTTTCCTTGTGTAATAATTGCCCATGATAACTGTATTTTTGGCAATAGGGACATTCAAACCCAAGGCCTCCTACTTGCGAGGCTGACAGTCTACTGCTGATGTACTCCTCCAGCCCTGTTTTTTGCTAGTTATCTTTAGGATGAGCCTGGACTGCAATCTGCCTACTTAAGGGTTCCTGTCACTGCTGAGATCAGAGGTGCTCAGCGCTGAGTCTTCCTTCTGTGGAAATGGGATAACTCAGACTCTTCTACCTAGCCTGGTTTGAAGCTATGATTCCACTAATCTTAGTTTGCCACATAGTTTAGAATGATAGGTGATACCGCTGTGTCTAGCTATGGGTTGAAAAGCGATCTTGAGAACTTTTCTGCCTGAGCTGGCCTCAAACCTCAATCCTTCTCATCCCAGTCTCTCAGTAAGGTAAGATTATAGGCAAGAGCCACCAGTGCCCAGCTGAAAGTGGAATTTTAAGGAACAGTTTAGAAAATTGGTTATTTTCTCTTAACTACAATAGCTTGTAATGCAAATCACTTGCCTGAAAATTGAGTTCGGTATCAACAAATATTAAAGTAAGTTTTTGGATAATCACCTGGAGTCGGTCCTATATTTTATCCATTCGTTTATTTGTTTACCCATTCAGCAATTTAATATAGTGCCTAATATGTGGTAGACATAGGTCTAATCTCTATAGATATATGAATGAATAAAAAACTTTTTGGAGCTAGGTGCTGGTTGCTCACACCTATAATCCTAGCTACTTAGGAGACTGAGATCTGAGGATTGCAGTTCAAAAGAGCCTGGGCAGGAAAACCCATGAGTCTCTTATCTCCAATTAACCTTCAGAAAACCAGAAGTGGTGCTGTAATTCAAAGTGGTAGAACACTAGCCTTGAGCACAAAGAGGCTCAGAGACAACACCCAGGCCCTGAGTGTAAGCCCTAAGACCAACAATGTTGAAAACGAACTTCACAACTTTGTGTGTGTGTGTGGGGGGGGTAACTGGGGAGGTGGGGAGGAAAGGGATGGTAGGGGAAAAATGGAAAAACAAAGGAGGGGAGTGGGTAATAATGCTTGATAAGAAATAGATTCATTACCTTGCTCATGTAATTGTAACCCCTCTGTATAGTATCTTTACAATAAAAAATATATACTTAAAACTAAAGGTCTCCTTGGCACAGGCCAAAATTTTCTTAATAGAGACCCAGAAATACAACAACTCAAAGAAAGGTTGGACAAATGGGATTGCATGAAATTGCAGAGCTTCTGCATGGCAAAGGACATAGCTAGCAAGATCAATAGAAAGCCCACAGATTAGGAGAAGATCTTCACTAGCCATACAACGGACAAGGGTCTCATATCTAAAATATAACTGGAACTCAAAAAATTAAATCCCCCAACAACAAATTCTCAAAGAAACAACTGCCCAATAAATAAGTGGGCTAAAGGGCTGGGAAGGTGGCTCAGTGGTAAAGCGCTTGCCTTGCATGCCTGAGGCCCTGGGTTCAATTCCTCAGCACCACATAAGCAAAAAAGAAAAAAGCCGGAAGTGGCACTGTGGCTCAAATGGTAGAGCGCTAGCCTTGAGCTGAAGAGCTGAGGGACAGCGCCCAGGCCCAGAGTTCAGGCCCCACGAACAGAATCAAAAAAAAAAAAAAAAAAGGATGGC
The DNA here is from genome assembly GCF_024711535.1 of Dipodomys merriami. Taxonomy (NCBI): domain Eukaryota; kingdom Metazoa; phylum Chordata; class Mammalia; order Rodentia; family Heteromyidae; genus Dipodomys; species Dipodomys merriami. The sequence goes on along the minus strand of NW_027202305.1, from coordinate 2,564,236 downwards.
CAATAGACACATGAAGAAATGCTCAACCTCCCTAGCCATTAAAGAAATGCAAATCAAAACAACATCGAGATACCACCTCACCGCAGTTAGAATGGCTATAATCAACTCTAATAACAACAGATGCTGGAGGGGATGTGGATAGAAGGGAACCTTACTGCATTGTTGGTGGGAGTATAAACTTGTTCATCCACTTTGGAAAGTAGTATGGAGGTTCCTCAAAAGACTCTACATAGAGCTCCCCTATTACCCAGCAATCCCACTTTTGGGCATTTACCCAAATCATCACAAACAAGACCATACTAAAGCTACCAGCACAATTATGTTTATTACCAACCCAGATGCCCCTCAGTAGATGAATGGATCAAGAAAATGTGGTATATATACACAATGGAATTCTATGCCTCCATCAGAAAGAATGACACCGCCCCACTTGTTAGGAAATGGAAAGACTTGGAAAAAATTCTATTAAGTGAAGTAAGCCAGGCCCAAAGAAACATAGGTCCCATGGTTTCCCTTTGCAATTACTAGTATATGTCTGAGACAAGCAGAAACGGTCAGATAAGTTAATGTTAGGTGAAATGAACTCCAAGATAAGGACTCAAATGCTTTTTTTCTTTCTTGTGATTGTTTCTAATATATTTATAAGATAGTTTTTTGTTGCTTTGTATGTCCCTCCCCCACAGTATAACCCTTGTTTTCACTGTATGTGATGTTGGTATAATTTGTGGAGGGGAAGGGAAAAAACAAATTTTTTAAATAGGGATACAGGTGGACCCATTGCAACAATTTGAGATGTACAAGACGTTATGTCAAAAAACTTTACAACTTTGGCTGGGGGGGGGAGACAGGAAGGGATGGGGAGGGAAACAAAGGAGGAGGCAACAATGCTTGATAAGAAATGTAGTCATTACCTTGCCCATGTAATTGTAATCCCTCTTTATGGCATTCGCACAATAAAAAAATAAAAAAACAAAAAACACTTTGTACTCAACCTCAAATACACTGGAAAGCTATTTTCCTACCAAGGAATGACTTTTTTAAAGTAAAACTTCATTAATTTAAAAGCTATTTAAATAGCTATTTTATAGAGTGTTTATAAAACTCATATAGCAAAGCGTTAAAGAAATATTTTAATACTTCTCTGTGTTCATGTTTAGTTTCCTTTGAAAGACAAATTAAAAGTAGCAACAGCTAATTCTTCCCAAGAGTTTATGAACTTAAAGATTCCTTTACATTTTTTAAAAACTTCCTTAATACCATATTTTAGAACTCTGGGACCACCAATTCAAACTTTCAGTATATTACTGGTTGAAATATAGCATAGACTGAATGTTAATTTACTGATTATCTTTCACACCAGTGCAGTTTAGATACTTTTAAAATCAAGAAAACATAGAAACCCACATAAATACACTCTCAAAAGAAACCTTAGTATACCAAGAGATGTACCTTGTATTTGTTTCCCTAAGGAATAAAGAGGATGTGTTTTTTTTAAAGCATTGGATACTATTTTAAATGTTCTGTGTGTGTGTGTGTGTGTGTGTGTGTGTGTGTGTGTGTGTGTGTGTGTGTGTGTGTGTGTGTGTGTGTGTGTGTGTGTGTGTGTGTGTGTGTGTGTGTGTGTGTGTGTGTGTGTGTGTGTGTGTGTGTGTGTGTGTGTGTGTGTGTGTGTGTACTCACACAGGGAATTGCACACCAGATCTGTCCTGTGTACCACACTGTCCAATCAACGTCAATGTCTGGGCTGATGGGACATGATTCCCTAGTTTCATACGGTGAGCTTTAGAAGTAGAGTTTTAGACAGCATCCACCGAAGTGAAAGGCTCTGTCATGGTCTGGACAATTCTCCCAATCATTTTCTGAGTTGTTTCCCAGTGAGAACATGAACATTTCCCCCACCTAAATCATCCTTTAGGCAGCTGGTCCCTAGCTTTCCTCCTAGAGAGGTTCTAGAATGCAAGGATCACTTGGATGATGAATACTCTGAACAAATAATTCCTAAGGAAAAGAGAAATGTTTTCCCTTTAAGATTTGTGTAATCATTGACCTGGACAAGTGGTCAGAGTTATATAGAAACCTCCCACTTGGAGAAGATTGTTTTGTTCATTTTATATATATAAATGGCCTAAAATCCTAGCTACTCAGGAGGCTGAGATCTGAGGACTGTGGTTCAAAGCCAGCCTGTGCAGGAAAGGCTGTGAGACTCTTATCTCCATTTAACCACCAGAAAACCAAAAGTGGCACTGTGGCTCAAGTGGTAGCACTAGCCTTGAGCTAAAGAACTAAAGGACAGCGCCCAGGCCCAGAGTTCAAGCCCCACAACAGACCAAAAAAAAAAAAAAAGGCCAAAACATTGGGTTACCCACTTACTATCTTCAAACAGTAATTAAAGCAACAAAACAAAACCATCCAAAATTCTTCTTGGGGTCTCAGAGGGTTAAGCTAATACCACATGGCTAGTGTGGTTAGACTGCAAATAAACTCTGACCTGACCCAGTTCCCTCACACACACCCAGTGGTTGTAGAAATGGTAACAGTTTACCAACTGCTCATTGAAACCACACTATGGAGAACATAGTTCCAGTGACTCATAAACAGGACATATAGTCATATGTTGCGATATAAAGTGATTTAGTCCATGTTTTTCTCCTTTATTATATAATCTTATACTTCACTTTACCAATATTTTTACCAAGTATTCTTTATTTTTTAATTTTAATTTTTTGTTATTTATGCTGTACAGAGGGGTGGCAGTCACATGAGTAAGGCAATGAGTCCATTACTTGTCGATAATTGTTACCCCTTCCTTTGTTCTCCCACTATGACCAAATATTCTAAGAGTTAGGAAGATAGTCCTTGATGTCTATCTACAGTCTTTCTCTAGTTTTGTATTAGAACAAGAATCTACTAGCTTGACCAGGAGATGTCTAGAAAATACATTACTTTTGTAGAAAACTAAGGATCATTGAAGAAGCTAACTGTAAAAAAAACTTGCCTAACTTGGGAAAATGTGGAATTAGGAGATGTGTGTACATATATCAAGTGTCTACTCATGCTCAGATTTGTCAAGTATCTTCTTTCAGACTTTGCTGAATTGCTAAGGATGATTGTGGTTGCTATGTTTACTATCTCTATGCCAAGATGCTAAGTACTTTGCTACAACTTACCACTTAAGATTTGAGTTTCAACTCTTCTACCCCATGTCTATTGTTGCTTGTGGCTCAGTAATGTTTTCATGGTGCCAAATTAATAACGTCCAGACCATCCTCCTCCCTTGACTCTCCTGCTCTTCCTTTTCCTCTACAACTCTTCGTATTTTCCCTAGAATTATTTATCTTTCTCTCTGCTAGAGTATTAAACATCATGAGGTCTGGATCTTAATGTGTTTACAGTTGTGAGTCCCCAGTGCCTACAACAATTCCAGGCATGACTGACTCTTGATAAATATCCACTGCACGGATATTTGAATGAATGAGTGAATGAATGAAAAGTCACTCAGCTTGTTAAATGATACAGCCTGAAATTTAACCCATCTGACACAGAAACCATGCATTTGTCCACAGCTGTTCCATGGTGCTGTTGGAATCCTAGAATTATTTACATTTCTATTATTCATTACCAGGAAATTCAGATTTGATTCTTTCCAAAGAAACGTGGTCAGGGTTGGCTGGAATGTGTGCTCTATTTCTAGTTGTTTTCTCATATAGTATTGGATGGAGGAGGGCAAGTAGACAATATTCTTTCTAATGTAATACAATATAAACTAAAATTCATTAAGAACAGCCCAGGAAATAAAGTCTTGACTTTCAGATATTATAATTCCAGCAGAAACTAAAAGAGCATTTCCTTGATTTCTTAAGGACTCTGTTAACTACTGCCGCGGATCAACACAGAGTGAATATCGCATCTCTAAAGTGCATGTGAGCAGGTAAATGGCCTTCTCAATTGCTGACCTGCTTCCTAGCTGAAAGAAGCCCCTCATTTCTAGCTGCAGACTGGCAGATAACACCATGGTTTTGGATAAGCAGGGTAGGACAGCATACCTTATCCTACGATGCAAACATGGTTCAGTATTCAAATTCAAATTTGCGTCTCTATTTTAAGAGCACTTAAGCCCATACTAAGGGCTTATGAACAAAAAAAAAATCAGAAGCTAGAATAAAGCAATCTCAAGAATATAGTTTTTTTAAATCATGCTGTTTTAAAGTCAAAACTTTTGACAAATGATACTCCTATGTTGTCAACATTTATAATGCACACTGACAATATTCTAAGAAGAAGTCAAAAAAATCTCAATTTGTAAGCGTCCGTGACTTATAGAATTTTCCTTGTCTTAATCCACCCGACCAACTGTGGGTGTGACCCCTCTCCTGAGGCACCCCTCACCTGGGGCTTTACTAAATGGGGCTTTACTCTTAGTCATTTGTGTTTTTCTCTTGGATGATATTTGGAACTTAGAAACCAATGATGACATAGGCCCAAGAAAGTCCCCTATCTCCCACGTCTGAATCAGACATACTCCTGTTTAGTCTACACCCTGTTTTGTTGTTCAGTCTACTGGTTTTTAAGTTTCCCAGTGATTTTTAGACTTGTTAAAAATATTTTTAGTACTAGCTCAAGCTCATTGTTTTAAAGGAGGTGGGAAGAGACCACAAATCATTTCCGTAGTGATAACCAGAAGGTCTGGCTTTCATGTGAACCGTGCACAACCTGAGATAAGGCTTGTGTTGACAAGCAGTTTGCCAATTCATCACTGTGCAGTGACGTGTAGGGCAGCTGTCTGAAATCACCTCCATGAACAACACTCTACACACACTTCAGTTATTCTCTTAGGGATCAGTGTCTATTTTAATCTTGGAAGGAATTTTTCTTGTGCTCAACTGAAGAAAATAACATAACATGTAATATCATGTTTTCACGAGCTTTTCTGCGTTTTCTTTCTTCTAGGCTGTTTATGCTTCCATATGGAACAAGAAACCGAAGAAACAGTAAAGCTGTTTTGATAATAAGCATTATTTTTAAGTTGAGAAAGAGTGGCATTTGTTTTTGTTTCTCATTAAAGTATTTCTCTTAGGGAAAGGTTATATTGTATATAACAATTCCATGAAAAAGAGTCTTACCCTGTAGTTTATTTCCATAATGACTGCCTTGCTATCCTGCATAGCTGATGTGCAGGTAATTTTCATTGATTTGGGAACTAAAAACTATTTTCTAGATAGCTTGGGTTGGCTTTGAACTCATGGTCTTCCTGCTTCAGCCCCCAGGTGTGCTGAGATTATAAACAGATGTCATTATGCCACTCTAAATGTTAAAAGGGTAACACTGTTTTCAAATATATGAAAATCTTTTTCTTTGTTTCCTAAATGGTAGGATTTATTGTAATACTCACATATAACTGAGACAAACTATTTACATAAAGTATAAGTACAAAAATATAATACATTTTTCAAATATATGAAAATCTTTTAGAACAGTTAGCCTGTCTGATTTTTTGTTAGTCATGGCGTGGGAGGGGGAGCAAACTGTTAACACTCTACACATTTACAATACATCTCAAACAATCTCAACCCCTCTATCATTCTCCTTTCTTCTCTTCCTCTCTTCTCAAAACAATTTCAAGAGGTTTTACTGTTCTGTTTCCAAAGATACAATCTACTTCCACCATACTCATCTCTTAGACATATTTGATTATTTTCCCCACTTTCAAACATTGAATCAATTGTTATTCAATAAGCCTTGCCTTTAAACTTCAAGGACTTTTTGTTTATTATTTAAGGAGACTTCAGTGGAGTATAAAAACTTATTGGCAGAAACAAATACTTTCCAGTAAACTACATTCTGTAAGCTTAATAGATGAAAAAAATTTGGATAATTTTTATTTAATATCAAAATTAAATATTGTTTCACATAGAAGAGGCTTAAAATAAGTTGCTGTTTTGTATTGCTCATTGAGACCAAATCTAACCTTAAACTCACTCTAAACAGTTATAAGAATATATTGCTTGGCATACCTCCTCTAAATAACAATAAAAAAGTAAAAAAGAATATGTTGGCTGCATTTTGGATAAAAGAATAATAAATTTCCTTTAAGTTATTCCCTTTGTTTCATAGGCTTTTTTGGTTTTCCCTAAGATCTAGATTACATTATTTGATCCAATTTTGTGATGTTCTTTTTCTACTCAAAATCTGTAATCATGATCTTTTTCTTTGTCTTAAGTATGTTCTTGCTCAGGATTAATTTTCACTTAACCGAGTTTGCATTTCCAACCACTTATTTAAACCAGCCCATTAAATTTGAAAGGCATGGAAAATATTGCTCTACCTAGTGACATCACCAGAGGGGCCAAAGATAACAAACGGGATTTTATGATATTGAGTGCATCAAATTCCAAAGTGAATAATGTGCTGCAGTGAAGAGCTCTAAAACAGCACCTCTGCACTGGATGAGGGATGTGGGAGCCTCAGCTTTTCCATCACAGGAACTTGAGATCCACAGTGGGAAGCACTTCCAGGAGGCTGCCAAAAGTTCTGTCCTAGGATCCCACTCCCCACAACACATCCAAGGCTTTAAGCTTGGATCTGTGCTGTTCCACAGCCCTCCACAAAATCAGCATTTCCCTCTGGAACCACTCTGGAGAGGATAGAGTTGAGACCTTGGTGGGCTATCAGCATTATGGAAGCAGGACCCGTTGCCTTTTTATGTTATGGAGGTATCATGTAAATAGTCTACCTAGATATTCTTATTATGAAAAACTCCAAGTAGCTGCTTTCTTACAAAAGGAAGGCGACATTTTTTTTTTGCCCAGTGAAATGAAAAAGCTACTGCTCTCTGCCTTCCCACGGAACCCATAAATATGCTGACACTGTTTATTTTGCCAGATGGGTTTCAAGACCCCGTTGAAACCAGAGATGCCCTCATTCTGCATTTCCCTAAAATTCTGCCACAAAACCACACTTGGGAGGAAAGAAGAAAAAAAAAAGTGGCCATGCAAGCATATTTACCTTGAACTGCCTAGAAGCAGAAACACATCCATACAGGATGACTCACCACTACAGGCCTATAAAAGTGAAGGGATTTGCTATGGAAAGGCAAGTCTTGGGCAGCACAGCCATACAAGATGCGTCCAGGTGTCCTGGCTTCCTTCTTCTTCCTGAGCTGGGCTCACTGTCGGTCCCTGCCCCTTCCCAGTGGGGATGATGACAGTGACGTGTCTGAGGAAGACCTCCAGTTCGCAGAGGTAAAGCACCCTGCCACCCTGGAAACGGAGAGCATCTCTTAGATTCCCTTTTCTCTTAAAAGTAGGTGACCTGGGTCTCTTTTCTAGCACTACCTGAAATCATACTACCATCCTCGGAATCTTGCGGGAATCCTGAAGAAGTCGGCTGCCGGTTCCATGGTGGAGAGGCTTCGAGAAATGCAGTCATTCTTTGGGTTGGAGGTGACAGGCCAGCTTGATGATAATACCTTAGATGTCATGAAAAAACCAAGATGCGGGGTCCCTGATGTGGGTGAATACAATGTTTTCCCTCGAACTCTCAAGTGGTCCAACATGAATCTAACCTACAGGTAAATCATAGACTGTATTTTCTTAGTATTCGTTAGTTTTGTTCTTCTAATCCTAAGTGTCTGATAGCAATTGGAAATAGCTTCAACACTGTTGTTGTGGTGGCCTTATAACATCTATTACTGTAATACCAACCCAGCAGTATCTTTCAGTGGACAAATCAAATACTCCCTTTAGAAATAGAAAGTAAATAGGAGTAAAAGTAGATTCAAGAAACTCTGAAACAACATCAGTCATATTTATCATATAAATGCTGAGAGGGAGCACTTTTTCTAGAATATCCACAGGGCTCTTTCACTTAATTTGGCTGTATCAATATAATCCCAAATTTTTAGCATGCATCTGAATAGTTCACATTTAAGCTGCCATGTGGACAGGTATTTGGAGATGCTTAAACATTTTATTGAATTTTAGGCTTTTTCTCCTAGTATGACAGCATAATTAATTAAACCTACCTTATAAAGAAGCTTTACCTTCACTTAGAAAGTAATATTCCAGGAAAGCATGTTCTAAAATAGCTTTCATCTTCCCAAGTTTAATTGAGACTTTCTCTGCTGAACAGAATTGTGAATTATACTCCAGATATGACTCATTCAGAAGTGGAAAAGTCCTTCAAAAAAGCCTTCAAAGTGTGGTCCGATGTCACCCCTTTGAATTTCACCAGAATCCATGACGGCACAGCTGATATCATGATCTCTTTTGGAACTAAAGGTAATGATGAAGAATCATTTGGGAAGCATTTTTGTTGGTTCCATTTCTATTTCTTTTGTCATTCTTCACTTTTATAGCATTCAGCAAAACGTTGCCAACCCCTTGAGACAGATACCACTTACTGAAGATATCCGAATCTATTCTTTGCTTTTATGTGTAGAACATGGCGACTTCTACCCATTTGATGGGCCCTCTGGTCTGCTGGCTCACGCTTTTCCTCCTGGACCAAATTATGGAGGAGATGCCCATTTTGATGATGACGAAACCTGGACAAGTAGTTCCAAAGGTAACATAATCATCTAAGCCACAAACCAGCTATATACGACCCATGTGATTTCACTGAAGGTCATTTCTGTCACCTGCCTGGGAATAGAAAGAGAAAAAGCAGGACTCCTATTCTCTTCACAATAAATCCTTGACTACTAATTAGAGGAGAGCGATCTATTGACATTACTGAGGGCAAGTGACTAATGGTATAGGCAATTATAACCAGAAAGTGATAAAATATTGACAAGGATTGAAGCAGTCATTTGACTCTTACTTAGCAACTGATTATTAATTTTAAAAGCTGAGTAAGAGAATGAGAAAGAGAAAAGTGAGTTGCAGAAAATAATCATTCTTCCATTGCCTGTCCTTGGTACAGTTTGCTCACTCTCGCCTGGTTCTCTTGCAGGCTACAACCTGTTCCTGGTTGCTGCTCATGAGTTTGGCCACTCCTTAGGGCTGGACCACTCCAAGGACCCCGGGGCACTTATGTTCCCCATCTACACCTACACCGGCAAGAACCACTTCATGCTCCCCGAGGACGATGTGCAAGGCATCCAGTCTCTCTACGGTAACTCTTAATTGATCATTTTATAAACAAAATGGACACCAGAAAATGGATACTTGAAAGGGGCGGGGCAGGCTTGAGAGGAGTGGGGTAGATGAATGAAGAGAAGAAGGGAAATGCAGTCAAGAATCCAATGTTTAGCCTACAAAATTAAGAAGAGCGAGGAAAGGGAGGGATAGGTGAGAACGCTGAAAGGGGTGACATTGTTCAAGGCTGCTTTGTGAATGACAACTCCTCTGTGCAACCACTGGAAGATAAGAATAAAAACAGTAGGATAAGCAGAGTAGATACTTACATTGACTATCTAAATTACTACTGAACTTACCATTCCCAACAATGCTGTCATTGACAATACTTTCTTTCCAAATCAAACTACTTATTCAAGTAGAGTATAGCCCACCTGGTTAAGATGTGACTCTTCCTATTTGTATTTTATTCATTGCAATATACACTCATAAGAAAGGAAGCTACTTTATTCCTCCTTCAACCAATTAACCAAATAAGCCCTATTTAGCTAGAGTACAGCAATCTATTTATTTATTTATTTATTTATTTATTTATTTGCCTGGGGCTTGAACTCAGGGTCTGGGTGCTGTCCCTGAGCCTCTTTGTGCTCAAGGCTAGCACTTGAGCCACTTGAACCACAACACCGCTTCTGGCTTTTTCTGAGTGGTTTATTGGAGGTCAGAGTCTCACAGACACAGCTGCCTGCACTGGCTTCAAACTGCAATCCTCAAACCTCAGCTTCCTGAGTGGCTAGGAATAGAGGAGGGAGCCAATGGCAACTGGCCACGAGTATACTATGTAGTAGTGAACTCTAATACTGCATAAACTCAGGCAACACAGTTTATGGAAAAAGCAGGATTTTGAGCAGCTTTCTAAATTCTGGGTATTCTTTCACCACTCCAATTTGCCCTAGAAATTACTCAGGTGGCCTTTGCAATTGTTAAATAATATCTACAGTGACCGTGTAAGAAACGGTTCTTTTTTTCTTGCACATTTTAAATAACATCTCAAAATAATTAAACCTCAAAGCAGACATTACTTACGGCCCACTTGCCACAAATAGAAGTGAGTGGCCCAGTCAGCAGCGTGACCATGTCTGGAGGAATGTGGCCGGCCTGCCCCCATCACCTCAACCCAGCGCTTCTCCCTCTGTACTTAAATCTGCCATCATAACTAGTATAAGTAAGGGCAGGAATGGAGAGGCAACCCAGGGAATGATTGAGTTGATTTTAAGATTCTTACTTCTGCTCTGCTGAGACCGAGGGGCTGAAGACAGACAGAGGTAACAAAGCCGTGCTGGGCCACTACTGCCCACACACCCCGCCTGCCTGTGGAAAAGCTGCAGACACGTGACCAGTCACTCAGAGGTGCAGGGCAGGCTTGACACAGAGACGCAGCTGCCGAATGGCAACCTGGTGACACAACATCATCTGATGTTGATGGCTGTCAGTCTAGAAAAGGAGTGAAGACAGGGCTACCACAGGGCCCGGGTGCCATCAGCCATGGCTTAAAAGGGAGCATGAACCTCCAAGGTAGCCATGCGACTCAAGGGGGAAACGTTCTCAGTCTTTTGCTTTACCTTTCTGTCTCTATCATCCACCTAAAGAAATCTAAATTTATAGTCCAGAAGAATCTAAAGGGTCCTAAAGGACAAGAGCAGAGTGTAGTCCCCTGTGGGGCACAGGTAGCTGGAGGAAGGAATTAGGGCTAGCAGGTATCTATGTGCAGCCTCAGGGCTCCATGTCCTCCCTGGAGACCACCTTTCCCTGACCCAGTCACCAGGAAGACCACCCTCAGTAACTTCCCAATTCTTTCATCACTGCAGGCCCAGGTGATGAAGACCCCAACCCTAAACACCCCAAAACACCTGACAAGTGTGACCCTGCCTTGTCCCTTGATGCCATCACCAGTCTCCGAGGAGAGACAATGATCTTCAAAGACAGGTACTGAGACGCCGTCACCAGCTTTGCACATGACAAGCATTAGCTTTAAGAGACTTCTTGGAGAGTTTATTTGCATATTGCAGACCAACATCCTGATGGGTTGACATGTACACAGTGGCTGTTCTTAACATTGTGCAGCTTATAGGTTGTTTCTTGTAAAAAATAAAATTGGCAAATTAAAATTAGAAATTCTATTTCTCTGAAAAGCAAATATGAAAGAAATCACGAAATGACTAATTTCGTGAGTTCTTTTGGTTTGGAAAAACTGATTCTGGATGTATATGTTGGAATTTGAGGGGGAAAAAAGAGTACTTTCAACCTAAATTTGAAGATAAAAGTTAAGTCGTAATTTTCACTTAGCATGCTTTTTCTTTATCTGTTCATCTGCACATTCATTCATTTGTTCTTCCCTCATTCGAGACCCATCAGCACTGCCACCATTTTGATTATTCAACAGTACATTTTACTCTCGGTGCCCCAGGCCATGGGATCCTGGATGACACTGTTTATGAAATTCATCTTTTCTTTCTAGAGTCCAATGCTAAAGCCTGCCACATTTGCTTGCCATGTGCAAGATAGCAAAATTGAATAAAGCCTGCTCTCTACCCATCGATAGCCCTCCCTCAGGCCTATGATATTTCAAATGTGAATGCGTTAGGTGAGAGAGTTAGAGCTCTGACTCAAAACTGACACTTGAGAATTCCCCCATAGCTATCTGATGTGGGCTGAGCTCCCCCTCTGGCAGGGTGGGAGTATTACACTAACTGTATTATGCAAACTGTACATTTTTACTCTTGCCCTAGATTCTTCTGGCGTCTACACCCTCAGCAGGTTGACGCAGAGCTGTTTTTGACAAAATCATTTTGGCCAGAACTCCCTAACCGTGTCGATGCTGCATATGAGCATCCCTCACGTGACCTTATCTTCATCTTTAGAGGTAAGCCTTCCCGGGTAAGACTTCGCACAGGCCAGGGGAGGCAGCGATGAACTTGGGTTACCAGTGACTTAGCAAAATGGTTGACACTAAAAAATTACCTACATGAAGAAGCAAGTGTAACCAATGAAGAGCAGAAAGCATCTGAAACCATTCTACAAAGGTTCCTAAATTTGTGATGTTAAGACCCACAGGTTATTATCCATCATATTCATTCTTTACTCACAGCCAACATTTAAGTTCTTTTCTCCTAGATCTTCTAAAAAAATTGTTGAGAAAATTTAACAATGTGCTTTGTCAGGGAAGGGGGAAATATTAATCCTAACTCCCTCTCTGTACATAAATTTATTTCATTTCTAACTTTTTTCTTCTAGTTCTTCACCGTATTTTTACATAAAATTATGGAACATTTCCAAATTGTTGCTCTATACCCATGGCTATAATTTGATGCTAGTTTTACGTAACATTCTACTGATGCTATTTCTATTGACTATTATTTAATGTTACGACAAAGTTACCTTTGAATGGAGGAAATAACATTCTGATTGGTATAAAGTTTGAGTTTTAATCTAATTTATTCTTCCCACAGTGCTGTTTCTTCATGTATTTTCAATCCAGCTACAAACAGTATTTAGAGGCAATAAGTTGCCAAATTGTCATATTTGTTTGTATATATTCATAATTAGAAAGTTTGTATCTTATTCTTTTTTGTGCTTGAAGAATGTTCAAATTTCTATGTTTCATAAACATGATTTATTTTCTTTTTTGGTCAGTCATGGGGCTTGAACTCTGGGTCTGGGCACTGTCCCTCAGCTCTCAAGCTCAAGGCTAGTGCTCTATCACTTGAGCCACAGCACCACTTCTGGTTTTCTGAGTGGTTAATTGGAGATAAGAGTCTCACGGAGTTTTCTGCCTGGGCTGGCTTTGAACTGTGATCCTCAGATCTCAGCCTCCTTAATAGCTAGGATTACAGGCGTGAGCCACCGGCACCTGGCCTAAACATGGAAATTTTAAGTAGACACTAAATAGTCCATTTCTTAGAAATAGTCTCCTTTTGTTTAAGGTAATACCTACATCCATGAACTCTAAGCCTCTAGGATCATAAACCTGTTCTTTCACTTATCCTAGGTAGAAAATTTTGGGCTCTTAATGGTTATGACATTCTGGAAGGCTATCCCCAAAAAATATCAGAACTTGGATTTCCAAAAGAGGTTAAGAAGATAAGTGCTGCAGTTCATTTTGAGGATACAGGCAAAACTCTCTTTTTCTCTGGAAACCAGGTCTGGAGGTATGGCAGTACTACTCTAAATTAATATCTACTCTAAATTATTGTATCACAGGTTATTTATGGTCCCTATCAACTCCTTTGGCAACCTCTCAGGCATGTATTATTTTAAAGAAATCTCAAACCCTCTTGAAAACATGCATGCACACATATACACACATCCCTGTATATATCATCCTTGCCTTTTGATTTTTCATTTATGACAATGACATGACTCTGTCTAAAGAGGACTGACAACTGTGTCTGGTACTACATTTTGTGCCCTGTACTCCATGAGCAGTACATGAGTCGCTCAGGGTAGATCGCTCACCATAGCTCAAACACACAATGCTTCTACATCCCTTCAACTTCTGAGGACATTTTCTTTGTTGGCTTTCCATGCATCTCTCTCAAAAGTCTACCTACTGAAGTTACCATTTCAAAAACATAGTCTTTCCTAATCACCCCATTCAGAAGTCATTGCCCTGTGTTCTGTACTCCCATGACATTTTCTGTCTACTCTCTTGTGATACTTAGCTTCTAAGGCCTAAAGTTGCAGTTATGTATATACATTTCCAAGATATTACCCTCTTACTTATTGAAATACAACTAAAGGATTCAGGAATCTTTTCATCAGTGACTGTAGAAGCTTAAAGAAGAGAGCTTCTTCTCCTTGGTTAATTTCAGGATGTATTTTGTTGACCAGGTATGACATGAGCAGGGAAGAAGAAATATGAGATAATCTGTTATAGAAAGATATAATTACATACTCTTTTGACTTTTGCTACAGAAATTAAACCTTGAATATTTCTGTATCCATTATTGTATTTAGCAAGTTGGAGATCAAAGGATAAGCACAGAATACATAAGTATATTTATTACACCATAAAACACCTTCCTAATGGAATGTTTTAGTAACAGATAAATAATTGGTGAACTGGAAATGAGCTTATGACTATCTTCATGCATGTGACCTTTAAATGAGTCAACAAAGACTAACCAAGCATCAGTGTTGTAATTCCTCTTGTTAAAGGGCTACAAAATGGTAAAACTCTCACCAATTTTGAAAGGTGCCACAACATCAATTGCATTGTTTTTCATTAGTATGTACTAGTTGTACAAAGGTGTTTCCTTTGGTATTTCCATACACGTATATGCTGTTTTTTTTTCAAACTCACCTCTTCTATTACACACATTACTTACTACATTCCCCAAACTGGTCTCAGTCTCCTAAGCCCAAGTAATTCTTCCACTTCAGCCTCCCCAGTAGCTGGGATTACAAGGTAAACACTATTGTGCTTACTCATTTCTTTTCCTTATTTAACAGTTATGATGACATTAATCATATTATGGATAAAGACTATCCCAGATTGATAGAAGAAGAGTTCCCAGGAATTGGTGATAAAGTAGACGCTGTTTATGAGAAAAACGGTAACTATTTACATTGCATTGATTCTCAAAAAGATGTTCTTTGGTCTCAAAAACCTTTCCCCTATTTTAATGATGGATCTAGAATGTACTAATAACTATTGGGCAGCTAAGGGACTAATCATCAAATGTTATAGGATAATATCCAATATACAGACAGCATGCAAAAAATAACCTGCTTAGAATAAATGAGAATTTTACTTAGTTAACACTTCTGTGAATAAGGGATACTAGGTGTTACATGGTAGGCAAAATTACTCATAAAAATGTCAGGTTGCAAAAGATATTTCCAGAATTCAAACTGAAGTCAGGTGCAGCATGATTTATATATAAGTAAGCACCATAGCTAAATAAAAACACACCACCCATAATTTACAACAAATAATTAATATCAATTTTTTTCTTCAAAACTGGAATGTATGAAAAGACAATTCTAAGCAACTTAAGACTTCTCAGAATCTTTATCCCTCTTTGTCTCTTCTTTCAAACTCCAAATAGTACATTTAAGCTTTAGTAGGACAATGGTTGGAATGTTAAAGCTAAATGAACTCCTACAGATGGGATGCTTAGTATTTGCTGTAGGAAAACCTCAGTATTTTCTAGCTCTGACATGCTCCCCATGTCTTTTATCCTCTAGGTTATATCTATTTTTTCAATGGACCCATACAGTTTGAATACAGCATCTGGAGTAACCGTGTGGTCCGTGTCATGCCAACAAATTCCCTACTGTGGTGTTAAGTGCCTTTTAAAAATTATTTAAACTCTGAAGAACATTTGGGTGGGGTGGGGTGGGGTGGGGTGAGGTGGGAGAGGAGATGTACTGGGGGAAGGCTTAGCTCTGTGAGCAAGCTGCAGTAAGTTATCTTTGAGCAACTGTGAGGGCTGTGGCTGGAACCACAGTGAGTAGTTTTACAGTAATGAGACAGTCCATCCAAGGATCACTGGCTGACGTGTGTGACAGCCTACCCATCACTGATGATATTGCCCACAGTGAAAATGGCATACATAATTTGTTGATGATGCACACTTATAAAATATATGTATAAGGAAACTTAGGAAGGCGTTATGTACATCCCATTTATATAATTCTGAATTGTCTGCTAAAAACAAGTATGAACTCACATAAACATGGGAGCATAGGGTAGTGATATGTGACTTTAAAGTAAAGGGAACTACCTGACAAATGGATTGCAGACAACTTCCCTAAGAAGCAATTTGTACTGAGACTCTTGTACTGAGAACATAGCATGTGTATATGCCCCAATACTAAGAAAATATCAAGTCACTAAAGAAAGGAAATAAACTGATGAGAGAAAGGAGATGTGGGTTTGGAGCCTGGTTATCACTTTCAAAGACCGCCTTCAAGTAAAACAAATATTTGTTTTGCTTATTGACAGAAGATAAGGAAGAGATCTCTTTTTATTAAAATATCTCATGTCTCTGAAAAGTCATACAGTAGAAAAATGTTGTAAAAATCTAGCAAATTGCATCACTTTTTTTCCCTAAACCATTGATTTGTTCACAGTAATGTTTCAATGTTATTTTATGGACCTAATCATTGTAATAGATAAGCTATTTTTCCAAAGATTTGTTGTAGTAGGAAATAAAAGTTATTTTATAAATTGGAAGTATATATGTCAAAACGGACATCCAAAATGAATTAAATAGTCTACCAGGTTGTAATCCTCCTGAGAAGTTGGGCAATGCCTTGGATGGACACTTGGCATTTACTGGATCTGTGAATGGAAACCAAAGGAAGAGCTCTTGTGCTGAGAGATCTTAGCCATAAAAACTCAGGCAAAGAAAACTAAGTGTTTATCTGAAAGTATTTCTGTTACTTCTAATAAAAGATATTTTTCAACAGACATTGTTACATGGTACATTTTATCTTTATGCATAATTTCAAACTCTCTTCATACACATTCATTTTCCCCTTCTTTCATTCCATCCTTTCTTTCCTTCTTTCCTTTATTTTCTTTCCTTTCTTTTCTTTTTCCCTCCCTCTGCCCCTCCCTCCTTCCTTTGTATTTTCCTTCTTTCCTGCCTTTCTTCTTTTTCCCTTCTCCTTTCTCTTCCTCCCTTTCTTTTTCCCTCTCCTCTAAACTTAGAATTAAATGTACCAGGAGATATCAACAAAATGTCCAGCCTAGTACTGAAAAGACCTTCTTTCTGGGGCAGCTCCATATATGGAGGCCACTGTCTCCTCGGAATCCTTCCTGCATGAAGTACTATTTGTTCATAAGGGGAATGAGCAAAAGACCTGATTCTCAGGAAGAATGAATTCCAGATCTTACTCTTCCTTGCACTCTGCACCAGACGCACACCTATATAGATACAGATATAATATATAAATACACACAGTCGGGATTCATTCTGACCCCTGGCTCTGCTGCACTCTCAGTTACACATTCCCAATTGAACTGACGTTGCCTGGACTCGTGCCCTACAACTGTGGCCAAAACATCATTTGGAAATTATGCCAAGATGTCTACATGGAAGTTCATAGTGGAAGATGAGAGGATTTAAAGGGAGCTTCGCATGAGTTGAGCAGATGATCCTAATAGAATCTTCTATGAAATGAATTACAGATAAAATACAGATAACCTATTCCCACAAGTATTCCTGAATGGAGTTTGGAAGCCAAATAAGTATTTTATGAGAAGTAAGAGCTAATATCATGGGCAAAGGCACTGAATTTGAGCTAACTGCAGCTAGTAATGGTCTCTTCATAGACAGTGAGGTTTAAAAGTTATAAAACTCATCAAAGTTTACCAATAGTCAGATTGAATTTGAAACAGGAGAAACTGACAAGATCTTATATGCTATAGCAAATTTTGCCATTGTAATGATCTGAGAGAACATTTGTGTTCCATTAAAAATATTATGCTGATCTCTTAATGCAGGCAGAATAAAAACAACAAAGCATAAGGAACAGATCTTATAGAACGACAGCCTCCACCACTTAAACCTTGGGCACAGAAAACATTCTTCTTTTTCAGGATTCATGACAATGTTGTAGGGTTGGAAGTTCCACTAGGTGGCAGCAGAAATACTCTTTATGAATATCAAGCTGCTCAATTAATTTGAATAGTTCACAGAACGGGTGCTTTGTTTCTTAATGTAAGAAAGAGGAACTTGGCCAAATGCTGGCTGTGATTCCTGACTTTCTGTCCTTGGCTTTCAATAAGGTTAACAGGTGTCATGAATTGAAGAACAGTTTGTTCCAGTTTTGCTAATCACACATGTGTTCTGTCACTTATGCCAGAATCAGGATGGTATGTCATGAGAAGCTACGGAGATCTGTGCTGCACCCTGAGGTGAGGTTTTGAGTCATCACAGCCCTTGGAGTGACAGGGTTCAAAGTGAATCACAAACCGCACAAAGCACACACATACACACACAGAACCAGTGTCCCTAAAACCAAACCAAACTAGGACTTTTCCAGCCACAAGAGGAAGGAAGACAATTCCAATTACCAGGCATGATATATCTTGTTTCCCAGTTTAAAAAGAAAATGAATCGTTGTCCATTAACTGGAAACAATGTGGAGTTTCCAGGAAGAGGATGGTTACAGTTTCTGACGTTTCTTTCTCACATGGCTTAGATTTTCTAGTTTGCAGGACTTCACAACTGTGTGATATCCTGAAGTGTGTGAAATTTTTCTTCTCATGACTGAATGTGAATAAGTCAAACTCTACTACACAAATGCTATTTCAATTATACATATTCATATTCAAAATTCATCATAAAACTGGGCCCTGTAACTCATGCCTGTAACCCTAGATACTCAGGAGGCTGAGATCTAAGGATCCTAGTTTGAACCCAGCCCACGCAGGAAAGTCTTTGAGACTCTTATCTCCTATTAACCATCAAAAAGCTGGAAGTGGCACTGTGGCTCAAGTAGTAGAATACTAGCCTTGAGAAGAAAAGCTCAAGGACAGTGTTCATGTTGTGAGTTCAAGCCCAGGACTGGCACACACATGCATGTGCGCACGTACACACACACAGGGTGAATCATTTGCTTCCATTAATTTCCTGAACACTAGGGCATAAGGATAAGAGTAAAGAAGATTGAGGTCTGTCACCAATAGTGAACACAGAGAGGAGTCTTTGGGGGCAGTGAAGAAAAAAAGGTAGTTGTTCCAGAGAAAAGTGCAAAAGAAAACACCTAAATATGAAACGATGCTTGGTGGTGGTGATGGTGGTGGTGCTAGGTAATAAACCCAGGGCTTAGTGTGTGCTGAGTGTGTGCTCTAACATGAAGCTAACTTTCTAGCTCTGGGAAGATTAAAGTGATAGAGCACGGCTCCCTAGGAAGAAATGAGACTACAGTGAAGAAATCAGTGTCTCTACCATAACACAGACAAGGAACCATCTACAAACCATTGTGAAAACCAATCTGTGATTAAATGCTTAGAAAAATCATGTCATCTTTCTGAGTTGTAAACTCAAAGAGCAACTGGAGAATAATAATGACAAACATTTCTACTTTCCTACGTGCCAGAGCTGAGTGTTGCACATGTCTGCCTTTTGTGAGGCCCGCCTGGCCACCCCCTGAGCCATCCTTACCAGAACAAATCCAGGCAAGGGGAGCTGGAACCTTACAACCTGGGAGCAAGTGCTTAACAGAGCATTATGATGATTATAGATTTCACATGGTCGTGGGATATAGCTGAAGGTCTGTTTGAGGAAACAGTTTATCTTCAGCCGATATCTTATTTGGGACAACATAAAACTATATACTTCTTGAGAAAATAAATAGCCAAGGAGAAAAGCCCACAGCCTCTTGTGGTAAGGAAGACTAGCTAGTCTTCAGGAATCTGTCTCAAGGAAAGGCATGAACCAAGTGCACTAACAAAGGCACTGTCCTGGGGGGTGAGAGGGTGGAAATGTAGAAATCCTGCTGGATGCTCAGGTGAGCAGGCCCATCCCTTTCCTAAACCTGCTTTTCCTGTGCTTGCACAATGGGCCAGGCCTTAGGATACAGTCAGCGGAAACACAAAGTAGTCATTTTTTTTCCAATCATATGACTGATTTCATTTCTACATCAGTATGAGGTGTCATGTAGTACTGAAACACACCAGATCCTTGGAGCCTTCATCCATTGTTTCAAAACCATACTGGGTGAACGCAGTCATTCCTCGGGCCAAGCAGGGTCTGACCCTTAGGTGACAGAATTACAGGTGTGTCTCCTGTTACCTAAAGGAGACACTAGCTTCTCTTCCCCATTTCTAACCTCTTCAGTGACAGTTTATTCTACAAATTCCCCAGTCCCAATCTCTCTGCCTTTCAAAAGGAAGAAGATAATTTAAGGTATTCCCTCGGGAGGTATAATCATTGATGATGATTACTTAGTGAAGAATAATTAAGAGTTTGGACCCCGAGGGTAAAAACACACCCTGTAGAAGCAGTTTTATAGCAGCTGAGGGCCTGTTACTGAACATGAAATCATGAGAATCAGGTTGAGTCACGCTTGAGGGGCTCTGGGTTTATGCCCTGGCTAATTCTCAGAGTTGATGTTCTCGGGATTCTGGCGAGCAAGCTACTATGGATAAAACTGTTACCCAGATGTCTTAAATCAAATTTCCCTCTGTTTGGGTTTTCACTCATTGCTTCTTCATTCGCTAAGCAGAGGAATACTGTATAAAACAGAATAATTCAGCTTCTCGAAATTGTCGGTGCAGTCTTCAGGGTGGAACCATAATTAGGTTTAGATGTAAAACTGGGTCAAACCACCCAAGTGGGAAGTTCAAGTAAAAAGTGCTGCGATAAATGGGATTGTATATCCACTTCCAGTGGATCAACATTCTGGTGGCAGAACAGATCAACAGGCACAATCCCTCGTCCCTGGAAGTAGGACTGGTCGCCCAGTGGAGAGCTGTTTAGGAATAGCAGCTCCCCAAATTCCTCAAGCCTCCATCTGGCTCCCAGCTAAGGGCTTGCTAACATCCTTGTGACTCCCTGTGCAGTCTCTCTGAGATAGCAGAACTCCTCTGGAATCTACAATCACTGAACTAAGAAAAGTAGACAGGTGTTCACTTTGTCTTATGGCAATGAAGACTTTCAGTGTTTCTGGAAGAATGCAACAAAGGATCATGACTTCAACGTGGGTCCCTGGGTGGTGGTCCTGTAGTCTGGGCTGTGGTGGAGAAGTGGCCAGGTGATCACTCATCACTCAAGCCAGGGCCAGCTGTATAACCTGGAATGACCCTGGTAGCCATTCTGCTTCAGAGTTAGTCCTATTGTCTCAGAGCTCCCTGGGTCTGTAGACTTCCGCAGACTCAGAATCACTCTTGTGCATGAAGTGAAACTTACTCGCCTGGAAAAGGGTTGATAAGCAGGAGCTGGGAACTGAAAGGGGAAAGAAGAATAGGAAGGGGAATTGAATGGAAGAAGGAGATGTAGATCCAAGGAAGGAAAAGACTATGTTCTCCACAGTATTTACCCTGCTGCAGGCAAGTAGTGTGTCCTAGCAATTGGGAAGCACACATGTCCACAGTACAGAGTGGAATATGCTGTCTGCTTGTGTGTGTGCGTGTGTGTGTGTGTGTGTGTGTGTGTGTGTGTGTGCTTGTGTGCTTGTGTGAGTGCATGTGTGCATGCACACGCGTGCAAGTATGTGTGGTCTTGGAGCAGAATGAATGCCTGGAAGGTCCACAACCCAAGAAGGACAAAATACAAATTGAAATTCCCACTTTGGAGATACCCAGAATTTGTTCTGGTGTTGTGTCCACAGTAGCATGGCAATTGAACATGATCATGCAGCTCAGAGTGTGGACTGGAGCATGAGTAGTTTGGAAGTAACAAGCTGTCTCACAGCTCTGTACCTCACAATCCTCTGCACAACATGAGGACAGTACTTGCCATGTCTACCTTCTGGGGTTGTTACAAAGATCACACAAAACTGTTTCTTTGGCGTATGTAAACGAGCAAGTGATGTTTTAAGATGACCACTATTAGAGTTTCCAGCTCCCTTCCCTCACCCTTCTTTCCTTCTATCCTAGAAACATCTCTAAGAGCTAAGCCCTGGGCAATGGGGAGTTGGGCTCCCATCATTGGAATTATTGTTTTAAGTCATCTCATTCTGAATAATTTAGCTTGTATCTCTGCATATTGAAACCCAAGGAACTCCCAACTAGCAAAGACTATTAGGAAAGAGAGAAGCAGAGTAAACTCCACATATTACATTTGCAGTTGATTTATTATGGAGGAAAGTAGCGTTTGGATTTTACAAACCAAGAAGCATGTCATTTCCTGGAGTGTTTGGAAGTTTTTAAACCCTATTTCTTGTTCAAATCTATTGACTTTTGATCTGAGATGGCCTAAGTAGTTGCCCAGTAAACTCAAGACAAGTGCTCTGCCATTACATGGGCTGGTTGAGCCAGTGAAAACTTGACAGAAAAATAATGGTCTGGGAACCAGCGGGAGCTTGTGTTTCATTGTGGTATTAAAAATGACTAATTTGTAGAAAATGGAAAACCAATTATAGTATAAGCATATTACAGAAAAGAGCCTTAGAACAGTTGCAAGCTTAATTAATAACCCAGACGGTATTTCCCAACTCACAGACCTTTTTGTCATGTGGTAAAATATGTGGTTTATCCACTACCCTGGAAGATTCACCATGAACCTCTGCTTCCAGGAAATATGATATGATATAGACTTAAATTTATGTACCCCAATTCCACTGTCCCTCCAAGATGCTGTTCCTACTTGAGTGGACAAATGACTTATTGAATATTCTCTGATTTGTCCTTAAACTTAGTTGAATGAGAGAGATATATGAGTACTCTTGTAATCTTTCAGCAGTTATAAAGCTGTGCTCTACTGGTTTTAATGACTGAGCAAGGAGCTTCATAAAGGCCATCTACCCTTCTCCATGCAGCTGAAATGCAGCAGCCCATAGGCTTACCAGAGCCTGGGAAGGGGCTGGATCGTGGTGGAAAGCAGACAATAAGGCTAGAAGGCTCGGGAATACAATTGGACCTATTAAATTCCAAATTAGTCACAACCTTCTCATGTTCTTTAGAGCTGGAGTTGACAGTATGTCTCAAAATAGCTAATATAAGTTTTAAGGCTTCCTACACAGCATAATGATAAATATTTTGGTGACAGATACACCAATTTTACCAATCTACTCATTGCATAAGGCTTACATGAACTGAAAGGTTACACTATATCTCATAATTGCATATAACTAAGGGTCAATTAAAATTTTTCAATATATAGAAAATTCTTTTAATATTTCATGTAGTCCTGAATACAGCTATAACTTAGAGCTGTAGAAGACCTGGGGAAATGCTACCAAGAAACACCAGAGAAAGGGTGAAGAAAGAAAGCCTGAGATGGAAATCCAGGCCCTCGGTGTGGAGAACCCTAAGTGACAGGGTTAACTTAAGGTGTGAGTCTTTTGTAGCGTGAACACTTCTGTGTGAAGAAAGGGTGTGATAAGAGATGCCTGTGTACTTCACTGTCAGAACACTTGTCTAGCATGCCCAAGCCCCTGGATTCAATCCATGATATGAAAAGAGGCAGGCAGGCAGAGAGGCAGGCAGGCAGGCAGGCAGGCAGGCAGGCAGGCAGAATATAGTTGTTTTAACCAAAGCACATAGAGCACACTGAAAAGTAAATAAGGCCAACAAGTTTTAAATAAAGTTATTAATTGGGGATGGGAAGGTGGCTCAGTGGTAGAGCACTTGCCTTGCATGCATGAGGCCCTGGGTTCCATTCCTCAGCACCACATAAGCAGAAAAAGCCAGAAGTGGTGCTGCTCTGTCTCAAGTGGTAGAGCGCTAGCCTTGAGCTGAAGAGCTAAGGGACAGCGCCCAGGCCCAGAGTTCAGGCCCCACGACTGGATCCCCACCCCATGCCCCAAAACAAACAAACAAACAAAAAAACCAAAGTTATTGAGTTATTGTTCACCGGAAGGCTAAGACTCTCTGGAACCTCTTCTGCCTTGGAAGGTTAAAGTGGGTAAAGTTCACTACCATCCTAAGCCCTATCATTTGAGCAGGAAATGATGACAGCTCATGTTGCCTTTTCATTTCTCATATTCTTAGACTGTGACTTCCCCCTGGAGAAGTAAACTTGCTAGACTTTTCCAGTTGCTGCTGTCCACAGCCTCTGTAGGGACTGGTTTCCTCAACTGAGTCATCCTGCTCCTAGAATGCTGCCTTCATCAAAGGCAAGAGGACTACATGGACAAAACTGATCTGAAATAAATAAAGGGGTGCAGATGCTTTGGGGGACACAGGTGGCCATGCACTGACCTCAACAAAAAGTCTTATTAGTTGGACTCTAAGTCCCAGAAAGGAAGCCTGGGCTAGGACATTCTTTGTGCCAGGGCTACCCACATGTAGAGAAGATGGCACTCGGGAAGGGAGTTGGTTGCATGGAAATCAGTGACTTCCTCCGCACTGTGGTTCATCCCACCAGCCCCTGATGGAAGGCCTTCCGGCTCTTCTGGAATGATAGGAAATGAAACAGTCGTTCTTTATTTGTCATTCTCTCTTTCTCTCACCTCTCTCTTCCCCCCTCTCTCCTCTCTCGCTCTCTCTCCCCTCGCATTTTTTTTTTGGAGACAGGATCCCACTAATACAGCCTTGCATGCTAGCCTTGAATTTCTGAATGTAGATAGTTCCGCCTTGCTCAGCTTCCCAAGTATTGGGATGATTTTTCTTCATTATTGGATCAGCTTTCAAAACGTTAATGTGTTTATTAAAAAGAATCCTTTAAAAGTTCAGTTTCTAGGTCATAGCTGGAGGTTCTGATTCAGTAGATAATGGCAGCCACCGTGAAGGACAAATTCCCCCTTGAGTTTTCTAGAGGCGTGACGGCACTGCTGCTTCAGTGGTGCCGGGTTGTCCTCCTCTGCTTAGCTCTCATTTTATCTCCTCTGCCCTCTGATAAGATCATAAACATTTGAGGTCAAGAAATATACCTTTGCTTTCTCCAACACTTCTGGAAGTAGACCTCACGTGTGACAATGTTGATTCAAAGTAAACAGAACCTAGTCCTTGAAAATGTCAGGGCTGGTTTTGAGTGGGAAAGACTCACTTTCTAGGCAAAAAGAATTCACCAGACAAGAAATACATAAGGACATAGGCTTTCCAGTAGATGTGTAAGCAAATGACTCAAAACACCCAGAATGTGTTGTTTTAAAAAGTTTTGTTTTTCAAAAGTATTTTAGCCAGCTTATTTTACTTAGAATGTTATCCAAAAGATAAAAATGATTGCTCCTTTTTATACTTAAGACAAATCCCTTAATTAGCATTATGATTAATTGCTAGCATTATTATTGATAGTGGAGCTAGATCTCAGGGTCTCCTGCTTGCTGGACAAACACACTGACTTGAGCTATGCCTGCAGTCCTTTTGCTTTAGGTTTGTCAGATAAGTTTCATATGCTTTGTCCTGGACTGACTGACTTCAGACAGTGATCTTCCTATCTTTAGCTGGGATTAGAGGCACTCATCAACATGCCTGGCTTGTTTTTGAGATAGAATTTTGCTAACTTAATTAGGCTGACATTGAACTATGAACCTCCTGCTCTCTACCTCCAGAAAAATAGGCCTGTATCCCATCCCACTCTCTTTAATTAATAATTCATTTCAAAATTCTAAACTAGAATAAAAAATGTACCAAAAGGCCAAAGTCATCTATCAGTGGTAGGCATTTGTTCAGGAAGGAGAGAGAGGGGATCTGGTGACTTCCTCCTTCTTTAACAATTTGTCATTCCCTTGCTTAAAACTTGCCACAAGTTTTGGTTCACCTGTAGATTATGATTCAGACTCCCAAGGGTAGATTTACAACATCAACCCAGCTGAGTCTGGGCACTCATTTCCCACCCAGCCCAGTCTCTGGATGTGGCCTCCAGCCATGTCCCACCAATCCACTCAGTGTCCATCATCTCCCTTTCAGTGCCTAGAAGAGATCCAACACTGCCCTTTCTGACCTTTGAATATGCTGCTCTTCCTATCCCAGCTAACTTCCTCTGCAACATTCAAATCTCAATTCAATTATCACTTCATTTCAGGCCTGATTCTAATATAAAAGAGGAAGAAAAAATAAGAACTCTACCTACTTTAATGAATGACTTAGAGTTTTTAGCGTTTTTCAGGAAGACGTGGGCAGCTTATTTTGCTGTAAATTTACTGTGGTTTCAGAAGTACTTCACTTGTCTGAGGAATGGTTTCACTTCCTTTACAATGGTCAGTAATAGTCACAATAAAATTAAGACAGTAGAAAAAATAAACTCTATGTACATGTAGACAACAAGTAAACTCCTTGTACAATAGTCTAGGGAAATTTACCCAGGTAAGTTATAGACTTGTATGATCTAGTTATTAATCTAACTCAGATATTAGACTGGCCATTTTTAGTTGAGCATTTTGATCAAATAGATTCAGCTTATCACTCACCCACTCACAATGTTATGTAATTGAGGGTTTCCATTAACTTCTTGAACATTTGTGTATAATGATAACAGTGAAGGCAGGAGTCTTTTGAGCCAGTGAGGAAAAAAGATATTTGCTCCAAAGAGAGGTGCAACCCCCCCCCCAAAAAAAATCCTAATTATGCAATGGCTGGTGTTCAGTTGTGGTGCTAGATGTGGACATGGGTGGAATTCCTACTTGATGAAAACTGGGAATTCATTCCTGTCCTAAGAGACATCCCCTAATAAAAATTTAAAAATTCCACTAGTAGCCAATCATTTGGAAAACCACAAAAAATTTAAGAGACTCCTGAAAGGAATCACTCAATAAATAAAATGGTTGCGGTTACGGCTGCATGGTTATACAGTATGCACTGAAAAAAAAGTCATTAAGACAAACGCTTAGGATTTGTACACTTTCCCCACAGGCATATCATATATCCATAACAATTGCCTAAAAGTATTGCAGTTCCTTAGCTACAGCAAATTATTGAGACCGTGAGGTTCAGCTTCCTCATTGCAGAATGGAAATTGTAGCAGCAGCATAGGGTCGTGAGTTTACATGAAATAACGTTCAGAAAACATCCAGCCTAATGCCTACCTGCCAAGCATTATGCTCTCATTCATGCTGGATCCTTATCTTTTGAACATCCCTTCACAACGTATATACATTTGAGATCTCAAAAGAAAAATTAAGCCAGAGACAATCCACTGGACTAGACATGCCAAAGACCAAAGAGCTGATGAGACTTAGGAGCTAAAGCCAGCCCAAACCCTGGTACTCTTGGGTAACAGGGAATATGAACATGTGAAGGCTCCTTGTCATAATAACTACAACCAAGCCAAACATTGCAGCTGAGGTGCCAGTGAGCATTTCAGACTCACAGCTGAAATCACAGTATTTGCTCACTGTGCAAGATTCTTCCCACCAAAAATACAAGGGTAAACCACCAAAATAGGAAATATCATAACAGTGGGGTTCCCCAGGAATGGTCATAGCAGGGTATCTAAGTTCACTTTGGGACCAGCCTTACAAGAATGCTTGACTGACTCACAAAAAGCCAATCAATGGACACTTTCATATATACCGTCTTCCAAGCCAGGAGTTGTGGAAATTGAGATGTTCTGCTGTGAGCAGCATGCGTCACCAACTTGTTCTTATTAAACTGCTTTCCTTTGAGTTTTTCCATCCTTCAGGTTTGGTGCCCACAGTGACCTGGCCAATGTTCATAAAGCAAAAATATTTGTATAGTCATGAACTCTAACTTTCCTTCCTCTATGTCTCAGCATCCTACCAGGGCCTGGAGTGTTTATTAGAATGAACAAATTCATTCTGCACTAATTGATTAGGAGTACTTCCCATGATGCAATCATTGAAAAAAAGCAAGAATCAGGGAAATGTCTGTAGTGCAATTCTATATTTACTGAGCAAACCATGGCAAACTTCCAGAAGACTATGCATCAGAAGACTAATGAAGAAGAGCCAGAGAGAGGGAGAAAATGAGTTATTAATGATGGGACAAAAGGAGAAAAGGGACAGTTATAAACCAACCAAACAACAAAAAGACCCACTCTAATGAAAGTAAAAGTCTGCCATAAGCATTGCATGTATGATACAAACTTATTTGCTTAAATTTCTCCATATGTGCATAAATGCATAAAGAGAGGGATGAGAGAATCGTGGTGATCTCATGAGTACAGTATCAATTGACATTTTATTTAGTCCTTATGCTTTGTAAGTTGATTCTTTACTCTTTTTTCTTCTTTGTACTTCAAATGTATTTTGGCTGGCATTCATCATTTGTATCATCAGAGATGACTTTTTAAATTCTCATAGAGATAAAAAAATTCTTATTTGTATTCAGCTGACATTCTGCATTCTCCATGCACATGTCTAGTAGCCCTTAAACTAGCTCTCCTCAAGAAGGAGGCATGGAAAGTATGGAAGTCTTGGTTCCTAAGCCCCTCACTCCAGTTGTACTGATGCAGCAAGGGCACATACATATGAATGTGGACTTGGAAGCAGAAAGAAAAACATCCCAGCAGCTCTGGAAAAGAAGTCAGAACATAAATCTTCTGCACAAAGTGACCAAAGCTAAGTGGGATGTGAGATAGGTCTCATGGAGTTAGCTGAGCCCAACTGGACCCTGTGGCCACAGGCTTTGTCTCAGGAAAACCAGGAGCAAAGTCTTTCCTGAGGCACACAAGAACGTGTCTAGAGACATGGAGGCCTCCCTCAAACTTCCTTGAGTTATGTCTAGCACACAGCTGTTTATACATGGTTGCCACTCACTGTGAGATAGTTTTCACTTATAAGTGGGTTTGAAATATGATTCATTCTTCTTTGAAGAGCCTGTTAATCATCTCATGGACTTGGTATTCAAAGGAAGTTCCTTGTTCTCTCCAAAAAGTAGATCTTCTCAGAGCTGATGGAAAATCCCAAGAGATTTGTTAATTCATAATGAAACTAAGATGTGAAACTTGAGCTCATGAAATGGCTGGGTGCTGAGGAAGGGCCTCCGTGCCTCACCTGGGTTTATCCAAGGTAAGGTAGGAAGCTATCCTAGACAGAGAGAATTCCACTTCCTGCTTAGTGCAACTCTGCTAAAGCGGCTTCATTCTGTTTCTCCAAGTGGGTGTGGGGATTTTTTTAGGCTAAAATAAATTTTTATTAAACGTTAGAAGACATTGATTACAACTGACACATTCTTTACACAACAACTGCCAATCTGTGTCCAATTTTTAAAGTTCTCTACACATTTGGACATTTTGTTGTGAAACAGAGTGTAAAAATATGTCTTTTAGAAAGTGTTAAGACCAAGATTTTAGTCAAAATAATGTTTAAAATGGAAGTCTTTGCATGAAAGTGAGCTTTCAGTGATAAAATAAGTGAACTTTAAACATTAAATAGATAAATCTGACTTACTAAGGCAATGAGCAAGTATTCTGTAAACTTCTGAAATTCACCTGAAATGTTTTATTACTTTCAGAAGCAGTGCCAGTACAAGGTATCAGCAACCATAGTATAGGAATCTTGAATGATACCATTCATTATGCCAAAAGCACCAGTAACAACCAACTATATAGACAAACAAAAAATTTTAAAATCATCACAAAGAAGCACCTCTTCTGAGACATGTCAAGATGTCTTATTACACTAGAGGTTTATGGCACAGCCAAAAAACCCAACAGAAGAGAGTATCTCCACATAAAGTAATAGTAATTCATCCATTTTAGAACTGAGTAACATCTCTTTAGTAGTGTTACTGGTATAAAAGAAAGACACTAGTTTAAACTATGACACAACATAGAAAAAAGGGTCAACAGTTAGGGTCTTTGAAAGTATCTCTTAGGTTTAACAAAGACCAACTTTTGTAAACTGAATCTCTAATTCAAATACATCTTCATTATTCCAAAAAGGTGACTGACCAACTGATGCTATCCAGGACAGCAGAAGCCCAACCACCAACTTGGAGGATACATTGTCTCACAAAGGAGCAAGTTTACCTCAAAGACGGGAAGGAAGCAGAAATAAACTGCAATATATACACAGTTACGAGGAATTTTAAAATTCGATGTTGCCAACTTTTTGCCCTGAGCTGGGTGCTTTTTATAATCTCTGGAGAAACAAGTACATTCCATTGTTCCAAGTTGTGCCTATAAATGCTATTGTTCCAGCAGCAGGAACAGTATTTTTGTTCAAGACACTGTCAAAGTCAGATAAGCTAGGCTAATAAGAGGACTTCATGGACAGACAGACAGATGTAGATAAATAATAGAAAACCATTCCTTCAAACACTGTTTCCTTCACAAACTATTCAGAATGTCCCTGCATTTTTTGGCAGACACTATGTGTGTTTCGAATGTTCAGTAGGTCTTGCTGCAATACATTGAAGTTCTGCCTTTCAAGGTTCTCCTATCAGTAGCATGCCCGTTGCACAGGTAGCTCTTTAAGAAGCCATTGGACAATACATTAAAGGAGGATTTATTAAAGGTAGCTGGGAGAAGGAAGTTTCTGAGAGTCCCAATGTGTTTGAGTCAGAATGGCTCAAGGATCAAGGCAAGAAAACAGTAAATATTTCAGAATTTCTACCTCAGATCACACTAATTTGACTACATACATGGAAGATGGACTAGCTGTCTGTTCCAGATATGTGAGTCGTTCCTGTGCTGGTTCAATGATCTCACCTCCAAGATTACATTTCAACTCACAGTTAAGCAGCTATTTATTAAACTACCTAGTGATACTACTAGAGCTTAAAATAAGAGGTCCACAGTTATATAAATCATGATCACATAAGCTCATGAAGTATACACTTTCTTGACAAATAGAGCAATGCATTTAGAAAACTATATTTAAAGTATATGAGTAATAATAAAGGTGATAATGATAGAACAGCACACACACCAAATAGGAAGTCCCATATTGAGTATTCTGGGTAAGGGCCACATAGAATCACTATCCAGATGTGTCACATATATTGAATTCTTTTCCAGGAAAATTTAATTTCAGCTCTATTCCACCACACCACTGCGCCAGCAGGAAATTCAGCCCCAGTGGTTCTGTAGTTCCACCTTCTCCTTACTGATCTTCCCAGGCTACCTATCTTTCAGTTCTACTTACTGCTGCTTCTGTGCCAGACTTGCTTTGGGGATGTCACCTGCCCCCGGCCTAGGATCTCACTTCCCTGAAGTCTCCTGTGGTCCTCCATACCCTTGGAGTTCTTCTGTGCAATGGGGCTCAGTTCTTCCTGGGATCCAGAATCCCTGGACTCTCCCATACTTGCATTATGGGTTTAGGGGAAAAAAAATCACCTACCATCCTTATTGATTGAGATGCATTGTATACAAAAATAAGCATGACACAATGAAATCCCCTGTACAACTAATTGATACTAATAAAAATTATAGGTCAGTAAAAATAAAACAATTTATCTCACCATGGAGAGTAAGTACCATGCAGATTCTGATTTATTATTCTTGCTCTAGTCATGGAATTGTCTTCATTTTGATTCTATCTGGTCAACAAGTATGGGTGATCAGTTTCTTTTGAGAATGTCCCTATTTTTTTGCCAGTCCAGATGCAGAAAATCAGGAGCTAGGCACTGTCCCTGAGCCTCTTTGTACTCAAGGCTAGCATTCTACCACTTGAGCCACAGTACCACTTCTGCGTTTTTGTTTGTTTGTATTTTGTAGTTTATTGGAGATAGGAGTCTCACAGACTTTCCTGCCCCAGTTGGCATAATCCTCAGATCTCAGCCTTCTGAGTAGCTAAGATTATGGCATGAGCCTCCAGCATGTGGCTGTCACTACTTTTTT
This sequence comes from Dipodomys merriami, assembly GCF_024711535.1. Classification (NCBI taxonomy): domain Eukaryota; kingdom Metazoa; phylum Chordata; class Mammalia; order Rodentia; family Heteromyidae; genus Dipodomys; species Dipodomys merriami. Next base: position 2,532,801 of record NW_027202305.1, on the reverse strand, counting down.
TTTTTTTTTTTGTCAGTCGTGGGGCTTGAACTCTGGGCTTGGGCCCTGTCCCTTAGCTCTTCAGCTCAAGGCGAGCACTCTACCACTTGAGCCATAGCACCACTTCCGGTTTTTTAGTAATTTTATTTGAGATAAGAGTGTCACGGACTTTCCTGCCCAGGCTGGCTTTGAACTGTGACCCTCAGATCTCAGCCTCCTGAGTAGTTAGAATTACAGGCGTGAGCCACCGGCGCCCTGCTTTGTCACTATTTTTTTAATGACACCAACCTAGATCTTTTGGCAGCATGGATGTCTTCTTGAGAAGTTTTATCTACTCTATGGCGAAATGCTAAGTGGAACTGGTGACATGGTCATTTACTGACTCAGTAACATATAGTACAAACTCTGCATGACATGTAGAGGTCTGAAAGCTAGCTTTCTCATCTCCAGATTGAGGAAGACAGCCATCACTGAAACTATTTATAAAGTGTCAGACATTTGCTAGATACTTTTGCAAATTATTTAATACAATCTTTGTAACACTTCATACAAATGTTCTGTTTGAAAACAATACCTTTTACAGAAGTAAAACTGCTCAAGGTGATAAAATAATGGGGTTAAGATTTTGAAGCAGGTCAAAAATCTTGATTTCAGGACTGAGTTTATAACCATTCACAGCTATGTCCTGTGGGTGCCTAAGTGGCCTCTATCTCCTCAGTTCTCCCATTTGGGACACAAGATGAGTCAAGACCCAGATGGAAATAAAATTTGGGTGTTTCTGAGGACATTCTATCACTTTGTATCTTTAGCAATGTCCCCTTATTTCTTGTACCCCATGCTCACAGGATACTTCCTGTTTTCCTTCCAAAAACCAATTCCTTCCTGCCCTAGATATGAACAATTCTCAGTAGGGAAGTTACTCCTACATTCATTCACATGTGCTTTTTGAGTAGCTACTAACTTCACAGTAGTTTTTTTCAGCATGAGGAATGCAGTGGAGAGCCACCTTCTTTTTCAACCTTGTTTTGTTATCCTTAGGAAGTTGTGCAGAGGGCCTTCATTTCAATATGTCTGTTTATGAGTACAATGCACCTGGATCAATGTCACGTCTCCCATCATCCTCTCCATCTCTGCAGTATTTCTCATTTTTTCTGCTTTCTAATCCACATCTGTAGTGTTCCTTTTAAGATACTTGAGCTAAATTCAACAAATGAAAGGGTTACTATCTTTTCCCCCATATTCTTCCTTTTTGCAAATCCTAGAGCCACATCTTATAGCAAATTCAATACATATTCTTTCCCCCAAGGTCAAAAGTAAGGGAGTAAAGGAATGAGTGAGTGAGCAACTATTATATTGCTAGAATTTGTAACTCTGCCTCATCTGATCATCAGCAAAGCCTAAGGAGGCAAAGGTTGACATCCTCCTTTCAATTAGGCACCTGGGAGTCCTGGAGCTCTAACTATAGACCTTGTAACAAGTCAGAGTTTGGAAGTGAAATTCCAGAGACAGTGTGGAGAATCTCCTTTTGCCCTACTTGAGAAGGGAATTTGTCCCCTGGAGTCCTGGCCTCAGGAAAATGCCAGGAAGTAACCAGTATTTCCCAGGCCAGGGATGTGGGTCAGAGCCATGATTACATTATTACCACTACCATCCACCTGTTGTTCATACAAATCAAAGGGTGTGTAATCCAAAGGATGCAGAGTTGAACTTTTCCCTGCTCAACTGCCCCACAGCTTGGATTTCAAATAATATTGGATTTCAAATAATATTGACCAAGAGGTATATTCTATGCAAATAGGACAGGTAGGTCGAGGGGGAAGAAGGCTGAGTTCAGAGGTCGCAGGGGGAGAAGATGATGGAGAATTTCTCTCACCCAGCTGTAAAGCATTTACCCTCATGTGGCCAACTCCAGGCAATTTGGGAGGTGGGGAACTTTTTTTTTTTCTATAGGTAATCAGGTAGGAAGGGATTTCTGCTCTGATAACTATAGATCTCAAATTAGGCTACCATTAGGCTTGGAATATGTACACTTCATGCAACAAACTTAAACTTGTTTAATGTGACAACCCTAGATCACAATTCTATTTTGAGCTAGATTCAATTTAGAGAAGACTCATCTATTCTAGCAAAAATAACTTACACAATCTTTTACATTTTACTTTAAAAACAAGCTTAGCAGCTATAAACATATATGAATACAGATACAGGGTCATACACATTTGACTAAAGTATGGAACACAGGAGAGGACTCAATAGACTCACAGGTTAACAAAATGAATACCAGGAAGCTGGAACACATTTTGTCCTTGGGGAGGGGCAAAGGGAGGAGAGTAGACAACGAGGAGAGAAAAGGTAGGAGAGTGCAGTCATAATATTCAAGGTACATATGTGAAAATGGAATGAGGAAAATTGAGGGGAAGGGAGGGGCCGGAAGAGATGGGGAAGAATCATGAAATGTGACGGTGATCAAGATGCATTGTACTCATAAACTGACATGTTAGATTGGAACCCTTTTGTACCACTAACTCCTTAAAGATAACAAAAATGTTCTATAAAAAAGTTCTGAAAAATAGATTTGACTTACAATGGAGATGAGAAAAGTATTTGAAAATACTAAACTGTTTAAAAATACGCTTTTAGTTGTCTTTATATTTTAGATGCTTTGTGTTTTGTTTGTTTTGCTTTACAAGGGCTTATTTTGTAGAGCAGGTAGAAGTAGAAACGTATCATTTTGAAGAAATATACTCCAAGATGTGTAGGTCAGTGATAGGTTAGAGGCTAACTTGTGAGTTGAGTAAGGTCATGATTTTATTCACATGGTTTCTGAGATAAATCAAAGGATGATACCAACAGTGAGTCACCCAAAGAATTTCATGTTCACAGATCCTGGACCCAGGGTTATATAAAGAGGGACATTTGAGGAACTTGTGCTGAGCAGGAGCAGAGTTAACAGAACTGAGTGTCTGGAGGGAGACATTCACAATGAAGCTTCTTCTACTGATTTTGTTCCTGCAGGTTGCTGCCTCTGGAGCTGCTCCTCTTGCCAGTGTGGAGGAGCAGGTGGTGGCATTTGCTAAAGTAAGTACTGACAGATACTGACAGATCAAGCCTAGTTTGTCTCTAAGATCTGTTGTATTTGCTAGTTTTATTTGTGAAAAGTACTACTTGAAGACTGGCTGCTTGGGGTTTGCTTTCCACATCCATTTTTTCTTTGCCATAGAAGAATTTAAAAAGAAAGTATTGGTTTGAAAAGAGTGTTATGAAATAGGTGATAGTTGCTCTTTCCACTAAAAAGCTCTGGCTAAGGAATTTTAGCATGATATAATTAGAATTCACTTTAGTTACAGTATTTTATGTTAGTTATTGAATGCCAGTTAATAATCTGAGATTTCAAAAATGGCCTGACCTATTTACCCTCTTCAGGCTACTGTGATGCTTTCAACCTAATCTATCATTTATCACAAATATTTCTTCATAAGCATTTTTAAAATCAATTTTTCCATTTGTAGTTTATCTTTCATTAAAAGAGTTGGATCTAGTTGGATTTAGAAAAATCATTGCTGTTTTGGCTATCTTTGCTCAGGATGTCCTGAACTTGTGAGCTCAAGTGATCTTTCCCTCTCAGCCTCCTGAGGATGCACTTGTTTTCTAAAATTAGTTTGCATCTTTTTGTCCATGGTTGGGATTGATCCCAGTGCTGCTAGCACAACAGGCAAGTGCTCTATCGCTCAACTACAACCGTAGTCAAGTAATGTTTTTACCCCAACTTAAATGAACAACTTACGTACTTCACATGAGTTTGCCACTTTCTGATAGTTACAGTATGCCAGGTGCTAAAACAGCTCTTTGAAAGTAGAAACAAGCTTGAAGAAATAGAAACGCAACAGTTTTTTTCCTCTGTGCTTCTAGGAACAAACTTAGGTAATAAATTATGACATATTTCTGAGAGCATAGAAAGTTAAGAATGTTTCCTAGTTACAATTAATTGCCTGAATATAATAATAATCTAATCTTCAATTCAAATACCTGGTTCAAAAACCTCTGTGTAAAGTTGATTCACATATACAGAATTGCCAACAGCAACTTCTCTGATAAAATTCTGCACAATTGAATGTATTTTTTTCAGAAATATTTGATAGACTTTTATAGCTACAAGATAGAGGACATTCCAACAACAAAAATGGAAATCAGTAGAAACTTCCTAGAGGAAAAAATCCAGGAAATGCAGAAGTTCTTTGGGCTGAAAGTGACAGGGCAACTGGACTCAGCTACTCTGGAAATGATGCATACACCTCGATGTGGAGTGCCTGACGTTCACGATTTCAGAACGCTGCCACGCCGGCCAGTATGGAACAAACACCATCTCACCTACAGGTAACGCAGGTGGAGGGAGGCTTGTGCTTCCTACCTCCCCATGGGTCTGGCTCCCAGAAACCTGAGCCTTGTAGACATGCTACAACCCAAATCTAGAAGTACTAGACCAGGGGCTTCATTTCACTTTTAACACTACTCTGTGTTACAATCCATTACCTTGAGCAGGGAAGAAGGTTACTTAAGGAAGAGTTTCAACCCTCTGGTTTACAAATCAGTGCAGAACAGAGCAGAAAAGTTACAGATAATCTAGGCATGAAGGAGAGAAAGAGAGACAGAGAGAGAGAGAGAGAGAGAGAGAGAGAGAGAGAGAGAGAGAGAGAGAGAGACCGAATAGTGGGGTTGGATCAACATAGATGTCTGTGAGCAGGAGCAAAAGGTGTGGTATCTATCCAAGTAAATCCTTTATAATTTAATTTGATTTTTGTTAAGAAGACAGTTATCCAAGCAAAAATGTTTGCATATAAAGAAGCAAGTCCTAATCTGTAATCTAGATTAGAATGGTTTTTGAATCACCTTCTAGTAATGGTAGCAAACATGGAAAGATTTTGGTATGATAAAACTGACATGTGGTTTCTGTATGTTTTCCTCTCTTTCTGATAAAGAATACATAACTACACCCCTGACCTGAAGAATGAGGATGTTGATTATGCCATTGAGAAAGCTTTTCAAGTGTGGAGTGATGTGACACCCTTGAAATTCAAAAAGACATATGCAGGCGACGCTGACATTGTGATACTTTTTGCACACAGGGGTAAAGAACTTGGACTCCCTCTGTATCATGTGTGATTCTGTGGGATACATATAGGACTGATTTTCTTTCCTTTTTTGAACAGAACATGGTGACTTCAGTTCTTTTGATGGGAGAGGTGGGATCTTGGCCCACGCTTACGGACCAGGCTCTGGTATTGGAGGAGATGCACATTTTGATGAGGCAGAAATATGGAGTAACAACTTCAAAGGTAAGGGGAAAGACACTAAGCAAACAAAGACTAAATGTAACAAATATTTTTCCTGATTTTCAAAGACTCTGACAAGAAATCATAATATGGCCTGTTCTGATTAAACCTTTTCAAAATCAAATTGGATACTTTACATGAGTCCATATTTCATTTCCCCAAAACTGAGGCCATTGGATTAGACTATCTTAAGAATCGGCTACAAGAATATAAAAAGATTCTAGGAGCAAGTTCCTTAGTATTAATCCATGGAAAGATAAAATCCATTAGTTAGATGTGATGGTAAAATCAATAAACTCAAAAGCAAACACAAACACTAATTCTGTGCTTTAAAACAGATAGAAAAAGGTGAATAAAGAAGAATAAAGAGACCATTGTTGATCTCATTTTATATGCTGGCAATTTCTTAGGTTCACAGTTAAAGTTATAGCAAATTTAGATGCCTATGGAAAAACACAAGAATATATATGTATATATATATATATATATACACATATGAAAGTTAATCTCAAAAGGTGGAGATATAATAATTATGAGAGTGGAGACAGTGGAGGGGTTCTGGAGGCTGATCAATAGCTATTTAGGAACAAGAAGTTCTGGTGTTCTCCTGCACAGTAGAGTGACTATAGTCAACAATCATGTCCCATATACTTCAGAAAGCTAGAAAAAGGATTCTGCATATTTTCATCACAATGAGATAACAAATATTTGAATAGATAAATATATTTGCCCTGGTTTGAACATTGCCAGATGCACACATGTATCTAAAATCACTTGGTCTATACAACTTGATATGTCAGAAAATGATGGCCATGTACATCACCCCTCTTTGGTGGGTTTCCTCTTAGGCACAAACTTGTTCCTTGTTGCTGTTCATGAGCTTGGTCATTCCCTGGGACTCGACCATTCCAATGACCCAGAGGCAATAATGTTTCCCACCTACAGTTACCGTGACCCTAAGACATTTCGCCTCTCTGCTGATGATAAACGTGGCATACAGTCCCTCTATGGTAAGTTGAACATCGTCATTTTTCTGTCTTAAAGTTCCTCTTAACAATGGTCTAATACATCTATCTACATTTGGATTGAGCTCTGTCTTTTCTTTTGAGCTCCATAACAACCTTGAAAGGTAGGTGTGCAGATATTATGTTCATTTTACAAATTGGAGATCTCGCACAAGCCTTTAGATTGGAGCTTTTTCTACCCTCGATAACCCTACTGAAGATGACACATAGAGAATAATCTAATGGGAAAAGGAAAATCAAAGTAATCAGAAATACTTCCCCCCATGAGGTTGCAACCATGTGGGAAAATCCTGAATGGATTCAAGATTTTTATGAAATGTATCAACTTAAATTGGCTTTGATGTATTTTCCGTCAAGAAAATAGAATACTTTTAAAAGAATGGTTCTTCCTCTTGTGACCAAAAGTGCTAACGTTTCCCAAATGCTTCTTGAAATATATTTTCAGGAGTTCCACTGATGTACCAACCCAAGCCAAGCCCTGAAAGTCAAGTACCAGACGCCTGTGACCCCAACTTGAGTTTTGATGCTGTCACTACAATGGGAGATAAAATCCTTTTCTTTAAAGACTGGTATGAGCATTCTCATTTCTAACAATATTAGTGGTTTTGTCCTTAGAATTCTTTTTTTTAATGTCAGAAAATACTCAACCAGGATCTTTCCGATCTCAACTTCCCAGGTATCTAGGATCACAGGTCAGAGGCTCTGGTGCCCTACAAGTATCAATAACAAGTTTTAACTTTAAATGTCTTTCACATCAGGTTTTTCTGGTGGAAGCGTCCTGAGCGATCAGCCACTGGTGTTAGTTCAATTCATTCCATGTGGCCGTCCTTGCCAGCCGGCATTCAAGCTGCTTATGAAATTAAAGCCCAAAACCAGATTTTTCTTTTTAAAGGTAACTTCAATGTTTACTTCTGACATCAAGCATACTTTAAAGAGAAGGAAACAATAAGAAAGTATTATTACTTTTATGAAGTAGACCAGAGTATTCCAAATTTTCCTATAAGCTAATATTGCTTTAACTAGTTACCCTGGAAATATCTGCAGCTGTTAGGGAGCTACAAATGTTTCTAAAATATAAAATATGTTTCTAAAATATATGTATGAAGAAAAAACATGGAATCATAGAACATAAAATAAACCACACTGAAGAACTATAGGGAGGGAGTGCGGGTCAGTGGTAAAGTATATGCCTACTATACACCAGGCTCTGTATTTGAGTCCCAGAATTGGGAGAAAAAAAAAACAGAACAATTAATATTTTAGAGCTTGGAAATAAATGCATTAAATCTGTATTTTTGTTCCTGTTTCTATGAAATTCAAATATATCCTTTTTCTTCTTTGCCTTGTAGATGACAAGTTCTGGTTAATAAACAATTTAAGACCACAGCTAAACTATCCCAAGAGTATATATTCTCTGGGCTTCCCCAATTCTGTGAAAAAAATTGATGCAGCTCTCTTCAACCCACTTTACTATAAAGTCTACTTCTTTGTGGGTAACCAGTATTGGAGGTGAGATTTAATGATCCAGGGTTGTTCCCTAGGATTTGTTGGTAAAACAGCCATAGAACAAAGTGCTCCACAAGATAGTTTTTCTTTGTAAGTTCTCAGGTTCCTGAAAGAGAGATCAAGGGAATGAAGAGCAGAAACTGTTGTCAACCTACATCTTTTCTCTATGCCTCTGGTTTCTGTTGTAAGAAATAGTATATAATCTCATTTAGGAAGAAAGCTCTTTAAATGCCATATTACAAAGCAGTAGACATATTGAGAACATGTTCTAGATCTATAAGGCCTGGTATTTAGTTTATGGCCATCTTAGAGGATGTATAGATTTGTAGAGTTCTTCCCATGATCACTGGAGCCCAAAGATAAAATGAGTGACCTATGCTCTAAGTGACAAGAGATCAGATAGTCAGGCCATTCCGGTAGCTCCTCTGAATGGTTTAACCTCAAGTATCTAATTCCAAAGTGGGCTAGGACCGTCTCTTTAGTTAGTTCCCAGATTGCTTGCATGGTGGACATACAGCCTAACAAAATGTTTGAAGATTACATTGTCACCCCATTTACTCTTGAACATTTTAAATTCAACATCTACTTTCAGTTGAATACTACAAGCTTGTCAACCAAGTTCAGTCTTATTTGAGAAGGAGAACTATTTATTTTAGCAAAGAGAACTTTTTAAAGAGCCCACGAATTGGTGTCATTTGTCATAGCTTGCGATTGTTAACATTAACAGTTCAACTCTGACCAGTGGCTCTATTTACTTTGATGCTGCTTAGCGACTCAAGGTTTTTCTATTCTTCTCCTTAAAACAGTGAAATTTCCTCCTTTTCCTACTATTTCCAGTATCAGGAAATCATGAGCAAGCAATAAATTCTTAGAGAATTAAATTGTATAAAACTAAGATAACAGGTACTTTTGATTGCCACATCCAAGTCTAGAGTGAGATGACACTATTTACTCACTGGTGAAATAGAATTTGGAAAAATCACCTGATTATATGGGCCAGCTATGACAGGATTAACTTTCAATGTCTCTCTAATATCTGTCTTTAAAATATTTTAGTTCCATGGCTCTAAAACTATTCCATTCTGTTATCCTCTGGACAAAATCATTGTTGTCTTAGCAGAAAGCTCTGAAAGGAAGGCAATGACAGGCAATTAAATCGTTGGAGCATGGGGAGGGGTCAGTACTGTAGCAAGTCACCTTCTGGAGCAAGTGCTGGGAGAGGCTCTGCGGGGACAGTGCGGGTGGGGAAAGACCGCACTAAGTTAGGGAGCCAACATGCTGAGTCCTGTGGGGTTGTAATCTGTGTTTTAGTGTTTGATTTTCCTCGTTGGCACAGTTAAAGGCCTTTTAGGAGAGGATATGCATTTATGGATAACGTCATAAAATCCATTTCCTGGTTTTCTTGCACAGGTATGATGTGCGTAGACAGTTCATGGACCCCACTTATCCCAAGTTAATTAGCACGCACTTCCCCGGGATCAAAAATGAGATTGATGCAGTCTTCTATTTCAAAAGTAAGTGGATTCAGAAAGTATAGATACCCATTTTAAAACACTACCAGGAACAGAGAATGGATTTCCCCACTGGAAAGAGATGGTGGGGGGAGCTCAATTCTCACAGGTCCATAGAGGGAAAACTCAGTGTGCAGGGCTCAGGATAGACAATAAAGAAGACTGAGCAAGGTGGGTGGTACTACCCATGGTGCCTTTCCTATGGTGGTCTAGAAGGAGGGGGAATAGAATTGTTGCTACCTCCTCTGACCGAACCTCTGGAGTTTTCTGTGACCTCTTGGAGTCATGTGTCCAGTAAGCCAATGGCACCTAAGACTCAGGCAAGCCTGGACTCAAGTACTTCTTGCACCTAGCATTCTGTGCCTTCCTTCAGCCCCTTCTACCCTCACAGAAGCTCACTGCAAGATATAGAAACTGCATCCAAATTGGGACTGAGGATGAGATAAGAGAAGCTTGATAATATGCTAGAAATACCTTCAAGCTTGGCCTAAGCACAAGTGTTCAACAGACCAAGATTCTCAAGGCCTTCCCTGTCTCAGTTCCTGTCTTTAGGGCCCTGTTTACCCTTCCCTGGGCCCCTTACCCTCTCTGAGTCCACCGTCCATAGTGCGATTGGTTGTGTATAGATGCGAGGGCAGGATACACACATGGCTACAGGTGCCTAACATCTGTGTTCTCAAATCACAGTGTATGTAGTCTAGTAATCCACAACAACAGATTTAAAGAAAAAGAAGAAGAAATACCAAGGGAAAATTAATTTTTTTTCCTTTTAGGACACTACTATTTCTTCCAAGGACCTAATCAATTTGAATATGATGTCCAACTGCATCGAATCACCAAAAGGCTGAAAAGCAATAGCTGGTTTGGATGTTAGGAATGATGTAATTAATGATATTTGTCAACTTAACTTCAGTTTAACAAGTATTTATTGCATATTTACAATGTGCTCAGGGTACCTATTGCATTATTATGTATATCATAAAACAACGTAATAGCTTAAATTGATTGCATAGTTGAATAATTACATAAAATACAAACCAGTATTTTCCATTTTTGTTTGGTTCTGTTATTAAGTTTGAAAACTTCTCTTTAAAGGATAACTTTCTATAAAAGAGGTCACTCTAAACCTTAGTTCCTACCAACCTTGATTGACTAGATAGAATAATTACTTCTCTGGCTAAATTAAAGTTAAATATGTATATTTTTCTTGTGCTCAAATGAAAATGTGGTCTCTTTTTAAAATTTGTGATGAAAAGTTTGGATGCAGTTTCTATATCTTGCAGACTACTGAAGTGATACCTCTCCCAATGTCCTCCCAATGCAAGCCTGGCCCTTGGGCCCCTCCTCTTCTTTGTTCTCAGGCGGGCTTCAATTCATTCTTTGTGTGGGGGTGTGTGGTGTGGTGTGTTGGCATAGATGAACTAGGAAAGCCCAAAAGATTCCCATTATATTCTTCAAGTCAGGCAATGCATTGAAAAGTACTAGACTTTATTGTCATTCCATCATAAAAGGGGCCTCCTGGAGATATCATCTGTTAAACTGCAGGAAGGGAAAGTGTGACTTAGCTCTTGCTATGGCAGATATTCTAGGCAGTGGCTGGTGATACAAAGTCTATGAAATTGATAAACTCTGCTCCTTTTCAAGATCAGTATGTGATCTTGAACAAGTCAGCTGATCTCCTTGAAGGTGAAGGAAAGTAATTCTCTCTCTTAGGTCTGTTCTGAGATTAACATATGGAGCCAATGACATGCTCTAGGCTTTTCCCCGAAGCCTATTTCTCCCCAGCCTAACTTCCCCTTGGCCTGTAATCCCCCAGATGTTCTGTACTCCTCCTCAGCAAATGTGTCCATACTTCAGAAACGACTTTGACGTGTGGGCAAGTTAGAGAGCCCACAGGGTTCTCTGGCCAGTTGTTCCATCTTTTCTTCAATGTATACTACTATAAGCCATCCAAAGTTAGAAATACTGTCACCTAATTCTGGCTGTTATTGCTGATACCTGTTATAAACATTGTTTAATATTTGTCAAAGTTTCCATATTTCTGTCATACATGTCACACTCATAAGAATTTTTATTTCCCAGTTGTTTTCAAAGAAAAAAAGTGATTTAAGCTGGACGCAGGTAGCTCATGCCTGTAGTCCTAGATACTTAGAAGGCTGAGATATGAGGATCACGGTTCAAAGCCAGCCTGGGCAGGAAAGTCTGTGAAACTCTTATCTCCAATAAACCACCAAAAACCAGAAGTGGTGTTGTAGCTCAAGTGGTAGAGCACTAGCCTTGAGCTGAAGAGCTGAGGGACAGCACTCGGGCCCAGAGTTCAAGGCCCACGACTGACCAAAAAAAAAAAAAAAAAGTGATTTATTTGGTATCACAGAGCTAAGAAGTCCAGAAACTGAGATCCTAATGGAAGGCTGTTTAACCCCCAAACTCATGTCCATTCTACTGTGGTACTTTCAGCTGAAAATGTTTTAACCAATGAGAAGTGCAGTTTGGTACTGTTTGGTCCAATATCTAGGTACAAAATAGATTGGTTAACTGGCACTGTTGTTTATAGTTTGAAGCCATCCCTGGCAGTTAACCAGAAAAATATTAGACTGTGAAACATGGTTCAGGTGGTAGAGTGCCAATTCTACCAATAGAGCGGAGGCAGCATTTAAGGTCCTCAGTTTAAGTCTAGTGCTGGCACAAAAAAGTGTTCCATAAATAATCACAAGTAGAAGTTCAGTTCCTCCTCTGTACTAATGGAGCAGTCAAGTTACCATAACAACATTGTATGTTAATGAGGCTGGAGGAGAAGTTTTTCCACTTACGTTCTAAGTTTGTGACTTTGAACAATATGTTCCCATCTTTTAATTAAATAAACTATGACTTTCAAAAATAAGAAGGATTGAGAAACGTGTGTCTGATTGCTAAGGTTCTGGATTGTGTGTGTTTCCTCCCATTCTTAATGTTGAATTTTGATGAGGAACACTAAAGACTTTGTGGTCAAGGAGATTTTTTTTTGCTGCTATTTCCCCCCATGATTTGGAGCACTGACCAATTTCTGCGACTAAGGAGGCTCGGTACATTTTTTCAATCTTAGTGACATGTAATGACTGTTTATAGCCTTTTGTCCTAACTGGGTCACATCTGGGCAGCACGAGGGTGATGACGGGCAGAAGGAAGGCAGAAGGCAGGAGGTCCTAAGGGGGCCGCCAACGTGATACTTACCAGACAAGCACAGTTATGTGGTATATTCAGGGTTCAGTTTTTTAAGAATGTGAGCATTTAAGACATAAGCTATGTAAGAAAGGCTACATTTAGGCAGTAAGAATGTCATGAAAAGGTTGGAATTAGTCTACAGACTAATTTTATTTTGGTTTATTCTGGTTTTGATTGAACAGTACTATACCTCCTTTATTCCTAACTTTCTGTTTGGACTTGAACAAACGTTTTAAATCTTTCTGAGCTTCAATCTCCTCATCTGTGGAATGGGCATGTGAATATTTACTTTGAAATATAGACATAAAGGTAGATGGCCTGTGCAAGGTGTTGGGAGCATAGTAAATAATCCATCTGTTTTGGTCTTGTTTCTTATAGGATTTCTATGGATGTAGGTGTTGGTATGACCACACTACACCCTGGGGGAACATTCAAAGTCATTCATTATCTAGAACTATAGGAAATCCTGGGAGTTCAGCGTCCTGGCTCCCTTTCTTTCACCATATGGCTTAATAGAAAGTAGTCTGGCACACTGATGCCAACTCAGTTGGAAGGTTGTGCGTTAGTTCTGCCTTGGTAGATATATAGCCCTAATTTAGGGCTATTATTTCAACACAAGCTTTCATTCTATCATTTTTACACAGTGTAATCTACCCAAAGGATATGCCAACGTTAGCAAAGTCATGACTCAAAAGAGGACAAAATCTTTTTAGAAGATAAAGCCATACCTGAGACCATTGTCACAGATTTGTCAGGGTAATGAACATACATTACTGATTACAAGTACTAGACAGAAATAGGAAGAAGTATAATCACCATAATAATGCACATAAGAATTACAGAGTTTAAATAAAAATTTGTAGTCATTCAGCTAAGGGAACAACCCAGACTGTCATCTATTACAGAGGTGCAAGAGCCATGGAGTTAACAGACTTTTCCGAGGGAGATACTCAATCTATAAATTTACTGACAATTGCCAGATCATATCTAAAAAGGTATAGAACTTTGACCTACAACCTGTAGCAAACTTCCCAGAGATCAGTCCCTAAGAATTCTAACTGCTGCAATGTCAGATTTTCAGGAAGTCAGATTATCAGGTGTGGTGGAATTCCAGAAAGGTCAACAATAACTGTCACATATTGGACACATAGCTTTTCCACTGACTAGAAAACACTATGGCTAATTTTCTACTAGATTAGTATTGGTTATGGGAGAGCCAAAACAGATTGTGGCCCCAGAATTTCATACTCACATGTGACATCTCACTTAGTAAATGTCAGCAAAAGTCCTTCTCAAATATGCTGCTGGAACCAGCAGACTTGAGCCATCCTTGGGGGGAAAGCCGCAGAAGGACAAAATTTCTAACTCAATATGGACAATCCTAGAATGTATAAAAAATAAGGCTAAGCATTGTCTCTACTCTGACAAATTCAAACTCTGAGATTCAAAATCATAATAATATGTCTCATAACTTCTCCCTTCTGCTTCCACTCTAATCTTCAGATGAGGAAAAGTGTTTCTATTAGCATATATCAATTCCACAAAGGAATTTCGTTGTGATCTCTCCATACATGCATATAATTCACTTAATCAAATTCATCGCCTCTATTTCCCATTTTTATCCTCACCAGGTCTTTTCCCCACTTTAATAGGTTTCTTTGAAAAACTGTTTCTTAAATATCATTCTTTTTTATTTCACAATCACTTGAGATATATTGCCTTTTAAGTACCACTACAACAATAATTTATGTTTCTCTGTTTTGCACAATTAGAATATTTATGCCAAAAGTATTACAAAATGTTCATCCCTTCATAATATCTGAGTTGCCTGGAGCCACATAAAAGCTACTATCAATGCCAAGGAATTTTAATAATAAATTTTTAGCCTTTTTACCACTCGTGACAAGTGATCTTAGTCATTATGCTTTTTTTGTTGTTGTTGGTCACGGGGCCTGAACTCTGGGCCTGGGCACCGTCCCTCAGCTCTTCAGCTCAAGGCTAGCGCCCTACCACTTGAGCCACAGCAATACTTCCTGCTTTTTCTGCTTATGTGGTGCTGAGGAATGGAACCCAGGGCCTCATGCATGCAAGGCAAGCTCTCTACCACTGAGCCACCTTCCCAGCCCCATTATGCTTTTTTAAAACAAGAAAAATAAACTTTTCATTTTCCATTGTTTTGAACATGTAATTCAGGGTTTTATTCTCTAGCTTGTCTTCTCCCCTCTTTTATGAACGTCAATGCAATACCTGTTATAAGCATCATTCACATGCACTCTAGGCTGAATACCACCCTTCATGTACCTTATGCTGTTTCCACACCCCAACCAAACAGTATTACATTGGTCCAAATCCCCAGGTTATAGCCTAAATCCAAAAGAGTAAAGCTAGGCTGCTACCTCATCTCAATCTTTACCTTGGTTGTTTCAGAAACAGTAAGAGCTCATCCACCTTCTCTGTGAGACTCATAAGCATAGAAATCAGATTTATATGACACCCAAATATGTATATAAATACATTGGCTAATTTGCCAACAATCCATTTGAAAAGTATTGAAAAGCCCTGAATAATTACGAATAATATCTCTAGTCTTCAGCTTATCATTTTGCTTAATTGTCATTCCCAGCATGCTCTGTCCTTTGGTAAACAAATGCTCAAAGATGCAAACAAATTTTAAAAAGCAAAACATTACCACCTGGCAATCAGGGAAGAATAAGGAAGTGAGCAGGAGCAGGTATAAAAAGTTCAACGAAATGTTGCTCATGTTACTGGTACACAGTAAAAGATCTTCCTTACAATCATTTATTATGCACCAGTAATGTGATTAACATCATACTTGTGAGCCAGGGAAATGAGAAGAGAGGAAAGGGGAGGGGAAGAGATAAAAGGGCAGGGAAAAGAAAAAAAAGAAAAGAAGAAAGCAAAAGGGCATAAATAAAGATCTTAAGATGGCTTTTTTCCCCTACTTCAAATCATGTACCAATCTGAATTTTAGAGTATGGTAAAGAAGTTGAAGAAAAGTAAAAAAGAAAACTCTATAAGATAAAAACAGAATTTCAGTCCAATGAGCAATGTCATTCATTTGAATTCTACCAATATTTCTAAAATAGCTGTTGATTATAAAATTAAAACTGACCCCCCCAGAGCTACATATCCCTCTCTTCAGAGATCTTTTTATTTTTTTGCCATCCAGAAGGGCTAGCTAGGTCAAGTACAAATCAGGTATTGTGGACATTTCAAATAAAAAATGCAAAAACTAAAAATTTCCTTCCACTATTCCATTAGGTAATATGTCCTGTATTACAGAGTTTAATAGCATACACTATAGACTATAATTATGCATGAACAACTTTTCACTTCCATCTTGTTATATTCAATTTTAATATAGATTCTTCACAAAAACTTGTTTTTTTTTTAAATTGTGAAAATACCATACAGAGGGGTTACAATTACATGGGTAAGAAAATGAGTACATTTCTTATCAAGCATTGTTACCTCCTCCTTTGTTTCTCCTTCTCATCCCTTCCCATCTGCACCCCCCATCCCCCCATTACTGCCCCCCCCGCCAAAGTTGTAAAGTTCGTTTTCAACATAACATCTTGTACATCTCATTGTTGCAATGGGTCCACCTGTATCCCTATTTAAACGATTTGTTTTTTTCCCTTCCCCTCCACAAATTATACCAACATCAAATACAGTGAAAACAGGGGTTATACCGTGGGGGAAGGACATACAAAGCAACAAAAAAATTATCTTATAAATATGTTAGAAACAATCACAAGAAAGAAAAAACATTTGAGTCTTTATCTTAGGGTTCATTTCACCTAACATCAACTTATCTGACTGTTTCTGCTTGTCTCAGACATATACTAGTAATTGCAAATAAGGGAAACCATGGGACCTATGTTTCTTTGGGCCTGGCTTACTTCACTTAATAGAATTTTTTCCGAGTCTTTCTATTTCCTAAAAATAGGGCAATGTCATTCTTTCTGATGGAGGCATAGAATTCCATTGTGTATATATACCACATTTTCTTGATCCATTCATCTACTGAGGGGCATCTGGATTGGTTCCATATCTTAGCTATGGTAAATAATGCTGCAATAAATATAGTTGTGCTGGTAGCTTTCGTGCTGGTAGCTTGTTTGTGATGATTTGGGTAAATGCCCAAAAGTGGGATTGCTGGGTCATAGGGGAGCTCTAAGTGGAGTCTTTTGAGGAACCTCCATATTACTTTCCAAAGTGGCTGAACAAGTTTACACTCCCACCAACAATGCAGTAAAATTCCCTTCTGTCCACATCCCCTCCAGCATCTGTTGCTATTAGAATTCTTGATTATAGCCACTGATTTGCATTTCTTTTATGGCTAGGGTGGTTGAGCATTTCTTCATGTGTCTATTGGCCATCCTTCTTTCCTCTTCAGAGAAGTTTCTCTTTAAGTCTTTAAAATTTCTGCATAATTCTGCTGTTCCACCAAATCAGTCCATTTCTTTTCCCAAATACACATACATGAATTTCCCAGTGAATTCCACTCAATTTTTCCAGCATCAAAAAAATATGCTCCTGTTTTCTCTCTTTTGCCAAGACAGGAAACATTTCCTGGAGATTAATCACTATTTTGTCTTGCAAAATTGGGAAGGTTGAGAGGAGTTAGTAGATTATATCATCTTTGAATTTGGAATTTCTGGAAAGGGTTCTCCACCATTTGGATGAGGGCAATGATGAGTCAGCTTGTCAGTGATCCAAACAAACATTATCTCTCTATAAAAGTTGGACTCCAGAATGTAGACCTTGAAGGAGGTAGGCAGAGAACAGGCATTAAGGCAACAGAGACCTGAGGCAAGCCAGTGGAAATGAAGACTCTTCCAGTCCTGCTGTTGCTGTGTGTGGGAGTTTGCTCTGGGTACCCATTGGATGGACCTGCAAGGGGTGAGGAAGGAAGCATGGACCTTGTTCAGGTAATGAAGGGATGAAGCCATCACTCCTGGGCAGGGCCCACTGGGAAACATCTCTGCCTACCATAAATCATACTGAATTATAATATGGGAATGGCTTCAGAGTAGTGAGTTATAAAATATCAGGTATGGAAATGGTTTTAATAGCCTATTCCCCAAGCTCCTCATTTTATGTAGGGAGAAACAAAGGTCATAAATATGTGAGTAGGTTTTTCTCCCAAAATCACTCAGCATCACAGGAATAGCAGCATTGGGCAAAGCACAAGAATAACAAATGAAGAGTTTATGGATGTCTTTCTTTGGAACTTCTTTGGTTACTTTACCCCAATGTGGCATTTATAGTTCTGATGTTATGCTTATAAAAAGGAATTTATCCAACTTCTTTTTTGTAAGCCAGATCCTTGTGAGAAGTAGAAAGTGGAAAATTGAAGAAATTTGTCTACGATGTACAATAATATGCTCATAGAGGTTTATTGGTTTATTTTGTTTTCCACTCATAAAGACACTGGATATTTGTCTCAATTTCCCACTTCTTTCATTGCTTTAGTAGCAAATTCAAACTAAGTACAGGGGCCTTTAGTTATAAAGATAAAGCAAAGGCAAGAAAATCTGTCACTGAGAAATTAAATGAAATGGCATTTATTATTTCAGAAAACTAGAGAAATACTTTGAAAAGTGAGCAAATGTAAAAAATTTCTATAAGTAGTTATGGCCAAAGATTATTTTTTAAATGGACTAAAAACTATACTTTTTTTTCATTAGCATTACCTAGAAAACTACTACAACCTTGAAAAAGATGCCAAACAATTTATTAAAAGAAAGGACAGTAGTCCTGTTGTTAAAAAAATCCAAGAAATGCAGAAGTTCCTGGGGCTGGAGGTGACAGGGAAGCTGGACTCCGACACGATGAGGATGATGGGCAGGCCCAGGTGTGGCGTTCCTGACGTTGGTCACTTTACCACCTTTCCTGGCACACCAAAGTGGCAGAAAAATCACCTCACCTACAGGTAATGGGTCCAAGGTTTTCACAGAAGACTAACTTCATCATCTGTGTCACAGGAACCAATGCCACCTTTCTCGATTTTTCTCATCCAGGATTGTGAATTACACGCCAGATTTGCCAAGACAAGTGGTGGATTCTGCCATTGAGAAAGCTCTGAGAGTCTGGGCGGAGGTGACTCCACTCACATTCTCCAGGACGTATGAGGGAGAGGCTGACATCATGATATCCTTCGCCGTAAGAGGTAAAGAAGCAAAGCAAAAAACAAACTCTCCTAAAGGAAATTCCACATTTATATAAAAATGGGTCAAAAGAGATCCTAATTCCCTATCTTTCTGGTGATTTTTCTTCTTATTAGAACATGGGGACTTCAGCCCTTTTGATGGACCTGGAATGGTTTTGGCTCATGCCTATGCCCCTGGGCCAGGGATTAATGGAGATGCTCACTTTGATGATGATGAGAGATGGACAGATGATACAAGAGGTTGGTGTGGTACAGCTCAGAGAACGATGTAGTGTCAATTTCCTTTTACATTTAGAAAACTCCTACTAACTCAGCACACTGAAGAAATTATATGCTTTCTATTTTCTAACGGATCAGGAATCTATAGACAAGGTTTTTATGTTAAACATTACTGGATGCACTTTTTAATAAGTTTTTTTTATTGTGAAAATACTGTACAGAGGGGTTACAATCACATGAGCAAGGTAATGAGTATATTTCTTAACAAGCATTGTTGCCTCCTCCTTTGTTTTTCCCCTCCCATCCCATCCCTCCCATCTCCACAACTACATTTCACCCCCAACCCCTCACCCCCCCTCCTGGCCTAAATTGTAAAGTTCGTTTTTTAAGATAGCATCTTGTACATCTCATTGTTGTAATGGGCCCACCTGTATCCCTATTTAAACAATTTGTTTTTTCCCTTCCGCTCCCCAAATTATACCAACATCAAATACAGTGAAAGCAGGGTTATACCATGGGGGATGGATGCTCTTTCTAATGCTTAAAATAGTTTATTCCCTGTTCTGCTAATACCCAATATTAGAAATATCATTAAATTATTTCTTCAACAATTTTGGACCTTGTGTGATCTAAGGGCCACTATTAGATTAAAAAAAAAACCAAGGTCTCATTATCACAAATTGCAGATATCCAAAGGATGATGGTATTGCAATACATTTTTACTAAAATACATCGCAGGTATTGTTTATATAATTGCTACTTATACTTTAAAACAGAAATCAGAATTAAATTCCAAAAACTAGGGCTCTTTTGGTTTTTTTCTTTTATTCTGGCTAAGCTAACATTTTTGTGACTTCAAGGTTATGAAGAATTTTTAGGGATTTCTGAAGGAAAGAAACTAACCTCTGAGTACAATGAACTAACTGTTAGATAGAAGATTGTTTCTTTTTTTCAGTTCATAACTTTAGGAATAGTTGCCAAAGTTTTCAAGAAGTTGGCTGAAATGAACAGTACTTCTTATGAGATTTGATTGGGATTTGCAATGAAAAGATACACAGAATATGTAGAAAACAAATGGGAGTTTCATGCTGGATGAAGTTTGTGGTTTGGGTTTACATCTTTCTGCAAAGGAACTTTCCCATAAAGACTCTTAGGGTCACAAGATACACAAGTAATACTTGCTTTGTCAGCCGTAATTACCTAATTCCTTCCAATTTTAGAAAAGTATCTGAATACTGCTGTGCTGGTATGTCAAAGCCTCTTTTATGACAAAGGTAGTCAGGATTGGGCATGTTGGGTTCTAAAGCAATCTTGCAAGTCCCATGACATCTATCGCTGTTCATCTTTTTTGACTCAGTGTATGCATTAATGATGAGGAGGCTGAAATCATGCAGGCTCTATTCCAGAGAAAGTAGCAGGATCTTGGCTGCTTAAAGGTTTCAGATTGCAAACATTCCAACAGAAATCAGCAGGATTCTGTAGTTTAAGGATTTCAGAAGATAAATACCTAGTGATTTGTTTGAGATTGCCACTGAGAATAATAATATACTAGAATATTGTTTATCTTTTCACTGACAATAGAAGAGAAATATTTTTGATATTCTACCTAAGTAAGTTCAAAAAGTATACCTGGTTTTCCTGCACTGTCCACCTTTACAAAAGGTTGGAATAAGAGTTCAGTCATATGCTGCTCTGTATGTGTGTGGGTAGTTAAAGCTTACACTGGTGTTACTCTGGAAACATGATTGAAGCCTGCTTCAGCCTTCTGGTTTTCCTGCAGTTAAGAGGCACTTGGGGAAAGAGAGGGCCAGTTGAATATGACTGGGTACTTTCAAAGATGGATTGCAAGTATGAGTCTTAAAATACACTTGGCTTTCCGTTATGCAATCAGCCAAATTGCTCAAGGAAAAAACAAACACAGTGGGGGGAAAAGGTCCTATGCGGTTCCAGGAAGTGCATAAATACAATGTAGAACTGACCTGTGCAATGTACATTTATTTAAAGAAACTATTATTTATGATTTTTTTCAGTAGGGACCAATTTATTCCTGGTTGCTGCTCATGAACTTGGCCACTCTCTGGGCCTCTTTCACTCGGCAAACAGTGAAGCTCTGATGTTTCCTGTCTACAAGTCCTTTACTGACCTGGCCACTTTCCGCCTTTCTCAGGATGACGTGAATGGCATCCAGTCTCTCTATGGTAGGTGATGCTGGGGAAAAAATAGGCATCAGAGCTTTCAAAGATGCTGCATAAAGTCTTAGTGACTGAGCTCATGACACCTTGAGAATGTCTGACATTCTCCTAATGCATGCCTCCTCTACCTGCTCCCTTTAGGGCCTTCCCTTTCCTCTCCAGAGGCCCCCCGGGTACCCAGCCCTCCGGAACCTGCCACACCAGCCAAGTGCGATCCTGCTTTGTCCTTTGATGCGGTCTGCACCCTGAGGGGAGAAATCTTGTTTTTTAAAGACAGGTCAGACTAGAAAATCTTATTTCTGGGCTGGGATGTAGCTCAGTGGCAAAGCGCTTGCCTAGCAAGTGCAACGTCCTGGGTTCGATCCCCAGTACCAAAAAAGAAAAGACAAAAAAAAAATCTTATTTCTCTTTCCATTCTTTTAGTGTAAAACGTTAGAAAGGACATTAAACAGCAACTCATTTAGATCTGGTGCTACCCTTTCCATATTTTCATGAAACTATCATGACCTTTATGGGAGGGGGTCAAACCTGAGGTTTGAAATTGGGGTCTTGTGAGGCAGGCTGGTGATTTGCCACTTGAACCACTTTTCAGATAAGGTTGTGCATTGTTACCTGGCCTAGGCTAATTTGAACCACCATCCTCCTATTTACACCTCCTAAATAGCTGGGGTTATAGTCAGGAGCCACCAGCCACCATGCCCTGCCTGTCAAATTCATTTTAGAAGCCTCAGGATTATTTGACTCTTGTCTTTGAATTGTTTATCCCAAATGTCCTTAGTCACAGTTACTTGTCAAAAAGATACAAGTAGAACTTTAGAATCAGAACTTTACTTCCTTTCAAAATGAGACCAGAATCTATACAGCATTTAATCATTTGACTTACTTGCACTGCATAAACATACATGTGATTAAAAAAAAAAAACCCTCAAACTACATAGAGGAGTTAAGCTTTGGTTCCCCACCAAATTTCCATATTTACACATGGAGAAGACATATCTGTATCCTTCTAGGATTTGTATACAAAGTGTATGTATACAGATTGTATGTGTGTGCATGTGTGTGTGCATACATACACATGCACACACACACACACCGTCCACCTTTACAAAAGGTTGGAATAATAATTCAGTCATATGCTGTTCTGTATGTGTGTGGGTAGTTAAAGCTTACACTGGTGTTACTCTGGAAACAGGATTGAAGCCTGCTTCAGCCTTCTGAAAATAAATGGAAAGGTGATATCCTTATGACAGCATACCTGCTTTCTGTCTGTCACAATGTCAAGAAAATAAGAGGTGAGGAGAGCACGGATGAAGCAGGTCTTTCAATCTGCATTTCTTTTGACATATATTTTAGGCATTTTTGGCGCCAGTCTCTCAGAACCATTGAGCCTGGATTTTACTTGATCTCTTCATTTTGGCCATCCCTTCCTTCAAACATAGATGCTGCCTATGAAGTTGCTAGCAGGGACACTGTCTTCATTTTTAAAGGTAAATTGTCCTACCAAAAAAAACCCTTCACAAAGAAAAGAAAGTAAGACTTTAATTTCTCAGCTATATCCAATTTTGACTACTAAGATCCTCAGTCCAAGATAATGAGGAAGGAAATAGGTACTGCTTCACTTATATTTTACAAATTGAAAAACAAACAGAATAAGATGGCAGAGTTGTAAATTCCCTCATTTGAACTTTCAATCTGTTCAATATCCACTAAGGAACTGGTGTCTAAATCTGAAGCTCCAGGAAAATCGAAGGTTCTAAAATGTACATCTAAAACTAAGCTGCCTAGGTGTGGTAATTTCAAAATGACTTTGTTTTGAAACAGGCCATCAGTTCTGGGCCATCCGAGGGCACGAGGCACAGGCTGGCTACCCAAGAAACATCCACACGCTGGGGTTCCCAGCGACTGTGGAGAAAATTGACGCGGCCATTTCTGACAAGGAGAAGAAGAAAACATACTTCTTTGTGGAGGACAAATACTGGCGGTAAGTGGCAATATATCTAATGATGCAAATCAGCTCCTTTCTCTAGGAGCATTCTCCACTCTCTCTTTCTCCCAGCGTCCCTCTCAGTAGAAGGGAGGGCTGGGCTCTAGACAGCTTTGGGGAGTGCTTGTGTCCATGTAGTAACAGGCATTTCTTAAGTGCACCTGAGAGAATATGTCAACAGATGAGCATTTCCTGTGCTCTGCTCTCCGACTTACTGAAGCCCCTTTTTCTCTCTTCCACCCCCTCAAATCCTGCCTGTTCCCCACACCTGGCTTCAGTCTCACCACCTCCATGGGGTCTTCCTTTCTGAACTCCAAACCTAACTGCCTTTTCTTACCCTGCACGGAAAATAACTTGGAGGATCCAGGCGCTCATTTTCGTCCTAGTGTCTACAAGTTGTGCTATTTTCTCACGGCACATGACTTCATTTAAGTTCATCCATAGGTTACTTCTTTTACTCTGTGCAGCTTTGATGAGAAGAGACAGTCCATGGAGCCAGGCTTTCCCAAGAAGATAGCTGAGCACTTCCCAGGGGTCGACTCTAAGGTGGATGCTGTCTTTGAACAATTTGGTAAGGGATATTTGGTCTGTTGGCACTTGTTCACTTAACATACTCCATGGTATGAGAAGGAAGAGAATTGAGTAACTGTTAATAACAGGGTTTTTAATTATAAAATCAAAATTTCAATTCATTACTTTTGAATCAGTTATACAACTACTTCAAATGAGTTGTCATGGAACACAAGGATAAATAGCACAAATCTCTCTTTTATGCACGCATATAAAGCCAAAATGTTCAGCTGCCACTCTCTCATACCTTGAGCAACCACCTTTCTTAATTTAGTATGGAAATCCAATCAGGGGAAGTAGCTGGGCCTATTCCTCACTCTCTGATCCTCTCTTCCATTCCATCCCATTCTGAATCCCCAAATTTGTGACTGACCATATCAGTTCATGGCAAACAATTGACTATTCTTGCAGCCAAAGTTAAGAGAAAAATAAGAGGAAGAGGTTTTTCTTTTAATGAAAAATAAGTGCTAGCTTCCTGAGTAGCTCATGCTCATCTATTATGCAAGATATTAAAATGCAAAGATGCTATACTAATTTGACAGCTTTTCTACTGATTCTCATTTATTACCAACCATTCCTCATCTTGTCCAGGTCCCCCATTTTATTGGCTTGGTAAGAGTTTGTTGGAACTTATGATGAGATTTTTTTTTAATCCCTAACTTAGAATTAATCAATTGCCATGAACTTAATGTCTATGAAAGCTCCATTGCTCCGTATCTGGATTACCAATCATTCCATTCTCTTACTTTCTTCTTTAAAAGGAGAAAATGTCAATCTGTAACATGAAGCTTGTTAAGAATAAGGGGGAGGCCGGGTGTCAGTAGCTCATACCTGTAATCCAAGCTACTCAGGGGGCTGAGATCTGAGGATGGAGGTTCAAAGCCAGCCAGCCCAGGCAGGAAAGTCGAGAGACTCTTATCTCCAATAAACCACTCAGAAAACTGGAAGTGGTGCTGTGGCTCAAGTGGTAGAGTGCTCACCTTGAGCTGAAGAGCTGAGGGCTAATGCCCAGACCCAGAGTTCAAGCCCCATGACTGACCAAAAAAAAAAAAAAAAAAAAGAATGGGGGGGGAGGGGACTAGAGCTATGCAGTATGATTGTTTTAATCAATAAAAATTACTTTTTTGCCAGAAAAAAAAGAAACAAAAGTGAGTGGGAGCTGATGCTCTTTATTGAACGGTACCTGGCAAGACAGGAGAGGACCCTCGGGTGTTCTTAAGAGCCTGGTTCCTTCTGTGGGGCCAGAAATACCCCATAGGCGATTACACAGAAGATCGGCAGGAAGAACTTAACTTTGTGTTAGACAAAGCTGGACAGTGCTTCAGTGCTTCCTTCCTCCCTCCTTCCCTCCCTCCCTTCCTTCCTTCTGCCTGTCCTTCCTTCCTCCTCCCCCTCCCCACTTCCTTGTTGAGTAAACCCACAAACATCTGAGTCCCTTGTTCATTGATGAAATGGAGTTGGATAGTATTGATGGTAACTCATCAATACATTTTTTTAAATCTTGTAAAATGCTGAACATCGTGTTGGCACTGAGCAAAACTCTATAAACACTTCCTACTTTCAGTGATCTCTTATTCTGAGTTTGTAAGCTGCCAAATTTCTTCTTTTAGAAAAAGTTCTGTTTCTTGTCCCTGTATTTGCAGGATTTTACTATTTCTTCAGTGGATCTTCACAGTTGGAGTTTGACCCAAATGCAAAGAAGGTGACTCATATTTTGAAGAGTAACAGCTGGTTCCATTGTTAGGAGAGATGTGTAGAAGGTAAAATTCGAGCATGTTAAATGAAGATAGTGCTTCTTCGTGAAGTGGTTTGTATTCTCTGGTGCCAGCTGCAGCAGATCTTCGTGGGTCTTGTCTGTCACATCACAATATTACAAAGCATTCCAGAGCACTGCTGCTTAGCCTGCACTCCATCATACAGAGCCTCCTATGTGAAGGGCTTGTGGGGAGCAACAGATGCATGATTGTATGGATACAGACTTGTTATTTAATAAAGAGGATTTATTGCTTATTTCATTTCAGTGTTTTGTTGGTTTATATGTTTCAAGACCAAGTCACTGGCAAGAGGTAGCTCTACCTGTTGGCTACATGATAGTCAAAGCCGTAGACAGCCTGAGATGCATGGCCACTGGAGGTGACGTGTGAAAAATCATACTAATCCTTCTTCTTTCCTTGGACTTACGTATTCCCCCGGTGGAACTCTTCTCTGCCTGAGCAAGCAGCTCTCCTCACATCTACTCTATTCATATGTGAGATCTCCTCACGTCTACCCTCTATGACAACTTCCCGCTGTGCTCCTTTTGAATCTGTCTGTATCTGGAGAGAAATGTCCATTGGAAAATGGCAATTTTAAAACAGGGTTACCATCCCTAAGTGGTGTCTCTAGCACAATGCCTAGTACCCGGTAAGAGCTCATTTACTTTATAAATTTATCCCTTCACTTGAGAATAATTTATTCGTCATACCCCACAGACACCACTTCTGAATGGTCAGATCCCATCACCCTGCAGAGGACAGTTACCAGGGTAAGAACTCACACATGAGGGTCTTCTGTGTCCACACGAATTATAACAACTATACCTATAACAAGCCAGACAGTACAGATGCGACTCTTTCTCCCTCAAAAATGTGTCTTGGTGTGGAAATAATTTCTTGGCTCTGCCTGACCACTTGCTAAGTAGTGGGATTATACAGGAGCACTTCACTGGGGATTGTAGGTTGCGTATCTACCTCCAGCACTAGGGGGTGTCACAGAGCTCAATTTTGAGTGTGAGTGGAAGAGTGTAGTTAAAATGCCTTGGTTAGGTAGAAGAAAATTCAAACTGTGCATGCAAAGGAAATGGCAGTTTTGAATTACTTAAAAGTACAGGACCAAGGCAGGTTTTAGGTTCAGTGTGAAAAGGATTCTGGTTCCTTCACTCTGCTACTGCCTTGATTTTGTTCTCTGTACAATCATCTCCCATCAGGCTTTCCTCATAGCAGCAAAATCCCTAAGTAGTTCCAGGCATCAACCAACCAGGCAACCCCAGCCACCCATGAGAAGACAGCTCTGAGGCTCTTGTCTGTACCTTCTCTAACTAAGCATGCCATCACTGAGTCCCACCACCAGGCTGCAGAGGATTTCACCTGCTAGGGAGTGGAATAGAAGACAAGATACTGCAGCAAGCAATCTGTCTAGCCACCACGAAGAGAAATTGGGGGTGGAGTGAGAAAGCAGTAGTGGGAAAGTTGGACTGAGGAGGAAGCACAATCATTTTCTTTGTGCTGAAAGACCTGATTCATAGTTCTTATACTTGGTTTTGCTTGATTGGACAAAAGGAACTAAACCATTTTTATTTAGTGAACAACTGTTTTGTATTAGAAACTGGACTACAGTCTGATACAGACTGTTCATTTACCCACATAATAGGAGCTGGGATTGTGATTTGCCTCAGTGTTGTACAAGTAGGCGTTTGGAGGGATCAGTAGCTTTGCTGTGGTGACACAGAAAATAGCCAGGTTCTAATTTTATATCATCCTGGCCTCAACGCTCTTGTTCTTATGTCTAGAGGAACACACAGTAAGTCAGCCTGGGTGGTCTTATCTGGTTTGTTTTTACTCCATTCTGTAGTACAGGCCCTGCTACATCCTACATGGTCTCTATGCTGGATCTTCCTCAGTCCTGTAGCTTAAAATTCCTACAGCCCAAGGGCCAGTGTTCTAAATCACTGGTTTATGTAGAAGGAGATTATTGGTTAGCATTACTTAAAAATACAGGATCCAGGTAGGTTTTCATAATGAATGTAATAAATAGTGGGGAATCTTAAACCTGCTACTATTTCTGTCTGTAAATCTCCCCTAAGCTTTCTTGTTCCAGAAGTCATGTCTGTGTGTGAGAGACAGAGGGTGCCTGTGTTCATGTGCTGTGAACATGTATGTCTGTGTGAGTGTATATATGAAACCAAGGGTGATGCAGGGGGGGAATGTCTGTGTGGGAGAGATGTATTCACACATGTGTGAGTGTGGGTGTGCGTCTATGTGCATGCACACATGTGTATCAAAGTATATGCATGTGAATGTGTGTGTGTGTGTGTGTGTGTGTGTGTGTGTGTGTGTGTGTGTTGCCCAGCCATTGGTCAGGGTTTGACTGACACCAACAGAAGCCACCTACCTGAGCCCAGGCTTGAGGACATGTCAAGCCAGAACCAGCCTGGTGGTGACGTGATGCTGACTCCCTGAATAATGTTTAATAGGTAATCAGCTCCTCTTGCCTTGGGCAGGTCTGGCCCTAGGTACATGATGTGCTTGCAGTTACAGGAAGAAATCCAGCGCATGAAGCTGGGAAGGGGAGGAAAGCAGAAGCCAGGAATCCTTTTGTGGGCTGGTTAGTGGATGGGACATAGATGAGAAAATAAGAGATGAAGGGTTTTTTATATAATATGCTGTTTTACGATCAGTCTGTTGTAGTGACCACTGTATATTTATTTTGTCTGTTTCTAAGATGTTTGAAAAGCATATGCGATCTTGACTTATTCAGTTCTTTGGTTATTAGATTAATGGGAGTTACTTAAGAACTTATATATGTTCCATTTGTTAGATTTATGTCTGTATAGTAAATTTGAATTACCTGAAGAGTTATGTTAATATAAACATAGTTTGAAGTACTCATGAAAATGTTGTTGTGAATGAAATAGCACTGAGAAAAGACTTCACATTTTAACTATATTGATCAATTAATTATTGAAGAGGTAGCAAAAGAGATACTCTTGCTTTTTTTTTCAAGCACTACACAGAAAAACAAAATTAGAAAGTCAAACTTGAAGAGTAAAGTGTGGCTCAAGAGGTAGAGTGCTTACCTAGTACTGAGTTCAAACTAGTACTGAAACAAAAAATGATCTTAAATTTAAAGTGTATGTTTAAGGAAATTATAATACAACTAAAGCTCAATAAGTAATCAAAAAGCAAATTCCTTGTCCATTAACAAATCCAACTGAAAGGCTGACATGTTTTATTAATCCTATCTTAACACAGTAGATAAATACTTTTTATGTACCTTCTTATTTAATTCTAGCCTATTAAGTGGATATTACTAACCTCATTCTATAAAAATTGCTAGTGTTCAGTGAGATCATACAATGTCACCATGTACATCTGGAGAGACAGAGCCAGAGATCTAATTCATCTGACTTAACCCCAGGCGTATCTTTCATCCACTCAGCAGCCTCTCTACTTTTGAGTTGACATGAATCAACCTAGAAATGTGATTAACAACGAAAGGGTAGAGAAAGGAGAGATTGCTTGTGCTAAGACTAACTGAACTGGAAAAGAGACAGAAGAGGAGGTTAGCTCTTTGCAGCAAGCTGACAAAAAGAGTAGGTTGAGAGTGATTTAGAATAGATTATATACCATCCAACTGTTCCTCCTGTTTCTTTTTTTCTTTCTTTTTTTTCTTTTTTTTGGGGTCCGGTCGTGGGGCTGAACTCTTGGCCTGGGTGCTGTCCCTCAGCTCTTCAGTTCAAGGCTAGTGCTCTACCACTTGAGCCACAGTGCCATTTCCGGCTTATTTCTTTTTGTTTATGTGGTGCTGAGGAATTGAACCCAGGGCCTCATGCATGCAAGGCAAGCACTCTACCACTGAGCCATCTTCCCAGCCCTCCTCCTGTTTCTCGCAATCATATCATGTTATCTTTTGACTTAAGAGAGGATAAAATGGTCCTGTAACTGCTCATATTCAAATTATATCCTTGTGGATGAGAGTCATAACCACAAGACCACAGTCCTCAGAAACTTAGGTCAAAATTATGCTCAGCTGAGGAAGGACAAAGACACTGATACCTTTTCTTGTGTGCCAGTTGTCAAGGTTGAACTAAGGATTGTGTGCTGTACCTAAAGTTTGGTTTCATTTTGTTTTGTGGGGTTTTTTTCCACCCAAAGCTGGCATGCTACCACTTGAGGCACAGCCTCAATTCTAGCATAATTGGAGATAAGAATCTCACAAACTTTCTTACCCAGGCTGGCTTCAAACCACAATCCTCAGATCTTAGCCTCCTGAGTAGCTAGAGTTACAGGTGTCAGGCACCTGTACCTGGCTTCTTTCTACCCTTTTGAAGCTCCCAATTTTGGAATGATGTTGCTGTATGGAGATAAACATAAAGGGCCGAGAATAGACAATAAATACACTGTATCATACATTTGATGGAGGAGATAAGCATTATGGAAAAGAGGAAAAGTAGAATGAGATAAGAGGATTACAACTACAGGTGAACATGGGGGTGCAATATTCAATAGTGTTATGGAAGTGAGTTTCACTAAGAAGAAAATGTCTGAACAAGGACTAGAGAAGGTGAGAGCTTGCCAACCATACTATGGGAACAGTCTTTCAGGCAGAGAAAACATCTAGAGTAATAACTCAAAGGTACACAGTGCCTGGGCTGTTCAAGGAACAATGGACTTTTGTTAAATGAATGAATGAATGAATGAGCTAGAGGAGAAAGTAAGGCTTATGCTAATGGTGGAGAAGCAAAGATTAGAAGACAATAATTACAATACCTAGTGATTCAGCTTACAAAGTCCTTATTCGTTTTACAAAGTCAGCTGAATGACATCATGAATAACAGGGCTAGGCAGTATGTTTCCTTTTTGCAGATAACATTCAAGGTTCCAGATAACATCCACTCAGTGATTGTATCCACATTCTACCTACAATGTTTTAAATAAATAACCTGATCCCAGTGTCTAGTGCCTGAGTCATTTTCTCTCTATCAGGAACCAAGTTTTCTATACCCAAGATTGTGCATGTCTGCATAGAGGTCAGAGACAGCTCTATTCATGAATCGGCTCTATGCCTTACATTCTGGGATAGGGGAACTCATAGCTGATGGGTTATTCCCCGCTGGAGGATAACCCTGAATGTCAATGTCTGACAACCATTAAATGTCTAACACACCTTGTTTAGCCATAAAGCTACCTCATGGCCACAGATGGGAAGAATAGAGAGTAGAGAATAATTTATTTTTCCCCATGTGTCACTCCAAAAACAAAACAGCATTGTGTATTTAAGATTTCAGAATAAAGACTACTTCAAGACTTATAGGACCAAAATAGGTGAGAAAAAAAAATATGAAACTCAAATGGATTAATAAAACTGAAGAGGCCGCATTCCCAAGCATAGAACTTAAGAAACAAGATTAAAATAAAAAATACAAGATTAAGATAAAAAATACAAATCTAAGCATGGCCAAGGTTTGATTGGTCTGGATCCCTAGCTTTCTGCTCTAGATTTTTATGGTCCTTTTTCCTCTTAGTTTTTTTACTGTCAGATAACCACATACAAGCCCTAGCCCAGAGATTACATACATATTCAGAAATTCTGCTATGAATACTTAAATAAAAATTTCAGGATTCAGAACCACTCGAACCTGAGGCTGTTTATGTTCTCAAAACTTAATTTTAAAATCCTTAGTTATTTCAGGAAGAAATTTAATAAGAAGCTATTTTAAGCAACAAGTTTCCAATCCACGTCAGCAGCCCTGCAGCGTAAGGAAACATTCTGGTGTTCAGGGCGATGGCTGCAAGACTGACCCCAAGACCAGGGTGGGTGCGATGTGGGAGGGGTCTAGGCCCCAGCTTGCCCCGGAAAACTCTACTCAGCTAGCATGCAAACTGCTGGTTTCGTTTGTTTTTTTTTTTGTAAACTACAGTAGTTTACAAAAGTTTGAAAATGCTGAATGTGTGGACATTTATGAGCCACTTCTCCATGATAATTTATGAGTTCTTGCCCAATCCTTAGTGGTCACATGCCTTTCTTGTGACTTTGCTTAGTGACCCTTGTTTCCCAAGCCCCAGAGGAGCTGGAAGGGGAAGGGGCTGCCTCTTCTACTACTACCAGAGTCCCTGGTCATTAAGTGTCTGACTCCCAGTCAACGGAGACCCTCTCTTTTCATGCCCCTGTGTGGGGTCACTCAGAGCTGTGTTCACTTCCCATCCCATTCCCCCATCTGATGCCCATGAGAAGAAGATTCATTTTCCTGAGAGTCTCTTCCAATTCCTCTTGTTCTCTAGAATTCCATATTACTCCACACTGATGAGGAAGTTGTGGTAATTATAGAGAGGAAGCAGGTACTTTCAAATCAATCCAAGATATACATTGAAGCACTTTTATGAATAAGAGATTCTTCTCAGCATGGTGAGGAAAACAGAAATCCACAGGTGAGAAAAGTCCTGAGAAAGCAAAGAGGATCAGTGGTGAACAGTGAAAAGGAAGTGGGGTGGAGGAAGGCCAGTGCTTCCAAACTCTACATCTCATGTAACTATTGTCAAGGAGGGAGGTTGGGGAAGGAGCTGAGAAGTTATGGAGATAGACCAAGAGTGGTAGGGATAACACAAATGGTACCCAAGACAGTTTGATGTGGAACATGACTGCATCTTTCACCTCATAGCCATACATCTCTTTTACTGTGGAAGAAAGGTTAAATTACTATCTTTCAAAACTGAATGTATAAGTACATGGGTGGGTGCATACATAAAGAATAAACTTGTGGCACCTACCCCCACTGAGCAAAGATGTGCTCCCATTGAGAGGAGAAAGGGTGATTAAAAATAAGTCCCCACAGTCAGCCTTGGTCTCTTGCCAGCCCCCACCTCATCTTGTATGTTCTGACAGGGTCCTGTCGATGGGCAGGCTCTGCACAGGGCAGGGAGTTGGCTCATTGTCCATCTGTGAAAGAAGTCATCTTGGGCAAGGCTCTCACATCCTAGTCTTGGATGAAGATGAAGTGGTTTAGCACTAGCATTTCAGGTAGCACAGCAAAGGCAAAAGGGGGGGGGTCACCGGTAGCCTGGGAGAGCCAGTGAGTACTTATAGTGCTGCACAACTGCACACAACTAGTGTTATACATTCCCCCCTCTGCCCTGGGAGCAAGGTGTGTGCAGGCATCAGAAGCACTTTATGACCTGCAATTAAGTAAGAAAATCTGTTTTTTCAAAAGGCCATTGAATACTGTGTACCTATGTATGGAACAGGGGTCTTTGTCTGATAGGATGATATGACCAGGAGAAAACAACTGTTTACATGGTAAAGAAGGTCTGTTTTGGGGCTGGGAAGCTGGCTTAGTGGTAGAGCGCTTGCCTTGCATGCATGAGGCCCTGGGTTCGATTCCTCAGCACCACAAAAGCAAAAAGAAAAAAGCCGGAAGTGACGCTGTGACTCAAGTGGTAGAGCGCTAGCCTTGAGCTGAAGAGCTGAGGGACAGCGACCAGGCCTAGAGTTCAGGCCCCATGACCAGACGCCCCTCCCCCCCCCAAAAAAAAGAAGGTCTGTTTCACACGTCCTGTTTGATATTAATCATTGGATTGATTGCCACACCCAGCTAACTCAAATAATCTGCTTGGAGTCACTGGGGTTTTTTTTAATGTTTTTTTAAGTGATGATTGCTCAGGCAATTTGTTGCTAATCAAGAGGATGTTATAAAACGTGAGTCAGACAGCCTCCAGCTCTCTGGAAGTTCTAGGATATAAAGGCAGAACTTCCCAGCTCAGACTAGAATAGAAGGCAATAGGGAAGCATTGGCTGGTTTTCCCAAACGAAGATTGAGGTCAGCATGCCCCACTTTTTTCTGCTGCTGCTTCTGCTCTGCGGTGTGGGATCTCACAGCTTCCCTGTGGCTCCAGAAACCCAACAGCAAGATGTGGAGACAGTCCAGGTAAATGCTGCCCTGCACACACTAGGAACAAAGTCTTCAGTCTGCATTTTTCTACCATAGTATAGTAGTAGCTAAAGACTGATTTCCTTTAAAGACAAATGCTTTTTGTCAGCAACAGAATGCTCCTCAAAATGCATTCACCCAAGTACAGGCTCCCTCTTTTCCAGGCAGAGGCTAGAGGCAACTGAAGAGGCAGGGTGCAGCACTCACCTTACAAATCGTAGATGTGCAACAGTCCTGCTCTACAAAGTCTGCTGCACTATGAAGCTCAAGCTTCTTCGTCATTAAGGGTGGAGAGATTTCTGCACTGAAAGTACATTTTCCCACAAGAATAAGAACAACAAAGATCTAAACGAAAGCTGAGAAATGTTTTCCATTTAGTGCTTCAATTATTTTATCTTTTATCAGAAATACCTGGAAAAATACTATGATTTGAAGGATGTGGGGACACACATTGAAAGGCGCAGAAACAGTGGTTCCGTGGTTGAAAAGCTGAAGCAAATGCAGGAATTCTTTGGGCTGCGAGTGACTGGGAAGCCAGATGCTGAGACCATGAAGGTGATGAAGCAGCCCAGATGTGGGGTGCCTGACGTGGCTCGGTTTGTTCTCACCCAGGGGAACCCTCGCTGGGAGAAAACAGATCTGACTTACAGGTAATCAGACGGAGAGCATGATTTGCCATTAGAGAAGTAGGTAAGAAATTGGGTCTAATGATTTCCATTTCACTTTATTTCCTATTCTGTATTTCACTTTGTTTTAAGGATCGAAAACTATACGCCAGATTTGTCCAAAGCAGAGGTGGACCACGCCATAGAGAAAGCCTTTCAACTCTGGAGTAATGTGACACCCCTGACATTTACCAAGCTCCCTGCCGGCCAAGCAGATATAATGATATCCTTTGTCAGAGGAGGTAAGCTCTTCTTCACCCTTCCTTTAAATCTCTTCAGCTTGCAGCTAGATTTTCTTGTTGACAAGCACTAGATTTTATTGAGCTAAGGAGAGAAGGTCGTGCGCACTGCATGGAAGTCTGTTGGCTTCTTAACAAAGCTAATGGTTGTCCTCCCGAGTTAGCCTCAGAGGAGAGCCAAAGGAGCTGTGGATGACTTTGGTTTTTGTTTTGTTTTGTTTTTTGGCAGATCATCATGACAATTCTCCTTTTGATGGATCTGGAGGAAACCTTGCTCACGCTTTTCAACCAGGCCCAGGTATTGGAGGGGATGCTCATTTCGATGAAGATGAAAGGTGGACCAACAATTACAGAGGTAAGTCAGCTGGTTTTGCTTGTTTCAATTCACCCTTCATGCTTTACTGTAATACTGGTTGATTTGACAGATTCATGAGTAGAAGGAGGCACTTTTCTGTTACTGCTTAGAAAGTTAATGGTACATTTAGAAAAGAATAAGAGGATCTTTTCTGCTAGTTTCTATCTATTAATTTAGCAACAAATAGAATGCTCTAAAATTCCTATTAAGAAATTGTTAAATTTTTTCATTTTTTTTAACTTGTGGACACCTAAATGGAATTTACAGTTTAAAGGAGGAAAGGAGTTACATATTTATGGTTTTGTAAATAAGGGAAAATGTTAAATGTTAATATAACTTCATTGCTTCTCTGTGAAATAAAATGCACCAGCTAATCATTAACAAGACTGACTCATCTATATTACACTCTCAGGCAATAAAGCTGTCCTGATCCCCTCAGTGTAGTCCTAGACTTCAGGCTTGACTATGTCTCTTCATTATTAATATATTATTAATATAGTAATATATTAATGCCTCCCACCTTCAGAAAAACAATGTTATATGTGTGCGTATCTCAAAAAAAAAAGAAAACATGTTCCTTAGACTCTATAGAGTTGTAGATTATTCCTGCAACATCTCAAAACTGACACATTTTAAATAATTGCAAATGGGTTTATTGAACATTTTAGATTACAATTTGTATCGCGTTGCTGCTCATGAACTGGGCCACTCCCTTGGACTCTCTCACTCCACGGATATTGGGGCATTGATGTACCCCAACT
The DNA here is from genome assembly GCF_024711535.1 of Dipodomys merriami. Taxonomy (NCBI): domain Eukaryota; kingdom Metazoa; phylum Chordata; class Mammalia; order Rodentia; family Heteromyidae; genus Dipodomys; species Dipodomys merriami. Next base: position 2,497,386 of record NW_027202305.1, on the reverse strand, counting down.
ACATCTTCAGTGGAGATGTTCAGCTAGCTCAGGATGACATTAACGGAATCCAAACCATATATGGTGGGTAAGAGGAAAAACATCATGAACAACGCTCTACCTGTCTTCATACCCACTTCAGACAAAGTACCCCTTAACTTGTGTAGCTCTCCAACACTAGTCAGAACTAACTCTGGCTCTCTTTTTTAGGACCTTCGAAAAATCCCACCCAGCCAACAGGCTCACAGACCCCGGAAGTCTGTGACAGCAAGCTAACCTTTGATGCCATAACTACAATCAGGGGAGAACTGATGTTCTTCAAAGACAGGTCAGCTCTCACTTCTTGTAATGTTCTGCACTTACTTCTATGAGCCACTAATACAAGGGCTAATTATGCATTTGCTCACATCTATAATTATGCAGTAGCAACTGCCTGCATTCAAAATATATTTGCATATGAATATATTCACATATTGTTATTCCCTCATCAGTCAGGTCATTTGATTCTCAGAACATATTGTTGTAAAAAAAAAATCAGTAAATGGGGCTGGGAAGGTAGCTCAGTGGTAGAGTACTTGCCTTGCATGCCTGAGGCCCTGGGTTCGATTCTTCAGCACCACACAAGCAGAAAAAAAAAGCTGGAAGTGGCACTGTGGCTCAAGTGGTAGAGCACTAGCCTTGAGCTGAAGAGCTGAGGAACAGCGCCCAGGCCCAGAGTTCAGGCCTATGACCAGACCCCCCCCCCAAAAAAAATCAGTGAATATAATCTGATTTAATTGATGGGTAAAGTAAGGCAGAGAGATGGGAAAAGAGACTCTGGTGGTCACAGAGGTCACAGGTGACATAAGACTGGTTGTAACCATAGGATTTGATGTGGCTTAGTATTAAGAGAACAGTCTTACCAAGATAAACCTAGCCAGACAGTTATTTGAGAGATGACTCCAGGCAACAAGATCAATTAAGGGACTCTGAGATCACTTACACATCTCTATATCAGGAAAACCCAGAAGGCCAGAGATAGTAACTGAGCTACCCAAGTCTCAAGCCAGAGAGAGGCAAGACTGGCCCTAGAAGTCAGGTTCTGATACCCAGGCCACTCTCCTATGTGGTCTGGAGTCCAGAAATCTTTCCTCTCAGCCCAATGACAGTGTCTTCTGCTTGGCCAAGTTCATAGCCCCTTATGAATTGTGGAATCAGCATTGTGTTCTAATCCAAGGACTAGAAGGGAGTGGATGCATAAGCCAAGAATAAAACTAACCTTTGCCAGTAACTAACCGTGTGGCCACAGATACCCTCCTCTCAAACGTTGACCTATAGAGCAAGTCCTCATGTGGACTTTCGTAATGAGGCATGATGGATGGAGGGAAAGGCTGAGCAGTAAGTCAGCCAGCCTTCTGCACCTGTACCTCTGTGCATTCAATGAACAAGCTTTTAAAATTGGAGCTGTATAAAACATGTACAGACTATTTTCTTGTCATGAGAACATTAATGAAATATAATAGTTGCTTCTGGCATTTACACTGTATTAGGTATTAAGGTATCACAAAATGATTTAAAGAAGGCAAAGATATGTATGGATTATATGATGAAATTATATACCATTTTAGATTTAAAATGGGTTTTAGATTTAAAACTTGAGTGCCCACAAGTTTTGGTATCAACAAGCAGTCTTGAGATTATCACCCACCAGATATGATACATTCCCATGGTGATGTACCATGCCTTTCTCCCAGTAGCTAACCAAAGCCAACCTACCTTGTGATGAACTTTCCAAGTAGTTTGTGAACTAGAGACATTATTAAAAGTACATTATATGAAGGAATTAAGTTATAGTTGAATAAAAATAAAAAGAATATTACCTTATACTTATTGTGTGATTTGTGTTTTTGAGGTTATTTATGCTTAATGCATTCAAACTGTTGTAAAATCAAATGATTGTGCCCTAGTGTGACTTTTGGAATTGGCCATAGTGGGAGTTTCTCCATAGGAAAATAGCCAGATCTTTCTATGTTCTATCACCTTCTTTGAAGAAGCAGATATTAACTATTTCCAAGTATACCATGGCTGCCAGTACCAAGAAGGAGCTGGATGTCAATCAGAGATTTCTAAGGATAAGACAAAAAAAAACTCATTTTCTCCTCTTCTCAAATCAGGTTCTACATGCGTGCCAATTCTGTTTACCCAGAAGTCGAACTCAACTTCATTTCTGTTTTCTGGCCAAGTCTGCCAAGTGGAATTGAAGCTGCTTATGAACTTGCTGAGAGGGATGAAATCCGGTTTTTCAAAGGTAATGCTTCAGAAGATTGTCACCATGTCTATGAATTCGTTTTTTGAGTTGAGGTGGGATAATGAGCATATCAGCTACATTGGCTCCATGGGGCTTTGAAAAACCTAACAGCCTTATCAGAGGTGCTAATTACCTCATGAATTGAGAATGAGTAAAAAGTAAAAGACTGTAGATAGATAGAACTGCTCAGGGCCTGTTTATGAATTTGGACTTTCAAGTGGGTTTTATGTATAAATTAGATAATGAGCATATCAGCTACATTGGCTCCATGGGGCTTTGAAAAACCTAACAGCCTTATCAGAGGTGCTAATTACCTCATGAATTGAGAATGAGTAAAAAGTAAAAGACTGTAGATAGATAGAACTGCTCAGGGCCTGTTTATGAATTTGGACTTTCAAGTGGGTTTTATGTATAAATTAGGTATAAAATCCTTCCATATGCTAGGGGGTACTCAGAAATAAAATTGAAAGATGGTCTAATTTTATAGAGGATGAAAGATTTTCTTTACATGGTTTCCTTTTCTCCTTCGAGGATACAGAGTCCACAGGTAGCAGAGCTGTTACTGGACTACAATCCAGGACTCTTTCCATTATTCAAATCTCTTTGATGATGAGCGTGTTTGTACTTACTATTAGTATGCTCTTTTCTGCAGTAGCCCATGCTACTGAGCAAGCATTTTGGTGTACCTGAATAGTTGTGGCTTCAGGACCTAAGCATTGGTTTATAAAAGGTGGGGCTTTAATGGCTGTAAATGTATAGACTGTAGACAGCATATATTCACATATCTGAAACTGTACCTGATGGCAGGATGTGAATTCAGGACCACAAGTTATTCTACACCATGAGTCCCTCCACTGCTCTGCCCCTTCAAGATTCCACTTGAAACACGCTATCACTGAGGCACCACAGTGAACTCTAGCCACCAGATGTTCTGTCCCCTCCAAAGTTTGTTGTAGATTTGCCTCACCTACAACATGTTAAAAAATACAAATTGGTTTGAGACGGGTAAGATCCTAACATCAGTATTTAAAGAAAAAACTCTCTTCCTAGAGAGTTTGCAATCTGCAGCTAGCATACTTGCCCAGTACTGAGGGACTTCAGAACGGCTGGGGATGTGGCTCACTGTCTGTAGGAGCCGGAGGCTGTCATGGCTATCTCTTGTTTGATTGGCAGGGAGTAAGTACTGGGCTGTGCAGGGACAGGACGTGCTCCGGGGATACCCCAAGGACATCTACAGCTCTTTCAGCTTCCCCAGGACTGTGAAACATATCGATGCTGCCGTTTCGGAGGAAGACACTGGGAAAACATACTTCTTCGTTGCTAACAAGTACTGGAGGTAAAGACTAAGTCACACTCACACACACACACACACACACACACACACACACACACACACACACACGCACGCACGCGCACACACACACACACACACACACACACACACACACACAAACACACACACACAATTGAGATGCCAAGTCTTTCTATTTAGAATCTGAGATGAGTTTAAGATTGCCTTGGCCAGTTGCCTTTTCTGTGAGTGACTGCACCCATTTATACCCATTTAGTCCATGGCCTAGAAACTGAGCAAGGACTACAGGGAAGTGTGTAGTATTGAGTCTTTAAAAAAGTATCAAAATGGAGGCATTTGTTTTTATGGAGTTACACTGGCCAAAAGGAACTTGGCTTTCCCAGCACTGAACCTTACATAGTATAGAACATACTGGATGATTAAAATTAGATGTTGGATTTTAGAGGGGTATTCTAAATGTTTTAGTTCTCCTCCTCCAATCTCTAGGATGAAAATCTCTCATTAAATTCATGCTGTGGTACTTTTCCTGAAATGATTTTTAGACTGTGTGTATTTAGCACAGTTCTGATGTTCCAAATTCCTTTTTGACCAGGTATGATGAATATAAACGGTCCATGGATGCAGGTTATCCCAAAATGATAGCACATGACTTTCCTGGAATTGGCCACAAAGTTGATGCTGTTTTCAAGAAAGATGGTAAATGAATACAAATGATTTCCTCCACTTTGTTGTCATAGTAACTGCATTAGTATTGCTATTTGGAAGAACAGATGTCTAAAATATGTGGTAGCGACATGTGGTGCTCACAAGTTCAAGTTAATCCTAGAAACTACTTGTATAATATAGCAAATTTCTTTTTTTTCTTATAGGTTTTTTTTATTTCTTTCATGGAACAAGGCAATACAAATTTGATGCTAAAACAAAGCGAATTCTGTCTCTCCAGAAAGCTAATAGTTGGTTCAACTGCAGAAAAAAATGAAAAGCTGCATCAGAGTTCATGGGAAAGATGCTTTGTGAGCCCAAGGAAGATGTATTTCTCAAGAGCCATATATTTGTTTTCAGTATTTTATTTAACTTCTAGAAGCACAGATGCACAGAACTATTTATGCTTTGCCCTGCTATTTATACTTTATTCTGCATTTTTATAATTTACAGTACAGTGTTTTATATTATGATATAATTTAGTTTCACAATCAATGGCCAAATAAAGGTCAGATTCCTGGTTGACAGGCCCACCCGAGCCAGTGTGGTAAAGAGGATCATCCACAGGATGAGTCTGATCCTGGAGTTGAGCTTCATTGATGAATATCTCAAAAGAGAGTCAAGAGACATAAACCTACACCAAAGGGGAAATATCTCCAGAACACACAAACAACTATCCAAGGGATGATTCTTCTTATTCAAAATAAAGCATTTGATATTTGAAATAAATCCATCCTTGTCTTTGCTGCATTATTGCTGTTACATTTATCATATTGTGGTGGTCTGATGATAAAGTGAAACTTAACAGATTAATTCTCAAGTTTGGAACAATACGAAAAATGTTTATATTGGAAATTAGTATATACAAAATTTTTCAATTTCCATGGATCATGTGTTATAAAGAAGGAGGATACTCAGGAGGCTGAGATCTGAGGATTGCGGTTCAAAACCAGCCCAGGTGGGAAAGTCCATGAGACTCTGTCTCCAATTAACCACCAGAAAACCAGAAGTGGTGCTGTGGCTTAAGTGGTTGAGGGCTCGCCTTGAACTGAAGAACTCAGAGACAGTACCCAGGCCCAGAGTTCAAGTCCCACAACTGACCAAAAAAAAAAGGAAGAGAGAAATCTATTATTCTTGTTTCAAAAAGAGTCCAAACTTGTTTTTAGGAACAATACGATAGAGCTTCCTATATGGATTCATGTTCTCTGCTGAGCAGGTGGGAACATTTCCCTAAAGTCCAGTGCTTCCACAGTACAGAAAGAGGAGACTGGCAGACAGTGGGCATCTAACTACTTCTGGCAGGAGGAGAAAGAAGGGAAGGGAAGGGATTGGGGAGGTGTGTTTGTGTGTTATGGAACTGAGAAAAGAGGAGTACTCATATTTTGCAAGGACAAAATGGCTACTAGATCTAAGCTGTATACTCTGGTTTCTCTTCAGATCGTTTAAATCTTTCGCCTTTTACTAGATCTAAATTGTCACTGATATGAGTGATCTTGAATGACATTATGATTTTACACTCTGAGAAGCTTAAAAAGATAGGTGATAAATAGGGCTCTGACTCACAATCCTCTAACAGTGACATCCTGTGCTTATTCCCTTGATCAGATTTAAACAAATCCCATTTGTTCCCTATTTCATACAGGGAGGACCAAGGAAAAGCCCTTGAAGGTTCTTTTCCCGTATTTTAGATAGAAGCAGCAAAGCCCCTGTATCCTGGGAGGACTGCACAGACGGCTGTGCTACTGAAGACTTCAAAGCAAAAGGGAGGGGGAAATCCTATGATAATCTTTTCAATTAATCCTTGAAACAGTTATAAATACAAAACAGGGGGCTGGGAAGGTGGCTCAGTGGTAGAGCGCTTGCCTTGCATGCATGAGGCCCTGGGTTCGATTCCTCAGCACCACATAAGCAAAAAGAAAAAAAGCCGGAAGTGGCACTGTGGCTCAAGTGGTAGAGCGCTAGCCTTGAGCTGAAGAGCTGAGGGACAGCGCCCAGGCCCAGAGTTCAGGCCCCATGACCGGACCCAAAATAAATAAATAAATAAATAAATAAATAAATACAAAACAGATTATAGACCTCTGTAAACTTAGCTAAATGGGCTGGGAAGGTGGCTCAGTGGTAGAGCGCTTGCCTTGGACACCTGAGGCCCTGGGTTTGATTCCTCAGCACCACATAAGCAAAAAGAAAAAAAGCCAGAAGTGGCGCTGTGGCTCAAGTGGTAGAGTGCTAGCCTTGAGCTGAAGAGCTGAGGGACAGCGCCCAGGCCCAGAGTTCAGGCCCCATGACCGGACCCAAAAAAAAAAAAAAAACTTAACTAAATGGGAAAGTACTATAACAGATATGCTTTTCTTAAGGAACTTCATACAGAGTGATATTAGAAGAGTATTTAGAGATTTCCTTTATTATCTGAGTCTACAAGTGCACTTCAGCTGATAGTTTTTCCATAGCATGAATTAGTAAATTAGTATTAAAAATATGTCTTCTCTCATATGTGGAGGCTCTCTTTCTCTCTCTCTCTCTCTCTCTCTCTCTCTCTCTAAGTATATATATATATTTGAATGTGATAAATATACAGGGCTCTAGGCATTCACACACAGTCAGACTAAAGGAAGATAACCTTAGGGGAAGAACATTAAAAATATTATTTATTGAAACAAACTCCAGGAAATGAAAAAAAAGTATGTAAGGGGTAAACTTCTCACTTTAATCTGAGTTTGTGGTATAGAAAAATAACCCTGATCTGGAATAAAATCAGCATTTCCAGTGAAAGGAGAAGTTGCAAAATACTTGTCCATGTCATGTTGACATGGGTCCTTGTGTGCATATGGACTGACTTTAAGTCAGAGGCCACAGGGTGTTAAAGATGAGTATCCAAGAACTGGTTCAGCCTGCTACATAGTCCTAAGTCTAGATACAGATTGTATGGATCACACTGTAAACAGACTGCGAATTCCTGTTTGGACCTCATCTGTGCAGCACAAGACAAGAAGAGTGGCAGGTGCCAACATGGCTAGACAGAACCCAAAAGAATCAGATAGATTAGCAAGAGGATCAGATAGAAGGACAGAACAGCAACAAAAAAGCAACAATTTATTAAAGGTAAGTTCAGTGTGTAAAAATGAGAGAAATACAAATAATGTTAGAACGTAAAAGAAAAATGTTGGGCAAGAGCCATGGTCAAAGCCAGGAGATTTCGCTAGCACTTCTGAGCGATCTTCTACCACTGGTTAATGAGCAAACCTTGGGGTTTTTCTGTGTCTAATCTCAACCTCTTTGAGTTGTCTTATATATTAGAAATAGCATACATTTAGAACATGCCATACAAGAGATCTATGGCATACAACAGCAGATCTTTACATATGGGCCTCTCCTTTCCTTAAAATTGAATTATACAGGTCAGCTTGCCCAATTTACTATAGTAAATTTAATAAGCATTTATTTAAACACAACCAAGACCCCAGTGATTAATTTCTCCCAGGTCTAATGGTTTCATGAGGACAAGCTCACACAGTGTATCACTCCTGTGAGGCGTGTGGTTTGATGTTTAGCCAATTGCAGTAATAAACATAGCTCTCATTACTACAGAATACATTCCATTAACAGGATGTGCCAACACCAATAAAGGTATGATTCAGATGAATACGAAACATCTCAGAACGTGTCTAGTCAATGCCTAAGGGCACTATTATGGACTTATTCATCTTGCTGATAAAGAATTTGGAGCCTAATGAAAGGCAAGAGGCTTCCCAGCATAAGCATTTACAACAATGCTTATCAAATTCTCAAGGATGGAAAAATACACGTACGTATACACACACACACACACACACACACACACACACACACACACACACACACACACACACACACACACACACACACACACACACACACACTTCCTATGCTCCAAGGCCCCTCCCCTCTGATTTTCAAGCAGACAGCCAGGCCATTCTACCATGCCATGGAGAAAACTCCTCAGTACATTAAACTACAGTTGACTTGCTGGCCCAGGAAGAACCCCAACTCTGGCTTGTAAGTTTCAGAGCCTCCTGGTTTCTGGACATCCTACCTGTCCATTCTACCTCTACTCAAGTGATGGATGGCACTAGAAAGATCATCTAAGCATTCATTAATTTCCCATACTTGGCAATGCTTTATATATGATTTGAAAAACAACTTATTCATCTTTATTGGAAGAAAAGTGTATGTCTCTTCTGCCAGAATTTCAGGGTCATTTATGTCAATAGTCTAATCTGACAGAACAGTTATCACACTTGATGTGTTACAGTGTGAACTCTACCCTTCAGCCCTGTTTTTGGCTGAAGAAAGGAAAGGGTGAAGGAAGGAAAAGAAGAAATGGAATTCATTCCTCACTATGTATCACAGTTTAACTCTTCCTTTGTACTATGTGAGGAAAAAGAAAGGATGAAACTAGCTTTGAAAAACAGAGAAGAATATGAAGATAGAAGGGCCATCTTAGTTCAGATGTCATTTATTTTAACTTAAGTTTTAAGGGAGCACTATGACCATGTCAGCCATTCTAAAGTACAGGATGTGTAAACACCACAGTTCTCTCTTTTGAATCTTTCCTTGAATCTTCCTGGTGCTGTTCATGCCTTCTCCCTCTCAAAATATTCCTGCTCCAGGGCTGAAAATCAGAAATACGTGTTGTAAATGAAGACCCACAAAATGAAGTCTGAGCAAGGAGACAGACACTTCCTTGATAGCAACCCCCACATTAGACCATGGTTATATTTGGAAATTGTATCCGTTCATCTATTAACTCCTGACCTTTTCATATTTGATTCACAATGCAGTGTTTTTAAAGAAAACTGCACTGCTTTAAAAATGTTTAGACATTTGGTGTTTCTCCAGGCATTTTGATGATCTCCTAGTAAATAAACAAATATGAAGCATCCAACCAGTTCTTTTTCCTCTTTGCAAACACAGAAACCACTTCCTGGAGATTAGTTGTTGAGTCAAGTTTAGTAGGTTGAGGGGAATTACTGATGCAGGCTATATCATCTTCATATTGAATTTTTGTGAATATGCTTGTCGTCATTCTGATTTAAAATAAAACAACATATCTGTGAATCATGCTGTTGGTGATCTAAACATTGTTTCTCTATAAAAGGGTGGCCACTAGAAGGTAGAGAAAGAAGCCAGTAGATAGAAAAAGGATTTTCTTAAGGCAAAAGCAGTCAGAATGAAGAATGCAGAGTGCTTCAGAATGAAGTACCTAGCCATCCTCATGCTGCTGGGTCTCCCCCTCTGCACAGCACACCCCCTGCATGGGGCAGTGAAAGAAGAGGAGCAGAAGACCATGGATCTTGTTCAGGTATTTAATGGTAGCATCCACTGTAGCCATATGGATGGTCCATGAGAAGGACTAAGTGTGTATACTTGGTTCTCCAACACAAAACAGAATCACTTGGTTGGGAGTTATTGTGTTGGAATTGTTCATTTAGCAGTAGAGATTGCTAAAGTGCTAGAGGTGGAAATGCCCTTCATTTAACAGAGAAAGAAAGGCATAGGAAGTGGAGGCCATCTCTCAGGGTTAGAATAAAACAATGACGGCGGCCTTGAGGATAAGTGAAAAGAACAAAAACAAAACAGATGAAGCCTCCCATGTCAGATCTACTTTGATAGCTCTAAATTGATGACAAAAAAATATACTAGTTTTGATCCTCAAAAAAAAATCAGTAAATGCTATTTATATTATTATTTGCTATGTGGGGACAAACAAATTAATCTCACTGCAGTCTTGAAGCAGATCTATATTAGTAATGGAAAAAGTTAGATTATATTTATCCAAAAAAGAATTTACATATTATCAATTTATTTAATTAACTAATAAGTTAATTGCAATGAAATTGTAAAATAAAACATCTTAGTGACAGATCAGATTGTTATATCTACTTTCATTTCAATAAACTGTGTAATAATTAAAATAGTTTTGGAAATTTGGGGAAATGGATAATAATAACTTTTAATTATTATTCCATTAGCACTATCTAGAAAGCTACTACAATCTTGGAAAAGAAGAAAAACAAATTCTTAGAAGAAAGGACAGTAGTCCTGTTGTTAAAAAAATCCAAGAAATGCAGAAGTTCCTGGGGCTGGAGGTGACAGGGAAGCTGGACTCCGACACGATGAGGATGATGGGCAGGCCCAGGTGTGGCGTTCCTGACGTTGGTCACTTCACCACCTTTCCTGGCACACCAAAGTGGCAGAAAAATCACCTCACCTACAGGTAATGGGTCCAAGGTTTTCACAGAAGACTAACTTCATCATCTGTGTCACAGGAACCAATGCCACCTTTCTCGATTTTTCTCATCCAGGATTGTGAATTACACGCCAGATTTGCCAAGACAAGTGGTGGATTCTGCCATTGAGAAAGCTCTGAGAGTCTGGGCGGAGGTGACTCCACTCACATTCTCCAGGACGTATGAGGGAGAGGCTGACATCATGATATCCTTCGCCGTTAGAGGTAACCATTTATCTGGTGGTTTGGACAGTTTGAGCTCCTAAGCAAAATTCCTTAGATTGAGGAATTCAGAAGAACAGAAATGCATTGCTCAGAATTCCTTTGGCTGAGAAATCCAAAATCAAGCTGCAGCAGATCTGGTGTCTGGTGAATGAGTCTTCTTCACAGGTGGCATTTGCTGTGGCTTCAATGGCACAAACAGCAAGGTGGCTTTCTCCAGACTCTCTCATGACTCACTAATGCCATCACGAAGCCCTCATGGATACTATTTGTATTTGGGCTACTCCTAAAGACTCCATCTTTTAATTCCATTGCATTAGAGGTTAAGCTTCAACATGTGGAACTGGAAGAGCCACCAACTTTCAGATTAGTGTATTTGCTACTCTCCAACTGAAATAACTAAGAAGATATCCCTTATTTCATTCTTCTACTAGAGCATGGAGATTTTTACCCTTTTGATGGACCAGGAAATAGTTTGGCTCATGCCTATCCACCTGGGCCTGGGTTTTATGGAGACATTCACTTTGACGATGATGAAAAATGGACAGAGAATGCATCAGGTGAGTCACAGACCTTGACAACAAGTTTAGAAATCATGTCTAATGCTCCAAGAATTATTTGGTTATCCAGAATGGGCCATAAATGGCATATCCTAACAACTGAAATTTCTGATTAATTATGTGGTAACCAGAAGTACTAATCATTACTGAAGAACTTTTTCACAAGTCTATTTTCTTCTTCCTCCTCTCCTTACCAAATATAATGCAGTAAGGAGTATGCAATCTTATTTCCACAACTTAGGATCTTGTGGAGGTTTTAGACCTTCTGTAATGAATAATCCTTTTCATCACTTAAATAATAAGTGATGGGTATAAAATGAATTCCACAGGATAACTTTAGACCCCAAACTATGCCCTTGGTATTTTCACTTCCTTCTCATTTGCCTCCTTTGTTCTTAAAAGTAAAGATCAAGAGAAAACATCAAGAACGTAAAAAAATTCTAAGACATCTGCTTAAATAAGCATAGCACTGTGGCTAGCCAGGGAGCTTAGTTGTTGTTGTGTGTGTGTGTGTGTGTGTGTGTGTGTGTGTGTGTGTGTGTGTGTGTGTGTGTGTGTGTGTGTGTGTGTGTGTGTGTGTGTCTGTCTGTCTGTCTGTCTGTCTGTCTGTCTGTGTCTGTGTTTGGTCCAGTCGTGGGGCCTGAACTCTGGGCCTGGGCTTTGTCCCTCAGCTCTTCAGCTCAAGGCTAGCGCTCTACCACTTGAGCCACAGCGACACTTCTGGCTTTTTTTCTTTTTGCTTATGTGGTGCTGAGGAATCGAACCCAGGGCCTCAGGCATGCAAGGCAAGCGCTCTACCACTGAGCCACATTCCCAGCCTCAGTTGTTATGTTTTCTAAATTGGTTCCAAAAGACTGCTGAGTCTAAACACAATGGCTGATGTTAACTGCAAGCTATCAACTGGCTTCTGAAGTATGGAAATAGACTATTTGGCAATTGTGGTTTCTGAGGTTGATTGGGATCCATAGTACAAATGGGGTGAGCACCTTTACTGAATGTACTGACCGCGAGTTTTTGGTGCATGAAATGATCTAGTTTTGTTTCAACAGCTATTCTTTTCTCATAATTTCTTGGTTCAATAATTTCTACTGCTAATAAGGATCTTATAATATAGAGAACAGCTGATTTCCAGCTGTGTTTGTGCTGTAGAAGACTGTTATTAAATTGCTTTCAACTGAAGATTGTACAAACCAAATGACATTTATTACTGGGAAGTTTTGACAATGTAAGTTACAAATGACAAAGAGGAAGAAAAATCTCCCTGTGGGAAATAACCTTCATTTTGTTGCTTAAGAGTTTAAAGAATGCATACATACTCTGTGATTCATTAATGCTGAAATTGAAACTGGTATATATTACTAAACTTGAACAATGACTTTCTTTTCATTTTGGGACCGTAAAGAGTACTATTTACTGACAGAGTATTATTCTTGGTCCTGCCAAAGAAATACCTTCAAGAAGCAAAGCTTATCATTGTCCACATAGGAACAAATAACCCAGTTTTCTTGGTCAAGGAGACAACTAGGGAAGTATAAAGTGGAAAAGTGTCTGATGAATTGAGTACAAGTCAACCTTGGAAAGCACATGAATTCTTTTTTCTTTTTCTTTTTTTTTTTTTTTTGTCGGTCGTGGGCCTTGAACTCTGGGCCTGGGCACTGTCCCTCAGCTCTTCAGCTCAAGGCTAGTGCTCTAGCCCTTGATCTACAGTGCCACTTCCGGTTTTCTGGTGGTTTATTGGAGATAAGAGTTTCACGGAGTTTCCTGCCAGAGCTGGCTTTGAATTGCGATCCTCAGATCTCAGCCTCCTGAGTAGCTAGGATGACAGGCATGAGCCACTGGCGCCCGGCTAAGCACATGAGTTCTTGTACATGATAATCTATGAACTCACAGATAAGAGAAAGACACTGAGGCTATCCTGTAGAGCTGGCATGTGTTCTGTATGCATTTTACAGCACAAACAGCTATTAGACTCTGAGCATTTATGGTTTCCAAATAGGGACGAACTTATTCCTGGTTGCTGCTCATGAACTTGGCCATTCCCTGGGCCTCTTCCACTCAGCAAACCGTGAAGCTTTGATGTTCCCTATCTACCAGTCCTTCAAGGACCTGGCCCAGTTCCACCTTTCTCAAGATGATATTGCTGGCATCCAGTCTCTCTATGGTGAGTGAGGACAAAACCAAAGCCTATTCTTTTCCCGTGTTCTTTCTTTTTCAATGCTGTATGATGCTCCTCACCCCCAAAACCTTGAGAATGTTTGGAAAGTGTGGAAATTGACATTCCTCTTGATTTGTGCCTCTCCCCATCTGAACCCTCCAGGGCCTCCTCCTCCTCCCTCCCCAACAGCCCCTGTGGTACCTACAGAATACATGCCTCCAGGACACAGAACACCAGCCAAGTGCGATCCTGCTCTGTCCTTCGATGCTGTCAGCACCCTAAGAGGAGAACTCCTGTTCTTTAAAGACAGGTAGGACTAGAAAACCTAAAAGTTGGATTCAGGGTTGCTAGGTGACATGGTCACAGGGTTCTGTAAGGGTTTAGGCTGGAATCCCACAGCTCCGAGGGCACAGGCCCATCCAACACACCTTCTGTCCCTCTAAGCCTCTTGCTGCCTTGTTCTACCTGTCCTGCAGGAGCTGCTCCTTTCCATTTCCTTCCATTTCCTTTCCATGTCTCCCACTCAGCCCTGCTTTGTCAAATGAATCTTTGCTGACTCTCAAAATGAATACTTACAAACCTATAGAAGCAGAGTAGGATCTTTATTTTCACTAAAGAGTATTAGTTCAATAATTTATTTTTAGAAAAAGTGACATATGTGCTTATGTACAATATTCCAATAGTACAAAGAGATATAGAGCTGAAAGAAAAATCCTGTATCTGATCTATCAATTCCCTTTCCCTTTGCCATGTCACTGCTACTACCCATTTCCTTTGTCTCTGCCCAGAAGTGTTAGTCACACACCAACACAAGAAGTACATAATATTTTAATGTAATTATGATACTGAAAGTAGTCAATAATTCTGCCACAGAATGACATGTGAGGCAGACCTGCCAGGGTGCACTGACATTGGCTAAAAGGAGGCTACGCTCCTTTTCTCATATAACTATGTCTACATATAATTAAAGAGGAAAGACATTGGCAAATGATTTCTATGTGTTACAGATACTTTTGGCGCAGATCCCGCTGGAGTCTCCAACCTCAGCTTCACTTGATTTCTGCATTTTGGCCCTCTCTTCCATCAGAGTTGGATGCAGCCTATGAAGTTATCAGCAAGGATACTGTTTTTATTTTTAAAGGTAAGTAGTTGGAAGTGGCAGTTTGGCTCAAAGTGGTAGTATGCTAGCCTTGAGCATAAAAGAACTCAGGAACAGAGCCCATGCCTTGAGTTCAAGCCCCACAACTGACAAAAAATAAATAAAGGTAAGTACTATATGAGAATTTTTACTTATTAAAGTAAAACCTACAATGAAACTCCCTTTGCACAATTCATATATGCCAAAAATCTTACTGCAAAAATTTCATAAGCATGAATTTTTCCCTATTATATTAAATTTTAGATCATTTTTTACTGCAAGACTTGATGTTAATACTTTAATAACATATATAAAGAACATTATACTTATATTTTTAAACATTCAATGAGTGCCCTGAAAAAATAGATGAAATCCTATTTTCATGGATAAAAATTTTACAGTTAAAAATGTCAATTTATCTATGGATGTGACATTGCTCAAAGGACAAAATATTTTTTTATGGAATAAAATCCTGGTTTTTATCCCAGTACTCAATAAACAAAGTAGAGATGATCAACAAGGCCAAAAGTCAGCTCTCTGAGAAGACTAGAAAAATTATTGAATATTTTATAAAGCTGATGAAGAAAAAGAAAGGTGAAATGATTCAATATTAGCAAAGAAAATGAGATATCAATAACTAGACAAAATAAGGATCTGAAAGCTTGGTACCAATTGATTTTAGACAAAATCATCAAATTCCTGCAAAAACTGGGTGAATCAAAGTGACTCAAGAAACAATAGAAATTCAAATAACATTTTATCAATAGACAAACTGAAAGAGTAATTTAGAAATCTGAGGAGCTACTGGGCCTGGATAGTTCCATTCGTCAATTTGTCTGCCCTTGCACTGGTACTGCACTATCTCACATAGTAAAGCTTCCTAACACAGAGGTGATCTTCTCATCATTCTATTTTTCAGGAATACTCTGGCTATTTCTTGGTCTTTGCCCTCCCACATGAATTACAGAACTAACTCTCTGACAAGAGCCTTGGAAGACATGGTGTTAAGACTTGAAGGAGGGAGCTTTGCTGTGTGAACCTTTGTGTTTAGATGAGCTGTAAATTTAGAAGTCTTAAACACAGAAGGGTTTTGCAAAAGCGGGACACATAGAGCTGCTGGAAGAGGCAGAAGGCATTCAGATCAGATGAAGCAAGACAGATAGCAGGGGAATAATTCAGATTGGTGAGCATATCAAAGGCAGAGAGACCAACAGATTCATTTGAACTTAAGTGGATGCTGTAGTGTTCAGAAGCATAGATTGCACATGGTGGTTGTGAGGTATCTCAGATGAAATGTCCATAAAGTGATTAATTCACTCATGTAGATCAGCTCAGAAGGGAAGTCAAGGTTAGAAATTTAAATCAAGAACCAGTCACTGTCATTTATAAATAATATACAGGAAGGCAATGAACCATAGTTACATAATAATTTTGTATTTGAATGAATGAATATTCTTTCATTCATGTACTCAGGAAATATTTATTAAATACCAGCCAAAAACTAAATATTGGGATTGGAACTAAAACCAAGATCTTCTTTTTAATTCAACAATGCACAATTACCATGTATAAGTTACCATTGTGCTTTCAGTCATATTTTCTTGTTTTTAATAGGAAATAAGTTCTGGGCAGTGAGAGGAACTGATATACAAGCAGGTTACCCAAAAGACATCCACACCCTGGGATTTCCTCCAACCATAAAGAAAATTGATGCAGCGGTTTCTGATAAAGAAAAGGAAAAAACATACTTCTTTGTAAAAGATGAATACTGGAGGTGAGATACAAGAGGAATGGCTTTGTCCACCCCCTCTAAGTTTCTTTGACTTTGAACCTTCTAATTATGAGGAAGATAACTTAGTTATTCAGCTTTTCAAATGTAAAGGGTTTTAGAATGTGGACCAGTGGGTTATGTGAATCAGAGACCAAGAGAGATCAAGAGGCCAACTGCTGTTCTCAGGGCATCTACTGCTCATCCCACTGCCAGAAGTGTTGAACTACATCTCTTTCACTGTGCAGATTTGATGAAAAGAGTCAATCCATGGAGCGAGGCTTCCCCAGACGAATAGCTGATGGCTTTCCGGGAGTTGGGCCCAAGGTCAATGCTGTATTACAGGCATTTGGTAAGAGGGTGAGCATGTCATTAATTGACAGCACATGCACTTCAAGTATTTCATGCTATCAAAATGAAGTATGGTCTCTTTTGGACTGCTTTAGCTTCTTGCCTACTGTTGAAAATGCTGCTATAAATATCTGTATACAAATCTTTGGATGATATTTAGTAAAAATGATCAAGCCATACACTTAAAATTGGCAGCGTTTATGCTATGCAAATGTACCTCCACAAAGTCACTTAAATGTCAGAAAAATGAAGAATCAAAAGTTTTCAAATCATTCAGTCTTATGTCCCTGAAAAATTTAACTTTCTAATATATGAACACTGGGTTTAGACTTTATTTGACTATTGTTCAAGTTTGTTTCAAACCTGCACACAAAATCAAAGGTCCATCCTCACATAGAAGCCAGTACCTTTCAGGTCAGATGTCTGTATAAAAGTACAATCAAGTGTGTGTCAGGTTTACTGGTGGCTGAATTTTATTCTCAAGCCCATCCAGTTTTCCCTTTCCTCCTATCCCTCCCGAGAAACCTTGTGTGGGTTTCTTTAGCCCACAGTTGTTTACAATAGTCAGTTGTAGATAAATAGCAGCCTTCTCACAAGCTCAAAATAGCCAAATCTGATTCCTGGTATTGGGTATCTGGGAAAACAAAACTTATTCTTTGCTTACTCTGAGGGGATTCTGGAGGGCTTCACAATTATAATGCTAATAAGGCCAATGACCTTGGTAATAAAACAATTTGATCATCAAGTACACAAAGCAGGGAAGGAACTTCTTCCCATGTCCCTGGATGGAATTACCTCCCAAGAAGTGCTTTAGGATGTAGCTGGAGGAGGAGAGGTTGGAAAGAACATGGGCTGAGGGATAACTAAGATATTAATATACCACTCAACTCCATCTACTTACAGGAAATGTCTACTGCTTTGGAGCATTGGCTTTGGAGTGAAACAGATGAAATGGAATATTCCATCCATTTTTCTTTAGAAATGTTATCTTGGAAAACCATAAAACCTTCCTAATTTTCAGCTTGTCCTCATTAACAATATCTCACACCTTTTTATGCATCAATGTAACACTTTGAACACAGTGCCTATCTCAGAGAATACTTAATATTATCACGCAGTCCATGATTTGTTTGTTCCTATTCTAAGCTATATAATTCACACGGCTGATTTATTTGGAGGATGACTTTTTTTTTTCATTTCTGTTTACAGGGTTTTTCTATTTCTTCAATGGATCATCACAGTTTGAGTTTGACACTAATGCCGGGAGGGTGACACATATACTGAAGAGTAACAGCTGGTTACTCTGTTGAGATAAGGAGAAGACAAACATGGATATTTTCAACAAATCTAATTTATTGTGAGTCAAGATGGTTGATTATTCCTGCATATACTGTGGCCAGAGCAGCTGGCAGACATCTTTACGTGTCCTAGAGTCTTGTCTGACCAGCTCTACTTGTTCTTGCATTACATCACACAAAATGAGGAACTTCTTATGTGCAGTGAGTGAGCGGGTGTTCTATCCATGGGTGTTTTATTATTTATAAGTTAATAAAATATTTATACTTAAAATCTTCAGTTTTGGCCTGCCCCTTGCTTTCAGTGGGGTCTTCATCATATGTAGTTAACACAGAGGTTATTACAGTGAACTCTAGTGCCTCTCTGGCTTACTGACTTCTTCCTAGACTTCAGGACTCTGCTCAAAGGCTAACTTCTCAGAGCTGCCTTGTCCTCACTCTGTTCAATATCCTGCTCAAACACTTTTTCCCAGGATGCATATCATATTTTATCATAACTATTGCTTCTAAATGTACCTCTCTCTAAACTACAACTTCCTTGAGTTATTGGCTACTCTTAATGACAAAATACTCAGCATAAAGTAGATGCTCAACAAATGATTGCTGAATGAACAGAAAAATAAGTCTAGGGAAGATGTAATATTTGACAGAATAAAGGCTGAGTAGGAGTTGTCTGGTCATAGACTGGAAAGCAAGAAAATTCTAAGTGATTACATGAGCTATGACTCAGAGGTACTAAATACTACATGTTATGTTTGAGAAATGGGGAGATGTTTAGTACAGTCAAGGAAAGGGTAGGCAATTTTCTCTTCCAAGAGAAAAATTATCAGATAAAAATATACAATTATATAATTAAAAAAACCTTAGTAATAATGGACACTGGGGGTTCAGGCCTATAACTTAACTACTTAAGAAGCTAAGATCCAGAGGATTGTACTTTGAAACCAGGCTAAGCAGAAAAGTCCAAAAGACTCCCTCTCAAAAAGTAATCAGAAAAAGGCTATGTTGGAATTATGGCTCAACTGATAAAGCACCAGTCAAGCAAGCATAAGGCCCTGAGTTCAAATCCTAGTTAGTACTGGTGGGAAGGGATGGGAAGGAAAGGGGAGGGAAGAGGTGGGGAGGATCTTAATGACAGCTGAGTAGACGTGAAATAACACTAAAAATATATGATCCTAGAGGAAGCCAGTAGACTTGAGTAAGTCAAAATTAAAGAGCTTCATAAAATGAGGGACATCAAAAAACAAAAAAACAAAAAAACAAGCAGCAGAGAACATGCAGGAAACCTATAAAACTCACTGACAATACCTGGATGCACTGGGGGTGCCCTCTACTGGTATTCCCTGGACATGACATGGACATGACTCCACCCAAGGATTTGCCTCTCCTCCCTGCCAGCCCACTCTGGATCATCCAAAATATTACTCTAGGCACACACTGTAATCCTGACAATCTTTAGATTCTGGGATCAGGACACAGATTGTTTCTTAACAGAGGCATTAAAATGTTCACACTGGACATTTTAGAGGAGGCAAGCAAATTGGTGGGAAGAAGGATTAGGAAATTTCATGTTTACTCTTCATATTTCTATTTAAAATTTTAATTTTTGATAAATTAGCATATTTACGTTGTATTAAAGGATTCCTTGGAGTAAAGGACTTTGAAAGAACGCTAAGAGAGTGATGCAGACCTATAATCGCAGCACTCAGGAGACAGAGGCAGAAAGATCACAAGTTGAGGCCAGCCTGTACTACAGTGAAACTTGGTCTCAAGGGGGAAAATCGAATAAAGAAAAAACTTAGCATCAAAGAAATGAAAGGAATTTGGTTGACACCTCATAGTTAACATACTTGTTTTTACTCCTTCCCTCATCACAGCCGGTGGGATCCTAGCATGTGTTTGTTTGTCCTGTTGCCAGACCTCTGTACTTTTCACCTGGTATTTTGTGCTTAGTGCCTGGGTGTGTGCTGGGCACCCTGTGCATATTCTCACTTCACGGTCACAACACACCGGTGACATAGTGTCTATATCACTATCACCTTACACCTGAGAAAACTGAGCTCCTCAGCAGCCACTGGCCAACAGGGATGAGAAGTTGAAGTTAAGAAAAAAAGACAATAAGAAAATCATTCAAGTTCAAATAATGCTAAAGACTGTTGGCCCATCCGAGCCATGCCTCCAGCCCCTGGGGATGTTTTTTAATACAATGCAAAGCCACATCCTCTGGAAACATCCTTCCACTCGCTCAAGACATGGACACACACACACACACACACACACACACACACACACACACACTCACACACACATGCACTCCCACTCTCACACTTACATATTCACACGCACAGCCTGCTTAGTGACGGCATACACATTCTCTCCTCCTGGACAGCAGGTAGGTAAGGACAGATTTTGCAGTTGGACCCCTCCATCCCCAGACCCCTACCAGTCATCTAATAACATTTCCCTGCATAAACTAAAATATCACCAAAAAATGTAAACCTAGTACTTTGGGATCATCTCTTTTTTCCCTCTCCTTGACCAGACAATTTTGTAAAAGCAGATCTAACTATGAAAAGCAAAATATAGAAAATCACACTTTTTCTGCTGACGGACTCCTTAAATCACATTTGAAAACTGCAAGACCACCGGAGGGTGGTTAGCCCGGGTTGCCTCATACGCCTGATGCCGCAACTGCCCACAACTCTCCAGTGTCTTCATAAGGGACCGAAAGAGAGCAGTTCACACAGCCCAGGATGTGTGAACTCCAAGGTCCCAGCAGCAGAAGGGCTCTACCAGAGGATGCAAGGAGGAAGGCCAGCAGAGCCTGTATTTGAAGAGATGGCCATATTCAATCTGAAGACACTTATACTCATGTTCTTTCTCTACATGCAACTTTCCAAGGCCTTTCCAGTACCTTCTGAGCACCTCACGGAAAGAAATGCAAAAACTGTTCAGGTAAACTTTGATTGATTTGCTCATTATTAGAATATTGTAAGGGCAGAATTTTTGATTTAGTCTAAACAGCGTGGAAGAAATTATCTGGATGAAATTTATGAGGTTAACTTCTTTCAGAGACTTGGAGAATATTAAAGTTGACAAGGTGGAGTCTTAAAAAAATCTAGACATGAGGGGCTGGGAAGGTGGCTCAGTGGTAGAGTGCTTGCCTTGCATGCCTGAGGCCCTGGGTTCGATTCTTCAGCACCACATAAGCAAAAAGAAAAAAGCCAGAAGTGGCGCTGTGGCTCAAGTGGTAGAGCGCTAGCCTTGAGCTGAAGAGCTGAGGGACAGTGCCCAGGCCCAGAGTTCAGGCCCCACGACCAGACCCAAAAAAAAAAAAAATCTAGACATGAACACCAGCTGCCCAATTCAAACTAGCTAGGAATCCTCTAAGGAGGAATGGTTTTATTTCTATAAACTAAATGAGTTTCTTTCTTTCCTACAACTTTCCCTCCAATATACCTGCAATCCAGTTACTAATGGGGGGAAGTGTAGCTCAGTGGTAGAGCAGCTACCAAAGATGCACGGGCCTTGGGTTTGAGTCCCAGCACCAATTTTTTAAGTAAGATAGCAGTTATGATACATTACTAAATAGAAGTTACTACTTATGCTCCGGTATTAACATTGCTTTGTAGTCAAAAGTGTAGAAGAGAGCATGAGGATGGAGGATTATAGTTAACTAAAAATGAGTACATTGTATTACCTGATTTTCCATCACCAGATTGACTTTATAAGCTCTCAGAAGCAAAACTAATAGTTCAATGCTCAATATCCCCCTTAATAAAATAAAAAGAAGATGCAGAAAAGGAGGAGGAAGTCTCCATACACATTTTGTATGTGTGACTCCATCTTCATCCTCTCTGAGGCATCTACTTCGTGAATAAATTGCTAGAGCTCTGAATAGAAGGACTGTACTCTTTGTCTGTCTGTTATTAGTCCTGATATGAACTCTTAGTTAATTCTTGCATAACTTGGAAGAAAAATTGTAAAAATGTCAAAAAAATAGAAAAACATTTCACAGCAAGAATTCTCATGTGCTTTCTTTTTTCCAGAATTATCTAGAAAAGTTCTACCAATTACCAAGTCTCCAATATCAGTCTGCAAGGAAAAACAGCACCAGTATGATTGCTGAAAAGCTTAAAGAAATGCAGAGGTTTTTTGGGTTGAATGTGACAGGGAAGCCAAACAAGGAAACTCTGGAGATGATGGAGAAGCCTCGCTGTGGAGTGCCAGATAGTGGCGATTTTATGCTAACCCCAGGAAACCCCAAGTGGAAGCGCACAGATCTGACATACAGGTGATATTCCCAGAGTTCCAGACCGCATACACCTGGCCAGGAGTGACCAATACGCCAGGCCCGGGGATACTCCCAGGACAGACAGATAAAAACCCTTACTCGGCAGAGTATAAATAATGAATGAGTGGTCAATGAAAGATGAACATGTGTGTGAATGAAGGACAGAGATTCCCATAGGTTCTCTTAACTCAAATTTGCCATTTCTTTCTTCCTCAACTTCTTCCCCAAGTCTCCTAAACTAAATAGGATTTGGCAATAGGAGATATTTTCTCCCTCTCTTCTCTTCTCTTCTCTTCTCTTCTCTTCTCTTCTCTTCTCTTCTCTTCTCTTCTCTTCTCTTCTCTTCTCTTCTCGTCTTCTCCTCTCTTCTGTCTTCTCTTCTCCCTCTTCCCCTCCCTTCTCTTTTCTCTACCTCCCTCACTCCCCGCCCATGCTAGGATTGTCGCCCACCTCTCTTTAGGTTTTATTATTAATAATAACAATGGGCACTCTATGCAGAACATCACTCACCCAGCAGCAAACAAAATGCTTTACATGACTTGATAGGAGAGCTCTGCTCTTGCCCTCAGTTCCTGAGTGAGGACCTGATGTTGAAAGACGTGTAGCAACTTATCTAGACCCTTGTCTGTCTCAAGCTGGACCCTGCACTCCTGGCTTGTTCTCTACTTGCTCCAGTGTGCGGAGGGAGAGTCTTTGCAAATGAGTAATCCTCCATGCCCCTTCTCGTTTGGAAGGATTCTGAATACCGTACAGCTGTCAAAGGCGCAGGTGGAAAGAGCTGTTGAGGATGCCTTCCGAGTGTGGAGCAAGGCATCACCCCTCACATTCACCAGGGTCCTCCAGGGGGAAGCCGATATCATGATCGCGTTTGCTCGCAGAGGTAGGCCCACTGCAGACACACAGTTCTGCTTTCCCTGGCTCACCTGAAACCTGGGAGCTCACCACAGGTTGTCTTGTTTCAGATCATGGTGACAATTCTCCATTTGATGGGCCCAATGGGATCCTTGCTCATGCCTTTCAGCCTGGACCAGGAATTGGAGGAGATGCTCATTTTGATGCAGATGAAACCTGGACACAGAGCTCCAGCAGTAAGCTGTCCAAGGTTATGTCCACATTCCGCTTCAGCATTAACCTTCCCCACCGCACATTCGTGCACACATACACATTCCCACTCCCTATATTGCAATACTGCAAATACTTAAATAGATCATTTAAACTTTTTGCCAGTTTTAAATCAATGTAGGGTTTTTTTAATGGTCTGGTTCCTTAGGCAGTCAGCCCATTCCTGCTGCTATGACCAAAAACCTAAACCTCTGACATTAACCAAGAAACAATTCCCCCATCGTTTTAGAGCCTGCAAGGTTCAAAGTGCTGGCTTCTGGTGAGGTCCCTTGTGTTTTATTCTCATATACTGGAAGATAAAAGAGGACAAATGAGAACAAACTGGAAACCTCGAGCCCTTTTACAATAGCACTACTCTAAGCACTTCCCAAACAGGAACGCTATTGCTGGAAAGACTAACTTTCTAACACATGGATTTCTTTTTTTTTCTTTTTTTTTTTTTTGTCAGTCGTGGGGCCTGAACTCTGGGCCTGGGTGCTGTCCCTGAGCTCTTCAGCTCAAGGCTAACACTCTACCACTTGAGCCACAGCGCCACTTCCAGCTTTTTCTGCTTATGTGGTATTGTGGAATTGAACTCAGGGTCTCATGCATGTGAGGCAAACACTCTACCACTGAGCCACCTTCCCAGCCCTAACACATGGATTTCTGAGAGAGACGTTCAAACCATAAGAGGCAGGGATCCAAAAGCCGTGAATCATGGTCCACACCTGCCAAGGCTCTGCTTATTTAAGTGCAGGTTGTGGATCGTGTTTATACAGCATCCGGGGCCCTTCCACTCCACATGGCAGAGCTGAGTAGCTGCACGGAAGTTATAGGGCTCACAAAATGTGAAGTGCTTTGCCACTGCTCTTAGTCAGGTCTCTTTAAAAACATTCCGAAATTGAATGGGGTTTGAAAAGGCCAATTGATCATAAATAATCAGGATTATCTGGCAAAGGGTCCTAGTTCAGAAAGAGTTGCACGTTCACTTTACAGTTACTTTGTTTCCCAGGAGCTCTTTTCCAGGGGTAGATAGCAATCTGCTCCTTCCAGGACAAGCCTGGTGATAAGAATGTCTGGGCTGTCTGGAGGAAACAAGAGCTAGGACTGGCCACATGGTGAGGATAATATGCCAGAAAGCCATTTTTTTAATAATAAAAGGAAAGAAGCTTTCTACTTTCTCACACCATTTTCTCATCATCAATGTTGTGTCTGTCCCTGACCTAGGAGATATACCCAATATGCCCAAAGATAAATAATAATTTCCCGCGACTCTGTGTTCCCATAGCCCTAGGCACTAGCTCGGGTGGCCATTTCCTCTTGCCTTACTTACTGATACACTTATATGCTTTCTCCCCTGTCTAGTCTCTGCTCTCTAATTATTTTTCCAAGACAAAGCAAGGGTTGTCTTTGGAAAGGCTTTCTGCGTCGTATTGCCGCCTGTTTAAAAGTATCAGTGTTTACAGAATCTGTACCAAATTATGTCCAATTCTTTGCCTTCTCATTGAAGGCCCTGAGTGGTTCTTCTACTCTCTTCCTTCTTGCCTGCCTTAATGGTTGACATTCTCCAGCTATGCTGTGAATTGACTATTTTTAGGGTACATGCTGCCTTCCAACTCCTCTGCGCTTGCTCACTTGCTTCTTCCTGAAACATCCTTCTTTACCTCCAAGCCTACTTCAGACACATCTGACATTTGTCCTTCTATGACAAGGGCCACCCCCTCTAAAGATGGTGGACAGCCTGTCCATCTTCTTCCTAGATGATCCCACATGTCCTTGCATTTTAGATTACAACTTATTTCTTGTTGCTGCTCATGAATTCGGCCACTCCTTGGGGCTCTCGCATTCCTCTGATCCTGGTGCCTTGATGTATCCCAACTACGCTTTCAGGGAGCCCAGCACCTACTCCCTCCCTCAAGATGATATCAACGGCATTCAGGCCATCTATGGTAAGGCCGCCTGAAGAACAGTGCAGAATATGCTTACGTTGCATCTTGGTTCCATTCTGATGTTAACTGCCTTAAAAAAATGTTGGTGGCTAAGTGTGGTGATGTATTATTGTAATCTTAGCGTTTGGGAGAATGAGAAAGAACAGTCCCGAGACCTGGGACTATTGTTTGTGACAGCAGAACTTCCAGGAGTGATTAGCCCTACACTAACTCTCTGTACACACACACACACACACACACACACACACACACACACACACACACACACACACACACACACACACACACACACACACACACACACACACACACACACACACACACACACACACACACACACACACACACACACACACACACACACACACACACACACACACACACCCTATCCTTTCTTTGCTTACCAGTGTTTTAAGTTCTCTTAGCTATTAATATAGCCCTTCATTCCACAGTGATACAAATTCTTACAGAAAAGATGCTGACCTACAACTATAGTTCTGTACTGAAGTGTACAGGAGTGATATCAGATACTTGCTAGTGCATGACTACTGAGGGGGAGGAAGAAATAGATAATCAATGGCCACAAAAGTAGAAAGAGGAACTGAGAAAGGGGAGAATATTAGAGTTTAAAAAGGAAAGAACATGAAATTCAAATTTCTATACTTTCCAATGTAACTCATACAGAACCACTGTTACTCTTTTTTTTTTCTGGTCTGAACTCAGGTCCTTTGCACATGGTAGGTGGGTGCTGTACCATCTGAGCCATGTCCTCAGACACTATCACTACTCTTATTAGACAAACTGAATGTTTAAGCAGTGATCAGTGCCTTGCTTCCTCTCCACATGAAGGCCGTGAGTCCTAAAGGACTGTCTGAAGTGGACTTAGATTATGTTTCCACTCCCTCCTAGGTCCTTCACACGACCCCATCCAACCTACAGGACCCAGCACACCCAGAGCCTGCGACCCCCGGCTGACCTTTAGTGCTGCCACCACACTCCGTGGAGAAATACTCTTCTTTATAGACAAGTATGGAACTGGACTGTGCCTTCCCTCAACTTCTTGCACTGGCATGCCTTAAAACCATATACTACAGACGTCACTATTACCGCCCAACACATGGGCATCAGTATACGCTGCATAACTCAAAACACCCAGGGAAGGAAATGAAAAAACTAAAATATTTACAAGATATCTATGATGATGTCAATAGACCTGTTGACATCATCACAGATGAAGCTTGACTGCTTCAGAAATCAGTAATAAGTTTAACCCTAAAACATCCTCCTGGTCTGTTCAAATCAGTCAAGTTAGTGGACACATCACTTCACTAGCTCAGCTAGTGAATGTCCCCAATGTCCCCACAAATCTGTGCTGTTCACTGAGCTGGCTACTGTGTGTCCTGTATTGCTCCTACTCCCAGAGCTGCCACAGAGCCTTCACTTGCTCAGGGCCACAGGAAGTGACTGCAGAGTGTGTTCCTGGGCATGCAAATGTGCTTGTGAGTGTGTGAGTGTGTTTGTGGGTGTGCTTGTGAGTGCACAAGTGCATTCACGAGTGTGTGAGTGCCTCCTTATGTCCCATCATCAGGTATTTCTGGAGACGACACCCTCAGCTGCGGCAAGTCGAGCTCAATTTCATTTCTCTGTTCTGGCCAGCCCTCCCAAGTGGCATTCAGGCTGCTTACGAGGATCTTGATAGAGACCTAGTGTTCCTGTTTAAAGGTAACTTCCTGAGGTTTTCTTCTTATTCTAGTCCTCCCTGAAGAGGCAGGCTGGGTCCTTTGTGGTCACTAACTACCATGTGAATTTGAGCAGGCTGCATGCTCTCCAGGACTCAGGGCCTCATCCATGAAATGAGAAGATGGCACTGGGTCATCTGTATTCTCCATCCTCACATGAGGTGTAATTCTCTAAGATTCCTCAAGGTGATAACTTAGCTTTGGTGGAAAAGCCACAGGTGATAAGACATCAGCTGTGGATCCCTGAATGTCAGTTAAGAAGTGTGAACATGGATGAATGATGGGGCTGAACAGCCCCTGTGAACTTCTCTCATTTCATGTGTAACCTGAGCTTTTGGCAGGCAGGCAATACTGGGCTTTGAGTGGCTATGACATCCAGCCAGGTTACCCCAGGGACATCTCAAACTACGGCTTCCCACACACCATCCAGGCGATCGATGCCGCTGTTTCCTATGCAGGAAAGACATACTTCTTTGTGAATGACCAGTTCTGGAGGTAAGGTAATCTGCTTTGGGGTTTTTTTTTCCAAGTGGAAGTTGGAATCTGTGTTTCTCTGCCCTGTTTACAAGCCAGCAGCAATCAGGCATCTTAAGGTTAAAAAAAAATCTAGATGGTCTTTGATAGCTTTAGTGGGAATAATAATGCTTTTTACACAAAATGGTTGGAGTGGAACATGGCTTCTGAAATTTCCATTTTTATAAAATCATAATGCCTGGATAAAAGTATTGAGGATTCTATATCATAAAGCTATATACATCCTCACTCAGCACCAGGGCAGGACAAAAGAGAGACGGGGGAAGACCAGACTATGACTTGGAGTTAAATTCCAATATGTCCAATAAACTTCGTCCAGAACACCTGCACATATTAATGTGTAGGATAAACTTAGCATTCACATTTATACACACACATACATATATATGCAAATGTGCTAAGTATCAACAAAATACAATCTGGAGTAGATGCAAGCTCTTGCTTTGGGAAATAACAGAACTTGTTCTTATAGTTAATGGCACTCATATATTTTATAAGTAAATATGTAGCCTTAGAAACAAGCCATTCCTAATCTCAGCAAATAGGACACTGGAAGAGTGGATGAGAGTGTACTTTATGACATGCAATAAAAATAAAACTTGTGTTGATTTTAAATCCTGTAATGGTTTGTCCTTACCAGATATGATAACCAAAGGCAATCCATGGAGCCAGGTTATCCTCAAGAGGTGTCCCGTGTCTTTCCAGGATTAGAAAGTAGAATTGATGCTGTTTTCCTGCAGGATTGTAAGTAGGAAGAAAACTATGATCAAATCTGTTTAAAGTTTGAAAATGACATGTTTTCCTTTGGATGTTATATTTGGGCAGGGGCTATGTTTATAGTTGAAGATGTTTGAGATCTTCTATATGCTAATTCAATACATTATCTCTCTTTTTTAATAGATTTCTTCCTTTTCTTCAGTGGGCCAAGATATTATGCATTTAATCTTCTTGCTCGTAGAGTTACCAGAGTTGCAAGAAGCAATTTATGGCTAAATTGTAGATAAAGAAGCAAGATTGGAAATACTTCTGTCTATGTCCTTATTATGGACCTTACATATGCACACACTGTCCTGTGGATGCTTCTCTCACTACCGGATAACAAATAAGGTTCTCTCCACCGCCACATTCTCTGGGCCTGTTCTCAGCAAGAAGACACTTAGAAGATTCCATTGTTGGCCCAGGCTTATTTTGTTCTTTGATATTCCATCTCAGTGTAGGGGTGCCATCTCACAGGGACGAAGTGCGCCCCTCTTGTCCCCACAGTGCTCATGAATTCATTACTTGTTGATCTGACTTCTGTAACTCACTATCTCATTGCTTTCTTCTCTCACTTTGAATATTCTCGAGACTCTAAACATCTCTTACATTAAATATGCTGCATGAAGTTTAGCAATGAATTTGGGTTAGAGGTAAGGGTTATAAACTACATAGAGAATATACATGAGGCTCTTACAGAAATTGTGGTGTTATTTTTTTGCTCTTGGAAAGAAATAAAGAGAATTTAAGTTGTGGTTTGAATTGCATCCCTTTCAAAAAGAATATTGAGGTCATAGACATGGTACTGTTGATTATGAACTGACTTGGAACCAGAGTGTTCACAGCTGTAAGCAATTGAGTTAACATCGTTTCAAGGTGGGCCCTTAATCTATATTTTGTTATTATAAGAAGAGGGAAAGGCTACGGAATGTATCTCAGTGCCAGAACATTTTCCTAGTCCTGGGTACAACCCCTAGTACTTCTCAGGAAAAAAACAACATGAGAGAATGACTTGGCGACCACACAAGGAAGAAGACTGAAGACAGAGCCTAAGATTGGAATGATGCATCTACAAGCCAAGGAATCCCAGGACTGCCAACAACCACCCCAAGATTGGGAAAAGGCTAGGAAGGAACTTTTCCTATAGCCTCCAGGCTATAGGCATAGGCACTTCTGAGTTTGGTCTTCTGTTCTTCATGACTGTGAGAGAATAAATGTGTATTGTTTTATGCCACCAAATGTGCTACTTTGTACACTAAGAGGAGGAACCATCAGTGCTGAAATAAAGCCTTGCTAAGGATTCCTGGGTATCTTCCAGGACAGCAGCAAAAAGAAGAGATCCCATTTCCTCTCCTGCCTCCTTCAAAATAAGCCCTAAAGGCCAGGAATTATATGTTTACTTAGGGTCTGTAGTAGATTCTTAAGCTATAGTACAGATGTTTTATTCAGGATACAGTTCAAGGAAGAAATTTGGAAAGGTTTATGCATGAGTTGCTAATATTTGGGAAGAAAAAGAAGGAAATTTTAACACACAGTAGAGAAAAGGGTGAGAACACCACAAGTTGTGTTGCTTGGTCAGAAAGTGGCCCACATAAAGAAAAGAATACTGAAATCAATCCAAAAGACTGTCTCTAACCATACCTTTATTTCTAATATTAATTCTGGCCCCCTCCGCCTTTGTAATCTGTGTCCTTTATGAGTTCTTCATCTTGCTAGTCAACTGTCTTCCTCATGAAACCCACTGTTCCATCCTCTATGGCTACGTTTGCCCTCATCAGAACAGATTTCCTACAGCTCATTTCTGCAGTTTCCTGCTTCCTTCTGCTCAAAGAGATGGGTAGATGGCCCCATTCAATAGTCTGAGGATACAGATAGAACAAATGTGGGGTGGGGAGGAGGTCCCCTTGTGCAGCCTCTCTGTCTGCCTCTGCCTGCCACTTCCCCCTCTCTTCCTACTTCCTAGCTGCTGTAGGGTGAGCAACTTTTCTCTACTACCTCTTTTCTTTTACCATGGCCTCAAGCAATGAAGCCAACATGATGGACCTTACCCTTTAAAACCATGAGCCCAAAGAAATCCTTCCTCCCTGAAGTTGCTCTCTTGTATTTTGCCACAGCAACACACCACCTGGCAGTGTGTTGGTATAAGCCTGAATTCACCAACCAGACTGCATTCACCACAACTGATGAATGTCTGAAAACTTTATGGTTTTCTTCAGAAGAAAATTATTTCATACACTTACAAGAATTTATGAATAGGAAAATCTAACAACATTGCAAGAGAAAACTAACTTGGAGACACGTTTCCTAGAATGTTCAATTCAATAATAAACAATGTGGTTAGTCAACAATGACAGATTATGATTGTGAAATCAAGTCTATCTAAGGAAAAAAATCAACTTGTGACACACTTCATGGTGAGTTTCCTTTTCTGTTATTAATTAAATGTTAATGCAAACTGATTCATGCCACGTCTCACTATTTTCTAAATTCTGTACACACAGAAACAGGCTTCAACTGAAAGAGGAATGAAGAGCCATTGGCCTTTGTTTTTGGTTCTTATAACATTTTCTTCTGCGTTTCCTGCAGACTTGGAGGTTGAGAATGAGGGAGACAAGCAGCTGGCTCAGGTACTGTCTTAATAAATCTTGTTAGCAAATAATGATTTTCATTGTATTACCTTTCTCAGATCCTAGAAAGATGGCAAATTCCAGCAAGAGTCCCAGACTTTCTTGTGAGAAGGAATCACTTTCTGTTTGTCTAAAGACATCAGAGACTGTGGGAAAGCGGGGATGCAAGAAAAACAGGGAACAGAATCTACTAAAACTTTTTTTTTTAATGGTCACAAGTGTAACAGTATTTAGTGAGTGGAGGAAGGGTCAGACCTACAAAGAGTAGAGATCTCTGTAATCATAATTGAAGACATCCAGAAGGATCCAATGTACAATATGGACAGCGTGTTTGTGTGTGTGTGTGTGTGTGTGTGTGTGTGTTTGCACACTGCTTTGGAAATTCCTCTTAAAAGTCAGTGCAGTTAATTGGTAGTATTCGTTAAATAAAATAAATATGAAAAACAGATAATAAGCTATCTCTTCCAGAATTTGCCCTAAAAATTCTAAGTGTAAGAAATAGCAAAAGTATGTCAGATGTGTTGACATTAAATAGGTAGATGTTTCATTCTGTTCTGTGGAAGTTCGGAGTTTTAAAGGCTGTGTGATTTGGCTAATTCTGGTCACTCACAAATCAACTGATTCTTGAACCGGTAAGATCAGGATGACTCCTTTCTTTCCTCTTTCTGTTTTTCCTTTCTTCTTTCCCCTCACTATTCATTTCCTTCTTTCCCTCCCTATTGCCAAAATATGTATATATGTGTATATATGAATATGGACTTATATTTACATATATATCAAGCTATCTTATTTTATCCTGAGATGGAGATTCGCTCTCCTAGAGTCTGTGTTTCTTTTTGTCTTTTTGGTCAGGCATATCTCAACCAGTTCTACTCTCTTGAAATAGAAGGGAGTCATCTCATTCAAAGCAAGAATAGAAGCCTCCTAGATGGCAAAATTCGGGAAATGCAAGCATTTTTCGGATTGACAGTGACGGGGAAACTGGACTCAAACACTCTTGAAATCATGAAGGCACCCAGGTGCGGGGTGCCCGACGTGGGGCAGTATGGCTACACTCTGCCTGGGTGGCAAAAGCATCACCTCACATACAGGTAACGCTTCTACCAAAGGAACAGAGTATCACCTCCAGGACATGAGAGTTTATGCCACTGACAGTCCCCGTGTATGCATGTGCAATTGTGCGTGTGTGATTTCATAGATTTCCTACATTCTATCCTCTCTACACACCTGTGAAGCAGGCTCTGATGGAACTCCCCCCCTTATGTGCAGAGAAACAAAATCAAAAGGTGATTTCCCATAGCCACGGTTACATGGGAGACTGACTTCAGTCACTAGGCTCTGCTATTCCCTGTGGAAGCTCAGGCTCAGGAGCACCACCAGCAAGCAGGACAAGCCTGAAGGCAGGATGAAGATGTGCAGTGGGACTAGGAAAGCACTGGAATGCAGGCAGCTCAGGTTAGAACTGTCCCATCTTTGGTAGGTCCAAGTATGGAAGATGGGGTTGGGTGTCTTGAGGAAGGGGAGGTTAAGTTTCTGCTAGAACATAGATGACCTATGACACCTGCCTGGAAAACAAGAAGCAGGAATGTTTACCACCACTGTGGAGACTTTTTTCCCTGAGACTTAGGACTTGAGATCAAAATGGACGGGACTTATCTAGGAAGGAAACACAAGCAAGAGAAAAAAAATCCGTAAATTCTTTGTAGCTCTTATGACTCAACTCAGGATACATGCACACCTTTGAGTACACAGCCACTTGAGAAACTAAAGCTCAGCTGTTTAAAAAGACATGTAATATATTTACATACAGTCAGGATGTGTTCTTAAGAAAATTCTTCAACTGCTTTGAATCTGCTTTGTAAGAGCAGTAACACTGCCTGATTCACTGGGAAGACGAAAGACTTGACTTGCATACCACATAATAAAGTGATAGCAAATGAAGTGCTGTGCCAATGTCATGTTATATGAAAATTGCTTCAGTGAGGTGATCTGCAAATGTGAGATAATGATGCAATACCAAATGTTATTGGAGTCCATGATTGGTAAGGTACAAATTATTGCTTTTAGCAGGTATGTGCACACATATATAGATTACCAGCCATTGCCATCTACATTCTCATTTTCTTTTTTTTTTCTCCTGGGGCTTGAACTTAGGGCCTGAGCACTGTCCCTGAGCTTCTTTTGCTCAAGACTAGCACTCTATCACTTGAGCCACAGTGCCACTTTCAGCCTTTTCTATTTATGAGGTACTGAGGAATCAAACCCAGGGCTTCATGCAAGCTAGGCAAGCACTCTACCACAGAGTCACCTTCCCAGCCCCTCCTCATTCTCTTTTTCAGAATAATGAACTACACTCCAGACATGGCACGTGCCGACGTGGATGAAGCCATCCACAAAGCTTTAGCAGTGTGGAGCAAAGTCACTCCACTGACATTCACCAAGGTCTCCAGGGGCATTGCAGACATCATGGTTGCCTTTAGGACCCGAGGTAGGGCT
Organism: Dipodomys merriami; assembly: GCF_024711535.1. Taxonomy (NCBI): domain Eukaryota; kingdom Metazoa; phylum Chordata; class Mammalia; order Rodentia; family Heteromyidae; genus Dipodomys; species Dipodomys merriami. Next base: position 2,463,856 of record NW_027202305.1, on the reverse strand, counting down.
TCCAACAGAGAAACATGTGCTAATTTTCATCTCAGGAGGTTTTTGGAGGAGGCTGATCTTTGTCCTCGTGAATTGTGTCTCAGTCCATGGCTGGTGCCCTCGGTACTTCGATGGCCCCCTGGGAGTGCTTGGCCACGCCTTTCCTCCTGGTCTGGGGCTGGGTGGTGACACTCACTTTGATGAGGATGAGAAGTGGACAACCACAGATGAGGCAGGTGAGTCTAAGAGTCTTCATAAGAAATTTGTATTATTCCACAGAATAACTGCCACAGGTAGCTTTGTAGCTAATTGCCTTTTACCTCCAAATTTCTTAATTTCTCCAAGTTTTCTATATTCCAAGATGGCATTACTAGAAGTGTCGAATAGCTACTTGAACAACTGCATGGTCCACACAATATCTGTACAGTGTCCTCACAAATTTGCTAGTCCTGGTGTGACATCAGCTTTTTTCATCTATTCATGTGCTTACTCATAGGTCCACAATACTTGAGGGCCCACTTTGTGCCTATCACTAGGGCCTGTCTTCCCTTATCCCAGGAAAGTACAAGTTGTAGGTGTCTGGTGGGCAGGGAAGCTTCATTAAACAGTCTTGACCAAATGACTGTACAACACAAGTTAATGGCACACAAAAATCTGTTCTTCCATGTATAGTGAGGCTGACAGAGAGATCCTGACTAGCCAAGCTATGAGGAGCAAGGCAGTATGGGATTGGTCCCTGCCATCACCTCATGAGTTAGCATCACAAGCAGACAAGACAACAAAGGGAGATTAAACCACATCTGCTGTGCATCTTCTGCTTAGACATAAGGCACTTCTTAATGGCTGTGCTCAGACAGTTACAAGGATATAGTGTACAACTTGCCAAAATCAGGATTAGAGAGGCAGAGATCAAAGATGGCACTATCTTTCCATCTTATAAAATGAATATGACCCATATTGCTCTAAGTCCTGCCAAAGGGGATGTATGAGATAAATTATTAATAAGCGTTTCTGGACCCAAGTTGGCAGGGCTTGCCTGAAGGACAGGGAACAAATACAACCCTCAACCAAGTTCTGGGTAGCAGCCCAAACAGCAGTTCTGAAAGAGTCACCTTTTGACCACTTTGTTACATTTCCTCTGAGTAGAAGGAAGCCAGAGAAGGAATACACTGGCAGAAGGAATGGAAGAAAGAACATAAGAAGTGTAGTAATGCAATAAAACTCTGTAGCAATAGAAAAATAAAATATAAGGCTGGGGAAAGACAAGGATCAGATCCTGGTGGCTATGGGAATCTACAGACTATGGAGAACCTCTGAAGAATATCAGCATGTATAAAATATTCACATATTGCATTTTTTTTTGTCAGTTGTGGGGCTTGAACTCTGGGCCTGGGCACTGTCCCTGAGCTCTTCAGCTCAAGGCAAGTACTCTATCACTTGAGCCACAGCGCCACTTCTGGTTTTCTGGCAGTTAACTGGAGATAAGAGTCTCACAGATGTTCCTGCCTGGGCTGACTTTGAACTGGGATCCTCAGACCTCAGCCTCCTGAGTAGCTAGGATAACAGGCGTGAGCCACTGGCACGGGATTTCATAATTTTTTAACAATACTATTTATTTCTGAGTCAGTGCTTACAAGTCATTTACCTATGGTGGGTTAAATTTCTCCATAATATGACTATTACTAATTATTAGTTATTAGACCTGAAATATTTCCCAGATCAATGATGGCACATATATGTTATTACAATCAACTTTTGTACAAAGACTTTCATTTCCCTCAGCTACTTTCTGTCTTACAGGAAACCATTCTCTCTTGCATGGGCACATTCTCTCTCTCTCTCTCTCTCTCCTCTCTCTCTCTCTCTCTCTCTCTCTCTCTCTCTCTCTCTCTCTCTCTCTCTCTCTCTCTCTCTCTCTCTCTGTGTGTGTGTGTGTGTGTGTGCGCATGCGTGTATGTGTGTGTCTTCTGTCTCTCTGTCTCTCTCTCTTTTCTCTCCCTCCCTCTCTGATGATGAGTAAGCCCAGGGCCTTGACCATTCTAGACAAATAGCAAGCACTCTACCATTGAGAAACATTCCCAACAGCCATTCTCCTTTTGATCAACTCATTCCTCATGTTTTCTTTTTTTAAAAAAAATTAAGGTTTCAACTTGTTCCTTGTGGCTGCTCATGAATTTGGTCATTCACTGGGACTCTCTCACTCCAATGATCAAACAGCTTTGATGTTCCCGAACTATGTCTCCCTGGACCCTAACAGATATCCACTTTCTCAGGATGATATCAATGGAATCCAATCCATCTACGGTGAGGAAAGTGATAAGCCTGAAGGTATGACAACTAAATAGGAAGCTTTTGAGAAAGGATATTGAGAAAGTTGCTCCGTGAAATTATTATCATGAGGCAATTATTTGCTTAGGTGAAATTTGTATGTAGACATATTTCCTCATGCCTTCTTAATGTGTTGTGGTATTTTCTTTTCACATCAAAGGAGGTCTACCCCAGGCAACCTCCAAGCCAAGGGCACCCACCATACCCCATGCCTGCGACCCTGACCTGACCTTTGATGCTATTACTACCTTGCGCAGAGAAGTCATGTTCTTTAAAGGCAGGTAAACCTATTCCCTTAACACTCAACCACCTATGGAGAGTTTTCTATCCAAGGAATTTGGGAACTGCCCATGCACATGCCCCTTACTTAACATGTTACGACTGCGTATGCTGTTGTTTTGCCACCTGCATATATCTTAGACCCTGTTTGAAATTTTTGTTTTGAAATGTTTTAGAGTAACTTTTTGAATGATCATAAGAATGTGAAGTATATTTTCAGTGACTTTTTGGCAACATAAAGTGCCGTTCCCTGTAGTGTTGCTTAAACCACCCTATGCTTGATATCAGAAGCTTATCGAGATTCTTTTCATGAATTTTGTTAACAAGTTCAGATCATAATGACATCTTGACATTGCAGTAGTTTTTCCATGAAAATCAGAAATAACTAAAAGCAAGTCCTCTTTCCTCAATCAGAGCCTAAATCTAGACCAGCATAGCACACCACCTGCCATTTCTTAATGTTTCATCAGTGAAAGAGTAACTGTAACAGGAAGTTTACCATATTCGCTCACTTCATTCACTATTTATAACTTATTGGGTTTAATTGCCATCTACATTGTATATCAATTATGTTCATAACTGTTTTCAGAGTCCCATGACCATTTTCAGAGACAAATGTCAGGACATACATCATTTGACTAGGATCTGGGGGAGGGGGCAGGCAGGGAGAATATGTGAAATGGGACTCCTTTCAGCAGGACTGTCCACCACTGTACAGGTTATCACACAGGCTTACTTGGAAATGGAAATGGAAGACAGAGTCTTCTCAGCTATCACTTACAGATTCACAGTTTTATAGGCAGAAGGAAATTCTGAGCAACTATTTTGGCAGGCCAATGACAACATTTCTTCATTCCAGGAAACATCAGCATCAAACATTCCTCCTAGGTTGCTTGGTATTGGCTTAGCATGTTGGATGTCGCTACACAGATGAGATCATTGAGCACTCAAGACCTATTTTTATAAGATTTCCATGGATAGGGGCTGGGAAGGTGGCTCAGTGGTAGAGTGCTTGCCTTGCATGCATGAGGCCCTGGGTTCGATTCCTCAGCACCACATAAGCAAAAAGAAAGAAGCCAGAAGTGGCGCTGTGGCTCAAGTGGTAGAGCACTAGCCTTGAGCTGAAGAACTGAGGGACAGTGCCCAGGCCCAGAGTTCAGGCACCACGACCGGACCCAAAAAAAAAAAAAAAAAAAGATTTCCATGGATAGTTTGCCACTTAAGCATGCCAGAGGGTGCACACAAAGACACGTCCTCCTGACCTTGGTAGTCCAAAGGATAAAACTGAATTCGCAACCATCTAAACTCTGAGGAGAAAGCTGAATCTCTAAAGCATTTGAAGACACTACCAACTGACTGCAGGAAAAACAAGCCTGCAGTTGTAACCTTCTCTGTGTAGATACACAGACTGCATATATAACATAGGTCTGTGATGCAGACGTACAGAATGTGTATATAACGTAGGTCTGTGATGCAGACATACAGACTGCATATGTAACGTAGGTCTGTGATGTAGATGTTCTGACTACATACGTAACATAGGTTTCGTTTGTTGAACACAGGCACTTGTGGAGGATCTATTATGATATTGCTGATGTTGAATTTGAACCAATTGCTTCGTTTTGGCCATTTCTGCCAGCTGATCTGCAAGCAGCATATGAGAACCCCAATGATAAGATTCTGGTTTTTAAAGGTAAATTTGCCTATCAGGACTCTCCCCCTGTACATAGAGGCCTGGTCTTTTGGGGTAAGGAATATAATTTTCATGTATGAGCCAAATGGACAGGGCTTCTGCCCACATCTTAGATTTTTGTCAAAAAGAACTATTAATCCAGATAACTACTAATCCAGATGCCGGTGTTGGCCCAAGCCTATAATCCTAGCTACTGAGGAGGCTAAGATCTGAAGACAGCAGTTCAAAGTCAGCCTGGGCAGGAAAGTCTGTGAGTCTTTTACCTCCAATAACTGACTCAGGAAAAAGTCAAAAGTGGTGATGTAGCTCAAGTGGTAGAGCTTTAGCTTTGAGCAAAAGAGCCAGAGACAGCACCTGCGCCAAGATCAAGCCTAGGATTGGAACAAAAGAGAACAACAACAAAAAAAGCAACTATCATGGGGTTCTCTGTGGCTGTGATCATAAGAGAAACCTGTATAATAAAAACTTCAAAAACTCCTCCTTTTTACCCAGTAATGATAATCTCCCTCTCTTTTATAGGGTTATATAATTTTTTAAATACAACTAAATTTAATTGTTTTAATATACTTTGAAAGCCATTTTATTGATAAATATTTTCATTAGAACTGTTAGTAAGTATAGTGTTTAATAGACATGGTAAAATCTGACAAATTGACTTGGTCCAGAACTTTGAACAGAATTTTCTTGTTACCTATCCCATGACTAACAAAAAAGGGGGGTTATATAACATTTAAAAATAAAAATAAGAGCTGTTATGAATTTCAAACAACAAATAATTTTTATGTGTGCCCTTTATAATGTTTTAGATAGGCTTATAACAAGTTATTTCATTGTTTGCATGAAATTCAAATAGAACTGCTTCCTTTATTTCAGCAGCCTTACTTTTATTTGGATTTCATTAGATTATGAGCCTTTGAGAATATACGAGCCTGAAATTTAGAAAGTGTCCAAACATACTTAATTATTTTGACAGCCAATTAAAAGTGATCACGAAAGTGAAGCTGGTTGAAGAGAGTATGCTTATGAGTCACTACTGTTATGTTTCTTTGTGTAACAGTGCTCATAGAGGCAGCTGGAGAAAAGGGGAAGGACAAATGGAGGCCCAGAATGACTAAACACCGAGGCTGAGAGGAACTAGGCATCTAGCTATCTTTAAACTCCTTGCAGGGTTAGTTTTCCTCTCTCTAGGACATATTGATCAGAAGATAATCACTTTTGCTTCTTTCCAGATGAAAACTTCTGGATGATCAGTGAGTATGCTGTCCTGCCAGATTATCCCAAATCTATCTACAGCCTTGGTTTTCCAAGACACGTGAAGAAAATCGATGCAGCTGTCTGTGACCAGAACACAAAGAAAACCTACTTCTTTGTGGGCATCTGGTGCTGGAGGTACGTTAGCAGACAACTGACCCCTTTATTTAATCGTGGTGAAGTATCCACAAGAGTACCTCTGCCACACAGAACAAAGCAAAACAACCCTGTGGTTTTCTTCAAGGTGAACTGTGTTGAAGGCAATCTCTGGAGAGTGACATTTACTAAACTGAAAGATGTTTCAGTCAGCCCAATCATCTTTCTTTGGAATAAAAGATAAAGATATGAGATGAAATAATAAATAAAAATAATAAATCTAGTGCCAGACAAACTGACAACGATGAGAATCTAGGAAAGCTAGTTCCACAGCTCGTTTAACAATTTGTCAGAATAGTTCCAGCCTGACAAACAACAGGGTCTTTTCCCCTGACTACTTGTTGTTGTTGTTGTTAACATACTCTAAGTGACTCAACTGAACATAATCTTCCTCATAGTTTTGTTACTGATCCTAATCAATTCCCTTTGCCAGTGTTATCCTCCTCCCCATGTCCCTACTTGATTCTAAGTTGGGAAGTAAAAGAATGAAGCTCCTCAGAACAGAAATTCACTGGAAACCTTTCACATTCATGCATGCAGATATGATGAGATGACCCAAAGAATGGACAGGGGGTACCCACAGAGAGTGGTGAGACACTTTCCAGGAATCAGTCTCCGCGTGGATGCTGCTTTCCAGCATAAAGGTAAGCGCTGGTGTCTGCACTTTGAGGGTGCTTGGGAGATTGTACTGACTGTACAAGAAGGTGGCACACAATCTTCAACATCTTTATTTCAGTGTAATCTTAGTAGATTAATACAGCAATAGCAATGATGCTCAAATTTATCTATATATGTATGTATATTTATCAATTGTAGATATTATATATATATATATATATATATATATATATATATATATATAAAGAGTTACCAAACTTTAATGTACATAGCTTGGTGTTCACATGTGAAAACTACAAATTTCAAGTATCAAGGAAATAGGATTGTAGATGGAACCCAGGAGAACCTCAGGCAATTTATCACACACAGTCTAACTACTATATTTTCTAAGATAACTAGATCATACAGTTACCAAGTATACAATGTGTCTATGTAATTCTACAAGTGTCTTTGCCCTTCATAGTGTCATTTTTATTCTCTTTTCATAAAAATATATGGCCCCATTACACAGTCATAGAAGATGATTAATCATGCTTCTCCATCTCCAGAATTCTTCTATTTCTTTCGGGGATCAAAGCAATTTGAATATGACATAAAGTCAAGAAACATCACCCGAGTGATGAGAACCAATTCCTGGTTCAAGTGCAAAGAACCATTAAATTCATCATTTGACTTTGGAATCGAGGAAAAAGCACATTCCGGAGGCATAAGGATATTATGTCATAAAAAATTAAGCTTTCTTATTTTCAGTATTGTTCATCTGTTGAAACAAATTTATAGCTCTCAATAAATTCATATAGCTAAAATAAACCTCAAGAATTCTTTTAATCTGAACTCTGCCTCCAAGGAAACTAGAATCACTGTTTAATATGGAGCTGTTAGTCCTACTTCTAAACATCTATTGGTAAAAATTTGACAACCATTTTGAGCTACCTGGTTCTTTTAACAAGAAGTTATTAAGTGTAAACAAAATTTCTGGTCCAGACGCTGGTGGCTCACACCTGTAACCCTACCAACTCAGGAGACTGAGATCTGAGGATCATGGTTCAAAGCCATCCCAGTCAGGAAAGTCTATAAGAATCACCAGAATATTGGAAGTGAAGCTGGGACTCAAAGTGGTAGAGTGCCTTGAATGAAAGAGCTCAGGGACATCTTCCAGGTCCTGAGTTCAAGCCCCATGCCCAACAAAGAAAAAAAGTCTGACTATGTTTTAAGCCCACTTTATGCTTTGTGGATCTAAGAAAATAGGATGTGTCTTAAAACTAAATATTAAGATATTTATTAAACAAATCATTAGCATTCCATTTTGTCTGTCTCTTTGAGGTTTGAGAGACCCAATAAAATGCATTTCTCATCCCTATACATGCTGTGAATTCACCGATCAAGTAAGTTATTTCCCACAAAGAAGGGCAAGAACCTGCATACATGCAGGGTATTTAACACTTGGGGAAAGAAATGTTACTCCTGCCCTCTCAACATTGTTCTCAAACATTTAACCATTCCTTCTTTATAGATTGCTGAATGGATCAGCCGTGTGTTGTGGTAGAGAGAAATTAGTTGTAACTTAGCTAATTTTTCCTGAACAAATGAAAGAATGGAGTGTCCATTCACTAGGGTAATAAAGATTAGGAGGAGAAAATTCAAAATAGGAAATCGAAATGCCCCATAGGGACATAAATAAATGTCTTCTCTACTAAGAAAAGCCTGAGGTTAGAAAAATAAACTAGAGAGTGGTCATTGTATAGCAACATGGGACTGAAACAGACTGCCCATGTGGTGACCCAGAGAGAAACATGCAGAAATTGAAAACTAAGCCCCGATCGTTAATTAATAGATTGAACGTTGTACAGCGTTGTTTCTACAATTCATCTTGTGGGCGTGGTATTGTTCTTTCTATGGGACGTCCATTCTTCATGCTGTGGGTCACTGGGCTCCCTACTGTACCCTGCATGACTTACTAGAATTCTGCAAACTTCTGATGGATGCTGCAACCAGAGCGTGAGCATATCTTGGCAAGTCACAGGGGATGGGAAACTAGTCTTAACATCCCAGCTTTAAACACATTAGCACACTCAAAAGAACAGAAAATGATTCATGTCAACAGTACCAGCTGTGATTTCACTTTGTAGTTTTATATTTAAAGCCATACCATACGTTTGTTTCAATAATATAGAATATAGAAAATGAGGCGGCTTCGGTCCTGCCATAGTGAGAAGAAACTGACTTACTATGACACAGACATCTGCCATGCCTCCTACAGCAAACTACAAGCAAAAGTCTGCCATGCCTCCTACAGCAGAGTTTTGGCCTTGCATGCTACTTCCATGAACATCACAAACATCTATGACACGTTTTCTTATTCTGAATAGGGGAACTTGATTTAGGAAATAAAAAAATGAACCAATCTAAACAACTTCACATTAAAGGATATGTTTCTTTAAAAAATGTTTTTTCTACTTTAGTCTTTCATTCAAATTAGGCAAACTTCCTGCTTTCCACAGACCCTTCTAAGCCAATTCTACAATGATCAATAATATGTGACCACTTATTAGTGAATACTTACAGCATGCTGTAGTTATGTTCTATTATTTTACTCATTGTCATAAGAGATTACTTCCACCCCAAACCACATGGTAAATGTTAGCATACAAATCCTGGCTCCTATTGACAACTGAATCATGAACACGGGGTTCCACCTGGCACTCACCAATACAATCAGAAAAGCAAGAACTTCTTCCACACATTTTCTTCATCTCCTGTTCACCATCAAACTTACAGTTGCAGCCAGTAAGCTCCATTGCAATGTGCTTCCTGGTTCTTCTGCAACACACTTTACCAAAAACTCTGATTTCATGATTACTGTGGTTTGTTTTCTCAATGTGTGTAAATATAAAAGAAGGAACACCTCACACTCTCCATTAGGCAACTCTAACAATACCAACTGCTCAAAACCTAGGCAACGATGGGCCCATCACACCTATGGTCTATCCATGAAGACATTCCTTCAGACTTTGGTCATCCAAGAGGCCACCTATAGCTCAGCTCTTCACTCACTTGACCTGAGATGACATCATTTCGCAGAAATAAGAATGACTGAAAATATTGGCATGTTATTTGCACAGAACTAGACTATGCACATAATCTAGGATTGATTTGAATACTTGATTCTCTGCCACAAGATCCTCCCTTGATCTATTGCTTTTCCATGAATCCAGAAGCAATGGATCCAGACCACCACAGACTGAAATTCTGAAACCATAAACCAAAATCAATCTTCCCTCTTCCTAAATTGATTTTCTAAGGTATCTGTCTCAGCGATGGAAATCCAAGGACACCAGGCTGTGCTTATGCTTCTGGTCTGGGGACCACACTTTAGAAACTACTGGAGCTTTTACAGTCCCTGAAGAAAAGGGGCAACTCCCTTGGCTGGTGTGAAGGCTTAGAATGTCAGAATGAATGATGAAGGCCAGTTATGAAATATCTTTCCCAGAAAATACCAACACCCATCTTAACTGTGAAGATTCACCAATACAGAACCTCAAATCAATGTGACAAACTACTAGGAAAGGGAAATTGTTTGAAACAACAGTCAGGACAGACAGCGTCTTTCTCAGGACTCCTGACAGGACTATTGAGCAGGTCAGGAGAATGAGAACTGCCTGTTTGTCACACAGCTCCAGCTGATTATTCCCAAGAAGGGGTACCATTAATCATTTCCTCTGTTTTTATTCCTTGAGTTCTGAATGAAGGAATGAGAAGGCAAAGAAAGCCCAGAACACTGGGTGTAGTGTCCACTACACAGTGTCCACATGGAGTAGAGAGTTACTGAAGAGTAAGATTCTATCACCTAACTTTTCTTCAAAAAAAAAAAGTATATCCAGGAGCCAGTGGCTCATGCCTGTAATCCTAGCTACTCAGAAGGCTAAGATCTAAGGACTGCAGTTCAAAGCCAGCCAGGGCAGAAAAGTCCCCACCTTTCTTCCTCCATTCCATTTCTTTACTGGGTCCCCAGTGGAGTCACATCTTACCCAGAACACTCTTCCTACTAGAGCAAGGAAGCTGTGGCACCTCTCTTGATACTTGAGTGACAGAACCTTCAGAGTCACAGAGGAGGACCCAGTACCATCAAAACAGCATCTCAAAGGGCTGAGAGGCTAAATCTGGCATTCAGATGAGGAGGGGAAAACATCAAGGGGCTGTAACAGACAGATACAATTGGATCCTGGCAAGTAAACATTGTTTAATGTGATGACTGTGTATTAAACCTGAAGTCAGCATTTAGCCCCTGTCGGAAAGCAGTGGGATGCCGCTAAGTGCTTACTGGGGCTCCTGCACGTGTATATTTTCCTGCCCCAACACATACTTAAGGCAGAGGCTGGGTTGTGGTGAGGGCCCTCCTTTATGCCTATTTACTTCGGGTCAAGTTTGTGGTGGCCATGTGGAAAAGCCTCCCCTTACTTGACCCTATTGGAAGGATAAAAACAATCCTTGTGAGCCGGGCGCTGGTGGTTCACGCCTGTAATCCTAGCTACTCAGGAGGCTGAGATCTGAGGATCGCGGTTCAAAGCCAGCCCGGGCAGGAGAGACCGTGAGACTCCTATCTCCAATAAACCACCAGAAAACCGGAAGTGGCGCTGTAGCTCAAGTGGTAGAGCGCTAGCCTTGAGCTGAAGAGCTGAGGGACAGCGCCCAGGCCTAGAGTTCAAGCCCCACGACTGACAAAAAAAAAAAAAAACAACAATCCTTGTGTTGATTCTCCCTGTATAATTCTTCCTGGTGTTAATAGGAAGGAGGGGGTTGTAGAGTTGCTAGAATTGCCCAGAAAACATAAAACAAGTCTCAGAGGCCATTCATCTGCCTGCAAGACTAAATCCCTTTCCAACAAATGCCTAAAGAGCCCCATGCCAAAATGAGTTAACACAGCAGACCTAACATTGTCCTTAGACCATGTCCTAATGACAGAGTAAGCCTTTGGTTGATATCTGGTAACCTGGATTTCAGAATGATTCTGCCATCAAGCAACTGATAAGAATGACTGTGCCTAAGCAGTTCCTATAGACAACGTGGTTTATGTGGGACTCTCGCTTTCCTCCTAGGATCCTGGGACTTGGGCATGTGCCAGGCAGGGAAGGGATATAGGGCCTGACGCCAAACTGGCCTTGAGCCTCCAAAGAACTTTGCTACTGGGCAACAGTTCCCATGTGTTGTTTGTGACCATCCCTGGCTTGGGAGGCGAAGGTTATCTGTATGCCTACAATGGAACCAGATTCAGGGAACTTGTATAGTGATCCTGACCCTATGCAACTTTCCCCACTGCATATTTCCAGGTAACTGAAAGTAAGTAACTATGTTTTTAGATAACTTTCTTCCTAACCATAAAATACAGAAAAGCACAAAGAATAGAAAATTATATCAGTCACTGGGGCTGGGAAGTTGGCTCAGTGGTAGAGCGCTTGCCTTGCATGCCTGAGGCCCTGGGTTCAACTCCTCAGCACCACATAAGCAAAAAGAAAAAAAAAAAGCCGGAAGTGGTGCTGTGGCTCAAGTGATAGAGCACTAGCCTTGAGCTGAAGAGCTGAGGGACAGCGCCCAGGCCCAGAGTTCAGGCCCCACGACCGGACCAAAAAAAAAAAAAATTATATCAGTCAGGTGGAATTCCTATATCCTCAGCCCAAGATAATGATTTCTAAGATTTTAAGTACTTACCTTGGAAAGAAAAATATCTCAGAGTAAAAATAAGACAACTAAAATATGTTGTGAAGGACTCTACTTACAGAAAAATAATTTTTTTAAAGAATTGGGAATTACAATTCAATAGAGGTTAAGTGCCTAAAATTTAACTTTGACCAGAAGACCTAGAGATGAGAGAGACAGAAAGTTTGGTGTAATAACCATGTTTCCATTTTAAAATATACCTTTAAGTGAGTATTCAAATGCTGCCAATATAATATGGTAAAGATGCAGTCCAAAAACCTGAAGAAAGCCTGTCTGCATGTTTATTTGCCTTGATCCTTTGTTAATGGAAGGTTAGGCCTCTCTGCACCCCTTCGTTATACACAGTGTCTGTCAGCAAAATCATTGCTAGGGTTTATTCTCCACTTATATATACACAGGCCTTTGCAACAGGCAGAGAATGGCCTCTCAGAAGAAAAATAATAATGCTCCCATGGCTATTAAATTCTGTGGTTTGCCAAAAAAGAGACCTAGGTAAGTTTCAACAATCTAAAAGAAGTGGATGTTTTGTGTGTGTGGAGACTGGTTATCTTTTGTTCCAGTGGCTTATAAAATGATTTAAGATTAGGGGGTCAAAATCAAGTTCAATTGAAATATGCTTTTGAATAGTTCTCAGATTGCTAACACCTGAAACCTGTGAAGCCCAACACCAAGAATAAATGATTGCAGTCTCTGTCTTTCAACTGATATGTCCATTTCCCTGGGGCAAAAGAAACTCTTGGATTTTAGGGAGGAAAGGGAAAGAGGAAAAAAAAACTGAAGCTGGAGTGGGCTTTTCCAGTTGGGCAGATAAATCATTTTCCTGTCATCCTACTGACCAAGTATGTACCATTGTTTTTTTAAGTGAACAGTATGTGTATTATAAAAAAATCCATACTTTTCCTTAGAAATTAAATCCACTAATATTAAAGTATTTAAAATAATGCTTCTACTACATCTGTCAGCTAAGTATGGCCACATGTTTAGGTATTCTAGAATCCAGTCTTACTTCTCTAAATAATGTGATGATGTATTTATGCCTCAGTTTACCCATTTTGTACATCATCTAGTGACTGCTGCTGAGATCAGATACAGTCTTTAATATACTCCAGTCCCCCACCACTTTTCCTCCCTACCCGGCCTCATATCACAGCGTTCTCCTATATCAGGATATATCCTGATTTCATGTCTAATTCAGTATCCCGGAGTATCTGAATAAACTCATGAAGTAGCAGGAGGTAGAAGAAAAAAGAAAGGAGATAACTAGGATGTATAATTCGATGATGTAGGATGCATAATAATATAAGGAGCTACTGCTGGATGCCACCATCCTTATTGCTCCAAATTTTATGGTGTGCTGACAACTGGTCTTCCAAAGATAGATTTACATGTTAATCCCTGAAACCTGTGTCTGTTACCTTACTTAGGAGAGAGAGAGAGTGTATGTGTACATTTAAAGTTAGGATCTTTCCATGAATAGGTATTCTCTATTATCCATGTGAACTCTACATCCAATGTCAAGTGTCCTGACTGGAGAAAGGTAAAGATCTGAGAGACAGACAAAGCTGACTGCTACTAAGATAGAGCATCACAATGGTGTGACCACAGACAAGGCAAGTTGCTCCATCTCAGCACACATATAACTTTTCTCTTCTTTAGTCCTGACCACCATTTCCTTTGTTGGATTCTTTTTCCCCAGCCTCCAGAGTCCTACTGCCTCTAGTTTCTCAGGCCACAGTTAGCCTCCTAAAATATTACTAATAATGTCATTCCCTTTCATAAGGAAATGTTGGCCCCACATGATGAGTTTTTACCCTGCATCATCTTCCTCCTTGACTTCAACCAGCCTTGTGAGTCATAACAAGCCTCAAGTTTGCCTGAACATGGTCATGTTCTTCCCTACCTTCAGTGCTCTCCTATTTTCCCTGGACCCCCTCTCTCTGCACTTCCTGGCCTTCTCTTACTCTGGCTTTAGGATGCCTTATGGGGCTTCCCTCCTTTGGGAATCCTTCCTTATTGCATATTCTTTAAAGATTACATCCCACACTCCTGGCTGAGCACCCTGCATGATTCTTCGTTACCAAACTTATCAAAGTCTTGCTCAAAGCAGCTTGTCAGGAAACTCATACCAAATAAATCAGACTTGGCAAAATCCCTACCTCAATTTGGGCAAAGAGAATCAGTGATAAGAATATCATATAAAATATTTTAACCTGTGCAATCCTTTCGCCTTGCAGACTACTAGAGAAGTAATCATAGGACAAGTGAAACAGAGCAAGGACAATGAAAAAACTGGAAAGTTGTTGAAAGGAAGACAAAGCTTTAAAAACCGTATCAGTGACAATGACCAGAACAATCATACAATGTAACTTGCACAGCAAAGGATATTTGGCAAACTCCAGGAACTGAGTCACCGGGGTTTCCAACAATCTGCAAATGCTACAATCTGGAGTGGTCTGGCTTTTTTTAGAACCCTGTAATCAGCTCTGGCTCTAAACCTAGATGATAGGTGTTGACCTGAAGAGAAAACCAAAAGTAGAGAAAACAAGGCTTGCATTATGTTTCTGGAAGGTAAGCAATATGGTGAAAGAAGATAGAAAAGGAATGGGATCATTTATATGAGTATAGGAAAAGGCAAGAAGATGAAGAACAATCTCATTCACCAAAATCTCTGTCAGGGAAAGCATTGAGTCAATCCTGGAATAAAAGTCTAGAAGGGTCAAGTTGGAGAATCACCCACATCTTGCAGGTACCTGTTCAAGAAACAAGAATGGAGTACTGAATTACTCTGTGGAGTAGACATGTGAGAAATTTAAAGTTTTTTTTAAGAAAAGAAAGAGAGAGGACAGAGGGAAAACCTCCAAAAGTGGCAAGAAGAAAATAAACATATCAGGAAGTTACGTCATTAAGAAATAGACTTAAATAAAATATTATTTGATTTACAATTATCGTGTCCTTCCTTGCTTGGGTATTTTGAAAGAAAACCAATGGGTAAGCAAATATTTGCAAAAATTTACACTCCTGTCTCCTGAGAGACTAAGACCTTCTGAGACCTTCTCAGCCCTATGGTTCCATGACACTTCATAAAATCAGGAACATGATTAAACTTGAAAGACTATAATAAAAAGCAAACCCATACGTGTAATTATACTACTCAAAAGTGCCTGCTTCATCTTTTTTGCTGCTGTTGCTTGTATTTTTTTTCACCGAAACAGCTGCAAGCTGCAAATTAGCATTTTTAATTTAAAAAAACACAGATCCTGGGTTCTAAAAGAGGAAAATAAGTAAATACTTTTGAACATCAGGACCTGGCTGTACTTCTAGGTCAATGCTTCTCCTGCAGTGATAATTTGTGAGATGGAAAAATATTTGCTAATCTGCTCTCTGTGGTTTGTATTAGAACAGCTGGGTATAGAGAACCAAAAGTGAGTGAAATGGGATTTCTACTGCAAATTTTAGTTAGGGTCATAAGCTTGGTAGGCATACAAAAGTATGCCCTCTTACCCACAGGAAGATTGGTGCTATAGTCGTAAAACATAAATAATGACTAAATAAAATTTTCAGTTTTATTTTATGAAACCTTTTTTTCCCTAATAATTTGAGACAAATTGGAAGGAAACAATTTACTAGGGATGATTCATGTATAACTGACCAGAATCTAAACAAGTGTAAGAGTCCACTGATAGCAGGAATTATTGGTACATTTGAGATACAGGTGATGTTTTTGTGACAAGACAGTAGTCCTGGCAAGCCTCTCCAGGACACCTTCTGTCAGGAAAATATATTTGTGCAGAGCAGTGGGAAATTTCAGTTAAGTACACAATTATCTCTTGGATGATATAATAGTAATAATAATAACAATATAACATATATATAAGAGAAACAGGCACTGTAGCTGTATGGTCTTTTTTTTTTGTCGGTCATGGGGCTGTCCCTGCACTCTTCAGCTCAAGGCAAGCATTCTACCACTTGAGCCACAGCACCTCTTTCAGTTTTCTACTGGTTGGAGATAGTCTCACGGACTTTCCTGCCTGGGCTGGCTTTGAACCGTGATCCTCAAATCTCAGCCTTCCGAGGAGCTAGGATTACAGGCATGAGCCACCGATGCCTGGCAGCTGTATGGTCTTGAGTAAGTTATTTAACCTTTCTAAAGGTTAGTTTGTTTATCAAATGAGGATATTAAAACTTACTCTGCTTATTTGTATGGATTAAATGAGGTGGTGGCAAAAGCACTTAATCCCATGCTTGAAATCATAGAAAGTCAGAGACAGATTATTGGGGTTATTATTATATGGCAAGACATATGATAAGCATAAAAGTTATAATCTAATATCAAACAGGGTGATTGTTACACTCATAATATATAATTTATCTACAGAGCTTCTTGATACCTCTCCTTTAGCTTTCAATCTCTGAATAGGCTTAGATCTGCTAAACAAATATACACCACCAATAAGTGGTTATGAGTACTCTGTTTTTCTGTTTCATGATTTTCTCCTTCCTAATCATTCTAAATGTAATCCCCTCTGTCTCCAACCAACCACTCACCAATTAAAATACATTCTCTTTATAGACACAGAGTTTCCAAGTAATTAAACATTCAATGTCAGAAAATTTTTAAATGATCACCTTTTCAGATTCAGTTTTAAAACCTTTTTTTAAAAAACTTTGAGCAGAAACATGAAATATAATTGTAGGCATTACAGAGTGATTAAGTCAGAAGGCTAGAATCAAACTGTTTTCGGCATGACTAGCAAATGTATTTTCTGTTCACAGTGTGAATTTCATAGATTTCTGCCCTGCCTTTCCCCATAGAAACTGTACCCTTTGACCTCGTGCTCTCATCCTCTGACCCTGCTTTCTCCCACCGCCCTTGCTGCTCTCTCACCCTAGATGACTGACAGCTGCAAGTCCTCTACCTTCTCTAGACTTCATACTGAAACATATTTCTGTTTTGAAAGTGTTAGCAAGGGTTTATTTTAGCAAAGGAAGAACAAATGTTCCCACTCCTCAGGCTGGATATAGGAGTTGGAGACTCCTCCAAACTGAAGGACTATTGTCACCATTCTTCCCTCAAGGTCATAAGAAGGCATGATGCATGACTCTGGCCCACAAGCCTGCTACACAGTCCCTTTTTCTGTCTTCTGGAACCTGCCTGCACCTTGAAAAATACACTTTCACCCTAACTCTTTGGCACTAGTGGAGCCTAACACCTAGGTCATAGTATCTGTGGATGGGGCAGACACTGTGGCTCAGTGTCTGGATACTGCCTACTCAGACAGCAGAAATCGTCCCAGCTGCTAGGAACACAGCATTAGACAGTTCTCGGTTGCCAAGACTCTTACAGCTGGTTTGCCTGGAGAGGATGGTCCTCTACCTCCCAGGGCAGACTGGTCCACTAGGTAATAAAGCCACAACTACATTCCAATCTAGTGTCAGTTGCCAGCAGGGCAAAGCTATGAATTATTGTATAGAAGAAGAAAAGATGTGAACTAAAGGAATAGGAAATATAGTCAATAAAATGACAGTATAAAAATGTCCAAACTCAACCCAGGCGCCAGTGGCTCACGCTTATAATCCTAGCTATTCAGGAGGCTGAGATCTGAGGGTCACAGTTCAAGGTTAGGCCAGGCAGGAAAGTCCGTGAGACTTTTATCTCCAATAAACCACTCGAAAAACCGGAAGTGGCGCTGAGGCTCAAGTGATAGAGTGCTAGCTTTGAGCTGAAGAGCTGAGGAATAGTGCCTAGGCCCAGAGTTCAAAACTTTAGAAAGACATGACCATCCAGATAGAGGAGACTTTTATGACACAAACAAAATCAGAAATAAGTCTCTCTGTGATATATCACAGTTCAACATTAAGTTTATAGGGAAAAAAAAAGAATACTCAAATCTGTAAGAAATAAGTGCCAAGTCACATATAAAAACAAACTCCTCAGAATAACAGTAGATTTCTCACAGAAACTCTGAAAGAAAAAGGAAACCATGGAATGATGTACTGGAGGCCCTAAAGAATTGCCAACCTAGATTACTGTATACAGAAAAGCTCCTTCATAATTGAAAGTAAAAGAAAAAGCCTCTCATAATTAAAACTAGGGGAGCTTCTGACCACTCAGAATTGCAGAAGATACATAAAGGCGTCCTACACAGAGAAGAGAAAGATAATACATCCATTAAAAAAGGAAAAGAAAGAAAGGAAACAGCAAAAGATCTCACTAAAAGAGCAAATAAACAAATGAGTATTAAGGGAATCAAACACCACAGAAACAACATTGAAAAGCCCAAGACAGATTCACAACCAAATTCTTCTAAACTTTAAAGAACACTAAAGCTCTACAACTAAACAGTAAAATATGGAAGAAATACAATCAAGCTCATTCTATGAAGCCAGTATTGCCTTGATAATGAAACGTGATAAAAACAGGACAAAAATTTTAAAAAGAAGAAAATTATACACTGATTTCTATGATGAACATAGATGCAAAGTTTTTCCATAAAACAATTGCAAACTGAATTCAACAACACATTTAAGAGATCATACCCTTTATCAACTAGTTTCATCAGTGAATGAAAGGATGATAATTTATTATTTGATAACATAATTATACTTATTTACAATAATGGATTACACACAAGAACAAACACATGTGATGTTTGGCTTTTTCCACATGTATTTATTTGCTGGCTTTCTAGTGATAGAAAGAACTTTCTCCTTTGCCCATTCTTTGTTTATAACATCAGACTCATGAGTTCCTATTGTTCACTAGACTGAAACTGAGTAATATCATTAGACCACAGGGAGCTCTGACAAGTAGGTATCCTCCATGCCTCATCGCTGTCTGAGTACTTTCTTACTACCTGAGGCAAGATCTTCCAGGTTGGTTCTGATCTGGTCTGGCTGTAAACTGGGCTTCTAAAAGCAGAAAATTTTCACTTCTCACAATTCTAGAGTCTGGGAAGTAGACTCTGATTCAAGATCAAGAACTAGTCTCTGATTCATAGATGGCACCTTTTTGGTGTACCCTCACGTGGTGGAAGAGGAGAAACAGTCTCATACCTTTTATACCGCACATTATGAGGGTCAGGAATCTTAGCACTGGAATTTGAGAGGGACACAGACATCCAGGAAATAGCTCTAAAGGCATGTTAGAGCCTTCGCAGCAGCTAAAATGATCTTATGTTATAGACAAAACTCTAGGGGGGAAAATTGAGACTTTTGAACAAAGCTAAAGGGCAAATTATCAACTTCCAGAAACGGCTGACGCATCCACTGAAATCGGTCTATAATTTAGTGAATTGACTCACTAAAATGATTGGCCAAGTGGAATGTGCTCTAATGGGATTCTCAACAGGCAGCTAGCAGCACAGTTAATACCCAACCTCAACAGCTTACCTTGTTGATTGCTGTATTACAGGCAGGGATTTTATCAGACAAAATACTTTTTCACTGACATGCTTGTCTCTCACAATCCATGATGTAAGATAACATCACTGCTAGCCCACTGACCAAGCCTCCTACCAGCTCACCCCTTCATCCTGCTACCTTCTCATCTATTTGGCACATTCCATCCAGAGCAGCCTTCCTGTAAATACAGACTCAGCCATGCCATTGTTGGAAAAGAAACGCTCCAGTGGTTTCCCATCACAGATCACTAGTGTCGGATGCTGTGGCCCAGCACACAAAGCTCCCATGACGTTGTCCAGCCCACCCCCTCTGGGTTCGTTAAATAAGCCCTGCAAGCCCTCAGAAGCCCTTGCTGTTACTGGGGCTGTTCTAGACCTGCCCCTGCCATTCTGCCCACCTCTTTCCTTCATTGTATGGCTGACCATATTCCAGCTCTGGGTCCTGGAGCCTCATTGGATCTGAAGCTTGGCCTAGAACTTGTTCTCCTGACTTTTCATCTTTGGCCTGAGCTCACCCAGCAAATGGCTCCTGATCTCTGTCTTCCTGGGTTGGCCACCAGAACTGTGGGTGAGAAGGGCCCTCTGAAAGACAAGTCTCTACCTTCCTTTTCTACTCCATTTCCTGTGCTGCTCCAATGAGCCATGAACATAGTTTATTGGGAACAGAATTTTTTTGACATCTGCTAAGCCCATAATCCCCACAAACTAGGAATTTCTCTCTCTCTTGCTCTTTCTCTCTCTCTCGCTCTCTCTTACACACACACACACACACACACACACACACACACACACACACACACACACACTGCCTGTCATATCCCTCCATCTCACCTCCCTGTTTTACAAGTGAACTCCACCCCTGCTGGCAACTGACACTCAAAGCCTGGCTGCTATGGACAGCACACCCCTCACCCCTCCTTTCTTCATCCCTCTCTTGTCTTCTCCCTCAGTTTCTCAGGCAGAGAAGGACTTTCCTCTTGTTCACTTATTTAGAGCTTGAAATGCAACCAGTGTTCCAGTAATTGCTGTGCTGTAGGCTAATTCAAGGTTATACCCGAGTCTCTCTCTCTGAACAGTCAAGGATTCTGGGAGGACAAGTTTTGATTCCTCTTTTATTCTATCATATGGAATAAGGATTGGATTTCTAGACCATGCTAACAGATAAGAGGTGGGGTCCAATGAGTAATATGCCACTGAGTTTATCATGTGTCTTCTGTATTCTCAGATACAAATTTAAAATACACATTAATGTGTATTTTCTGGAGATACATAATAGCATTCAAAGAAAACTTGAAAAATTATCAGGGATAAAACCCTACCACATGCACACCACTGTTTTTATTTTTCCACATTTCTTTCCAGCTTTTTTCCTAACACGCTTTTCTTTACACAGATTTATAGTCAAGTTTTGTATAACTGTACATTGCCATTTGGTTAAAGTTGTTCTCGTAATATTTTACACATTTGCTAAGTCATTTCTGGTAACTTAGTTGTATATTACTGAATTGTCATAACTTAGTCAACTAGGTTTTTGCTCTTATAACTAAGCATAAATCAAAGTTTTTCTTTTATTAGTTGTTTGCTTAATGAAAAAAATCTTAGGAATAGAATTTGGCTCCCAAAACATGACTTCTCTTATGGTTCTTTGTATGAATTATACAATGGCTTTCTGAGGAGGATTCTACAAATTGTGAAGGAAAAGAATATTTTTATAACAAAGATGCATTCTATTTTATCCATCTAATTGCAGCAATAAATTTTGAGCTGCAAAAATATACAATTCATCTCATATCTCTGCATTCCCAGTGTCTGACAAATAATTGATGTGCCATTATACCTTTATGTGAATAAAATAAGTAGTTTCACTATTATACATATGCAATATATGTATTTATTAATTTATAATGAATAAATTTGGAAGTATCTCCTTAAGTTCTACACACACCCTCAGCCTGAGCAAATAGGCATAACCCCACTTAGCCCTTCCAAGGCATAACCTTCTACCTGTATGCAAAGACATTTGAAGACAACTGCTCTAACAGCTCCTTTCAATACCAATAATTGCAGGACCAAAAGTTGTTTCCTTCCTTCTCTCTAAACAAATCGTCTATAGTACATACCAGGAAAGTGTACAGGGCTCTTTTTCTTTTTCCTTTCCCTACCTTCCCCAATTCTCTCCTTCTTCCTATTCTTGATGAAAATAAACAAGCTGGCTTCTAGACCCAGGCTTATCTGGCCCTTTCAGAGGTTCTCATTTTCACAAAAGAGGTAAGATGATTTGCTCCTTTTCTGTATGAGATTCTGAAGGTACTCTTTGGCTTCAACTATATGATTTTTAAAAATTCTGGCTTGATTACATCTGATTATAGAGCATATGATTTACTTATAAATTCGGAGTACTAATTAATATTATTCCACCTTCCTAGCAAGAATGTTTAACCTTAAAAATGCCATTGCACAATAGAGTACATGATTCACAAGTAAGACAAACCAACCTTCTTTAACAGTCATACATTCAAAGTGGTGTGTACTCACTGAAGCTTTTGGAAGGGGCTCTCGCAAGGCCACATGTGAGCCAGAAGGTGGCTGGTGACTGGTAACTCACAATCTTGTTTAACCAGAAGCATTACTTAAATTGAGATTTTTACCATGTTGTGCCTAAACTCTTTAGAAATTCAGAAAGCTAATTAGTTATCAAATTAAATGTACCAAAAACTTAAATATGAAGCCATAATCACAATGGAATCATTACAATACCAACCTCACCATTAGCCAGGGAGTTTGGCCAGTCTGGTTGTTTTAAACTCTGAGCAGGCATAGCATAGGAGTCTATGTTGAAGTCAAAGGACCCACCCACCAGCCAACTAGAAGTCTAGTGTTCTCTAGGTTACTCAGTATAGGCCCCAATGCCAATACTGAGGTGTTATAAATTTATAGAGAAAAAAATGTGCATAAAGTATTTGACTAAATTTCCACCATGTAATAATGTCTGACATATAATAAATGTTTAATTACCATTGCAACTCCTCCATTTGATCTAGTCTATGGGCAGATTTAAAACACATCCCTCTAAGGACATTCTTATTATCCTAGTTATAATCATCCATTGTGTTTTCACTTATTCAGCAACTGTTCATGAAATCCCTGTTCCACGCCCTCAGCACAAGGTGGTGAGCAGAACACAGAGTCCTTATTCTTGTGAGCTTACATGCTAGCAACATAACACAGACAGCAAACACTTAAGGAATATATTGTAGCATGTCAACTTACTCATTTGATGATGACGTGTCATTGGCCTTCTTGTAGTTGTGACCAAAATACCTGGGAGAAGCAACATAAGGAGGAAATGTTTATTTTAAGCTCATGGTTTCAGAGATTTTAGTTCCCTGATTCTGTGCCCTTGGTGAGGGAGGATATCAGGGCAGTAGAAGCATGAGGTTCATCTCATGGCAGACAGGAAGTGGAGAGCAAGGAAGGGGCTAAGAGTCCTGTGTCACCTTCAAAAGGATGCTCTACAATGGCCTGTTTACTCCAACACTAGTTTTCTGCCTTTTAAAATTTCCCAAGATAGTGCCACCCAGCCAGAGACATAGCCTGTGAGGGAGATTCCAGATGCAATGCTTTGTTTTTCCTCAAATGTTATATCACTCATCAATTCAATATCCAGTGGTATCTTTAAAGTGAAGCAGTAATATATTCATTTTTATTAATATATATGGTATTTGGGAAAAATGGTTTTCAAATCTGAGCAAAAAGTAATTCTGAAATTTCCTATTTATGAGCCAGGTTTGTCTTTAACCCTTAGTCATCCTTATAGAATCTTTCTAAACAGAATTATGTCAACTTTGCAGAGTAAGAGGGAGGGATTTAGGAAGGTCACTGGACCTTTTCTACCCTTGTTATTGATTGGCTTTAATTTGTTGTTTTCTATAATGGGGCATCTCCTCATTATATATATTATGGGAATCTATATATCCTAAGACAGGAGATAAGGGTATTAAACTACAGAATCAACTTTACCACAATGAATTTTTAGATTAATTTAGTTCCATTGATGTTATGGTAAATCTTCAATATTTGTGTTTCTGAGCTTGTGTCTGTCATGCACATGATGTGTTCATGAATAATGTGCATTATACACATGACATCTGTATGTGTAACAAGTTCTCCCTAGACCTATAGACTTGGTAACTCTATCACTTTCTCCCATGCAGAGAAGAGTAGCAGCATGCAATGGAAGGAGAAAGGAAGAGACCACCACCTTGAGTCTCTTCTAAGTGCCAAGGTAAGTCATTTCCATGGTTTAGTAGTATTAATAATAAATTATTTTCAACAGACCTCACAAATGACGTTTAATTATTAGAAATATCATCTATGAAAAGTATGACTACAGATGACAAGGGCAGTATGGAATACTTTATATAACTAGACTGTTCCTGACATTTTTAATAGTTTTTGGGAAAAAAAACTTGGCTCAGATTCCATAATTCTATTTTCTTAAGTAATCTGTTGGTTTTCTATCCTTAGCATTTACCTGGAAAGCATGTTAAAGAGACCAATGGGATGAGTCCCCAGAATTTCGACCCAGGGGCCCTGGATGTGACCAAGAGTCTGTATTTGTCCTGTAAGTTACCAGGACAACATGCTGATGGTCCAAAAATCAAACTTTGAAAATCTGCCCAAGAAAATATTTCTTAAAAACGAACCAAGTGCCAGTAAAGAGATAAACTGAGCATTATATTGTTGGGGGTAAGTCTTCTCAGCACTTTGCTAAGAGCTTTGTTGTGATGTGATTTGCTCCTTTACCACAACACCACCAAACAAGCAACTCTATCTTGTTATATCCGCACCCTCATCCCTTTCCCCTGCTTTATAGATGAAAAGACTACAACTGAAAGAGACAAATCAATCTGCTCAAAGCCATAGTTGCAGGTATTAGAATTAGGATGAAAACTGTCAAAGCTAAAAAGAACCACCAGGGGAACAAGTTATCTTCAAGGAAAAGAATTTGTCTAGGAATGGGCAAAGGATTATAATCTGGGATGCACACTAGGGCAAGGTCTGGACCTGCTGTATCTGAAGAGGAAAGCCCAGGAAGCTTTTGTTGGCAAAGGGGAGAGATTTACATAATCTGCCTGGATACTTGTTCTTGGAGGCTGGAGACAAGTTGGTGTGGCTCATTGGTAGAAATCCTCCTGGGAGAACAACTTGTCTGAGCCACCTCAATCATGAATGATGTTAAAGATAAAGAAATCTATGTGCAGGTATGAGGTAGGTGTACAAAGGGTAGAGAGTATGATGGACTTTCTGGTGGGATTTGTGCAGAAAGATCATTAAACAGTTTTTATCTTATACTGGCAAGAAAATCAAGCTTCACACTTCCCAGCTCTCAATCCTGTCTGAATTGGACAAGAGTGACCTCATCATGGTATCAGTAATTTTATCAGAACCCAGGAACAATAAATGCCACACAGTTGATGCTATATTATATTCCGGGAGCCCTACTGCAACAATGAGGAGTTTGTACAAAATATCTTTGACAGTTTTTGCAAATTAAAAAAAAAAAAAACCTGATGCTCATAGAAATAATTTACCCAGGGTCACACTGCCTGGAAATAGACTACAATTAAATCTCAGTTTTTTTCTGATTTTAAAATGCCTTTCCCATTATACAACACCTTAATGAGAGCCAGGAAAAAGACCTAGGGCCTCAACTTAACCAGAGGTCACACAAAATGTAGAGTCTGTCTAGCATTGGGGTTAACTAAAACGAATCCTGTGTCAACTTATGAAAGGCTTCCTAGCCATCCCCTTCACTCTAGGTAGCATGGTACGGTGTGGCACTGCTGTGATGATTCAGGCATCTCAGAACTGTTATTACTACCAGCATTTCTTCCTGAGAAACATGGAGGTAGATGCAGAAGGCACAGGTGATTGGGCTGGAGTTGTGGGGATTCCAGCATGACTCAGTTATATTCTAATTCGATGATATTCTGATCATTTACCTTTTCTGTAATCAAAATGGGAAAAAGTCCCTCAACTGAGATGAATCAAATGTGATGCTTGCCCTGGGTTCAAATCAATCAAGTTTACCCTCCCCCACCACCATGTGTTGGTAAGTAGTTAATAAACTTCATTAAAAGGGGATCTCTTTTTTTTTTCTCTTTTAGAGATTTGGCAAATAGCGAAGAATGAAGCTTTCTCTGAGTCCTGTGCATGGATCTGTTACCCCGTCATCAGGGAGAGAAAGGAGCTGTGTAATTACCACTTGAGACATGATTCATCCTTCCTTGCAGGGCCCAGACCTGTTCGACTCTATAAAAGGAGCTCCGGGTCCAAGTGCAAATGTGCGCTGTCTGCTGTCCCTCAGGCTGATATAATTACCACGCTACGGGAGGAGATGAAGGTGCTCCCGGCATCTGGCCTTGCTGTCCTTCTCGTCACAGCTTTGAAGTTTTCCACTGCAGTCCCCTCCCTATTTGTGGCCACCCCCAGGACCTGGAGGAACAACTACCACCTTGCACAGGTTTGTGAATCTTTGTCCCAGTCCCCTCTTCTTCCTACCACTCCAGAAAGGCAAAAAAAATCTATTGTTTTAATCATTTAATAAGTGTACAGAACCATCTAAGATGGGGACATGTTAGGTGCACCTGTTGCATGCCTAAGTGAACGAATAAATAGCAACAACATATCTTGTTTCTCACCGAATTTGAGGGGTTTTGCAAGCAAATACAAACAAGACAAAACAAGTATTGAAGGAAAAGAAAGGGAAGAAATATAAAACCTAAAGTATGAGACTCTCAACCCTACAGGTGAGGCTGTATATTTAGTAGTAAGTCCCTCGCAGACAACATAGAAGGACTTTCTGCATTCCCATTTTGAAAATAGCTCTTATACTGAAGGTAACCTTGATCAGAATTTAAGTGAACTAAGGTTTTCCAAAGTGAAAACCCTCTTCCCTGTGGAGGGCTTTTCTTTCTGAAAGTGTTTCCCCATGACCCTTAACGTACATTGTTCTGTGTTTTCCTCTCTGAAGATCTCTTCCCACCCGGCTGTTGGAAAGGCTCTGAGACAATTTACATTACAATTTTTGTAATGGCTACATGGCTCCGAATGACTCCAAGCATTTTAGTCCACTTAAAGCGAAGGCAGCACTCCTTGTCCTACACAATTAATTGCCCAGAATTAGCAAAAGGTGTGAGGGGATTTTTCTCATGTGTACCTCTCTGTCAACACACTACAAAGATGTGTGATTCCATTTGGCTGGGAGGGTGGCTTAGTGGTAGAGTGCTTGCCTAGCATGCATGAAGCACTGGGTTCCATTCCTGAGTACCACATAAGCAGAAAAAGCCAGAAATGGCGCTGTGGCTCAAGTGGTAGGGTGCTAGCCTTGAGCAAAAGAAGCTCAGGGACAGTGCCCAGGCTCTGAGTTCAAGCCCCAGGACTGGCACACACAAAAAAAGATGTGGGTCCAGTCAGAGTCGCTGGCCTGTAAAATAGGCTGGGATGGTAGCCTGCAGCTCTCACTATTCATCCCTTCTTCTGCTACCCCAGCTGTTAAGGATTTTCTACCACAGCTGTCATACATAACAAAGGAGGCTCCATCCAGAAGCAGACACCCAGTTGAAGTGAGCTTCCGTGGATGGGAGCCCCCTTGTACTTAAACTAAATGAAAAATAACTGGGAATGCTGAGATCTGCTGGGAATCGTCTTCCTGACGCCACCTAGCTTTACGTCCCCTCTCCCACAGGGTAGCCCCAACACACCCCAGCCACCTGGATTCAGAAACTACAGAGGTTTTGTGACTTTCCCAAGGAGGGATGGGCTGAGGCCAGAACAGGTCTGACATGGTAGGAGAGCTCAGATCTGGTCCAGGGTTCGGAAGACTACAAGTCCACAGACAAATCTAACTGGCATTAGATTACGAATGATGACTGTGAGTCACTACAGCAAAGAATGGTCTGCAATGGCCACAACGCTTTGCAGAGATCATTAGCTGACCCAAGTCCATGAAGGAATAATAAAAGCCACTGGTCCATCCTATCAGGGGCTCACTAGGAGTATCTGGAACTAATGCTGTAGCCTTGGAATGTTGGAGACCTTTCATGATTCTTCTACCTCTCCAAATAAGTCTGCCCTCCTGGGTCTCTGTTGGGACAGGAGCATGGAAATGTGTTCATGCCTTGTCCACTTGCACACAGACCTTCTTCCTGCAAAGGTCCAATTACCCCCTGGGGGAGACCACCCAGCACCCTGGAAGGCTGCAAGGATCTGGCCAAGCATGTGAGCCCCTCACGACAGGAAGAATCAATGCCTCTCCTTATAGTTTATAGAAATGTGTACCAACCCTGTCCACTTGATGAAGAAACCCACAGCCTAAGTTTATTTGCAGAAGGAGTACCTTGTGATGAGTGCTGGAGATCCAATGGGGTGGGGACCAGCGGGGAACGGGGGCGGGGGGCTGCCGTCAGGCCCCCAAGACAATCATTGAGTGCAGACCTGCTGAGGGATGCTGGAATGAGAAGTTAAGCAGGAGGAAGGGTGACTGGGGCAGGAGGGAGCAGTTGAGGAAAGTACTTCTGGGAGGTACCCACAATGTAGAGGGATACTGTCTGGAGAGGACTGGAGACAGAGAGGGTGGCCTGGCCAGAAGACAGCGCATGAACAGCGCAGGTGTGGGGGATTTTGGTCTACAGCCCTGTGTGACTCAAGCTGAGCAGCCACAGCTGAAGGATCCTGGATCAACCCATGCCTGAAAAGCCAGCTCAGCAAGCACCTTCCACACTGGCATGTTCCTCTAAAACCAGCTAAGAGCAAACAGTCCCTCAGGCCTGGAAACACCCGATTCCTCGCCCTCTAAAATCCACCAGTACAAACATCTACCCTGGAAAAATATAAACAGGTTTCTTAATTTATTTAATGTGTGTTTGCACCGCTTAAATTCTAATTTGCTGATTTGGGAAAAGGCTTTGAAGATGAGGGCATGATACCATACCTACTAATTTGCATAATCCAGGGTTTATTCTGGGTTTTGTTGTTGTTGTTTGACTATGATAAGGTTATATCTAATTGCCTCATTGCAGGTTGGAAATATCATGACTCAAAAATACATTTGAGGTTGGGCATGATGGGGCATGTCTATATCCCAGCACTCAGTTGTCGGAGGCAGGAGGATCATGAATTAGAGGACAGCTTGAGCTATAGTGAGACCCTGTCTCAAAAGAACAACAACGTGCATTTAAAGCTGGACATGGTTGTTCAGAGCTGTAATCATAGCATTCAGGAGGAGGTGACAGAGGTTCTTGAGTTCAAAGCCAGCCTGGGCTCTATAACAATGCCTTGTCTCCAAAAGCAGGAATGAAATGCATTTCATACACTTAACAAATGGCATTGCAACACAGTGCACCGCCCACTATCTGTGATCTACCTCGTTGCTATGTGGCTGGGAACCCCAGCTCACTAGCCAGCATTAAGAGAGATTATTAAATCATCTACTGCTAGCTTAGAAAAGGACCAAAATATGAAACTCAAAGTGTGGTTTCTATGAAATGAGTATCATTCATCATTTATATACCAACAGAAAGTTTAAAAAAATAGATCTAGCTATCATCACTCATAGATTATCAGGTAGTGCTGACTTAACATTTAAAACAAGTTTTCAGATTGTCTCTGAAAATAACAAACATAGTTTTTCACTTAACACATAATTATAAGCTTGTAATTTAAAGAATAGACTAAAGAACTAACAGCGGTAAGTGTGATGGGTGTCACTAGCTTTTTGCCCAAGCTGATCTCAAACCAATCTTTGCCTCCTGAGTAGCTAGGATTAACTGCAAGTGTAAGCCACTGTGCCTGACCTTGCCTGGGATTTTGTAAAAGACAGCAACCAAGAAAGTCATTCTCCTGCACACCCACTGAGGAACTAGAGCACTCTGCTCTCTCCAACCCTGTTCCTTCCTACTTTCCTCTGAGCAGTAACAGTCTATGTTTTATGGAACTTTGAGACATAGGAGAGAATAAATTGATAATTCCCATCATTTAACCACCCAAAGATAACTACTAATATTCTCCAGACATACTTCATGTGTTTGTGTTTGTGTATGGATGGTTGGTTTACTTATGAAATTGTGAAAATTATGATTATACTCATCATTTAAATTTAAGAAATTTAAATAATAAGTTCTCACTTCTGATTTTATCAGAATTTATCTTCATAGTAAGGGCATTTTCCTAGGCCATTAAATACTTACTTTTCAAAAGTACATCAGTAGGGGCTGGGAAGGTGACTCAGTGGTAGAGCACTTGCCTTGCACACATGAGGCCCTGGGTTTGATTGCTCAGCACCGCATAAGCAAAAAGAAAAAAGCTGGAAGTGACGCTGTGGCTCAAGTGGTAGAGCGCTAGCCTTGAGCTGAAGAGCTGAGGGACAGCACTCAGGCCCAGAGTTCAGGCCCCACGACCGGACCCAAAAAAAAAAAAAAAAGCACATCAGTAGAAAACTAGTTTTGTGTTACATGATTATATAACACTATATCTAACAAATCCCTTATTGTAAGACATTAAATTCACTTTCAATTTTTATTACCTATATATGTATGTTTGTTGTACTTAAGTAATATGCATAACTTATATATAACTTATAAATAAATATATGGCTTGGAAGTGGTAGAGTGCCAGCCTTGACTAAAAAAGTTAAGCAACAACCCAAGGCCCTGAATTCAATCCCAGTATAAACAAACAATAAATTAATAACTAATACAGAGACAAACATAAAGTTTATATGTAATATAAAACTCTATACTATATAAATAACAATACATAATATATATTATGTATCACACATGTGCGTGTGCACATACATGCACACACACACACACACACACACACACACACGCACACGCACACACATACACACTTTGGTCATTTCCAGAAACAAGGAGGATGACTAGAATTCCTGAATGTCATTCAGGTCTTGGTCCCCAATTTGCCCTGGCCTTCCTCCCTGGCTCACCCAGACCCCACCTCGAATCACACAACAGTGTATGTGCCAATGAAGCCTTATTGTTTATAGCTAATTTATTTGCTTCTAGGCTGAGAGAACCTAGTATAATAAACCTACTTTATACAAACAGATTCCACCCTATAATGCACTGAATCTGATGTAAAGCCTCAGTTTAGCAGTTCATGGAATGAGCCCTGTAAGGGAAAGAACTGATGGAGTTGTGCATAACGCACCTCGCACCAGTCACTAATAACCAGAAGTCAAGGCAGCCTTTGCCCCCACAATTAGGTAACAGATGTCAGTGATAAATCCCCAGTCCATGGGGAAAAGGCTCACTTCTGTGTCCTACTATTTTTTTTTCTTTTAGAATTTAATATCTAATAATTCACATTCATTAAATTCATGGTAGAAAAACTATCAAAGGCAGGCGTATAGAAACAAATACTAGTCTAACCCCCTCACCGCTCAAAGACAATCATTAATAATTTTGGATCTATCCAAACTCCATCTATGCAACTATGCCTACTTTTTTCAAGCAAGGGAGTCTACACACCGTCTGTATAACAAGAATATCTACTGCTGTTCTTGCTGAGTGTGACTGTTTCTCAGACTACACCACAGACATGTTAGCCTGCCTCTCCATTTCAGGCCTACCTTCAAAAGTATTATACAAGCAAAGGAAATCTCCAGATGGGGGAGATGGTTGCAAGAGGAGGCAGTCCCCTGGTGAAGAAGGTGAAGGAGCTGCAAGCCTTCTTAGGCCTCCAAGTCACTGGGAAGCTGGACCGGAACACAATGGACATGATCAAGAAACCTCGCTGTGGAGTTCCTGACGTGGCCAACTATCGACTCTTCCCAGGTGAACCCAAGTGGAAAAAAAATACTTTAACATACAGGTAATGAGGTCGAGTCTTTCAGAATTCAGAGAGAAACAACCCCCATCTATCCATCAGTTGTCTATGTCTCTCCCTGTCTGTCTCTCTCTTCCTTCTGAATTGTACAAAAATCACAATTCTCCATAGCAGTAAGAAGTTTCTAAACCCATAATATAATGCCAATTAGCTAACCTCATAATTATCATAAAAAACAGCCATCCTGGGAAAACTAATCTAGTCTAGAACTAATACCCTAACAATACCAACCAGTTTTCTCACAGCCCATCTGCTCAGTAAGAAAGATAACTCACTTATTACCTGCAATGAGCCTATATATCCATAAGGAGGCGCGTGGAACAAAAAATCAAAGCAGTGGGGTAGGAGCAGGAGTTATGACGCTATTGACTGAAATAACTAAAGACAAGATAAATATGTAAAAAATTATGGAACCTTCTCATAGTTTTCTTCAACTGTATCCTAGTCCAACTGCACAGTAGCAAGGAGTATGGATTAAATCAAGACTGGGAGTATAAACCAGCACCTCCCAAACCCCTAACCCATGAGACCTGCACCCCACAAACCTCATACCCCACAAACCCTCACCCCACGCTCACACTGCCCACCTGTTCTTGCTCCCAAACAAATCCCCTGCCCTCCAACACAAGAAGCTATCTTAGTACTCCACATAGCTCATATATTACAAATTATCTTGTAACAAATATCTGATCATTTTTTTAAAAAATTACAGCATAATGCTGTGTGCATAAGCCCTTGAAGTCAGACAGAACTCAAACCCTGCCTAAACTCAAAACGTAGATGACAGCAGGGTACCAACGGCTCACGCCTGTAATCCTAGCTACTCAGGAAGCTGAGATCTGAGGACCAACGTTCAAAGCCAGCCGGGGAGGAAAGTCTGTGAGACTCTTATCTCCAACAAACCACTCAGAAAACTGGAAGTGGCGCTTTGGCTCAAGTGGTAGAGCACTAGCCTTGAGCTGAAGAGCTGAGGGACAATGTTTGGGCCCAGAGTTCAAGCTCCATGACCGACAAAACTAACAAACAAACATAGATAACAGTGATGATCAGGTAACACACAACATCAGAAACTGTGTAGAATCATGTACAGAACAGAGCACATTTTCTGAGATTATCAGCTATGACTACAATTGTTTTACAATCAATGGACTCTGGGTCAGAATTTTCCCCACCTTCTCTTCTCTTCACTTCTCCTTTCCTCTCTTCTGGTGCTGTTCTTTCCTCCACCCTTGTTTTGTCCAGCTCTGCACACATAACCAGTTTAAGGATGCAGTGGACTC
Organism: Dipodomys merriami; assembly: GCF_024711535.1. Taxonomy (NCBI): domain Eukaryota; kingdom Metazoa; phylum Chordata; class Mammalia; order Rodentia; family Heteromyidae; genus Dipodomys; species Dipodomys merriami. Next base: position 2,431,244 of record NW_027202305.1, on the reverse strand, counting down.
TTCTATAATAGGAAGGAATTTCAAGGTAAAAGGAATTTCAAAGTACTAAGTGAAGTTGTGATAAATCAGAGATGCATATTGCAAAATAAACAGCATATTTTGAAGGGCTTAGACAGTCTTTTTAAGGGACTTTCTGCTTTCCCTCTTTAACTCTGTATCTCCCTCTTCTGGATCTCAATTCCTAGGGCTGAAGTGCTCCTAGCTTCTCCCCCTTTACCTTCCCCTAGTCCTGCACTGACCTACTTATGATCCTCTCTGGGAGACATGTTCTGTCTTTGGGAACCCCAGCATTACAGATACTGGTGCATCAGAACAACCTAGGAGAGTTGCTAGAATGCACATTTCTAGACCATGCCTTCTTCAACAACTTTGAGAGCAACTGAGCAGTCCCTGAACAGCTGGGTCCTATTCAAGCACTTCTCTACCATCTTCTATGTGCCCCACACTGGAGCAGGAGCCAAAGGAAGAGAGAAAATAGGCATGAGTTCCCCTCCTAAGGGTGGCTCCCAAGACTTAGCTTCCCCCTCCTTCCCCTCCTGAGGACTGTGGAAACCCAGTCCTTGGACTACATGGCAGAATGCCCAGGGGGTCACCAACTGTTTCCACTACTGGCACAAGGAGTATGTACATCTCTCTGCCATTAGGTGTCGCTGTCACAGCCCCGCTTGCTGGCATGCTCTGCTACTACCACCCTATAGCCTCCTCTGTAAGGCCAGCACTTCCGCTTCAGAAGGTACTATTTTAAGAAAACACACATTCCCCAGCAGTTCTGGGGAAATCCTGGTTGCCTTTGACTGGGAACTTACAAAACCTAAAATTTCACGTTTGCATTTTTTTATAACTGAAAATTTTCCATCCCTTTTGGAGAAAAAAAAAGATTCTACATTTAAGCCATTTCCAGGAAAAGAGATTTCTTTTTTTTTTTTATTGTGAAAATACTGTACAGAGGGGTTACAATTACATGGGCAAGATAATGAGTACATTTCTTATCAAGCATTGTAGCCTCCTCCCTTGTTTCCCCTTCCCATACTCCCCCTGACCCCTCCAGAGATTTCTTACTATCTGTAACATCATGTAAGTATTATTCTTTAAAAGTAGGAATACTAAAACAGGCAAGGTAGCTTATGACTATAATCCCAGCTACTTGAGGGGCAAAAATTGGGAGGATCACAATTCAAGAGTTTCATTTGCCTTGACTGAGTTAGCCTGGCAGGATCACAGTTTAAGGCCAGCCTGCAAAAAGTTAGTAAGATTCTATCTCAACCAATTAAAAAACTGGGCACCATAGCATGTGTCTACCATCCCAACTATATGTGCAGTGTAAATAGGAGAATTATGGTTCAGGCTACCCAGAGAGGTAGCCAAGTGAGGGGAAGCAAGACCATATTCGAAAAATAACAAAAGCTAAAAGGACTAGGGTTATGGTTCCAATGTTAAGAGTACCTTCCTAGCAAGTGTGAGGCCATGAGTTCAAACCCTGTTGCTGCCAAAAACAATAAAAAACAGTATTATAACAAGAAGGATATCTCAACTGTGCTCACCCTGCCTTTAATTTGTCTTGTTAGTTAACAAGTAGCAAGCAGTTCAGCATCTTTCAAAGTCAAAAAAGAATTATTGTTTCCAAAAAAGAAATGTAGATGGTTAGCTATACTATTAGCCTCTATTTAGGAGCAGCCCTGAGTGGAAAGCATTTGCTGTTGTCTCTCCACAGGATATCCAAGTACACACCTTCCATGAGGCCTGCAGAGGTGGACAAGGCCGTGGAGATGGCTCTCCGGGCATGGAGCAGCGCCGTCCCCCTGAACTTTGTTAGAATAAACTCGGGAGAAGCGGATATCATGATATCTTTTGAAACCGGAGGTACTGTGGTGCTCCCTGGGTTCTGTCTGAATGCGTAGGGGAGTGTTCCCAACACTCCACCTTCTAAGTACTAAGTCCAAGTGACCACATAGCCCTCCGGTGTTGTGATGGGAAGAGGCCCCAGCCACGGCCTCCTATTGGGACCTGCATCTGGCTGGGTAATAGAGCCAGCAAAGTTCTTAGTGTTTCTGTCATCTCTAGATTCTGCTGGAGAATAGAATAGGCTCCCGGGAAGCCTTCTACTATGGTTTTGTCCCCTTGCGACACAATTGGATGTGATTTTGCTTTCCAGTTGGCTAGATGTTCATCGCTATTACCCAAGAAATTCCCCCTGAGGGAAATTCCCACTAGAGGCAGTAAGTTTGCAGGGACCCTGACCCAGGCCCCCCTGCAGCAATAGTCAGGAGAAGGGGCATTCTGGTCTCATCCACATTTGCAGACTGTGCCTGTGAGGTCTGCTCCAGCCCAATTCACCCCCTCTCTGTTCCCAACTTGGCTTGCTAAGGAGTGCAGCATGAGTTTGCACTGGGATGGATGGAGAACTCTGAGCCCCACTGGGAGAAACACAGCAGGAAACAGACAAAAGGAGGACCAGATGACTGCAAAATTTCCTTCCCTTCTCGGCTTCTTAGTGACTGCTAGTGCCTCTTCCCTTCTACAGATAATTTTAAGTGTCCTTGACACTTCATTTCAATCTGACATCACTGGGAGGACATATATACTTAGGAGAGAGAAGATCAAGCAGGTCTTGAGAACAAATGCTTCAAAAGTGTCCCTGAGTGAAACCTGACTTTTTGATCATCCCAGATGACCAAAGTCACTTGGTAAAATGACAAGGCACTAAACTCAAGGATGCTTTGAAGGTCATGAAGTTAACGTGTGGGCCTCTTGTGGTCTTTCAATTTGTTGTCCAGTCCCCTGACACAAGGCTGACTAGAGATTTGGCCACCATTGCATTATGTTCTGAGAACACCTTATACTGAAGTCTTACTGAACTTTGCTTTGTTGGCTTAAAAAAAAAATAGAACTGGCCAGATGCCGGTGGCTCACACCTGTAATCCTAGCTACTCAGGAGGCTGAGATCTGAGGATTGCAGTTCAAAGCCAGCCCAGGCAGGAAAGTCAGTGAGACTCTTATCTCCAATAAACTACCAGAAAACCAGAAGTGGTGCTGTCGCTCAAGTGGTAGAACGCTAGCCTTGAGCTGAAGAGCTGAAGGACAGCGCTCAGGCCCAGAGTTCAAGCCCCATGACTGACAAAAAAAAAGTAGAACTGGGTAAAGTCACTAATATTGCACAGATTTTTGAAATGGAGCTTCTATTTTGGCACTTCTTATTCTGTTCTTTCTCCATTTCTGTTAAATTCATACTGAACTGTTAAATATAGATGGAAAAAAAAAAGTACATAAAGCTTTGCAAGCTGGAGACCTTGATTACTTTTGTGTGTTTTACAAGTAAGTGAAGGTATATCAAACTTACATAGAAGTTTTCCTTCTGATACTTCCTCCGATTAAATTTGTATTGTGCAACAGACACAGAAAACCTGTTTTTGCCCAGTTACTAATTTCTTCTCTGCTAAATCATGTCCTGAATGCTCACATTCTAATCAGTGGATCAAGGTACCATCAAATGTCCCTCTGTTCTTTCTCCTTTTGCAATCTCTGACATATGCATAATCCTCAGGATGCTACGTGTTACCATAGAAACCACAATTATCATTGTTTTGGTTATTTAATGCTGCCTTTCAATTTTCAATAGGCAATTATTTATTCATGTGAATGTCTTATAAAAATGACTAATCATAAACTGAAGCATCGTAGCTATTCAAAGTGTTGTCTGTTCTCTGTGCCCCACCAAACTGCCAGATCTTAATCCTGTAGCATTTCCTATTGTTTAGATCATGGAGATTCATACCCATTCGATGGGCCTCGGGGGACTCTAGCCCATGCATTCGCGCCTGGAGAAGGTCTGGGAGGAGATACCCATTTCGACAATGCTGAGAAGTGGACTATGGGAACGAATGGTATATATGCACAATTCACGATAACCTGGAAAATATTGTACCTTCTTCTGGGCCTCCATCATGAAACCTTGAGGTTCAACGTCCCAAGCCACCCTTTAACTAGGAGGGCTGGCTAAGAAAAACAAGTAAGCTAAAAATCCAGAAGGGAATACCCTAAGGGAAAAGAGCCACTCAAGATTATGCTGTAGATTTGTGTGATTTCTGTTTATAACACATCATCTCAAGCACCAATCCCTTCCCCCAATACATGGCTCTCTTTTTCTTAAATTACAAACATTGATTTTTTTTTTTTTTTTTGCCTATGTGTACTTGCTACATGCACAATGACTCACAAGTGTCTCCTGAGAAGTGTGATGGGGATGGGGAGGAAGGTTCCGGAACACCACTGTGCAGGTCATCTGGAAATTTTCATTGTGAAATGTGTGCATAAAAAGGAGTAGCTGCACTAGCAGAAAAGTGTTTGTGATCTAAATCAGTGTGTCACTGCAAAATTCATTGCCACTACTAGCCAAGGCCCTTCCTTATCAATCTGTCAAGCATCATTAGCAATGAGCAAAATGGATTGTTTCATGATTCCAGCCTCCCTCACCAATGAGCTAAAAAGAACTGAAGTCAGCTAACCTAAGTCTCCCAACAGTCCATCTTTGCTGTACAGTTGTGGAAAGGAAATGTGTTAAACTGTGATTTGGGCATAAGTTCTCCTGTAAAAGCAAAAAACAGAGAAAACTAAAACCTGTGTTGATGCTGCTTTTTCTCTCACACATTGCTTAGGTTTCAATTTATTTACTGTGGCAGCTCATGAATTTGGCCATGCCCTGGGCCTGGCCCATTCCACAGACCCATCAGCATTGATGTACCCAACTTATAAGTACCAGCAACCTTACGGCTTTCGCCTCCCCAAGGATGATGTGAAAGCGATCCAGGCCTTGTACGGTACGATCCATGCACCTCTTTAATCCCCATTCCTGCAGTTGATCAGCATTCAGTCTCCAACTTAGAATAAGTTGACTAGAGCCCACAGCCCCAACAATGCCTTCCTATGAAAAGCTTCTGGTGATCAACATTGCTTTCTTTTTTAAGGTTTTGAATCGTTTTTCTAGAGCCATAGAAAATGCAAATATTTGTCTAACTTTCTGACGAACATCAAAATTTACTCCTTGAAAGAGGATAGTTATTATCTTACAGTTGATATATTGTTGCTTACCCATTTGTAGACAAGTCATCCTATCTCCTTAAAAATAGCAATTATGGGGCTGGGAAGGTGGCTCCGTGGTAGAGTGCTTGCCTCGCATGCATGAGGCCCTGGGTTTGATTCCTCAGCACCACATAAGTACTACATAAGCTGTGGCTCAAATAGTAGGGTGCTAGCCTTGAGCTGAAGAGCTGAGGGACAGCGCCCAGGCCCAGAGTTCAGCCCCAATGACCAACAAAAATAAACAAATAGCAAATGGCACAGGTGGTGACACCTCATGCCATCCTTGTGGTAGCCTGTAGGGTTCACTGTTGTCACCATTTGAGATCTCGGAGAGCCAAAGGTCAGAGCAGGAACTATCCCAAGATAACGGAAAATCATCTCACGTATTAACATTTTTCCAAGGGTAAGAAAACATTACTAAAAACTCTATACCTAATTTTCCTCAAGGGAAAACCAAATCAATAAAAACTTGAGTGTGTTTGGAGAAACATCCTCAGAACTTCACAGTTTTTCTGGGATAGGCTTCATCAAAGGTCAGAAAAATGACAAGAATGGTAGTATTGCTGGTGGATGACCATCAGAATGCACCAGCTCTCCCAAGCAAATCCCCCAGAGCTACTTTTAACCACAAGCACTTTCCGGGTACTACATTTCTTCTGATGCCTATTAGAATACTTAAGATTTGGCAGGATGCTAAGAAGAATAAAGATGGAAGGAAGGAAGGAAGGGTGGAAGGATGGAAGGAAGGAAGGAAGGAAGGAAGGAAGGGAGGGAGGGAGGGAGGGAGGGAGGGAGGGAGGGAGGAGGCATACAAATGTTTTTAACTTAATGGAAAAATAATTACAAAGAAATGATTAAGGGAATGTTTAAATTATATTTCTAATGTGAAACATTTGTACCTATTGAAGAAGCTATACCTCACAATAAAATGATAGCACCTACATTTTAAAACCATTTACTCTGTGCCAAACACTTATAAGCACTTATAGGCATTAATTGCATTAATTCTCTCCAGTCTTTGGAGAAAATTGTCCTGTTATTACTCCTGTTTCACAACATGGGTGGCTGAGGCTTTAAAAGTTATTAGCTACAGAGCTGTGTTTGGGACTCAAATGGGAGAGCCCTTGCCTATCTTGTGCAAGGTCTTGTGTTCAAAAGTTACTGACTCCATGTCACATAGCTCTGCAACTAGGAAAGCCGGGATTCAAACCTAGGATACCTGCCACTGCAGCCAGTACCTTAGGACATCACCAAACACAGTGTGAGAGCTCCTATGCTCTCTAGAGTACAAGCATCCAAACTTTAATTTCTAGCACCATTTGGGGTTTGTTTGGTTTAGATTGGTTGGCTGATAGTCTTGATTGTTGCTCCTCTTTATTAGTGTACATTAACTGCACATTGGGATTCCACTGTAGTATTTCTATGCATACATATAATATACTTTGATCTAATTCACCCCTCGAGCTGGTACCATTTTGACCAAGACACTTTGACTCCTAGGACCTCGGAAACCATTCCTGGGCAAGCCCACTGCGCCCCACATCCCTCCTCACAAGCCATCCATTCCTGATCTCTGTGACTCCAGTTCATCCTTTGATGCTGTGACAATGTTGGGAAAGGAGCTTCTGTTCTTCAAGGACAGGTAAGCCTAAGATACATCATGCCTCAGATGGCCTCCAACTGGCATCATGCCTTAAGACATTAGGCAAATGCTGCTCCGGGTAGGTGGTAAGATACAGACACCTGACACCTCTCTGTGTGAAGCACCTACTGTGGTCCTGGTGCACTGCTAAATGCTGCTCACACATGTACAGCATTTCTTCCAGTCCTTTTCACCATAGAAATTCTTCAGTTTACAGTTAAGAAAGAAGGGCAAAGAGAAACAAATTTCCCCAGGCAACAGTTAAGTGGCTGAGCTAGGGTAACAGACCAAATTTACCTGATGTATATTTCCATTACCACTGTGTGCTTAAGGGGAAGCACCCAATAAAAATTGATGAATGGGGCTGGGAAGGTGGCTCAGTGGTAGAGCGCTTGCCTTGCATGCCAGAGGCCCTTGGTTTGATTCCTCAGCACCACATAAGCAGAAAGAAAAAAGCCAGAAGTGGCGCTGGGGCTCAAGTGGTAGAGCGCTAGCCTTGAGCTGAAGAGCTAAGGGACAGCGCCCAGGCCCAGAGTTCAGGCCCATGACTGGACCAAAAAAAAAAATTGATGAATAAAGGTTGGTTAAATAGACAGATGGCAGATAGGAAGAAGGGAGGAAGGTAGGTAGGTAGGAAGGAAGGGAGGAAGGAAGGAAGGAAGGAAGGAAGGAAGGAAGGAAGGAAGGAAGGAAGGAAGGAAGGAAGGAAGGAAGGAAGGTAGGAAGGAAGGAGAACTGAGTAGATGGATGATAATGAATAAGTAGATAATGGGTGGGTAGGTGTCTAGATAATAGGTGGATGGATAGATGATTGATAATTGATGTGTAAATGGCTAATGGATGGATGATGGATAATAGGTGGGTGGATGGATGGATGGATAATAGGGAGGTAGATGGATAATAAGTGGGTAGATGAATAATGGATGGATGGATAGGTGGATGATGAGATGAGCAGATGGCTGTGTGATGATTCTAATGTAAGCACTTTTCCTAAGCTCCGGGCTTTCCGGTTGTCAGATAGAAGATAGCACAGAGGAACAGTTGTCTTTTGTTCCCTCACTGGCCTCTTAGGGAGTCAACCATGGCACTGGCTACTTCAACAAGGAAAAGAGAACACTCACTCATAGTACTCCCATCACTGGAGTCAGAATTCCACCAACTAGCAGAAACTGAGTAGCTCAGGAATGTATTGAGAGACATTATGTTTTTTTCCTCATTGCAAAAGCATTCACTGAGCCCATATTAGGTACTAAACATTATGATAGCATCTAAAAATATAAAACTATGTGAATATCGTCTCTTCCTTTGCATGAGAAAGATCATTCTAAAAGAATTGCAAAAAAAAAAAGTGTGACTCAAGCTCAGGAGGAAGAGCTGTGGGAAGAGAAGGGGACTAAGCACCTGGGGAGGTCAAGAGCGGGTTCACGAGGAGATAGATTGTTCCTTTTGGGAAGAGATCTTTAAGCCAGTTTTACAGGAATACTTTTTTATTCATTCAGGAGACAGAAAGGTAGGGTATAGTGGCATATGCTTGTAATCCCAGAAGTGGGAGACCAGATGATTATGAATGAATTTAAGGCCAGTTTGGGTTACATAGTAAGACCCTACCTCAGCAAACAAAGAAAAGGGTATGTAGAGAAGAGAAAAGAAGGGAGGGAAATGGAGAGAAGGGAAGAAAAAAAGAAGAAAAATACTTTAAAAAGGAAAATAAAGCAAGAAAGGTTGGTGGGAGGGGGAGGGAGGGAGGGAAGAAGGGGAAAGAAAGAAAGAGAGGAAGGAAGGAAGGAAGGAAGGAAGGAAGAAAGGAAGGAAGGAAGGAAGGAAGGAAGGAAGGAAGGAAGGAAAGAAGGAAGGGAGGAAGGAAGGGAGGAAGGGAGGAAGGGAGGAAGGGAGGGAGGGAGGGAGGGAGGGAGGGAGGAAGGGAAAGGAAGGAAAGAAAGATGTATTTGTCTGCTCTGGATACCATAAAAAAAAAAAAAAAAACCACTGCGGGCTGAGTGGTTTAAATAATGGAAGTCTATTCCTCATAGTTCTTGAGACTGGGAATACCAATATCCAGGTGCCTGGGTAGTAGATTTCATTCTGAGACCTCTTCTCTGGGCCTGTGGGCAGGCCACATCTCCCCACACGTTCACATGACTTCTTCATGTGCATAGTGAGACCATTTCCTGGCACTTCCTCCCATAAAGGCACTAAATTCCAGTATGGGAGCCTACCCTGGTCTGAACCTCATTATCTCCTAGAGGCCCATCTCCAGTGCCATGGCCGTGAGGGTTAGAACTGGGCAAGAACACATATGTTCAGCTTCCACATAGAGTGATAATGTTGTTAATAAACCAGGCTGTGTGTGTTCATCCAGACACATTCTCTGGACTGAGAAATATGTGGTGCAAATATGGAAAGGGGAGAATGATTCCACAGAACTTAAATCTTATTTACACCAACTTATAAATATCTCTCACTGAACAATTTCCTTTTTCCATGTCATTAAATTTGAATTTGAATCCTTTATATATTATTCCAATGAATATAGCATAATTTATTTAATCAATTCTACACTTATGACCATCTATACTGTTTCCAATGTTTAAAAGATAGGAACAGCGGGGCTGGGAAGGTGGCTCAGTGGTAGAGCACTTGCCTTGCATGCCTGAGGCCCTGGGTTCGATTCCTCAGCACCACATAAGCAAAAAGAAAAAAAAGCCAGAAGTGGCGCTGTGACTCAAGTGGTAGAGCACTAGCCTTGAGCTGAAGAGCTGAGGGACAGCGCCCAGGCCCAGAGTTCAGGCCCCATGACCGGACTCAAAAAAAAAAAAAAGTTAGGAACAGCTTGAACAATGGAAATTTACTTCTTGAAAGCATTTCAGAACAGAGCCAGCACCCTAGGCTTTTACCTGAACTAAGACCTCTAGCTCTGTCATTTCTTCTGAACCCTGTCCTCATGGGTAAGAGTGGTCCCCTTCCATCTTCACAGGTTACCACTTAGAGATTTCCCTAGGCTCCTCAAGTGAGTATAAACACCCTCAATTTAAGGGCAACTGTGCAGAGCTCTCACTATTATTTATATGTTTTTATTGTTTTTTTATTGTAAAGGTGATGTACAGAGGGTTATAGTTATATAAATCAAGTAATGAGTACATTTCTTTTTGAACAGTGAGCTTTGGCTCTTTTTAACCCTCATCTCTATATTGGGTGTTAAGTTGTTTTGTTTTGTGTTTGTGCTTGTTTTATTGTATCTTCTGAGGAAATTGTTCACTGCATAGCCCAGCCTGGCCTGGACCTTGCAGTCCTCCTGCCTCGGCCTCTCGAGGGTAGGAGTGTACACAGGTACATAATGCCTAGTTCTGTACATCTTAAAGTTGTATACGCTGGACCTTTTCGTGGGTTCAGTGAAGTGGCTGAAACATGGATGACTTCTTGGCTTCTAGAGAATTCTGAGACAAGTAGCCCAGATTAGTGAACCACAACACGAAAGCTTCTCAGCCACTGGTGTGATGACCAATAAGACCAGTGTAGAAGAAAATTTACCTACGTTGATAAACTCTAAAGTTTTACATATCATCAGTTAATAAGTTTGTGCAGTGAAAATATCTTTTTAAAACCTACAAATAATTATGGGAAGACCAGAGTTTTCAAAGCACCTTCATGATCTGAATGGATCTTTTGAGGCAATTGTATAAGTTATTGCATTCTTACTCTTACTTGACAGAAGGAAATAGAATCACAGAAAACTTAAGTGACTCAAATATCCAGTATTAAGGTTCCAAACATCCCTTGGTCCCTCCATAGTACCCACTGCCTGAATCTGGGGGAGTAGCCAGTAGTTAAATAAAGAGCGTTGAGGAGAAAGAAGGAAGAAAGGCACCTTTTCTCCCCTGAAAACAAAAGCAGAGAAAAGCAAAGGCAACGAGAGTTTGTTAGCTGAAGTACATAGAAGTGAAGGGTACCAATCCAGCTTGAGCTGAATTACCAGAGTCCAAATAGGGGGTACAGACATCCCCTGAAAATGAGAGACTTACAGCATCAGAATAGGGAGATGGAAAATAAAAATGGCTAGCTAAAACACAGAAAGAAGAAAGGTTCAGGCTGGGAGGGAAGTCAGTGGTAGAGCACATACTTAGTATGCACCAGGCCCAGGGTTCAATTCTCAGCACAGGATTTTTTTTATACAAAAAAATAATATTCAACAATCAGGATCAAACTGTACTAGACACTGTCCTAAGTCCCAGAATAAAAAGATAATACACAATCCCGACAAGGAATACAAGAGACAGAGAGCTGCACCAAGCTAGGCAAAAGGTGACCTAACCTCATATTTGATTAATTATTTACTGCTGCTTTATGCTAAAAGGAAATGAAACTTTCAGAGAACACAAAATCACTGATCAAATGCATTCCACCCAACCTTCTGACACTTATTTACTTAACCAACAAATGTCCCGGGTTATGTGTCAAGCAAGGTGTTGGTTACTAGTTCACAAAGATAATAGGGCAGCTAAGTATCTAATCAGCTAGTCAATAATACCAGCAAGTGCCATTGTTCTGCCTTCCTTATCAAGGATCAGATTACAGACTATTAACAGGATCTGTTCTCAATTTTCATTGCACAATTCCAATATATGCTGCAGCTATTCTCCAACAGTCTAGTAGATTATTCAAAATCCAATTAAAGATGTATCAGATTACTTGCCATCCTTTCTTTGACCCATTTTACCTCATTTTTATATTGTAATCAATAGCTCTAAGAGTTATAAATCTTCTGTATATGTGTTCTGTTGTTTTATTATCTACCAAATATAATTTCTCTTCATTAGTCTCTGGAAAGGTTTTTTTTTGTTTTTTGTCAGTCATGGGGCTTGAACTCTGGGCACTGTCCCTCAGCTCTTCCGCTCAAGGCAAGCACTCTACCACTTGAGCCACAGCAACATTTCTGGTTTTCTGGTGGTTTCTAAGAGTCTCACGATTTTCCTGCCCAAGCTGGCTTTGAACTGTGATCGTCATATCTCAGCCTCCTGAGTAAATAGGATTACAGGTATGAGCCACCAACATCTGAAAAGTTTTATGACAGTCTTTTTTTTTAAAGCATACAATTATGTACTTAATTTAGGTAGGACTTATTTTTATCTTAGGCATACAATGCATGCATTAGACTGTGCTGAAAGTGTTTCAAACATGGTGTCTTAATTTTGGCATTACTGATCCTTTGAGATGTGTAAGTCTGTTGTGTTTGGCTGTCTTTGTTGGCAGCCCTGCCTCTCACAGTGCTGTCCAGACTTAGCTGTGACAATCAAAATTGTCACCAGGTTTCAATTGTCCCTAAGGGCTCAAAATCATACTTGATTTAGAACAACCATTCTATTAAACAAACAAACAACAAAAACCCAGCCAAGCAACAACAACAAAAACCCAGCCAGCCACCAGTGTGTCACACTTGTAATCCTAACTACTCAGGAGGCTGGGATCTGAGGAGCATGGTTCAAGAACAGGCTAGGCAAGAAAGTCCGTAAGACTCTTATCTCCAATTAATCACAGAAAAAGCCAGAAGTGGTATTGTGGCACAAGTGGTAGAGTGCCAGCCTTGAGCAAAAGAGCCCAGGCCCAGAGTTCAAGCCCCAGGACTGGGAAAAAAAAAAAGATCAAGGTCAAAGTATGACTTGTAGTAATGTTTTAGTCTATGGGAATGAGGAGCTAAAAACTCTCACGTTTGATTTCTTTTGATTACCCCATAGGATTTTCTGGCGACGGCAGGTCCATTTGCCATCAGGGATCCGGCCCAGCACTATCACCAGCTCCTTCCCCCAACTCATGTCCAATGTGGATGCAGCTTATGAAGTGGCTGAGCGGGGCCTTGCCTTCTTTTTCAAAGGTATTCTACAGATCTCTCAAAACCAGAACTGTACAACTGAGGGGTAAGGATTGAGGGGGGGAGGGAAAAGAGGGAGAAAATGAGGGAGGGGGTAACAAGTTAGACAAGAAATGTACTCACCACCTAACTATGTAACTGTAACCCCTCTGTACATCACCTTGACAATAATATTAAAATTAAAAAAAAACTAGAACTGGCAGGGGCATGGTGCCCCACCTATTCTGAGTATCTAGCTCTGACAGTGCTACTAGTGGTCACTAGACATGTTTGTTCCTCTTTCTGAACTTGGATATGAAATGTCACCTTACTCGACAAAAAGGAATGTCGGTGACTCCCCACTGTTACCAGAGCCCCAGCCTTGGAGTTTACAGAGGCACCAGGGTAGATGACTTTAGCCAGGGGGCAAGAAACCTGGTCCCTGTCCACTCTTCTCAGAATTATATTGAATAGTCTACTGAGAGATTTTCACATTAAATAAAATCCTTGTTGCAATGCCATCCTGAGAAGCAAGAAGAAAAGGAAACCCTGGGCATTCCCTGAATCATAAATGAGATGCTAATCTCAGCCTCCAGCCCTTTGCTATTTTGGTAACTTTGGGAAGTTATCCCACTGCTATGAGCTGAGCCTTCCTTTTTGCTCTGCAAAGGGAGTAGAGTAAAATCAGTCTTGAAGATGTATTGTGACAATAGCTAGCCAAAGGAAGTTTTCTAATCAGTGAAAACTATGTTTTTGTTCACATTTTCTTGATGCTAGCACCAATTTAAGTGATAATACTTGTGCTTCTCTCTCATGGTTATGGGACAATGACATAATATTATAAGTGAAAGATATCTTGAGATGTGTATTAAATTTAAGACACAGTAGTATTAATATAAAGTCTCTTACGGAGCTGAATTACAAGAGACTTATATCTGCTGTTGGGTTATCACCACAGTGAACCCCCCACTTGAACTACCCCACTTAGGATCCTGCATCAAAATCTTCAAGAGTAAGGTGCACCACTAGGCAGCACCAGCAGAGGTCTGAAAGCTGTAACATCTGTTTTCAGGCCCCCACTACTGGATAACACGAGGATTCCAAATGCAAGGTCCTCCTCGGACTATTTATGACTTTGGGTTCCCAAGGCAAGTGCAGCGAATAGATGCAGCTGTCTACCTCAAGGAGCCCCAGAAGACCCTTTTCTTTGTTGGAGATGACTACTACAGGTATGGTTTTTCTTCTTTTATTGTCTAATGTATTCCATGGGAAGGGAAAAAAATCTTTGGCAAAAATGAATGCAAGGCAAGTTTGCACCACGCCCATCCAATCCTCTCTCAGTCACTGGTCTTCAAGATGGCTGCTGAGTGGTCTTCAAGATGTAGAACCATCTGAATGGTAAGTGAAACATCTACCCAGTAATCCTGTTTATTGAGAACAAAAAACATCCTGCTCTTCTAGGAACACATTAATGTGGCTCCCATGGCATAAAAGAGTGGGGGCAGCTTCTCTAAGTACCTTACTATCCATTGAGAACACCCCAGAGGGAAGCAACTACACTGATACATAGCCATAAAACAATTTCAGAATACTCTGTGATTTGAAAAAGTGAGTGGTCACACATAGGGTGCTTTGAAGGGAAGTTCTAAGGAAAGGAAAAATGTTCATTCCTCTTATCCAGCCTAGAACATGAAGAGACATCTGATCCAAAGGGGGCTGTGTGTCATCTCTACACCTGTCCTGCTACATGGGCTTATTCTGAGCAAGGGCTCGCTGGCCCTCCAGTCACTGCTCATAGGGCCTGATTTTACCTCTCCTCCTGAGTTTCCATTTTAGTTGACTGGTGTTGAGAAATGAGTGCAGCTCTTTCCAGCCTCCTCCCAAGAGCAACTCTGCCTCTGCACAGCCCCTGTTGGCAGTTCTCTCTGAGACACTGCCAATTTCATGATCTCCAAATGAGAAGCCAGATTCTAAGCAGGTGATTGTGCCAAACCATCTCACATCAAGATAGGAACTAGAGCGAAGAGGGGAGGACCCAACTTTGGCCCATCGGCTTTCATTTCATTTTCTATCTCTAAATTACAATTTGGGTGGTGTAACCTATATTTAACCAATTGTTATCATCTCCCCCAATGCAAAGCTAAGAAAATAACACAGATATATTTCATGCGAAGGACCATGTTTCTTATTTCATACAAAAGGATTCCTAAGCAAATGTGGGCTCTATGACTTGTCTTGACCTGTGTGATGTCACTCTGGTATCATGTGCTATCATGAGCTGTCCTTCCTATCCAATATTAAAGTCAATAATCCAGCTAGTTTTCTTTCATAGGCCTTCCTACCTGAAACTTAGTGTCATAATCCAACTGTGAGATATTACAATCTACTGGGCAGATCATGGTTTTCCAAAAGTCTTCTTACGGAGCCCATGATCACAGTACTGGAATAGAGATTGAGAGAGCTGAATCCTATGGTGTGTTTTTAGGCAATTGATTGACATGTGTAAGCATGGCAGAGGAAATATGAGGTTACATGTGTCAGGATTATTTCATTTTTTTCCCTAAGAGTGTTCATAGCCAGATTTTCATTGGGGGGATTATCCACTCTCTCATGAGCTCTCTTTTCCATTTTCTGGTCTCTGGGCCATCCACCAGCACCCTCACTGAAGTGTGTACATCCAGCCAGGCTGCATGGAGGTCCAACAGCCCAAACAAGGGATTGGATGGGGGCAGAGGTTTAAATTTCTCCAAATTTGAGGTTGAGGAGAGAGAAGGGCTCTGATTTTAATGATACCTGATGCACACAGAGGAAATAACATTGTACCTTTACAACTTTATTAAGGAAAAGTCTTTAAGGATCCATTAGGAAATTGCTGGGACATCAACTCAATTGTTAATGAACTCATGTTGCTGACTAGGACAGGAAGCCATGGTAGGCCCTTTTAACCTTACCAGAGTGATAAATGCTACAAAGCATGCAGACACCAAGCACGAGAGCTGGTGCATAGCATGTGCTCAAAAGGTGTAACGCTTCAGTAACTGTAGGAATTTATATAAGAACTGTATAATTGATAAGTAATTGTTTTAAAGGCTTGCTAACTAACAAATGATTGCTTAAATCTCAATATGCCATTGCACAGTAAATTAGCCAAAGGGCTGGTCAAAAGGGGATTTCTTTTTGAAATACTGGAAGCCTTTAACCTGTACTGCAATGTTTGGCATAGTTAATCAGTCACAGCTTCTATTTTACAGTCTGACGCATACTCTGCTAAAGGCGCTAAAGGAATGAAACAAGCAAACCTGACTTATAGCTCCTTAGCTCAGAAAAAAAGCTAGTGTAACAGATCAGTTAGACATCCACCCCTGAACTGTGGCCATTGTGCTTTGCAGAGCCTTGCAGCATGACATCTTATTGTCATGTCAAACCCTGTGTTGGTTAGGAATTTTGGTAAGCTACTAGTAACAGAGATCCTAAAATAACTGTGGCAAAAAACAACTACTTCTTTTTCATACATGTGAAGCATTGAAGTTGAACAGATTAGAGCTGGTATGAGTGGATCTGGGCTCACTGATGTCCCATGATTCTTCTAACTTTCCCTCCCCTCCCCCAATATTCTTTTTTTTTTTTTGTCAGTTGTGGGCCTTGAATTCAGGGTCTGGGTCCTATCCCTGAGTTTTTTCACTCAAGGCTAGTGCTCTACCACTTGGAGCCATTTCCATTTGTCTGGTGGTTAACTGGAGATAAGAGTCTCACAAACTTTCCTGCCTGAGATGGCTTTGAACCATGATCCTCCGATCTCAGCCTCCCGAGTAGCTTTGGTTACAGGAGTGAGACACAGGTGGCGGGCTCCCCCAATATTCTTCATACATAGTTTCCATTCTCATGGTGCCTCATGACTGGAGATGGCCACTGGACCTAGTACATCCTTGCTCCTCAGCAGAAAGGAGAAGGACATTGGGAGGAAAGGGCAAAGGAGACAGATGAAGCTAAGCACATGGTCACACTAAAAAAAAAATACAGAAAACCACAAGCTTCAGCTCATGGAATAAGCATCTTCCTGTGTCAACATCCACTGACAGTGTTAGTCTTTTGTCAGATTCTTCCTTGATCCTTTTTGTTGCCATTCCTGGGGCTTGAACTCAGGGCCTAGGCACTGTTCCTGAGCTTCTCTTGCTCTAGACTACCACTCTACCCCTTGAGCCACAGCACCACTTCCAGCTTTTTCTGTTTATGTGGTTCTGAGGAATCGAACCCAGGGCTGCATGCTAGGCAAGCACTCTACCACTGAGTCACCTTCCCAGCCCCTCTTCTTTGATTCTTATGCTAGCTCAATCTATAAGACAAATAAAAACAAACATAGGCTTATTATCCAGGAAATGATCCATGAGCTCCTAGAATTTGGACATGGTTTAAGTGAATAAATGCATGACAAAATGATTGGAGAACTCCCTCCATTGAGGCCTAATGGTTGGCTTGGGGCCTTGTAGGTTTGAGCTCTGTGACTGGGGATGTATATGTCACATCATAGTAACTTACAAGGAAACAGTACACAGGGTGGCATCTCAAAAAGACACACAGCCATGTTGTTGCTATTATATGTTTAACCAAACGACATACTAGTTAGCTCTTGCCAGCTAGGCTTTTCCTGGGCATCTATATATTCATCCCATCTCTTCTTCTTTCTGGCAGGTGCTAGGGATTCAGTCCATTGTTCTTTCTTGATTTTTACTTCCATCATTTATGGGGAATAGTTTCCTCCACCCACCAAGAACAGAATGTTGGCTATATTAAGAGATTTCTAGGGGCTGAGGAATGCCATTATTCCCATCATTGTTTGAAACAGACATTGATTTCTAAATTTTATTAAAAGTGATTTGCAAGCCTACAAGTCCCATCCCTTTTCAACCTCGCAGTTGCCTTGTCACTGTCTGTGCATACGAACCGGAGACATCACCCCTGACAAGTTGAACACGCTTTCCACATTCTTTTATTCCCGGGTGCCTCGCAGTACTGGAAAGAGATCTCTCTATTGAAAGGTTTTATAGTTAGTCTCTGTTGGGGTGGGGGGGGGTAAAAACTAAGAATGAAGAAGTGGAACTCAAAAATGTATTCATTAATGACTTAAATTTTTTTAACAAAACAGAATTTCTTACCCAATTGCTACACTTAAACACCATTTATCAGGCTTACTTATGTGTCAGGCTCTCTACTGGGCTGTTGTAAAAGCATAGCATTAACTGGTTAAGATTGTGGGCAGGAGCGCTGGAGATATAGTCAGCTAAACATGCATGGGACCTTGACTTCAACCCCCCAGAACTACAAAAACAAAACAAAGAGAATGGTCAAGAATAAGATTATAGCTCAACCAGCAATAATTTGGCAATGTAAAGAACTTCCTGTTTCATCATCTGTCAAATGAGTGTGGAAACAGTACTGATTTCATAGTAGTTACAGGGATTGAATAAAAATACCATTAAAGCTTTGTCATGTTGTAAGCACTAAGTTCATTTGAGTAATATTAATGCCCTCATAATCAACTGATAAATAGTTAACAGAAATACAAGTGGCAAAGGTGCCCTAAAGGAAAACAAAGGGCCCATGAGAGGGCCAAGACCAAGACAAAAGAACCAACCACAGCAACAAATGCCCCAGCCAACAAGAGCAGCACAGACGTTCTCAAAAACACACAGAACAGCTCCTGAATAGAAAATCCTCAAGTCTCAGTAATTTGAAAACCACTGAGGTCATATCAACTATCCTCTCCAATTACAATGGAATAAAGCTGGAAACAATGACCAGAAGGAAAACTGGAAATTCTATAAATATGTGGCTATTAATATACTATTAAGCAAACAATGGATCAAAAAAGAAACCACAAAAGAAATAAGAAAAAAATTTTAAAATAAGTGAAAATTAGAACAGTAAAAGTGCTGCCTAAAGGGAAATTTACATAAATGTCTATATTGAGAGAAGGAAGATCTCTTTCTACTTTCTACTTTTTGACACTGAAAGACCAAGAGCAAAATTAAACCTACAGCAAGCAGAAATAAATAATAAAGATCACAATGGAAATAAATGAAATAAAGAAGAAGTTGATAATCTGAGAGTATCAACAAAACAAATGTTTGTTCTTTGGGAGAACCAGTTGATAGGATTTTTACTAGACTGACCAAGTGAAAAAGGA